>NC_079161.1:53072725-53788575 GCF_947563725.1 Argiope bruennichi | reverse complement strand
CATATCAAGTTTGAAATTTCCATTACATTTGAAACGAAATCCATTAAGAAGGCTGTCTGTTTGGCTGTCTGAATATAAATTCATATGATCATTACAAATTGAATGAAGCTAGATCGATAAAATGTGGTACATAGATTAAACACATAGTAGTTAGGTGTCAAGTTTGGAATCAGATTTGTCAAGGAAATGGCCATAATTCTTTTGCTTGTATGTAAACGCGACGATTCAAAACACAATAATTTAGATAATTGACCATAGTTTTATCATTTAAAGAGAAGAATTTTATCAAATTGAACTATAACTATCAAAGGTGTGATTGTATGTAAGCCTGTTCTTTCACAAATATTTCAAAGTAATGAAACAAAAGTTGAATAAATTAAATACATGAAATGGGTATGTATTCTTTGGACTTTATTTGTAGTTATATGTTAAATTTTGTTTCGATCCATTGGGGGAAAAAAAAGTAAAAAAGTTCCGATGCTGTTGTTTGTTGGTTAAAGGTTGGAAAAAAAAATGTCCGTCCTATTCGATTTGCTGGTATTTGTTTATTATTGCCATAGCAGCGATTAATTACCAAAGATCTCCTTGTGTTCTTGTTATATTCTTCTGTAACTATTGCCAGCCATTAGCATGCAGTTAATAATACACATGCACATTTAATAAAGAGCATGCGAGAAAATTTCAGAAGACCACTTATGGTTATTTATTCTTCTATAAAATCTTCAATAATCTGTTTAATTGTGAAAACGTGCGAATCTATAAACATTTTTCTCTATCAGTTAAAACTTTTAGAGTCAATAGTCTATTTGAGAATGGAATTGTCACATTTAATTTCACAGATAATTCTGCATTACGTAGATTCAATAGATTATCTGAAAACGATATTTTAATATATTCTTACGTACTTTTAAAATAAAATGCTTAAAACTGATTAAATATACTGTTAAATATCTGATTGTTAATTGTTCTTTGCTAATTATTTTATATAATTTATTATCCACTCTATCATTCTCTTAAGTTATTTAAATATTTTCAAGACTAATTGTATTTACCTTTTAAATTTCTGATGCGTTTTTGGTATTCTTAAGATTTAATATATTCAACTTTTAAATGTTTAGTTTTTTTCAATGTTTCTGTTGGTCAAAAAGTTCCCAAAGTATGTCAATATAGTGTTTTAAACAGACACATAAAAGTCCTTAATGAACTCCTTAATATTAAATCATTAATAATTAATCATCCTGCTTAAATCATTTAATTCTTGTAAATGGGATGGGGGTATTAATGTTAATTTTGTAATGCATCAACTGAAACTTTTTTTTTGTAACATTCACTTTATAAAAATAAATATGTAAATAAATTATCGTAAAATATGTAATAATATCCCAATTACGCTTGTCATGTGACTGTAATTGCGTTTGTCATGTGACTGAAAAGACGTTGGAAAATTTTGTAATTGCATGAAGTTTTGAAATCAATTAATTTTGTCTTTAGGTTTCAAGTTTAATGTAAGAGTTGTCTTTTTATTCTTTAATGTTCTATTTTTTAAACAACTAACAAATGCAGAAATTGTAATATAGAATTTCAAATTCATAACTGTACAATTATTTTAAATTTCAGCCATTATTTATTATTTTATATATAAATAAAATATGTTTCATATAAAAAGATCTGATCCTACGTATACAAGATAAAAATACAGAGTGATAGTAACCGAAGCGTAGTATGTTTTTTTTCTCTAGAACTGGTAGAGTATGTGTAATTTTTTGGGAACCATGCTTTTTCGGACATAAAAAAATATGTCAGCGTTTTTTAATAAAGGAAAACATCAGAAACAGCAATCTTTTATAATTATTCACTGAACCGTTTCTATTTTCCTTCTTAATTAAATGGCATCTTTCAGAAAATATATTTTGACACCAAACAAGGAAATAAAATGTTTCCAAATTACCTCAAATTTGCATTGCCACTTCTTTTAATATTTGCTGTTTAATTCCCCCCAGTATTCAATTAATATTCTAATGGAAAAAAAAAGAAAAGAAAGTCCTCTTTTTTCTTACGTTTTAGTGAAATTGATGCTAATTTTAATTTCTATACATTATTCATAGATCCGCATTGTAAAAAAATAAAAGAAATGTTGAAGTAAAAAACAGATTAGCATTTCAAAAGTTCGTTAAGTTGCCTGAAAGAAGAAAAAAAAGTGATAAAAAATACAAACCGACGAAGACATAAGATATCAACATCCTTTAAATGAGAATGACAAGTATACATTCTTCCTGAAGCGTTTGAGTAAGAATTATAACAATTTCGGAAGTTGCAAATTACAATTTAATATTTTGTGCTTAGGAGCAAACGACTTTTTGTGAATTATGTATTTAAATATGTAAATAAAAACAACTGAAAAGAATGCAGGAAAAAAAATCTTTATGTTTTTATAAAAACTTTTCATACATTTTTATAAATTCACTGTTGAATTTAAAATAAAAGGCAAAAGACCGAAAATGGAATTGAATTAGCTCCGCTTTTTTTTTAAAAAACAATTCTGACTTTTTTATGAACATAATTAACATTTGTATTATTATACATTTTAAATTATGAAACAAATTTCTTTCTTGATTTTTTTTTTGCATTTTAATAAAATTAATGGCAAAAGATGAAACAAAATGCTATGTTGTGTTTTTTTATAAAAATATATCTTTTGATTTAGTTGTATAATGTATTGAGTTTAATGAACTCAATCATTAAATGGCTTCTTTGAGAAAAAAATCTTAATTTTTTTGTAGCCATCATTAATGATGATAATATTTATATCTAATAAGTCTGCAACAATATTTGTAACAAGACAAACAATCGTTTCTTTCCCGATTTATCTAGAAGATGTTTTCGATTGTCAGAAATTTCGTCTAAAATATTCATAATGATGAAATGATGATTACCAATAATTATCAACCACTTTTGCAACTCCTTTCGAACGCGAATGGACTTATGCATGCACGCACGGACACACTCACTCTCACACACAAATAGACTCCCACACTCATATTAATAAGTTTTTTAATCTTTGTCTTTATATTTAGGTTACACTTACTTTCCTTCTTTCTTTTAAATTATTTAATTTTTTGGCAAAATCTCATAAACCAAATAACTATAAGAATATATTAAATTTGAAAACTAAATATAACTATGTTAGTTATATTTCTTGTATTATTTGATACTTAAATTTCGTCAAACATTCAAAGCTGTCTTTCATAAGCAATTTATAAATAATCAATTATATTTTGATCTCACAATAAAACGACTGACAGGATAGATATTTTTTCTATATATTCTAAAGAGTTTTTTTCTTCTTATTCTTTCTAATAAAACATGTTCAAAATTTTAAATGGATATTGTGTAAATAACTTCAGTTTATTACAATTTTATTTATCGTCTGAGTAACTGACATCGTATGATAAAATACACATGAAATTCTAACATTAAAACACAAAAAATATCTGATTATTATCATAATATGTCATATTATAATATGATGTCATTTTTTTTAACATAGAGTACTTCAATTTTTGAAATATTTACTAAGAGATCAACCACCACTGAGGTTGAATCGTCTTGGTATCTTCCAGAAATAATTGCATTGCCTCCCGGGTGTTATACTTCTACTTGTCTACAAATAAAAAATGAGACACGGATAAAAAATTGATTTATCTAATGAGACGCTTTAAAGCATGTTTTGATTAATAGTTAATGCGTTCAATAAACTTTGTGTTAAAATAGATTGTACATATATATTGATTAATGTGCTGTATTGTATTGTATGATTTCATAATTATGTGACATGTACTTAATATCAAAAATTTATCCAGTTTATTTCTAATTCTATTCATTTTAATTTGCCCATATATATTTTCATTTAATATTTATTTTGTATGAAAGAAACTATGCCTCATGTATGCATTATTTCACTTGAATATAATGCATAGATATATAAATATTATAGGTAAAGAAATACAAATAATTGCTTAAATAAAGTTCATCCCAAAACTGTTTGAATTTCCTATTAGAATTTAATGGCAAATGTTTGTCGAAAATATTAAATTCCAATAAAAAATATCTTGGGAATTTCGTGAAAAAAATCGTTTGGTCTTCCAACTGTCAACATAATGTTTAAAAACCTTTTCCTTTTCTCAATTCAACTTTGTTCTTTGCGCTTTTAAATGCACCGAATCAAAATAAATCAAATTCTAACGTCATCTTTTTTTTTCGGCATTAATATTTCAGGCAAATAGCTTAGCAAAGCAAAGTAAGTTTACAATAGAAATTTTACCTGGAATACTGCTTATTCTAAAGAGTTTTTTTTAACCAAATAAGACGATGTTAACATCAGAAATGTATAGAAAATATTCTATCTGTTTAAAAACAAAGAACTTTTCCACGAAAAGCTGACTGACTGAATTTCTTTCTTTCGAATTTGGGAAAAGTCAACTCAATTTTTTAAAATCTGATGTCAATTTTTTTTTCTGCAAGGAAAAACTTTTTATAAGGTCATTTAAAAAAATAATTTAAATACAAATGTATTAAATTAATCTTTACTGAAAAAAAAACTGCTCACATTTTTTTTCAAAAATGAATTATTGTTTTAGATTCATCCGAGGATTCGAAATTATTACGATTTTTTAATACATCTATGACAATTCTGAAGAATTATTTTTGAAATAAATATAACTTTAGACAGAAAATTTTATATAGCACGTACATTTATAGGATGTTTATCATTATATTTTAGTTCTGTATGGAAATTTCCAATTATTTATATAATTATTCTTTATTCGCTATTCAGTTATTTTTTTATTTTAGATATATGTATCAACTTTTATTATTTCAGTACAAAAAAAAAAATCTGTAGTCAATATTTTTCATTTTTTATGACACTATAATTTTAACCCCCCTCCCTTTTTTTTGCTTTTTCGCATACAGAGAGAAGAGGTGTTGTTGCAATTGCCATAAAATTTAACCGTGAGATTTTGATGTTTCTCCAGTTTTCAGATTTAAGCTTGAAAAAATATCTTAAGAACTTTATTTGTTTGTTAGTCTGAAAAAAAATACTCCAATTCGCTACGTTATATGGACATGCCCTAAATTTATGAATAATATCATTTATACGAATGTTATAGCATATTTATTATGTGAGACAATATAATTTTTTTCACATCACTATAATATCATTAATTTGGTTCTAATTCGTTAAAATTTGAAACAACAAGCATGGCACTCGTCAATTGTGAGAAGAAAATTTAATACTGGATTTAATGCAAATTTTGCTAGAGGAAAAAGGGCCTGATGTCAAATTGATTTATTGTAACAAACAATTTATCAAATATTTTAAGTAATTATATAAGAACGGTGAGGAATATTCATTAAAATAATTCTTAAAAGTTGAGGCAAAAAATACATCTGTTCCTTTAATCATGAAAAAAAAAGTTTCAAGTTGCGATTAATCAGATTATTCTTTGTTGTTAAACTGAAACAATTATAGAGTTTGATTACTGAACTGTCTTTTTAATGACGTAACATATAGTTTTGCTGAAAACTATCATAATTTAATTAAGTATTTATATATTAATTTTAATCTAATTTTTTACAGTGTTTTTCACTTTCAGCCTTACTTGCATAAATTTAATAATAGCATATGGAAAATTTAAAGGAAATTAGAGGATAAAAAAATAAACAGTAAAAGCAGAATTTTAATAAAAATTAATTACAAACTACAATTGCTTATTTAGTTACTTTTTCGTTAAAATATTTTATCACAGTGTCGCGGAAGTTGTAGTGTGCCTTTCTCTAAAGGTTTCTTCTTTTGTCCTTTGATCTCCGCTCAAAACTATGGGATATGCACTCTTATGCACGTAGAGTAAAACTTCTTTATATTAAGCTTCCATGAAAATAAATTAATCTCACCTACGCTTAAAATACAATGCAGTTATTTCATTATTTTCAAAAGGCTTCAAGTCTGAAATGTATTGTAAATGTATTATGCAACTTTTTTATTATTCAATCACCTGGTGATTCAATCAATTCTTCTTGTAGAAATGCACTACAGGATTTTGAGACAGTAATATAATGTTAATACTTATTGAATATTTCCAGTTTAATCAGTTTTTTTTATAAACATGAGATATTTTCAATGTTGCCAAAAAACTCATAAAAAGGCAAACCAAAATTTCGTTCATTTTAACAAAAGCAGATATTTCAACTTTTTTGAGCGAATAATTCAGATGTATTATATACATGATGAGAATTTTTTTCAAAATATTAGATTTATAGACAGCAGAAATAAATATGAAAGAGCATAACGAAAAACATCGATTTTTCATATAGTATGTAAGCAAATAAAATTTAAACCTCAAAAGATAGAGTAGAAGTTTCTTAAAAATCATTCCATCAAATGCTGAAGAATTCTGTAATTCAATATTTCACTCTTTTATGAATACAAAAAAGAAGAAAGAAATGATGTTATCATGCTTAAACATATGAGTATTCTTCGTGTAAAAGGCAAATATATATTGCCACAAGTGATAAACTTTCTCGGAACTTGCAAAGATAAGAAAGAAATATTACTGTACATTTTTTACCCTCAAGCATTCTGGTATGGTTTCCATTCCACATATTGATTTTTCTGAAGATAAATTTTATTCCAATACTAGAAGGCGAGTATAATTTAATCTTTCTGTCTCTTTTTGTGCTGCAAAAATCTCTGTCTTTTCACCATTCTCCGTGGAAATACATATAAGCTCTAAACTATATAACTGATTAATGTTTATTTTTCTAACACACAGGAAATAAAATGTTATAATTTTTTGTCAGCTTTTTATTCTAATTCGTAATGATTTTTTTGGCTTCTGAAACTTTTATCTTCATATTTCGCAGTTCCAATATTATTACCATCGTAATTCATCAACCATTGTGCTGCAAAGGCGGCCGTCAAAAAACGCAGACGATATAATAAAATTGAAACAGTGATTCAGATTCGTTAGTCGTTAAATTGAATTTTGCAGATTTGTTTTTTAATATTTCAATTCTGTTTTCTTATTCTGTATCATTTTTATGCAATAGAAAAATTGAAATAAATTATTTTCTAAACAGTTACGATTTTTTTATACTATTGGACATTTGATTTTTTCCAGCATTCTTTGGATAGTAAAATTAAGAGAATGCTGAAAGTGTTGGAAAGTGGTTGCTTCTGTAACTATCGTCTTCTTATTTATTTATTAACTTGCATTAGAATAATTTAGAAAATAATATACGAATTAGTCAAGTAATAATTTGAAAAGAAATTTTAATTAACCAATTCTATAAAACTTACACTCATTAAGTAAACATAGGGTCGTTACATGGACGCGAGGAAACCGCACACCGACTGAGGGATTGCCAGAATGTTCGCAAGTTGCCAAAGACAGAATCATGCTATTTGGCGACATATTACAGTTCTGGCTCTACAGTATCCAAATGAATAAGAATGACTATGGAATTTTACTAAAAATAAATTTGGCCTCGTGTAATAGAAATATGTTGCTAACGTTATTCTTGAAAAACAAAGGATTATAAAATTTTTGATATTTATCTCATATATAGACCAATAAAATGAGATTATATGAAAGTTTAAAGCAATCTTTCAAAGCAAATATGACAGATTAACAGAATAAATGTAATCTTGTATTAGGCAAACCAAACGTGATAAATACTCTTACGTTTTCAGAAGGGTGTTTGGGATGTGTTAAAAGCACATCAGTTAACATACGTGGAAGTTAGAAAAATAGATGCGAAGTATGTAATAGGTTGCTACAAAGAGTTTGTTATATATATTTTTTCAATATTTATGATATATTGACCACTTCTTTGCTTATTTGGTTCACCGAGATGAATGGTTACAGAAAATTTTATTCAAGGTGTTTTATAAGTTGAATTTGGGAATATGATAAAAATTGCCAAATTAAATTTCCCATTTGAATAAAATTTCACATTTTCCTAATTTTTTAATCTATGTCTTTGGACATCTGATTATATCTCAAGAAAGTGAAAAATTGTTTAAGAATAGATGCAATATGATAGGTTTTCATCCTTACATAATTCCGAAACCAAACATTAATTGTAAATACTATAAAATTACAAAGAATTTTGTAAAAAAATATGTCTGGTACTTCAACGAAATCAACATGGAAAAATAAGTGAAATCTTAATATCTTGGTCATCTAAAAAAGAAAAAGAATTTAGGATTAAAACTTAGTAGTAACAATGAAAAAGAGATATGATTTTCATTTCAGTAATTAAATATATTAATGTTGAATACGTTAATTCTTAAAAATATAAATTAAAAATGGAAAAAATTATGAAGCCGAAATTTGGTATTTAAGAAAAAAAAAAGATGGGAATGTATACCTCGGAGAGATTATTTTTTGAAATCTTAATCATTTAAAAAATTAAAGAAAATTTAAGGGTTTTTCCGCAATAATTACCAAAAATATTGCAAAACTAAAATGAGTTTTGCATTTTCTTAAAATACAAAAAGATATCTTTTTTAATAATGGAAATTTAATTATTGTATGAAGTTTTGCTTTTTAAAAAGTAACTTTAAATTTATTTTTAATCTTATTTTACAACAATATATATCACTTTCAAAAACTGAAAATGTTTTCATTGCTTTTACAAATATTTCACTCTGAATTTTCCTTCCATTGATGGTAATGAAGATATTAATTACAATATATTTATATTTAAAATATGCTTTAAATATGTGTATTAATTTTTTTGTATTCACAATTAAGGTTTAAATTTACAAGAATTAATAAAAAAATTTATTACCAAATTTTAAAAACTTCATTGCTTTAATGTTTTTGTTACTTATGGCACTTGCCATAGACAAGCCCGCTGACGAATTCAGCGATTTAAACCCAGTTTGTGCTGTAGCTTCTGAGGGTAAAGGCCCTGAGAACACGAGGGCAGAGGTCTGATTTCTAGCTCATGTGAAGATGACGCTCACATACTCGCTTGCACAACCCTTTTTTACAAGGGGGACTCTTTCACTCACCTGACAGATGGAACACAGAATAAAGAAAAACCATGCCCGAAAGCAGGGCCGGCCATCTGGGAGGTTCGGTGGAGGCTATGCAGCGGGGCCCCGCGATTGAGTGGCCCCGTTGTGATCAAGAATTAAAATAATGTTCTGAACAATAATAGCGTCTACACATACTGAAAGTATACGTTTGTTTCCACGTGGCTGGCCGAGCTTCGACTTACACTGTTATTGGGCAACGATTGCAGTGATACCTATAAAAGGGGTGGGGGGGAGAGTTCATTTGTGAATAAGTAGATCTCATTCAGATGTGTTAAGACAGAGCGGCTTCTGGGCGCATGCGATTCCCAGAAGTCGAGGATGAGGCTGCGTTCAAATGGACTTGCAAATCATCAACTATCTACTTTTTTTCAACATCTAATGTAATATATTTTATGTGTGCATCTGTACATATTTGTTTATATTAAGTTGTTGAAACAAAAAGTAAAAGAAGATAAATTAAACGACCAATTCCTAGCAATGTACACTGCATTACATCTTCACCGGACACGACCGGAATAAGACGAATTAAAGAAGTTTAAATCGAGCAGTCGACGGATTTGGAAATATACGAAGTTTACAGTATATATTATAATCTAGTGCAAGTGTGCAAATATCATGAATATAAAGTAAGTAGATTTACAGTCATTTATCTAACTTATTATGTAATAGGGTATAACTTATATTACTTTGATAATTCATTCTATAAACTGCTTAATACTGTCACATATAACCATGTCCATGCCAATGAAATATCGCTCTGGGTATCAAAAAAGAAAATTATCAGAAAAGAAAAAAGAAGAAAAGCTAAACTTCACAAGAAGTCACAAGTAGACAAGTTTTCTTGGCTTCGAAGTAATTCTGGAAAACAAATTGCTTCAATTTCAGAAATTACAATTCAAACTTCAACTGGGGAAGAAATTTCTACTCCAACTACACAGTTTTGTAATGAAAATGTTGAAACGGTGAAATTTGTTGAAGAACCGTGTGTTTATGCAAATATGACAGAATCAGAAAATAATGACGAAAATGACAATAACAAATACGATCAAGAGTGTATTAATGATCCTGGTTTATCGCCAAGTATTATAACTGATAAATTTAAAATGTTTTGTGTTAAAGCAGACCTGTACAACACAAGGGATTTTTTGCTAAAAATGCTGAGGTAGATCATTTTCCACTACGTACTACTTTAAAAAAAATGCCAAATGGTAAAGATTCGTATTTGGTAAATTTATTCCAAAATGCAAGATTCCATGTTTTGTATACTGTTTCCCAAAAGAAGAAGAAATGACCAAACAACACGATTTATAGGTGGCTATAATAACTGGAGAAAGCTGTCAATTGTAATCCAAGATCATGAGCGTTCCAGTTGTCATTTAATTTCGTTTATTGCTTGGGAAGAATTACTAAAACGACTAAATTACGTTAAATTATGATTGGTAAAACAAATCAAGTTAAATTATTCTATTTTTCTAATCTTCAAGGAAGTCACGAAATAAAAGGATAGCCTAAAAATGAAAATCTTTTATGTTTGATCGAATTATAAGTAAGTACGACCCTGTGCTAACGGATCATATAAATAAAATAATACATTCGAAAAATAGAATTGTGCATCATTTAGTACATAGTTGAAAAGAACAAATTATCTCTGCATTAGAAAATGAAGTCCTTAATAAAATTAAACATGATATAAAAGCAGCCCTGTACTATAGTATTTGTAGGTATCAATTGTGGCAATTCAAAGAGATTGTACTCCTGACATTTCCCATAAGGAACAAACTTCAATCATTATTAGGTATGTACAATTTGAAGAGAAAATGTTAACTATAAACGAGTCATTTATAGGGTTTATTGAAGAAACGGATGTGACCGCAGAAGGACTAACAAAAACTCTATTGAAAAGATTTACTGAGCTTGATTAAGATATTATGAATTATAGAGGGCAAGCATATGACAACGATGGTAACATGAAAGGGAAATATAACGGAGTGCAATCTAGAATACTTTCTCTAAATCCGCATGCTATTTATGGTTTTAGCTTATCACATTCCTTTTATTTATTAATTTGTGATACCATTTCCAGCAATATATATATATATATATATATATATATATATATATATATATATATATATATATATATATATATATATATATATATATATATATATATATATATATATATATATATATATATATATATATATATATATATATATATATATATATATATATATATATATATATATATATATATAGTAAAAAAACATTTTGGAATATTACAACGTTTATATAGCTTAAATTCTGCAATGGGAAAAAGATGGGAAATTCTGCAAAGCATTTAAACATTATTCTTAAACCATTATATGACACTCGTTGGGAAACCAAAATAGATTAGGTGAAAGCAGTGTATACACAGTTTGAAGGAACTTGTAATGCCCTAGAAGAATTTATTGATGTTTAAATGATGTAAATAACGATAATACAGTAGTATCCGAAGCTAAAAGTTTATTAGGTGCAAGAAATGTCATTTATTTTATGTTTAATAGTATTGTTTGCTATATTTTCCAAAACTAACACCATCAATAAACTATTTCAAACAGAAACAATTGTTCTTGACTTGGGTCTCAATTAAGTCAATAAAATTAAAACTGAAATCCAAAATTTAAGAACAAACTTTAACACATTTTTCAATGAAGCAAAAGTGCTAGCACAAAACTTGAACATTTTCCTTAAAAAACGCATTCGAAAGAGTAAAAGATTATGTTCCGAAGTTATATATATATATATATATATATATATATATATATATATATATATATATATATATATATATATATATATATATATATATATAACGGTAGAGGAATTTAGATGCTATTTTTTTAGCACTGTAATTGATACTGTTATTGTACAAATGGAAGATGGGTTTAAACGTATAGCAAATAGTATTTCTGATTTCAAATTAATCACTGATATAACAACTTTAGAAAAATATGAATTAGAGAAATGTTCGAAAAACTGTGTAAAGTGTTATAAAATCGATGTAGATGAAAACCTAATTCAAGAAATTTGTTTGTTATGGGATTTGATTTTGAATGAAAGAGATAAAAATAAAGCACAATCTCATTAAATAACAATTATAATGAGTTAATTCTAAAGGTATTAACTGTGTTAAAACTTTTCTTTACGTTGCCAGTTACTACAGCATGTCCTGAGCGCTCTTTTAGAAAATTAAAATTAATAAAGAATTATCTTCGGTCAAGCATTTGTTAAGAACGCATAAATACACTTGCTGTATTGAGCATCGAAAAAGAAATTGCAAAAATTGTAATTTTTCTGAAGTAATTAATGTATGAGCAAAAAAAATAAATAAATAAATAAATAAATAAAAAAAATAATAATCACGCATTATGCATTATGCAATATACATTAATATTATATGTTCATATTTCTTTCGTTTTTTTTTTTTTGCTTTACAAAAACTTAGGGCCCAAAAAGATTTCTTGCACCCAGGCCTCTTTGAAGAGAACACCGGCTCTGACCATAAGACCTTTAATCTACTTTGTCACAACAGGCTATAAATATATGGCGACGAATTACATTATGAATTTGTAAATTTTTGTCTCTATAATTTTTCAAATTTAAGTCATTATAAGATTCCTCCACCAGATTTATGATTTTTAACACTACTGATTTTCTGTATGTGTGAGTTCTACAACAATTCTTTATCAAATACATATTTTAAATTCTTTTTTTATTTTTTAGGGTAAAAAATATATAATTATTACGTATATCTAAAAAGAATTGCAGTTGTTGCTGCATAAATACACGTTCTACATGTTTTGAATTTGATGCTTGTAATGAAATTTTGTGACATTAAAATAAAAAATAAAAAATTAGGTGTGTAGTTCTTGTCAAACTAAATAAAAAGTTCATTCTTTATTTATTTCATACTTAAGTAGCCTCTTAGCCGATGCAGTTCCAAAGAACTGCACCGTTGCCCAGGGAACACCACGTGGAGGTGGGCTACATTCGTTCCCCGCCCACCCACCCTCCATCGCTGCATCCGAAGACAGTTCTGATCTGAAAACTGCATCGGGCAGCCGACGACAGTTTTGATGTTAAACTGCGTCCTTCTGCGACCGGTATCTCACTGGAATGTCCAAAGCTAAGCAGAACTGGTAGATCTCGAAAGATTCTACCACTGGCACTCCAATAGGAGCCATCCGTGCAGGCAAACCCAAAGCAGAACACAGCTTGTAGACCATATAGGATTCTACAACAGTGATATCTGACTTCTGGGTAGCAGATGGAGCCAGTTTCGCTGGAAGTTCTAAAGCCTGGCAAATCCTAAATACCATGTATGAGCGAACCACTGGGACGGATTCCACTCTAGTCGCAGGTGGATCAGGTGATGTATAAACATCCTGATCCAAATCGGGATCGAAAAACAGATCTCCGATTGAGGGTAAGTGAGGGAACATGTAATATTTCAACAGTTCCAAGATCGACCATAGGACGATCCATCCAATGATGGCCGCAGCCTCATTGAAATGTTCACAAAACGCACCAAGCATAGCTCAGCAAAAATAAAAGTCACACAACGATCAGTTGCAAAAAAAGAAATGATTCTTAACAGAGCAGAAGAAGGTGGATTCATTGTTTCATCTATTATATTGTTTGTATTTTGTGCGTTTGTTTAATACTAAACAGTAATATTTCAGCTAACAACAATAATAAGAGTGATTGTTGAAACCTTCTGCATCCAATAACAACTGAAATATAACCAATGATTATTACTAAGTTAACAATGGAATAAATCTAATAATCAAGCATAGAATACTAGAGGGGAGCAAAGAGGGCAGTTAATATTTAATTAAATTATGTGGGTTTTAATTAATTTATGTTTTCGAATATTAACTAGATTTTTCATGAGGGATTTAAAACAAATTGATTAAAATTTGAATTTTGAATTGATTGAAATTGAAATTGATTAAAAAATTGTGTTGAGTAAAATTTGAGAACAAATTTCCTTTTTACTTAATATGTTAAGAAATAAGTTTCTGCACTGTGCTGTATTTGAGGTAAATTGCTATTTCATATTAATATATAATTAGTTAAACAAAAGAAGTGGAAGGTAAAAAAAAAAAAAAAAAGAGAAAGAGAAGAAACTCGCAAAATTATGCTGAAAGATAGAATTCACACGAAACTAATGCAGAAAAAAACATCAATTAAAGAAGCCCCAATTTTCAAAATCCCTTTCATGAGCGTTGAGTGCTTCACAGAATAATGAAAAAAAACCGAATGCGCATTTTGGACATTCATTTGTCAACCAAATGAAACTCAAAATTCCATACCAAACTATTTTAATGATAAGATCAATTATCAGATTAAGTCTCTCTTACTACGTTTACACGCTTGTGAATGAGCAGATCGATAAGACGGTCAATCCAAATTTCGAATGCTTTCGATCGTCGGCATCATCGTCTAGCGGTAGCGCGTCTTCTCCGTGATCTGGGTGTCCGGATTCGAGTCCTGTTCGGGCATGGTTGTTCTTCCCCTTGTGTTCTAACTGTCAGGTGTGTGAAAGAGCCTCCTCCCCCTTGTAAAAATTGCTATAGCCGGTGTTAGAGGTGAATTGAATATAATTAACTTGCGTTCGAGAAGGGTCAGCTATAAAGTTGAATCGTTAATAGACATTCCCAGGATCGATGGTGACCCTTGAGGAAGTATTGCTGAGCAGCTATTGGGTGATAAGGAACTCAAGTGCACCAATGAGAAAGTCAGAGGCGGAGATTTGGCGGAAATAAAACGCTGGATTTTTTTCTGATAGAAGGGAAAAGAACAGTGAGAGGAGGGGAAGGAAAAGTCAGAGAGAGGTGAGGGTTCGAAGGTGTTCCTGATTTGTGAGAAGCTCCGTATGAATCGGGTTTCTGTGTTAAGATCTACCCAATAAAGTAGGTGGGTTTCTGGAGCTACCCCTGGAGTAGCCGTATGAGCTAACAGCTTGTTGACGTTTTTTTTCTTTTGTTAATTCTCTGAATTGCCGGCGTCCTGGCATAGGGGCAGCGTGTCTTCCCAGTGATCTGGGCGTCCCACGATTGAATCCCGGTTCGAGCATGGTTGTTCTTCACCTGTGTTCTATCAGTGAGGTGTGTGAATGTGCCCCCCTGTAGAAAGGGGTTGTGCAAGCGAATGTGTGAGTTTCATCTTCATATGAGCTACAGGTCAGACTTCTGCCCTCGGGTGCTCAGGGGTCTTTATCCTCAGAAGCTACTGCACCCCTTTCCGTGATAACGCGGGCACGACATTATCATCATCAATTCTCTGGATTGATCGAGGAACTCTTTCGTGATTAACTTTCAACTCTTGTGTGAATTTGTAAATAATATTAACCTAGATGAGAAAAAATTATTTTTGTGTACATATATAAAATGGAATTGTTTGTTTACGCTATTCTCCTATTTGATCGGTCAGGATCAAGACATTACAGTTCCCAGTATGACAAATATCTATATTTTAGACATTAAATCTAAGTATCAAACTTTATCTCTCTGTCTGTTTGCGTTTTGTAGTTATCCAGTTAAGTTGAGCAGTCAAATCGACAAACTTCCACTAAATGGATTTCTCTCGAAATTTGATACAAATCTGGTCGCATACACCAAATTTTCATTTCATAAACCAAAATTGAGTCATTCAGCTTAAAATGTTTTTCAGTTATCGTTTTCACAGACAGAAACTCAAATATATTATCGAAAAAGTGAATTTTGAAATCATTTATATCTGAGATGTGGTGATTAGATAAAATCTCAAATTTGACATTTTTGATGGTTGCAGCACTTCTTTTATATTTTGTGTACTAAAAAGTAAAAACATACGGCCTGATAAAATCTTATGTACAGGATTAATATTAAAATGATAGATTCATATCATTTTTGAAAGGAATTTATCAAAAGATCGATCTCTATTGGTAAGTACTTTCGCATGTATGTAAAATAATTGCTCAAATAAATAATTTTTTTATCACATGGAACTTGGCATGTGATCATGTGACTACAATTATAATTATGTATGAAATTTTGAGTTAAATCTATCGAAAATGTAGCGTCCAAAGGGCATATTCGATTTTTTTTTATAACTGCGCATAAATTGTATGCCAATGATTAACCATAAAAATTTTCAAAGATTGCATGATAGATTCAAGCCTAAGTTTGATACTTTTTAACAATCGTTTGCCAAATATACGCGAATAATGCACAAATTCTAGTTTTCTTTAATATACTCTTAAAAACAAAATTCTCGTGTGTAGGACCCCGAGAATAAAACTCAGTGTTGTTCACAGTTATATCCAAGATCCATAATATTGTTACAGAATTTTTCTACAAATACCGTCAATCAATCGTAATAACGCAGCTCATTTAATCGCTAGTTCAGCAGTTTGCTTGCTGTCTAATCCTCTAAATTCCTGTTACTTGTCGGCGACTCCGACTACTCTCACACACTACTTCTCTGCAGCTTCAGAGTGCCCGTCTTTTATAGTTCCGGGAGGCGGGGCTAGAATCTTTCAGACCAATCAGGGGGTATCTGAGTGTATCTTGGTTCCTACTGGATGGATCGTGAAACTTCTCGAACTTTCCAGTTTGATCCATTTTATCGCTAAAGTCGCCAAATTCCTCGCCAAGCCGCCAAATTACAGGTTTGTAACAATATTATGCGCACAAGGAAGGGGATTATTAAAAAGCATGCAAGAATATCTTGGAGAGACTACATTCGTTGGTTAAATCGTAAGAATGCCGAGTCGCCATAATGTTCATGATGTTTTAATCTTTCTTTTATCATAAATTTTAAACAAACAATATGTTTAAGAGAGAATTGAGCATATTTTTGTGAAGTTTATTACAAAGTATTTTGCTGTCCTCTAGAATATTCATCATCTCGGTAGGTTTGTTTTAATTGAGGGAAAGAAAAAATATGTAGAATTAAATATTAAATGCGATAAAGATCAGAATCGTTAAAAATTTAAACCTTAGGACAGTTACTAAAGAAATGACAAACAAGAGAATACTTATTTAAATCTCTTAAATTATTTATATAAAAATAAATTCTAATTTATAGAAATTATTTTATATTATTGCGCCCTAAAACATTATAGGTTCTATTTTCTTTGTACGAAAATTTGATACTTTTGTCCGATTTTGGAGCAAATTCGAAAAAAGAAGAAGGGCACGTTTCCTAAACCCATTTCGGATTTTCATTTTTCTCCTTTTAAATTACGCAAAAGTTATATTATTTAGATACAGATTTGAATATCACATCTCAAGTCATGTCTTTCAAGTTCCTATTAGAAATAATTTTAAAGATCATTTACTAAATTGGTGAAAACAACATATTAATTGAATTTATGAATCTTTAACTTCATTTTAGCTGCTAAGCATCTCTGATACTTTATAACTTATATTCTAAATTAATTCTTAAATCACTGTAACTAATCATAATTGATAGTTTAATGATAATTAACTTTAATAATTAATTTTAAATAATAATGTCAGAAAAAGAAATGGTCCTATTCCCTGAATAAAACTTGTTTTTCCTTCGGAAAAAGAACCTTTTCATTTAGTTATTATTTTTTAATAATGCCAGGATTAGTTCTTCTTCTTAACCCCAGATGGCAGCACATTTCCGTTGTCTTGAAAGTCACTTAATTATTTTTTAATAATGCCAGGATTAGTTCCCTTTCCTAGCTCCAGATGGCAGCACATTCCGGTTGTTTTGAAAGTTATACAGGAAAGATTTCTTGTTTGCTTGGCAATCAAGAAAAGTAGACGTTCACGTGGAGTGTGAGTGATCAGTAGTTCGCGAGCAAATTTATTTTAACGATCACGCGGAAACCGAGCGAGTATCTTGTAAAATTAGTAGTTTATGGAACAAATAATTTTCATTATTTTGAAGAAATATTCTTAACCGTGATATGGAATTACTTATCGGAAATTGTATAAGAATAAGGTGTGGCTCTATGTGAATAAATAGATGACTAGTCAAGAAAACTGTTTCCGGATTTTTCTTCTATTTTTTGCAAACAGGAGCACAGGGTATGTACTCACGAGCAGTACAGAAATACTTCGCTAGGGAAATGTCCCCTATATTCGACAAAGTTGAGAAGCTGAGCTACTTTGCAAAATGTAAAACAGAATTAATTGACTTTGTCAAATGATGATGCGAAAATTACAAACAAATTTATCAAGGAATATAGTAGAAAACAAATTTTTTTGAACAAAATGTAAGCAAATGCTTTTACCGTCAAATCAAAACTAAAAACACCTTAACTTGAGAAACAATGTCAACTTCAAAGTTTTACATTCCATAGAAGTTATGAAGAATGCACTAAGCCACAAAATTACACAACCGCACTAATTTTAGGCGAAAAAATATAATTTCCAAGATATTGCAGAAATTGTTGCATTCCTGTAGATAAAATACTTAAAGAACCCTATAAAAAACTGCACAAATGCTACATTTCGACACAAAGGACTAAGATATATTTGATGTTATTTCATAAATCTAAAAAAAACGGATATTTTCTAACTCTGGAAAAAAATGTAATAAGCAAAGTCTAAAAATATTTGAAATGTCTGCATCTGATATCTCTTTTCTTTTAGAGGGAAATTTCTTTTCCACTCAGTTATCCTTTTGATCTTTTCTGACTTCTTTTATTTATTATTTATTTGTGGAAATTCAGATTTGTTCTTTTCTTTCATTCGTTTTGAAAACGGCATAACGAAAACGGAATAATCAAAGCTGTAGATTTCAAAGAGAACCATCATCAGGAATGTTGCTTTTTTTTACTCTCGTCTTTTCAGAAATATCGTTTGATAAAAGAAGCAGGGGAGAAAAGTCGTTTGGCTGTCTGGTGCAGAGAGAAAGTCTTTTTTTTTTGAGGTCATCAGAAGCGTTCTTAGAAATTTAACAGAAAACTCATTTTATCCTTTCTTTTTAGAAATGGCTTCAATTATCAGTGAGTATTGTGTTAAAATATTTCTAACCATAAAGCTGCTCTTCAAAAATGAAACAAGACTTTTATGCTTTCTAAGTTCTAACATTTATTATAAAGCTTGAAATTACTCAAAATGAGGATTGTTTTTTGCTTTTATTTTAAGCTTTTGCCACTGCGTATTTCTATTCTTTGGAATGGTTTTATCCAGAATTTTCTCTTTGTTGATAAGCCGAATTTTATAATTTAATTACAAATCGAAACAAAAATTCTTGAAAGTATTTTTTTTCAATTATTCACAGCATTTTAAAGATAGCATTTTTTTTTGCATATGTAAACATATATTGTTTCTTATAAATAGATGGCTATAAACGAGTTTACAGAATGCAAGAAACATTATTTTAATTTTGTGCTCAATCTTATTTTTAGTGTTGCCATTAGTTTTGAATAGAAATTTAGACAAAACATTAGAATAGAATATTGTTTTCTTTATATAATATTGTTTTATTATTGTTTATTTTATTATAAGCATATTGGTGCAACTAACCTTTTTTCTTTAATTGAAAAAAATTGCAGAGACGATAAAATAGATTTTATATATTTCAGTATTTGAAAATAATTTCCATTAAAAATATTACAGGTTCTTTAAAAAAATGTTTTTTGACTCACACTTTATTATTTTACCAAAAATCAATGTTAAACATATTTTTAGTACTTCGCAAGTGATACTGATAATGATATACGATAATTGATTCTAGAATAATAAATATTGTTATGAAAATAATCCGTTGGGTGAATGTAGGAATTCGATAATGGTAAACGATGCTTTATTTCACAAGAAAACAAAAAAAAAGCATAGGCAATAAAACACAGCTAAAGTTTACACAAAAACAGTTCACAGTATTCAACAGCATATACATAAACAGCAGATCGCCAAATAGAAAACAGCTCACCATAAAAATAAAGTAACTAAGTCGAAAGAGACAATTCATTTCATTGTGTACGACTCCATTTATATAGTATTCGTGAAAGGATATATAATTTTCTAAACTAATTTAAGATTCTAACAGATATTCTAAAAATTATTTCATTAACAAAAATATTTTACATCGCCAAGGTCATTAACTTTGTCTCAAATTACCAAATTTGAACCATTCCTTGAGTTATTGACCTGGTATTTATTAATACTTTCTTTGAACTTTTCTTCCGTATTATGAGACTAAAATTTACAATACTTGACTATGACATAAAATTTTTTAATATACACTAAGAAATAAGAAAAGATGGTAGTAGTAGTGTCTTGTGACAATTAATCAAATAATAAAATTTTATTTAAAAATATTTCAAAATGCTTTCATCTGATGAATATATTTTATGAAATAATAATAATTTTTTTACAAGCAGAAAATTATATTTTTTATCGAAATTTTATAAACACGATTAATAATCCAAAAAATCAAAGAAATTGACATGCAAGCTAAAAAACAAGCAAAAAGTTCCATTGTTTACAGTATAGCAATCGGGTACTACAAAAAAGATGAACATACAATCGAAGGAAGACTGATAAAAAATAATACTGATTGAACGTCGAAGATGTCAATCTCAAAATAGTTGCACTTTCTCTAGAATTGCTCATACATGCCCAACACACGTGATCAGAACTTTGATGCAAGAAAATGGTTTACGAAAAATAAGCTGATTCCAGATATATCTTTCTTCGTCAAATAAGATTTCTAGGAAGAACATTTTCCGAAATGGAATTGCAGCAATACATTTTCAGTGTATGAAATGATAAGGAATATTTTAGAAACCCTTTTAAATGTTAAATTGCAAAGATATTATAATTTTTAGGGAAACTGAAAGAAATAAATGAAAATTTTGCTTGAATTAAAGTCATTTTATCTCGGTGAGAATTAATTCATATCAAAGTAATTTTAAAGACCCTACGACTCCCATGACTTTCAGGTAAAAAAATTGCAAACATAAATAAAGAAATGATGTAATTAAATAAAATAAATAAACATGATTTAGTCAAAAAAAAAAAAAAAAGAAAATATATAACTGTGAAAAAAAGTATTCGAATTTATTTCCCCCGAATTTAAATCATTATAAAGAAATATATAGATAGCTACATTCTATGAAATGTATCTCTTTTGTAATAAATATTAAAAATTAATTTTATACGAACTTAAAATAGAAAAGGAAGAAAAGCAAATGATTTTTTTTTTCAAAAACCTGGATTTCGTAATTATAAGTGACGCCAAGCACTATTGTATAAAATAACTGAAATGTTATTTAAAGTTTTTGTTATTTATTTAAAAATTGTATTATTTATTATTATTATTATTATTTTATTTGTTATTTATTTGCAAATTATTAACGCAGCAAAAATAGTAAGATTACTTCATGTCAGGAGTTTTTCTAAGTTCATATGAATCCAAAATTATTACGTTTTAATTTAAGTACTGATGATTCCTTTAAATTTATTTATTTTGAATTTCTTTAATTTTGTTTTAAACACTATGTTTTCATAATAATTTTCAAAAATATTTTCATAAATCTGAATATATTCATATGAAATACTTATATATTAACAAGTAAATTTTTTGAAATTGCATTTATTTGTTTTATAGTAAATAATCTGCCAGATATATTCATAAACTGATAGCTAATCTCTAAAGTTAAAAAAAAAAAGCTTACTTATCCAGTAAAAAAGAGTAGTAAAACGTTTTAAAGATAAGATAATTAATAAAATGTGATAACGGTTAATTTTCATTCAACAATGGAATCAACTGTAACGAACTATACAAAAAATTTTTAAAAAATTAAAAAATCCCCAAAATTCGAGGACACAGTGCACAAAAATTAAACTGGTATTAATAATAAGACAATTATTAATAAGTAATTTTAAAAGTGCTTTTAACATGTGACATGTGAGAAAATTTCGTTGCATATATATATATATATATATATATATATATATATATATAATACACACACACACACACATATATATATACATATAAAATAACTAGAAAAACTAAAGAACAAATTCTCCAGAAACAACCATTAGGTGACTTCGTCAAATTTTACTTCATATAAAAGATAATTATCCCTAAATATGTCAGCCCCAGTCACTGTACTGATTTTACCTATTTTTATTTCATATAACATTTTTTGACCCCTTAAAAATCATCAATCGCCACCTATACCTTATCATCATCAATTTTGGAATAGATCTCAAAACAATTAAATGACTGTGCATTCCTTGTTGAAGTTGAGCATTTCGTTCTGATAGGGATGTTTGTTAGTTTGAAAGAATCATTGACATGAAGATAAGACTATGCGATTTTATTGAAATTAAATGCAATCAAAATATCCGGCGAATCAACTGGTAACCAAAGATGGCCAATTTTAAATTAATCTTCCTTTTGCTACGTTAAGATGTAGTTCTTTAAGTTGGTTGATATATATAAATTAGAATTCTTAATATGGTCTTTCGATATCTTACAATATTAAGCGATATTAAGAATTCTGGCCAATATTAAGAGGATATCGTAACAATGTAGCTATAATGCATTTCTTTCTAATAGGGATGTTTATCAGTTTGAAAGAATCATGTACATGAAGTTAAGACTTTGCTACTTTATTGCTATTAAATACAATCAATATTCCCAGCAAACAAGATGATGGCTAGAGGCAGCTAGTTTAAAATTAATCTTTCATTTGTTAGGATAAGATGTAGTTCTTCTATGTTGCTTGATATATATAAATTAACATTCTTAATATGGTGGCCGATCGGTTAGTTGCCAAAGGCTGCTAATAATTATTTACTTCATTTGAAACACTTCTCCTATTGAATGAGTATGTTTTTATGTAAGAGTTTAGAAAACATCTTTTAGATTATTGATTCAAGTTTACGTGTTGATGTTATATTTCTCATCAAGAATCAATATCGAAGCGAAGAATTTGACAGTTAAAATAGCTGCCACTTAGAAAAATCCTTCAGTCAACCTCTTTTGAAATCTCTTAGCCTTTGGTTAACATAACATCGAACAGAAAAAAAAAACACCAAGAAAAATAAATAAAATGTTTAGTGTTCAAGATGACAATCATACATCGGAACTGAATTTCTTCCGAAATTGCTAGTAGTAGATAGCAGAATGCGTGACTAGAAAAATGATTCTTGGAAACGAATGGCAAAAAATAATCTGATTCTAGATTTTTCGCTCTTCTCGGTGTCTGACTTTTATGGGGAACATTTGTAGAAAGTCAATAGCAACAAGTTATTGATGGATATGATATAAATGTTAGAGAAAAAAAAACATATTGAGAAGCTTTTATTTACCTTAAAACAGGATACTGAATTGTTTCAAGAATTCTTTAGGCAAGGAATTTTAGATGACATGGGAATAAATAAATATATTCGAGAGGGAGATCCAAAATGTAAAGGGACATTTGAGAAAAGGCGCTTTTCTGTCTGTCTGTACATTCAGAAACATGTAAATGTGGTAATTGAAAACGTAATGATTTAAATATATCAAATTTCTATGAGATTTTGTGACTACAAGTGCACTTTCGTGTCACATTTTTGTTTCAATCAGTTGAGAAAAAAAATGTCAAATTGGATTTTTGGATACTATTAATTGTATGTCAAGGATAAATCGCTAAATACTCGCCAAGTGTAACACGTCAGATTCAGTAAAAATGCTAAATTCATTCAAAAAGTTAATATTTAGTAACTATTGTACGGTGATAAGGCGTTCTCAGACATGGCACGTTTATTAGAGAGTGTGAAAGAAAGTTTTAGGGGGACCATTTCCGTTGATTTCATGATGACCTCCATGTATATTAGAGCATGAAAATAATTTTTGCATTATTTAAAAATTCAAAGCATCGTCTTTTCAAGAATATTAATTTTATAATCTGGCAAGTTTTCCCTAAATTTTGGCATTTTTTTTAAATATTTTTTTTACCTAATTTATAACTGCAGATTAGTATTGTTGCCATGAAAGAGTCACATTATTTTCATTACTTCATCAAATATTTATTCTCGTGGTTTTGTTTTCATTGTTGAAATCTAAGGAAGCATTCTGTTTAATATCTGCATAGTTTGTTCACATGACGAATATGAAAAATAGTAAAAAAAAATGTAAACACTGAAAAATTTAGATAATAGATAAATTAGATAATCACTTTTGTTACCAGCGCTATGACATAATGATATTGGTTGCTATTAGGAAAGATTAAAGGACGAAAAAAAAACGTGTCTTAAGAGAGCATGAACAAAATTGCAGATATTAATGCCCAAGACAATATTATACTTTAAAATAGTTTGCTGATAAAATTCTGGACATTATGCCGGGGTTACACTCGGCCATTTATAAGATGACCAGTAGGCAGCGCATGCGTAGAAAGGCTGAAAAGTGCTGTTCGGTCGATGGCAAGTAATTGCCGCGATGTGCGAACTACAAGCCGTTGTATTGTATTTTTTTTCTTACTGCGCATGCGTTTGTAGAATTTGGCGGCTTTTTTGGCGTGAAAAAATGGATCACTTATCGTAGATTAATTACGACATTTTTCGCTTTTTCTGATGCGGCGTTGTGATCTTTTTTCCTTTTAATTGCCATTTCTTTTCTATAGTTTCCAACAGAAAATAGTTTTCTATATTAGGTATGTTGACCTTTTTTTATTTTGCCCTGCTTCTTTGTGTAAATACCCATAATTTTAATACGAAACGCAGTGAAAAAAAATTCAGTAACTTCAAGACGGCAATTTATAGCCAATCATGGAATGCCTGAAACTCTCTTATGAACTTGTGGCAAACCTATATCAGTCCCTTTCGAAGCATGCGCTTCCTACTTGCCGTATTATAACTAGCCGAGTGTAAACCCGGCATTAAATTATATTCTAAGATTTAATAGAAATAAAAGACAGCCCAAATTCTTAATGAACCATATTTCTACCGAATGCCATTATTAATGCATAAATAACAAGAAACGGCAAATAGATTTTTCCATGTCTACGAAAAACCATTCATATTGGAATATGCCTCTCGCTAAATCATGAGAATGCAGACTGATGCCATGGAATTCATTATTTTGGCATGTCATCAAAATCATCAAAGGATTCAGTACTTCTTCTGTCCTACATCTCTTGAATAATGGATTTATATGTTATTGAAATAAATCAACGAGATACACAACAAAGATTTGATTATATGTTATCCAAGATTTATTGTCGGGATAAACTTCTTTGTTTCTTCTTATCCGACAAAGTTTAGTGGCAACAAGCAAAAATCGAAATAAATATTTTTCGAAGGATAATACATAAATTATGGTTTGGAGTCATGTTGGCTTTTTATTGGTAAAATTATTACAATAGAAAAGTGCATCCCCATTTTTATGTTTGTATATTTTCTCAATTCATTCACTGCCTATTAAATGCAGTACATTTTTATTTTTACAAAGATTTCGACATATTGTTTTTGATCATAAATTAGTTCTAATTATAAAAATTCTGTATTATCTCTATTAATAATAAAGATGAATGCCTGTCTACTGAGCACTTGTTTATATGCCAAACATAGATATAAAACATAATATAAATATTTTTATTAATATTTAATGTACTTTTAACATTAACATGCAAATATTTTAATGAGATAGGTCATTGTATTATAAACTATCAAATATATATACACACGCACATATACATACATACACACACGCACATGCTCGCACACATTCTTTGAAAATGCCATAATGTTTTGTTATTTCATTTCATTTCATATTTATTCTTATGTAATCTATAAAAAAATAAGATAGTAATAGATTTAGCTAGTTATATTTGCTATTCTTTAAAGCCTTTAAAATGAATTTTCACGGCATATTCATCCGCTAATTTGCAAATGGATATGTCTACATATTTGTTGTTATTTCTAGTAATAATGAGAATGTGTGAATCAGGATATATGTTGGTGTCTATAGAACAAACCATTTGACATAGATCTATAAAATTTAAAGCAATGGGAAATCTACAACTTAACATATTTTTTTGAAAATTCAATTAAAATTTTAATTAATTAGAAATTGAGTGACATTTTGGATTTTGATTCCTCATGACAATAATATTATAAAAATCGGATTTTTATACCATTAGGGAATTAAACAATGATCTTTTTATTGATATAAATTTAATTTTTGCGCGTTGTTTCCTCGAATTTTGGCAATTGTTTATTTTTGTTTGTATAGTTCTTTACAGTTGATTTCTGCATTGGAATGAAAATTAACTGTAATCAAACTTTATTATTTATCTTCTCTTATTAATTTATCTTAAATTAACTTTTATTTGTTTGGTTTTTCTTTTGTTAGAGCTAAGGTAGGGAGATTCTACTTATTATATGAGCACTTTAAATGAAGAATCAGAAAATGTAATTACTCTACGAAGAAACTGAAACGTAATTACACTACGAAAAAACTGAAAGGTAATTACCCTTATAAAATTTATTTTACATTTAAGATTTTAATTATCTAATCATGTCAAGGGATTTTACTATCTTAGAAAAGTTCATGTGTACAATAAAAAAAACTGGTATAAAGCTATTTAAATAGCAGACTTTAATACCTGCTGTTATCTAAAGCTTAAAAATATTTTGTAGATGGTATTTTGAATATCAAGATTTATATGAGAAGTTAAATTGAAATTACAGACATCCAATATTCTCGCAGAACCAAATGTTTTTTAAAATTGGTGGCATATTTCAAATTGCCACCGCTCTGCCACTTTAATGTTAATATGAATTGTGCATTTTGTATGAAGGAAAGCAAAACATCAAATTAGTTATTAGATGATGCAGAAAATTATGTTTTTTGTATGACTGTGACATCATGCGATTTCATTTCATAGGATAGGTTCATGATCACAATAATCAGGACAAGTGTAAGGTTACGGAAATAAGACGGTTTAAATGTTTATTGTCAAATAAAATGTGAATTCTTTTGTAAAGGTTTAGTTAGTTTACTCTTTATTATTATTTATTATGTAAAAAATATTTAATTGAAAATCAACATAGCTAATATAACGAATAAGCTTGTTGGTCACCACAGACGCCAAGTTTTATAATGACACCAGTGTCTTTAAATCAGATATAGATTTTGCTGTAGGTCTCAAAAATGTAAAAATAACTATTAGTTCATTTACATGTGGCGTGGTCACATGATTAAAATTCAATTTTCAAAAAAAAATGTTTGTCAGAGTGACTTGGCATTTGATTTGAATGAACTCGAATAGAGAGGAAGATGAGTACACGAAGAAAAAAATATTTCAAAATTATAGCAATAGATGGCGCTTTACGCATCATAAAATGTTTGTAGGTTTGAATATCATTGACAGTGAAAATCCAACGCATGTTCGATTGACTGTATTATTTAATGGGCGGGAATGTAATTGTTTTTTTTTTGAAAGATTCAATGAATGAATGAATTATTTCCAAACCATTCGACAATTGTGGCACTTTTTATTGTAAGTCCATTAGAAGAGCAAATATCAATCGCCCTTTTCCCTTAAACCTGCCACCCTGATCTCAATCTTTGCGATTTATGGTTGTTGGAGTTGTCTGAAAAGTATCGTATTTTATAGTTTGATTTCAAAATTAACAGTATTCAAGACGCACATTACGTAATACATGCAAAACATCAGGAGAAATGCATTCAGAAATGTTGCGAACATACTGTCAGTTTGAACTTAAGGCATTAAACAGTGGAAAATATATTGGACTTTTATTGAGAGCTCTCGCGACAGTTTAAAATATATTTCATTGTTGATTTTTCTATGATTTTTGGTCTCTAAACAATCACAAAATCGATTCATTTTTTCCATTCTGATATGCACCACTTTGTAGTGAGGTTTCAATTAGGAATATCACAACTGTGGAATGACGTGAAAGTGATTCTTTTATTCATCGAATTTTTAAGTGAAAATCTTTTATAATCACGAACAATAAACAGTAAATTTGGTTCTTGCATCCCATGCAATGTCCGCAATTATTTTCTTTTTCTTCATGTATATTCAGTTTAAATTTCAAGTTATTCTGATTGGTGACTTTTTTTAAAGATTTTTCATAATAGAAACTCTATTATAAACATTTTTCAAAGTGCAAAATTACATTGTTATTTATTATAGAATTAACTTTCTGAGATAAAATAGTTTTGATATCGAAACAACAAGGAGAATTTTTGAATATTTTGCTTTGAAAATTTGAGTTGCTGGTTTGCCCTTAAGTGCAACAGCGTGCCTATTTAATTTTGACTATTTTTAATAGGGAAAAGAAGGCGATATCCCAAAAAGTTATTAGGCAACGTGAAATTAGATTCTGACATAGTGCAGCTTCTTGCTTATCAATTTTATTTCCTATTAGCGCAAGATGCTCAGAAACATTGTTATGATGTCTTCTCTATGTTGCTCACCATTCACAAAATCGAACAACAGCGTGGAGATATTATGCATTATCTTATGCTAATACGGTTTGTATTGTCAAACAGCAGTTTTAACTGCATCATCCAAATTAAAAATATATATGCACTGACCGAAAAAAAAATCACAACACCAAGAAAAAATTATTGTAAAGGATTTTTGACATTGTATTTGTCTAGTTAACGTGTTTAATTGATTAAATTTTCAAGATCACAGGTTAATTTAAGCTCGAGAAACTGCATTTCAAATGTGAAATGTTGTTACATTAATAGCCTGTGTAACCACCAGAATTTTAAATGCAAACGTGCATACATTGTGTCATACAGGTGCCGAATGTCACTTTGTGGTATGGAGTTCCATTCGTGTTGTATTTGTTCTGCCAATTCTGGGACGGTCAGTGCTGGCTGTAGATAATGCTGGAATTGTCATCCAATGGAACCGTCCTCAATTGGAGACTGATTTGGTGATCTCACAGGCCAAGATAACATGTCGACATCTGTAGAACACGTTGCGTTACAGCGGCGGTATAAGGGAGAGCGTTATCCTGTTGGAAATCTCCCCCTTGAGCGCTGTTTATTAATGGTAGCACTACAGGTTGAATTGTCGGACTGACGTACAAATTTGCAGTCAGTGTGTTTGACATAATCATGAGAGTGCTCCTGCTGTCATAGAAAATTCTTCCCCAGACCATGACTTCAGGTGTATGTACGGTGTGTCTAGACCGCAGACAGTTTGGTTGCAGGCGTTCCCTCGGCCTCTTTCTGACCAACACACGGCCATCACTGGCAACATGGCAGCACCTGCCTTCATCACAAAACACAACAGATCCCCACTCCATCCTCCAATGAGCTCTGGCTTGCCTCCAGTGACGTCGCAAAACAGCAATGGCTTGGAGTCAGTGGAATGCACACTACAGGACAGGGGCCTGGCTCGGAGCTGCCCTTGAAATAACTGATTTCTAACAGTTCGTTGTGTTACTGTGGTACCAACTGCAGCTAAAATTTTTGCCGCAGACGCAGTACCATGCTCCACAGCCATACGCCAAATACGGTGGCCTTCCTTATCAGTAATGCCAGGTGGCCGCCCGGAACCCGGTCTTCTTGAGGCAGTACCATCCCTTAACCACTGCTCAAAACAATCATGCCCTGTGGATACATTCCGGCCAAGTCTTTCTGTAATATCGCAGAAAGAAAATACACCTTCTCGTAGCCCTATTACACGACCTCGTTCAAACTTGGTGAGTAGTTGATAATGGCTTCTTCATCTTCTTAAAGGTATTCTTGGCTAACATCAACTCAATACGTCAAATTTCAAAGATAAATAATACACCATGCATTTAAAGAAAGCCTTATTTGCAAGTTCTGAGTACCACAAAAGCGCGACACTTAAATTTGAATCGATGTCATCTTTCAAATGTATAAACACGCTTACCAAATTTTGTTTATCTAACACAAGTCTTTCTTGGTGTTATTTTTTTTTCCGACAGTGTATGTTGGTAAATAAACAGTGTAAAAATAACCATTTATAGGTAATTGTGGAGGGAATTAATTAACTATTTTTTCATTTTTACTTTCTTCTGTTCGAAGTATAGAGAAAGTATTATAATTTTCCAAAAAATTCGAATTTCCTTTAAACGTGGTGATCTTGAAGAATTCCCAAGTTTTAGACTTCCTGAATCGAGAAACACATGTTTGGAAAATTTCCGTTTGCCTGCCTATCTGTCACAAAGACAAATCAATAATATTTTGAGCTAGATGGTTGCAATTTGGTATACTAGCTTAAAACTGAATTTGTAGATTTCTGTCAGAATTTGGACAAAATCAGTCTAGAGGAAGTGTGCATATTTGGCCACTCGAATGTAAGTTACAATAATAACTAAATACTATAGATAGATAAATAAATCATAGATAGATAGCTAGATAGATGACTAATAGATAGATAATAGATAGCTAGATAGATAAAATTTAGTACGCAGATTTAATATCTTTATTACTGACGTCTATCAAATTTGGAACGAAATTGAATACTTTCCTATACTTTCTATTGAATACGCCCTATACTTTCAGAAATATGTAAACTCGATAGCTCAAAAATCCCAATGACTTAAATATATCAAATTATGTAGATAATTTTTTGCCTTTAAGTGCAGTTTTATGTAAAATTTTTGTTTCAATAAATTATGGAGAACGCTTTTGAACTCTAATCGGATTTTTATATACTTTTGACCGCATGCCAGAGATTAATCGCAAAAAAAAAAAAAAAAAAAAAACTTGTTGTGGATAATTCGTAGAAATTCGGTAAAAGTGCTAAATTTACGCCAAATATTAGTATTTCTGTAAATATTGTACACCAATTCTAAGCAAGGCGTTCACTGGTATGATATCTTCATTAGAGAGTACGCTAGAAAGTTTTGGAGGAAACCACTCTCGCTGGTTTGTGAAGATTTTTAATATAAAACGGAAGTAATTTAATTAAATTCAAAGAAATAAATCTGGAAATTAATTAAAACGTAACTAAAATCTAAAAATTATGCACTTAAAGAAAAAAACTATTAAAAATATTTATTCCAATTTGGTATTTTGATCTTTCTGAGTGAAACAATAAAATATTTCTCGCAAAAGTTTTCGAAAATAGCTTTACTCTTTTTTATTTAATCAACTTTATTTCATCTACGAAAAATACAATTTTGCTCACACTTCTAAAATACAAATGGAAGGACTAAATTAAAAATATTTTTTTTAAAAATTTCCTTTTATATCCTTGACATCAACTGCTCAAGTAAAAATGGCAAATGTTGTTCGTTGTCAGTTCCTTTTACGAGATCACTTTTGTTATAACAAGTTTACTCTAGTTTATAAAGTGGAAAGAATAGTTTGATCAACTGATTACTTGGTTAGTATAAACTGTGTAAAGCTCTCTGAAATTCAGAATGCTTTAAAAGAGTTTTTCTTACTAGTTAATTTTCTGAAGATACAATCATTTTTTACGCTCTTTTTATTCTATAAAAATTTGCAAGATATTTAAATTTTTAAAATGTTACAATTTGATTGCCTAAATATTATATTTTTGATCTGATGTTTTTCCTTTCAAATATAAATATTCTTTGTAAAGTTAATTTAAATTAAAATTCGGGAAACGAAAGTGTCGAAATTTCTTATAATATTTCTTCAGATATTTTGAAGAAAAATAATACTAGAAGTTTGTTTACTTTTAATCTACTCAGAAATCAATCTTAAGCGAGAACATAATGTATTGTAAAACTTACTGTAAAAAATGCTGTAAAGTATTGTTTTTACAATATTGGAAATTTAAAAATGGAGGATCTTTCAGTCACCAATATCATAAAAAAAGTGCTTTTATAAATATATAGCATTTTTTTTACCAATGAAATATTTTTATTATGTTTCCAGATTGTTAGTTTTAAAAGCAGCTGCCCCTTGATCCAGCTGGTCAATAGGGATATTTTTTTTGGTTTATACCTCTTTTGAGTAAATTGATGTTCTTGATTGCCTCAACGAAGTTTAAACATGAAATTGTAATAGAAATTAAAACCATATTTTTTCAATTGCTTACATTTGTTTAACTCTTTTCCAGTATTGCTAGTTTTAAAAGCAGCTGCCTCTAGGACCAGCTGGTTTAAGAGGAACATTTGTTTAGATATATAACTTTTCTGAGTAAATTCATATTCTGGATTGGATTGGCAAATTGTAGGGATCGAATTGTAATAGAAATAGAAACCGTGTTTAATTTTTATAATTATCTTGCATTTATGCTGTTTCATTCTGTTCCAGTATTGCTAGTTTCAAAGGCAGCTGCATCTAGGACCAGCTGGTTCAAGAATATCTGGAACAAGAATATTTATTTTGTTTATATCTTTTCTGAGCAAATGGATGCTTTTGATTATCTCAACGAAGTTTGACTCTACTACTACTTCTTCTTTCGCCACAGAATATCCCCGAACGTGGAATCTCTAGGATTCCCTGTCAGTTGAAAGGATATACGTGGGAATATATATTAAGAAAAAAATTAGTTTGCATATACAGTACACAGAAAAAGTAACCATATAGAATATTATAATGAGGAAGGAGGTGTTCGGTGGGGTGTATGAGTAGATGAAATCTATTGAAGGTAATATATTCTGGAGAAGAACTTGGTTGAGAAATGAAACGAAAATTTATACTAAGCCTGGGTCTGGAGAAATCACTTCCTCGTTCTTTTGTAGGAACCGCACAAGATTTCTAATTTTGACCTTGGACATCTTGTTTCTCATAACGTTGATCCACCAGATTCGTTCGAAGTCGTGGATGGCTTTCTTAAGATGAAAAGATGTGGTGAGAGGGCAGCTAGTGGCATAATGAAGGGGATCGCCTACTTCACCGTCACTTTACTATTGGTGTCTTTCTCCTGGCAACATAGTTCGAATAAATATCTATTTTTCCAAGTTGTCTGGTTTCTAATTGCACATTTTTTTCAGGTTCGTTTTAAATAGTAAACAGCCTTTATCATTAATTTTCGAAAATCAGAGAAAATCATATAATTAATATTTTATGACATAGTGAAAAGAATTTTTTTTGTAGTAATAAAATGTATTGATTAAATTATGCAAAAAATATTTAATAAAACTGCCAAATTTCAGAAAAGTAATGCTCGAAAATTAAATTTTTATCAGCAAATCGATAATTTTTGAAACTTTAAATCATTTAAACATCAATTTTTGTTTTGTATTATTTTTGGAGGTTATTACAGAAAAACACTTGAGATATCACTTAATTTTTATTCTAACGCAATTTATTACTTTTCTGATTAAAATTAACGAAGATTGCTTCGAGTTATACATTTCTTTGTCCCAAATGTATGTGCATTATATTTAATAACTCTGTATCAAGCGGTGATTTTTATAGTGTGACAACACACACGCGCGAAAGTATATATTTATTCGCATATCAACTTTCTCTATTTTGGATATCTTGGACATTAAAAATGAAAAAAAAAAGCAAATTTAAATATTTGCAGCAATAATGCAAATGTTTTAACTTTCTCTTTAGTAATGAAATTTATAATTGTAAATAAACTTAAATTATTTTTTTAAAAATAATTAAAAATAGAAAAAAAAATTGAATTACGAAACATACATATTGTTACAAACCTGTAATGTTGCTTCCTTGCACGATTAGTTCAATCACTGGAAAGATCGTTTTACAATCCGCCCTGTAGGATGCTGACCAGGTGCTGAGTCAAAACTTGGTGACAAACTCGGCAACCATTTGGTATCTTGGCGACGTTGGCGATATAATAGATAATGTTGGAATTTTCCAGAAATTTGATGATAGAGCCAATAGGAACCAAGATACGCCGGATTGTTTCAGAACTTTCTCTGCTTGACTCCAGGAACTATAAAAAAACCGGCAGTCTAAGTTGATGATACTTGTGGAAAGAGTCAACGGTAATAGTTGGATCAGTTCAGAGAACGCATGTATTGAGTAGATCTCAAGCGTTTGGTGAATTGAGCTGGCTGCCAAATCCTTGTATTCATTGTAGAAGCAGCATCGTGTCATGTGTGGAGTAGCCAGTCGTGTAGTAGTGTGTCGGCATTTGGATACAGTTAAAGCGAGGAGACAGTAGAAAATTGCAGCCGTTTGGAGATATCATAGAGTGAAGCTACACAGATTCTCTGCTTCTACTGAATTCTGTCTGGTCGCTTTGTGTGCTGTAGTTGTCTTTACTACTGATTACTATTAGTGGTCTACTGTTGCAGACCACAGATTTAAACATTGCAGACTTAAAGAACCCATGTCGTATAAAAAAAGTTTGGCCGATGAAGCAATAACAAATGTGCATACACACATTCATCTTCATTAATAGAAGAAAAATTTGCATTTTATTACACAGCAGAGGAAACAGACTTATAAAAAATGGATTCACTATTGTCGAAACGCATAGGAATATATAAAAATATTGAAGAACTAATACAACGAAAAATGTTGCTACGAAATTTGCATAAAAATATAGTGAAAAGTATTTTAAGAGAGGAAGAAAGATATGAAAGCGAATTAGATATCATTTAAAATCTTTTATTTTTATTTTGAGAAAGTTACAACTGATTTTCCAGTTATATTTTCTTGAGTAATTGAGTAAAAAGTTAAGAATATTCATTAATTATTTTTATTAAAGAAATCAAACTTTTAGAACATTACTTTATTGAAAGATATTTGATGTTTGAAAAGTAACTATGATGGAAAATCTGGTAGCTTTATTTTCAAAGATGTTCTGCATAGCCTGATTTGGAAGATTTTTTTTACATTTTACTTGTTGCAGTTCATAAAGAATATATCAGCTACTTTAAATAGACAAGATTAAGTTAAACAGCAGTTAACTACTCCACAAAAAAATTATTCTTATTATAATATATATATATATATATATATATGTGTGTGTGTGTGTTTAAAAAATAGATACATGTACAATTTAGTATTTAAAGGAAAATTTCATTTGAATTCATTTTTTATTCAAGCTTTTAATAAAAAAATAAACATTTCTGCTATAAATAATAAAAAAATATCAAAAATAACTGAGTTATCTGTGATTTAATCAGCTATATTAGTCTACCTAAAAATTAAAGAGACAGATATCAAAAATTATATTTATTTATACTAAGTCTTGAAACTCAACTGGATGAAACAAACTGGCAAAGGTCGATTTTACCTCGCAAGAAATTGCTAATACTTCTTAAAACAAATGTAGCAAACGATTTTTTTATTTCTTGCTTTAACATCAAGTATCGAGAGCCACGGGCCAAAGTTGTTTTACTGTCGTCTGCTTTTACGAGAGGGGTTTTGTTTTAACAAGCTTATTTTAGTTAATAAAATGGAAGGAATAGTTTGTTGAACTGATTGAGTAGTCCGTAGAAGCAATAAAAAGAATGATAAAATCGTAAGTGCTTTAAATATCTTTCTTTACTTATTTCTTTGTTGGGGCAATTGAAGCATGTAATTTGGTTTTTCTTGTATTGATAAACATTTGAGGAATATTCGAATAATAAGGACCTCAGAATTTTACTATCCAAGTATTGATTTCCTTGCTTTTTTTTTCTTTCTAAATTCTGCTTTTATTTATTTATTTTACTGAATAAGATTTTATGACCAATGCAATGAGTGCTTTTCTTAAATACTTACATAAAACGTTACAACTTTAAGAATAATGCCTAATAAAACTTAATAACAACCTAATAGAAAATTTTTGAAATTTTAGGCATAGGCATTTATCCCCATTTCGAAATTCAGAAATAATATTTAATGTTGTTGGATGTCATAAATGCCCTATTGTCAAAATTTTGTATTCTAAATTTTTAATACGATATATATATATATATATATATATATATATATATATATATATATATATATATATATATATGTGTGTGTGTGTGTGTGTGTGTGTGTGTGTGTGTGTGTGTGTGTGTGAGCATATAAGCATATAATTCTTAAATTCTAGAAGGCAGGTTCGAAGCAGTGAAGAGGCATTTTACATTTTCAAATTCATTTTAATTCATCCTGGGAAAGCAATTTATTTACAAGCAGGCGCGGACAGAACACGTCCGCAACAAAGCGGAGCGAAAGCAGGAGTAAGGAAGGGGTCGAAACCAATGATCACTAGTCTTATATAACATGGGATTTCTAGCCATGTGTCGATTGAATGTACATGTTGACATTTGACAAGAGCAACGGAGGAACTATTTTCTCTTGACACGTGGAACTGATGGCGCATTATTTTTACGAAGCTTCAGTTGAATTAATTAAACAGAAAGTAGAATTGTATCAAGAAATAAGTGAATATTGTAGACTGACCCCGACATGGGCAGAATTAGGCAAAAATTTAGAAAATGAATTTGGATTAAATAAGATATTATATATATATATATATATATATATATATATATATATGGCCAGAAAGAATTTGATTCAATTAAAAATTTCCTTGGACCTCATTGGATAGAAGATATCAACGAAATTTTGGACCATATCCAACAAAGAGCTGGCTGTCTTTTAATGTATTCATCTGTTGGTAAGTACTAAATGTGGTAACACAAAACCGGAATGACTGATAAAATGAAATTTAGAATGTGGATTTGGGACAAAGTCTTTTCCGATTTCTGTACGCATACAATGGGGAAGAATGCGTTCAAAATGCATACTCGATTTTCTTCAAAATTTATTCAGTAAACATCCCCCACCCCCTTTTTCTTCTGTTTTCCCGTCAATACATATGTTACCGTTAAAGAATGAAATCCGTTATTTTATAGAATACCTAGTTATTCCATGAAATAACTGATCGTATCCGTTAAAGTGTAAAACTCTCTTGTATTTCATGGTTTAACTAGTTATTTCATAGAATAACGATCTGCAGCCAGTTAAAGTGTAAAATAATCTATATCATATATCTCGCACGACAAATACATTTACCTTCCACCCCTACTGCATTTATGTTTTTGTTTGTTTGTTTTAGAAATAAAAAAATGTTTTTGTTTTAGAAATAATGTTCTTTGTAATTCCAAGTGTCATTTTAGTAATCCTTGTTGTAACAAATGATTCTATGGTACGTTTCCATAAATACCATTTATACTCTGCATAAATTAGATAAATTGCTTCTTTTTCATTTTAATTGTCCATCATTAGTTTAATTTCATTTTAGATAAATTGTTTATTTTACACTTTAACTGTCTCTCATTAGTTAATTTATAGAATACCTAGTTATTTCATAGAATAACTAGTTAAAGTGTCAAATTAATAACATATTACACACTTTAACGGACACGATCAGTTATTTCATGGAATAACTAGGTATTCTATGAAAAAACTGCATTATATACTTTTACGGTAACATATACAAACATTGTGTTTGGGTCAAATGGTTTATCTAGGAACAACGGATTGCACTCTTTTAACCCTCTGAGAGCGTAATTTTTTAAAATCACTATTTAGATGCGATGTTTGTGAAAGTGAACTGATGCTATATGTTACTCGATCATAATATGATATAATAGAAATCTGTAATCATAAAAATAAACACTCTAAACTGCGGAAAACGGGAGATGCAATAGAAAATGGACTGTTTATCAACCATCGCGGAATAAGCAGATGGAGGGATAATTCCAATCATGCTCTCATAATAATTCAAATACGGTGCGGAAATTTTCCAAAACTTTCTATCACATTCTCTAATAAAAATGTTATTTTTCTTCCCTTTGCATAAAATTGTCGAAGAGGTCCAAGGAAGAAAATTCATCTGAGTGCTCAGATTTTTATTTTGAATCTCAAGGATGAGAATTACCTGCTTCGTTGTATGGCAAGGAAAACCGACACTTTTATATTAATTGCTTCTCATTGGCGAGCAATAGTTACGCAATACCGATATTTGGCGTAAATCTAGTATTTCTACTGAATTTAGTAGTCCTTGGTAGCTATTTTGGTTATTAGATGCTTGTCAGCATTTTATAGAATATAGTAACATGTTTTATGCTATAAGTTTAGCAGCTTAGCCCTATAAGTTAGAAAGCAAAAACTAAGCGGTAAACTGGTAGCAAGCTCTCGTTTACGGGTCTAGAGGGTTGCAGGTTCTGGACCCGATTCCAGCGAAGAACCGTCGTGCAAGCGGATATGGTGAGTGTTAAATATGATAAATGGTCTCCCGCGAATGTGGTGTGGAAGTTTGAGAGTGGTAAAGCTCAGGTATTGTCCTCGTCATCTGGTTATGGTTCAAAGTTACGAGGTACGTCCCAAAATAGCCCTAGTGTTGCTTTAAAGTGGGACGTTAATAAAATTAAACTGAGTTAAGAACTCTTTTTCAGAAAAATGAATATGGATTTTAGATGTTTTTTTTTTCCGATTCACTGGAATAAAGTTTTGACTCGGAAAATATCACTTATTTAATTCATTGTGTTTCTCAACTGTGTTTGCATGCATGCGAAAGTGCAGAACAAAAGGAATTCAACCCCTTGATGAATTTAGTTTCAAATTTAATTCGGATCTCTAATTTAGATGCTAATCTTGTATTTGAAATTTTATCTATGTAGTTTTGTATTATCGTGTTCATTAACACTAGAACGTCCGGGATTTCAATTACCCTTAAACGTTGCCGATGTCTTTAGGATACCGCGATAAGAAATATATAAAATAGTTGTAATAACTAAATAATTGCAGGACTACTGTTCAGTAGGGTTTAGTTTAAGACTTTTTCATATTATTTGATGTAATTTTTCATGTATTATGGCCCTTTATGACATAAAAAACTGTCACTAAACAGTACTAACTAAATTAGAACAATACAACTTGCCACCATCCGATTCATTCAAAAAAAGCTCTTACAACAAATTAGTAATTTCATCAGAGCTTAGAATGTTCCTACGGGCCATCGTTTCAGAGTGTCTGCACTGCACAAAATTCAAAAATCGAAGAATTTTTTTTGAACAGATAAACAAATGCTGTGTAACGAAACATTTAGAACCAGCAATTTTAGAATAATTGACTCACTTCCGCTGTGAACCCAATAACACTGCATTCAAGGTCAAATAAATGCGCCATAGTACTTTGGGAAATTTGTTTTACTAATGGTATCTTCTTATGACAGCTTTTATAATGATAAATTGCCTTGGTGTCGAAACGACACCAGCGGACGTTGTAGGTATATTTAGTTGTAAAATCTCTCTTAATTAACCAAGAACAACAAAACTTTTTCTGTGCAATCACCATGGAAAAAGATTAAAAGTTACGAAGAATTTTCAAAATTCCCTGCTAAAATGCTAAAAGCAGAACAAACTAAACAGGCTCTGGTGTCCAATCGAACCGATGAATGTTTAGTTGTAAAATCTCTCTTAATTAACCAAGAACCACAAAACTGTTTCTGTGCAATCACCATGAAAAATGATTAAAAGTTACGAAGAATTTTCAAAATTCCCTGCTAAAATGCTAAAAGCAGAACAAACTAAACAGGCTCCGGTGTCCAATCAACACCGATGGATGTTCTAGGTATATTTAGTTGTAAATATTTCCTAATTAATCTAGAACCACAAAACGTTTCCTGTGTAATCACCATGAAAAATGATTAAAAGTTACGAAGAATTTTCAAAATTCCCTGCTAAAATGCTAAAAGCAGAACAAACTAAACAGGCTCCGGTGTCCAATCGACACCAGTGGACATTCTACTGTTAATGCTTCAAATAGTTGGACAGAAAGACTTGCTCCGAATGGATTTCGTTCAAAATTTGATAAATATATACTAATGTACTGTAAAATTCACATAAGAAATTTCACCAGTCTAGTCGAACACGTTTTTTTTATCGTGTCCACATACAGTCAGACTGAGCGACAGATACAATTCCAAAGATGTGTTTTTGGACTGAAGGAGGTTTTAAACAAAGAAAGTCTTTAATATTCCCTTTTTTTTCTTTTTCAGTGACAATTCTTTCTCTTTGTATACATTGTATATGGAAAGCAAAATAATTGCTAAATAGAGGGAAAGGTATCGAACCTACGCAGCTAACATTATTTTTATCATTTGATTAAATAAGATAATATTGTTTGGGCAATTAACTATTTTTTAAAACCCAGAAATCTTTTAGTGTAGGATTAACAGAAAACAAGCTGAAATGTTTCGATCACTGAATCGAATAAAGACAATCTTCACCAGTGTGTTACATCATTAAAACAAGTTCCTAATTCAACAACAACACATTCTTTTTTTCCACCAAGAAATTCTTCTGTGGAACTTTCACCCACTTTATCCAACACACACACTGTTTTCTTTTTGTTGTTTGATGAAGCAATAAAAGTTTCGCACAAAAGTTTTGCCGAGTGTTTAGTGCATTTCATTTATTAACTTCTCAAGGAGTAGATTCATTAGTTAAACTTGTTATCTAAGAATCAAAAGGAATCAATTGAGCAAATTTTCTCAACAATTCGAATCACAAATTGCGAAATATCCTTGAAACGGAAGACCGTGATTTCTGTGTCTGAGGTATTCCTCAACATCTGAGACGAAACAAAGGCGATTTATTTGTCTTTGAAAGCTTCATTAACATTTACGATGAGAGTTTGTCTTTTATATGAGTAAAAATTAAAGGAATTAAATAATACTGATGTTTGAAAGAAAAATAAATAATTTTCTGAAGTTTTAAAAAATCGTTTGGTGCAGTCTGTAAGTTTACGAAAAATTATACACAGACATGATACAAGTGATTTTTCCCATTGTATATAAAATAAATCTGCAAAGGTTAAAAGGATTTTGAGTGTTGAAATATTTTATTAAAATAACCTGATCCTGGCTCAAACAATTGAGAGTACACCTTACTTTTTCTTGATAAATCCGAATTTCAGTAAAAAGAACACATTACCGAGTAGTGTAAACATTTTTTTATTTTTACACATAAAAAATATTAAAATTAAAGTAAAAATAAAGAACAACTAACAAAAAAAACTCTAAACTGAAAAAAATATTAGCAGTATTTTGTAAAAGCATATGCATAGTTTTGCCTAAAAAAATTGAGAATACACCAATAAAATTTTTGTAATATCTCGCAAACAAAGAGCGTGTCAATATTTAGCTGCATGTCTTTTGGTTTTTATAGTGGCTACTAAACGTAGTGTTACCGATTCGACAAATTTTTTTTGTTTTATCTGAAGATATTGTACCACATTTTTCTTGCAACACTTGTTTTAAATGAGTTTTGTTTCTAATTTTGTGCTTTTGGATCGCTGTTTCGAGTATGGCTCACAGTATGGTTTCTGTGAGCCATACTCGAAGTGAGTATATCTCTTGTATCATTTCGAGTATGGATTCTGTGATATTGATGTCGGGGGACTGTGGTGGTGTGTATAACAGCTCTTTAGCACAACGTTTAGAGGCCATTATAGAAGACAAAAGACATGCAACTAAATATTAATACTTTCTTTGTTTGCGAGATATTACAAAAAATTCATTTGCTGTATTCTCAAATTTTTGAGACAAAACTTTGCATATGTTTTTCCAAAATACTGCTAACATTTTTTCAGTTTAGAGGAGGTTTTTTTGATGGTTGTCCTTAATTTTTACTTTAAATTGAAACATTTGTTATGTGTAAAAATAAATACAGATTTACAATTCTAGGCAATTTGTTATTTTTGTTGAAAGTCGGATTTATCAAGTAAAATTAAAGTGTACTCTTATTTGTTTGAGCCGCTGTAAATATGCCATCCAATAGTGAGATTTGTCCATTAAAAAATTATGAAATATTTTCAATTCATGTAGATTTGAGCAAAATAATTAGTGTATTAAAAATTCATTAAAGACTAAAATATATTATTTAAAATATTTTTAATAGTAAATATGATGAACGAATCTATGACTGCATTTGGATAAGCTGTATATTTTTTCAAAAGTAGTTTCTTCTGCTATTAATACTTCATTACATCATCTTTCAAAGGTATAAAATTCGAAATGATTACATTGAAATCTTGGTGGGCAGAATATAACATGTTTCCTGTCAGCAGTTTGAAAAATGGTTTAAACTGTGGAGATTTTTCTAAATCCATCTTTCGATTTTTTTCATTTTTTCAGCAGTTTCATTTTTTTTTCACTTTTTATTCTTTTTCTAAACGAAAAAATAAAATAAAAATCGTTTGATCTTTCAGGGTCGTCCACGTGCCGTTTAAACCAGCTAGTACATTACATGTGGATCATTAACCAACAGTTCATGGAATTGCGAAAGGCAACTAGATTTTTTGTATTTTTTGTATTTAAAAATAAATGATGAGCAAAATTTAATTCGGTTGTAGCAATTAAGCTGATAATGAGATTAACGAAAGTTAATGATTGATAAAAGCGTCGTTTTCTTCTTCTTTTATCAAAGATTAAGTTCAGAGATTGTCTCTTTTTGTCTCGGTAGTTTTTGAATGCCTTCGTTAGAATTCTTTCAACGAATTAATAATGAGCTCCACGTGTGGATGAAATAAAAAAAAAGTTGTTTTACAGCAAAATAAGATAAAAAATAGAATTGGGGACTAGATTCGAACCATTTAGTTGTATAAAAGGACTCGGCTGAAATTTGAAAAAAATTCTTCTAAGAACGAACTTATAAAAAATGATAAATATGTTTAACATCAAATAACTAAATCTATGTTATAAGGGGTAATTTGTATAAAAGTGTTTTCTTTCAGAAAATAATGTGGGATTTTACAAGAAAGCCATTTTAAGCGCCTAGAAAAGAATATTATGTTCAATATCAAACACATTAAAGGACGCGATGGCCTGGTGGTAAAGTCTCGGTTTCGGAACCGGCGGGTTCATTCCACCAATGAAACATCGTGTAAGCGACTCTGATGCACGTTGAATTTATCTGGGTCAAACGTCCTCTTGCTGGCATGATGTGGAAATTTGGAGAGGAGGTGCCAGCTCAAGTGTCGTCCTCGTCGTGTGACCGGGGTTTAAAATTATGAGGTCCGTCCCAATATAGCTCTTTAAAAACGGGACGTTAATAATATAACTAATTAATCTCTTTTAAAAGTAAAGATTAGAAATTCAAATTTTATTTTCTTTCATTTATCGAGACACCAATTATTTCATTTATCATTGAAATATATATATATATATAAGTAGAAAAATCTTATATACCGGGTGATTATTAAAAATATCCTGATATATGAAATATTTCAAAATTTGTGAAGGGCGACCAAATTTTTTATTGGAATGTGTTCTCTGTAGCAAAAAACAATAAACAGCTTTTGAATGGTACCTGTAGCACGAAAATCAATAGCGCTAGACGGACTAAGAAAAAAAGACAAACAACCAATAATAGCAGCGAAACAACAGTAAGCAAAACATTTTATTGTATTCCACAAATTTTTAGCTTGACCTCCTTTAACCACAATGACACTTTGCATGCAGCAGATGGTGCCTAGAAACAAACAGCTACCATGCCGAGAGTTATCTGTTTAACTTCATATCTTTAATAGACACATCATAGTTGTTTTCTCTTTTCTTCTTAGTCAGTCTAGTACTGGTGATTTTCGTGCTACAGGTTCCATTCCAAAGCTATTTATTGTTTTTTGCTGTGGAGGACACATTCGAATAAAAAAAGTTAGTTTCGCCATTTGAAAATTTTCAAATTTTTTCACTGTGACCGCACTGTTAGAGTTTATCTGTTGTTTTTCATATGATTCTTGAGCGCATGCCTCAGAAATCATACCTTAGACCAAAATGTTATTCCATTGCTGTGAATGTTATGATATTTATAGTCTCATATATCGGGATAGTCTTTTTTATATAATCACTAGGTATATGCCATTTTATTTGTTGTAGCATAAAAAAAAATTTCATATCCATTCAATATTTTTTATCGATTTTTGATAGGACGAATTTAAAAGCATAACTCTGCATATACGTAAGAGACTATTGAATTCCAACATTTTTAATTTTTCTTTCAGTAGTCATTATAATATAAATTCTTCCGATTAAATGATCCTAAAACAATTTGTGAAACTGGATCCTTTGTTCCAATGGTAATTAGAAAACAAGATGGTATTTGAACCAGTAATACCGTCTGTCATATCGTGAGTCATACTCATTGGTTGATATTTCATTCACAATGTTGAACTTTATCAGAATCAGAGTCACAAATAAGCAGATTTTAATTAAAATCATATGAAAGGAAATGAGAGAGTTGTCGCTCATGAGAACTTCGATCTGCAAGTTTTTGAATTATTCTGATTAAAAACAGAAGATAACCAATTCACACCCTTCCTTTTATTTTTCGAATGAATCAGCTATTATTTATCATCGTATACATTATTTCCAATGATACGTACATTACAAAGAACATGCAATTTGTCTTACAAATGGTTTTGTTTACCACCAATAACGAATGGGCTTAAGATATGATTCTACCATGTATCTTCTGTATAAGTTCAATGGCAATTTGATATCGTCAAAAATGTCGTTTTCATTACCTAACCAGTTTGAATGGGTTGTTTGTTGCAGATGATAATTCGATACTTTAAAATTTTTGGAACTTAACTATGACCTACAAAATCAATTTTAATATCATATAAGTGGCATCATCTGCTAGCAAATTCGGAAAAAAAACTGTATCACGATATTCTATAATAATTATAACTAATTTATATAACCGATGAGTTTTGAAAGTTGAATATTTTTAATATAATTTAATAAAAATAACTTACTCGTCACGAAATTTCTTTCTTGTGTTTCAGTATTTTGTGCAAAATCGAAATAATTTTGATAATAAAGGTTGTGATACTATGTAATGTGTCAGTTGCTGACGGCAACACATATGAGAAATTGAAAATGGATTTAAATTAACACTTATGGGCAATAAAGCATTAAATTAAAACTTATAAATTAACACATAAATGGATAAAACAAAAGTAAATCAGCGCATTTTTTTTAAAAATATATATATAATATATTTATAATTTTATATTATACGCACAAAATTATATTATCATCTTTATTATAAATTTTATTTTAATTACATTGAGAACATCAGCTGTACCAAACGAATTTTAAAAACTGCAGTAGGCTGGTATTTCATATTTTTTAAACAATAATATATAATTAAAACAGTATGAATGGCATTTAAAGATAAAAGAAAGAAGCATAAAATAATTTTAAATTTTCATAATGTTTACATTCAATGGGTATGTCAGTATAACTTAACAAAAAATCTTTTCTTCGCATGGTGTAAAGTTTATCTATATCTATACTTATAATAAAGCTCAATGTGTGTGTGTGTGTGTGTGTGTGTTGGCGCTCTACAGGCCAGGTCATTTGACATACAGCTACCAAATTTGGTACATGTATACCTTAAAGGTCGGGAATGTGCACCTGGGGTCCCTTTTTTTGAAATTTTAATTAGAATTTTAATTATTAATTAAAAACTGACTTTCCCGCCAAAAAAATCTTCCATTTTCCCCACCGCCAACTTTTCTGCCAAAAAAATCTTCCATTTTCCCCACCGCCAAATGAGAAAGAATTCAGTTTTTTTTTCTTCCAACAGTAATGAGGCTAGGGTTAACAATTTTCGGCGGATTATTTCAAACGATTCTGTTTATTTTGTTATGTTTTATGCATTTAAAATTAAAAATTGTTAATTAATCCATGCTTCAGATTCATTCTGAAGTACTTTTGAATTAAAATAACACAGAATAAATGAAATTAAAAATGTATAATCTGAATAGCGTTACCCCAACTGGCGTAGAAAAATTCACGCATTTGCGTTAACGTAACTGGCGAAGAAAATTCACGCATGCGCATTCTGTTCTGATTGTTGCCATGACAACCATTATCAACGAATGATTTTAATTATTTTTAGGTTAGTTGCATTCTTTTGTAAGTAAATTGTATTTATGTTAGTTATATATTTTTTGTATATGCTTATAGTTTTAAGTACATCGTTTTTTAAGTAGTTCTTTTAACCTGTTTTCAATGATTTAAATTATTTTTAGGTTAGTTGCATGCTTTTGTAATTAAATTGTATCTATGTTAGTTATATATTTTTTTGTCTATGCTTATAGTTTTAAGTACATCGTTTTTTAAGTAGTTTTTTTAAACCTGTTTTCGACCTATTATTTTAAACGATTCATTTTATTTTCTTAGTGTTTGATGCATTTAAAATGAAACATTGTTAATGAATCGATCTGTTCATGATGAATCTGAGAAAATGTTGTTGACAAATTCTTGAGATATTACATAAATTAAGAAAGATATTCTTTAGTGCTCATAAAGTTTAAACGTTCAGTGACTCTATTATCAGTAATCATATTATAAAAAAAGGCTTTGTTTCAAAAAAATATTATTATATTAATTGCAGATTAATCATTTACACTTTAATTTAAAGCATAAATTCTACGAGGGGTAACAGAAAAGGAGAGAGATACATATCACGTTATGACTGAAGGCCTTTATAATATTATGAGTGAATTATATGACTATCAAAATGTGAAGTTTTAAAATATTTTGCTGAAGAATCTATTAAAGTTGGAATTGCGTAAAATATTTAATGGTACGATCGGAGTTTAACCCCCTGCTTGGCAAAATTTTTAAAAATCGCCAACAACGGCCTTGCGAAATGTTCAAAAGCAAAGGAGCAGATGTTCAGTAATAGTGTATAATAAAGATTGCCAGCTTTGGTGCGTTATCGCAACTTGGCGAAGAAGGGGGTTAAACTACGGTTCAACCTATTTAATTATTAAAATTTAAACGAACATTAAGATTGGCGAACCGGCTGGTCGCCAAAGGCGGCTAGTAATTAATAAAAAATGAGGTATTTATAAATTTTCACAAAATTTCCACTACATTTCCAATAATTTACAATATTTAAAGTAAAATATGAATCAATAGACAATTTATTTTTCGATAGCCAATAATTTATTAGTAAATATCACTTTATTTATACAGATTCTGAATATTCTGTATTATATAATTCTGAAATATATCAGAAATTAAAGTTTAAAAAAATACTGCGAGAAAAGAAAAATAAAAAATACACGAAGGTGGAAAATATTAATTTTAGTCAAAGAATCGATTAAATAAATAAAAAAAAAATGTAAAAATGCGACTCTCCGATAAAAAAAGAAGAAAATTAGAATATTTGTATTCTTGAACTTCATAAAAATAATTAAAATCACGATATATTTTAAATGGGATGATAATTCCGATTGAATCAAAGTATATCTTGTAGAATTTTATGTTTTTACGACTTTTGCTTTGATTTTTAGATATTTCATAAAACATAATTTTCTATTTTTTAAGCCTTTAATGACAAGCCAGCATGACAGCGATTAATTGCCAAAAAATTGCACACTAGATTCATGCTTATATTTCATAATCGTTGTTCGAAAGTGTTGTTCATTTTAGGATATGTGAGAAAATGTTCTGACTACCCCTTTCATTGATTTTTGATAAGTTGTATTTCATCAAATTTATATGATATTAATTAATTAATACTAATAAAATGATAGTCGAAGAGTTGGACACCAATGGCGTTTAGTTCCTTACTGAAAACGAAAAGTTTTTTAATGCTTTCATATTTACATCAATCGAATTTAAATTCCACTACACATATCTACCTCACCATCATAGTTTGATTCCTCCATAGCTCATTATTATCACAGATGAATACATTTCTCATAGATCCTCTATGTTTATTAAATTTATGAATACACGATAATGTTACATTATAAGTTATTATTCCATAATATATTAGTGACTGAGCCACTCAACGAGTATTCCACATACAGCTACTATATAAGCTTGATACCTCCTATATACGGATTAAAATCTGTTTCAATACGATATTTGTGTTAGATTAACTAATGAATGAGGAGTAGGAGCCTGGGAATTTAAGCTAATCACTACAACCTACAAGTTGCTAGTACTAGCAACTTGTAGCATATTGAATGGGTCGCTATTATATCCCATTGATGGAAGATTATAATATAATCCTAAGATCATTATATGGTTGCTAGGAATGTGTCATCTCACTTTCTATTATTATTAAGAGAAAATATGTTTACATAAATATACTTCATTTCAAACCGATATACATAGAGATAACAAATTTGAAATACAAATATATTATATATTTCGGGAACTTTGAATGTGTATCTAAGAGATTGAATAATGTATTATGACTACGTAAAACTATGTATGTACCAATGTAATAATAATTCAAATTCGAACGAAAATGTGTCCCTTTTTTCAGTGAATGAGTTTTAAAAATTATGGACCAATCGTCATCATAATTTTGATAATGAAAATGCGAAAAAAATAAAGCAAAACATACTTAAAATATCTAGAATAGATTCTATGTTTTTAATAAGCATGTTGTCAACGAATTTAAATGAATAATTAAATAATAAAATAAAAAATAAATAAAAAAAATAAATACGATAAACTAAATATCACCTGTTCTAATATCTATCCATCTACAACATAACTCTAAATCAATAAAATAGATTCTGTTTTACGGTAAAATATCATTTGGTGTTTTTTTTTTTAAATTTTAGTCTGAAATAATTAACACTGCTAATTTTCTTTAATTCATTTCACTTTCCGACTAACTTTATCGTCTGCATGTTGTAATTATTTATAAAATGTTTGACAATATTTTAAACTATCGTCTGACTTCTATTTAGATATTTAGACTTTATTTTGAATCTTGGATAGGGAATAAATAAGTCTAAAAGAATTTTTAGGTTTTATAAAAGGAGAAATTATCGCCTTGAATAGAGAGAACATAAATTTTCTACATGACAATGCTCATAAACTGATACATTATTTGCACATTGTCACTACACAATGTTAAAGAAACTACGGAAATTGCTTCTTGAGGCAGATTATTGAATTTAAAGCTATTAAATATGATACATTGCTAATTTTTAATTAGGAAATGCTCTCCAAAAAAAGATTTTTTAATAAAAATGTTACATTAGATTTTTTAATTAAAAATTAATCAAATATTGAGATTTTCACCTATACCTTCTGAGTTTTTGTTACAAATATCATTTTTACAACACTTTAAAATTAAAAAAAAAAAAAAAAAATAGAAAACCTTACAATGAATGGCTAATTTTATATCCTAATTTTTCCAATTTTTTTTCTCTAATTACAGTCAATTTTATGGAATATCATGGAAAAATGCACTTTTTATGCCTATGTCTTTTCTTTATATTTTTTCCTGGTAACATAATAACATGCAAGGATATGATAACATGGTACCATATATTGTTAATTTTTTTTATGTGCACGGTATGAATGCTGCAATTTTTTTTTCCAATTACAAAACATTTTACAGCATATTATACAAAATCCCACTTTCTTATTTAGTTCCTGGTTATATATTCATTTGAAGGGAGACGATACCATGGAAACATGTAATGAAACCATTTTATGCCCACGATATGACTGCTGTATAGTTGAGAACAAATTTTAAAAATAAGACAAAAATAGACGAATCAAAAGTGAAACATTTTCATACTATTGTAACGAAACTTGTCCTAACTTGGAACAGACTGAATGGCTCGATTGCAGAATGCGATGAACTGCACGTATCTGGCATCAGGTAAGTTGCCTAAAATTGCTTCGTTACTGATTTGCTTTCTGTTATTTCTCATTTGTTCTAGAATGTTCTTATAATTTCTGTATCTTTCTAAATCTAGAAGATTCGAGTTCTTTCGTCTTGTGGATAAAACAGATGTAAGGTATAATTCCTTGACAATGTTATAGAGTTGAGATTAGCTAATGTTATCGTTAACATTAGTTAACACATGGTTTATATATACTAACTTCATTGAATAGAAGGTTCGAGTCTACTTTAAAATTTAAAAATGTACAATTTTGTAATTTAGGAATTAATACAACTATGTCTAAGGGTCGCTTGCCCCTGATGACAAAATATTTTAGAAAGATGTCGCAAAATAAAACACTGGCAGATGTCTTAACCTTAAATAGTGGACTGATTTCGCCAACTTATAGCATCACTCTTCAAACAAAACTAACAATCCGAATACTCTTTGTTTTTTCTACAAGCATACAGGATGTCCCGAAAAGATTGAAATGCGGTTTAAATCTTTACCTATTATGGATAAGCGGGCAATGTAGATTGCAATGTAAAATCATATTAATAAAAAACATTGTCGTTAATTTTCCAAAAGCTACACTTTTTAGATTTTTATGCGACCTCTTTAGACAAATTTAGTTAATTAGAAAGCTTTAATTTTTTTATGAAACAACATCATTACAAAAAAACCATATACCCGTATCTCTTAAATTGAGTGAGAATTAATTGAAAATTGGACGTGTTGAGTAGGGACCATATACCAAAATAGAAAAAAAAATTACATAATAAAAAAATACAAAATGTATAATAATATTTACATTAAAACCCATTTTGTCTGTTTTGGACATATTCGCGGCACTGAGACATATTCTTAAGGGTTTTTTTTTAATGTTCTGACAGTCAATTTTATTCTAAGAAATTAAAATACAAAATAAATATATGCGAGTAATTTATTGTCAAATTTAACATCATTTTTCAAAACGATAATCTAACAAATTAATTTGCAGACGATTTATTTCCTTTTATTAAATTGTAATTAAGCCTTTTCAAATATTTATGTTAAAATATATATTTTTTTAATTGCATAGTGAAATGCAGACGATTTTCTTTTTCTCACAAGATCTTTCTAAAACACATTTTATAAAATGTCTATATATTTGCATGCATGACTTTTTTTTTCATTAGATGCGACAACTGCGAGATTGCATGAAATGAAATTGAGAGCCGCATGCGTCCCGCTGCTTGCATAAGCAGACCACTGTTTATCTCTGTTTTTTAAAGCTTTCTTCAAATGAATTTTTTAACGCTCGCTATTGCAATTTTATCTAAAAATTTCAGCTATCAATTTGTATATGGCTCCAATTTTCATCAGACAAACATCGATATAAGTAATATGAAAAATAGCAGAAGTCAATTGTTTTTGAGTAAAATTATTCATTTAATTTCATAGATACAGTTATGCGATTTTTTTCTAATAATCTCTAATGAATGAAAAAGAAAAACTTTTTAATTGACAAATTTATCAAGACAAGTCGGATAAAAATTTAGAAAGTGTAATTTTTTGAAAATTAAAGGGAAACTTCTTTTATTAACATTGTCTTATTCAATACCTTATTTTGAACTATTTTGCAACTGATATCGTACATTTATCTCTATTTGGTAAAGAATTCAACCATGTTTCAATCTTTTTGGGACACCCTGTATTTTAAATTGCGTTTTCAATTGATTTGATAAATTAAGTTCAACTTTGATAAATTAAGTTTATAATGATTTTTAAAAAATTTAAGTGATACTTTATTTTAATTAAAATACCGTGTGATTATAAAAAAAAAAAAAAACTGTTGCAATATATATTTGAGACGGTAACTATCAGAGAATTCACAGGAAATGGAATAAAATTTTGGTTTAAAATATTTTGAAACATGAGCCCAAGAATTATTTGAAATTCTACAGTTAAACTCTAACAGTTACGATCACAGACACAAAAATTCAAAAATTTCAAATGGCAGTACCAATTTTTTTAGTTGGAATTTGTTTTCCATAGCAAAAAACAATAAGTAGTTTTGGAACGGTTTCTGTAGCATGAAAATCCCCAGCGCTAGACAGACTAAGAAAAAAAGAGAAAATAATTGTAGTGTGCGTATCACAGACGTAAAGTTCAACAGATTTCTTTTGGGCATGGTACATACTTTGGTTCTAGGCATCATCTGCCGCATGCAAAGTGTCATCGTGATTGAAGTAGGTCAAGTAGAAAATTTGTGGAACACAATATAATGTTTTGCTTTCTTTTGCTTCTCTATTATTATTGGTTGTTTTCTCTTTTCTTCTTAACCTGTCTTTTGCTAGTAATTTTCGTACTACAGGTACAATTCCAATGTTTTTTTTGTAATGAAGAACACATTTCAATAAAAAAAGTTGTTGTTCTTAGATGATTCTTTTCAAATTTTAGTCGAGCTCTTTCATATAACTAAATGGTTGACTGCTAGTTCCAATTCTATTTTTAATCTTATTTTGTTGTAAACCAATTTTGGAGCTCATTATTTATTCTTTGAATAAAATCCCAATGGAAAATTCAAAAGAAAACAAGGCGATTTCTGAAGTTAAATTCTGAAAAAAAAAGGCGAAAGCGACACTTTTATCGATTATTATCTTTTCATTTAGGTGATTATCGACTTAATTTCTAAAGCTGAATTAAATTTTACTCAGCATTTATCTTTAAAATCAAGAAGAAAAATAAAATGTAATTGTTTTTCGCAATTCTATGAACTCTTCTTTAATAATCAACACGTAATGTAGTAGCGATTACAAAAATGACTTCGCGAGTGATCAAACGATCTTTCTCTCTATTTCCCATTTAGCAAAATAAATAAGTACAGTGGCTCCCAAAAGTGTTCGTACACCAACAAGAATCAATTAAAAACCTCATTATTTACCCTTATATATTCTTATTTTTACATGAAAATTTTTTCATAGCATATTTTTACAGTTCTTAATAAAGCAGTGAAGAATAAATTTTAATTACAATGCCAATTATTTTTTTAAAAATGACAATAAATAAAATTGCACAAAAATAGGACACAAAAGTGATCATACACTTTAAAAAAACATCACTAAATATGAAATTTTCTAAATTTTTCTAAATGTTTAGTATTTAGTAGGATATCCTTTATTCTTTATAACAGCTTTTAAACGTTTGGGCATAGATTTAACTAAACGGTCGGTTACTTCTGCACCGATCTTGTTCCATTCTTCGATCATTACTGCTTTCAGTTGAATTTTCAATTTAATGTCGCGGCTTCTTATTCTCACCACTAATTCTTTCCAAATATGTTCTATAGGGTTTAAATCCGGTGATTGAGTTGGTGTTTTAAGGGTTTGAGGGCAATGATAGAGGCAAAAAAGACGAACATTCATGACCGTGCGCTTAGGATCGTTGTCTTGGTAATACACAAAGTTGTTTAAATGCCCAATTTTTCTGCTGACACTTTTAAATTATTATTGAGAAAATTTATATAAACTCCATGATCCATTATACCATCAATGAATACTAAATTGCCTACTCCAGCCGCTGACATACACCCCCAAACCATGACACCTCCACCGCCATGTTTTACTGTTCCAATTAAATTCTTGGGATTAAGTTCGTTTTTTTTTCTCCATACAATGATTTTCTCATCCGACCCAAAGATGTTAAACTTACTTTCATCTGCAAATAAGACACGATTCCAATAGCTCTCTGGTTGGTTTATCATAGATTTGGCAAATTTAAGCCTAGCAATTATGTTCTTCTGACTTACAAAGAATTTTCTTCGTGCAGAGCGGTCATGTATACCAGCATTCCGAAGAATTCTACGAATAGTTTCACAGGAAATAGAAGTTCCATTTGATTCATTATATTGTGAAGTAAACTTTATTGCACTCAGACGTGGATTTTTTAGAAATTTACTCACAATATTTCTTTGACTTCTAGCTGACAGAATTTGATGGCGACCATTACGAGGCTTGTTTGCAATTCTTTTCCCCTCTCTGTAACGTTTTATTATGCTTTGCACCGTTGAATGAGGTAGATTAGTTATAGTTGCAATGCCTCTAATTGATTTTCGAGCTTTAAAATGAAATATAATTAATTTTCGTACGTCTAAACTCGTTTCTTTGCGAATGCGCGTCATATCTAAGAATAAAGTAAATAGAATAAATAATTGTGATATTAAATACTGAAATCAAACGATTTTAGTGCATTTTTCAATTACAAGAAAAATAAGCCGCAAAAGATATTTTTATGATGAATTTAAATAAATAATGTTTGGATGTACAAAGACTTTTGTGTTCTAATTTTGTGACATTTTTTATTTATTTATTTTTTAGAACAATACTACTTGATTTTTTACAAAAATATTTGTTCAGTTTTATTAAGAACTATTTAAAGATGCTAATTAAAAAAAAACCAACTAATAAAATGCTTTATTAAAAAGTATAGAACACAATTTCTGCAAATTTCTTTATTGTACGAACACTTTTGGGAGCCACTGTAGATATGAAAAAAATGAAAATAAATAAATAAGTGTAAAGTAAAAATAAGTAAATAAACATAAAATTAAATTAAAATAAAAACAAATAAATGAATATCAAGTAAAAAAAAATTTTCTTAATGTAAAACGATTTGAAAATGTTTAAATCTTTCACTGTAACTTTAACTGTTAGAGTTTAATACTGTTGTTTTCCATATGAGCCTTGAGCGCATTCCATTAAAATACCTTGAACTAAAATTGTATTCCGTTCCTGTGAAGGATAAGATAGTTACTATCTCATATATTAGGATAGTTTCTTTTATAATCATTTGGTATGTTCCAATAGAAGAGCTCTGTAAGTAAAATGAAAGTCTAAATTTAAATTGCCCTAAAAATATAGAAAAAGGACTTAAGAAAAACACATTGAGGTTTCTGAGAATTACAGAACATTTGATAACATTTTACTATCTTATAATCTTTCTTTTTTATTAATTAATTTGTTTGGAATATTGCTTAGTAAACTATTATCCATCACTGAATCCATTTTCTAAATCATATTTTAACAATGATTCATATTTCCCCTACCATTTCGTGAAACCACAATAGTAAATTATCACTCTCATTAATACCACAAACATTCCTCATATTTCACCTTCTCAATGACCATTAAGCTTTTGGACATGCGAAAAATACCATATTAGAAGTAATTATTCCACAAAATGGCGGCAAATTAGAATCGCAAATTAGCATTCCTTGGCTGAAGGCTATAACTGACAGGAAAGCTGATATTCCTAACATGAGATTTAAAATCGAATGTCTGGTTGGATTAACTAATGGCTGAGAGGTAATGGCCTCTCTCTGTCAGAAGATTTGACCATCCGAGAACTTGAAACATATTAAATGGATCGCCATTAAATCCTACTGATGGAGTAATTAAACATGGCTTCAGGATTATATCGACACTGGAGTATGGCAGCAAGGAATATGCGAAGTATCTCTAGTAGCACATAAATGCTGAACAATATTGTACAACATCAATCAATATTGAGAATATTGTAAAATATTGTTTAATATCATATAATATCGCACAATATTGTACAATATTGGGCAACAGATTGTTTTACCTGGGATGGGAGATGAGATTAATATGTGGCACATATGTGTTTAACTCTACAATGCATTCTAGGGTTAACCCTACAGTGTATAAGGCTTGACATAAATACTGAACAATATTGTACAACATCAATCAACATTGAGAATATTGTAAAATATTGATTAATATCATATAATATCGCACAATATTGTACAATATTAGGCAACAGATTGTTTTACCTGGGATGGGAGATGAGATTAATATGTGGCACATATATGTTTAACTCTACAATGCATTGTAGGGTTAACCCTACAGTGTATAAGGCTTGACATGACTGTTCCATGGAGCAATAATGAGAATTTGGAAATTCGTCTTTTAATGTTTTTCGATAAACGCTTGTAGAAAATACTGATATATGGAAACAGCGATACTAAAATTTATATTCGGAACTTGGAAAAAATACCAAGATGCTTATTGCATGAATATTTCTACCATTAAAAAAATAATATCAAATTATTTTTGGTATCGTAAAAAATAAATTGGCAAAAAGGAATTTATATTTTTCATTCAGAATTGTCGTATTGTGATTTGCGTCATTAGGATATTGTTTAATTCATCATGTAGTTATTTCGGACATTTTTTTTTAATTTCACAGAAAAAAGCATTTACAAAAATTGTTAATTTTCTAAATTATATGCAGTTATACAAAACATAAATATATATACATTGTAAAAAATATAAAAAGTTATGGATTCTAGAACTAATAATATAAATTTTGTATATATTGGGTGAGTGCAAAAGTTTTACCCGTTTTTTGGATATGCAAATTTGCAATGGAATTGGCGTCACACATGACGTTGTAATGATGCAAATCATCTTCCAATCAAATGCTTGCATGCCTCATGAATAAATGCATCGTGTCTCACAAATTTAATCATTTAAAAAAAATCTCAGAAAGTTTAACATGGAAAGCGAGAAGGAGCATATAAGACATAGTTTCTTAAACTAGTTCGCTAAAAATAGTATGGCAGCTGCAGCATATCGCAATGTTTGTCTAGTTTATAGGTAGGATGCAATAATTTGTAAATTTAGGGAAGGAGACCGAAGCTGCCAAGGTCCGGCTAGGAGTGGACCGCCATAAGACGTTGGAGAAGACGATATTGACCAAGCCATAAGGAACAACCCGAACCCAAATATGCAAGCAGATCTTCAACGTACACTGGACAAGGGCTGGTTAAGTTGGGTATTAGGAGAAAGTTGGATCGTTGTGTTCCTCATAATCAACGGGATGACGGAATCGTCACCTGTGTTTCCCTGCTTTTCTGGTACAAAAGTGACCTATTCTTGACACGAATTGTGACAGGAAATGAGAAGTGAGTTATGTACCGTAACGTAAAGCGTCGTAGGACTGCGTGTCGCCCTTTTGATCAGCTTGCATCGACTTCGAAAGTTGAACTTCATTTCAAGAAGGTGTTATTCAGTGTGTGGTGGGATGCGTAGGAAATATTTCACTGGGAGGTCCTACAACTCAACCAAACCATCAATGTTGTCTACATTTAGACAGGTTGCATTCAAATTTGGTAGCAAAGAGGTCCTTAATCGTTGTGCTGTTATCCTTCATCATGAAAACATCAGGCCACATGCTGTTGTCATCATTCGCCAAAGGTTATTGGGCTTTGGTTGGGAGAGTTTACCCCACCCACCTTATTCTCCTGACTTGGTACCAACTGACTATCATCTTTTCGTACGTTGAACAACTCCTTCAGTTAGAAAATCTTTGATGATCTTGATGCTGTGAAAACTGCCATTCAAGACTTTTTTGACTCGAAATCGCCGGAATTTTACTGCCATCTCCAACCAGAAAGATGGCGGAGTTCATAGATAGTAATGGGGATTATGCACAATAATAGGTTCTGTTTATTTTGAGTTTATTTTCTCTTCTTTATGGGTAATAAAAACGGGTAGAACTTTTGCTCTCACCCAATATTTGAGTGAACATTTGTATATCTCTGTGATGGCAATCTAGAAAAAAAATTGTTTGACCTAAAGCTACGAAATTTGGCAAAGATACCTTTAGGAGATAGAGAATGAGCAACGTGGATTGAATTTTTAAATATTTTAATTAATCAAAGATTAAAAATATTTTGGCGCTTTTCTTCTTTAATAATTCTTTAAAATATTACTGCATGAAAGACCCCATTTTAAAATTGAATGACTCTTTTTTTAATTTATTTGCCCTACAAATTTTTATAAAATATCGAAAATTTTAAACATTTTGTTTGAATAATTTTGAACAATAGATACCATTGCTGAATGGAAACTCAAATCGTTTTCTTTGTTTCACGAACTATTTACTTTCGCAATTTCATTTCATTACTCTTGTAAGCTAGTTAGAAAAATTTTGCTTAATATGTGTATAATATTCAGATTTATATATAGATATATAAGTATGTATATCTGTTTAATACCTGTATAATAAAAAGAAAATGAAGTTACAGTGCCAAAAAAGTAAGAAGATAGATGAAATCGGACAATCAAATGTTTAATAGCTTTATGATATCGTTGAACATGATTCCAATTGGAAGATTCATATTGTTACGAATCCTTGATGCGGCTTCCCAGCATAGTAGGTTTCATAGGAGATTCCAGAGCTTGGCGACGACCTTGGCGCCAAAATAGATTATACCCGAAACATCGAGAATTTTCCCGATCCGTCCAGTAGGAACGGAGATACGCCTCGAACGTTCCTGATTTGGTTGAGAGGCTTCTAGCCCCGCCTCCTGAGATCTATAAAAGGAAGCACCCGCAGCTGCCGGCAGTGGTGAATTGGGTCGCGAGCCAGTGGAGTGCGAGAATAGTCTGAAGCGAAAGAGTAGTCGTCGGAGTGGTGAGCCAGTGGTGAATTGAGTAGTCGGAAGCGATAGAGAAGAGTGGTCGTGTGCCAGTGAAGTCGTCGTAGTCGTGAGCTGACGGTGAATTGAGTCGTGGACCAGTGGAGTCGAAGAGTAGTCGGAACCGACCTTCCAGAGATAAGCGGAGCAGCGACGGAGTGAAGCTAGTGCTGAACTAAGCTGTGTGCTGTAGTAGAGTCTGTTGTATGCTGCTGTTTATGCTGTTTTGCATGCTGTGCATGCTGTTGTATGCTGCACGTCTCGGCTGAAGATAATCGCCTTCTGTGCTGTATATAGTTGTCGTCTTTGTGCTGTCCTGTGTGTCTTCGTGTAAATAAACGTCTTTGTTTTATTTTCTACTGCCGCCTGGTGATTGAGCGTTCTCCACACCATATAACCCCCACTATCCAAACGAAACCCGGAAATTTCGTAACAATATATATAATGAATAATATACATATTGAGATATAAAAATAATATGGTCATAATTTATATCACAATTTGAGACCTTAAAAATACTTTTCAAGGTATGATTAACGTCAAGTTATACAATAGATTTAATAAAAATTAAAGACAAATAAAATTACCAGGAACTAATTAGTGGCCAAAGGTGGCAGGTATATAATATAAATCAAGAAATGCATGAGTATTTGTATTGTATCCATCTATCATAAGAATCTTTCCTAAACTATAAATCGCAGAGTAACATTAATTTTGCACATATCAATCGAGGGGGTTTCAAATAAACAAAGTTTTTTCCCCCTTCAAAATTTCAAATTTATTGTTTCTTAAGATTTTACTTAAATAACAAAAGGAAACCAAACTCAGTATTTCCTAATGATTCCAAAAGTTTTGCAAGAAAATGAATTGTATATTTTCTTAAAAAGATAAACATTTTCTGTCTAATGATGGCAATTTAATTGTCATACATTTATTCAAATTTCATTAAATTCTTAAAAAGTCATTTTAAAAGCATTTTATAACAATCTATTTTATGAAATTAAATTAAAACCAATTTTGTTTAATTATTTCATCAATTCTCTTACTCATAAAATTTTACTGCTGTGAAATTTTTATTGATTTTTGTTTCTTTTGATATTAACAGAAATAGAGTTTTCGTTTCTGGTTTTATTTTGAATCATGCATTACTTTTTAATGCACACAATCGGAATTTTATGACTTTAGTTTAATTATTGCACAATGATTCGTTTTAATTTTCTCAAATTTTTAATTGATTTTATTAAGTGTTTAAAGCCTTAGAAAGATAAATAAGCAACGGTATGTGGTGGTTTGTCGGTCAAGTAAAGGAACATGATATAAAAATGATATAAACTCTTGTGAAAAAATTCTATAAGATGAAGAAACTACTGTTATGAAGGATTGGATTACAGCAATGACAAGGAACTAAAAATGGAATGTTGTTAGATTGGTGTCAACTGGTTCAGATTGCAAAGAAAAAAAGCCCGAGTCGTCAGACGCCAAGGCAAAGAATCAAACAAAAATTAATGAACAATTCTGTAGTGAGACAGTATTGTTCATTTTTAAATCCGTTTTTCTTAAATCCAAATTTTTAAATCCAAACAGTTTTTTTTTTAAATCCAAATTTCATAGATTTGAAAGTATTTTCTTTTTCGATCAAAACTGTGTTTATCAGCTAGTATATTTTATAAAGGATGTTTTATTTCAGATGAAGTTAATTTATATTCACACAGCGTACAAAAGTCACTTTCGATCTTTTAAACTTTAGGGATATCCGAGCAAATTTGGCGGGATTCATTATTCTCATATAGGATATGTCTGTCACTCCAGATCTCTAGAATTCTGGATATCTTCGAACACACGGTGCATGTCTGCCACTCCGGATATCTAGAATTCTGTATATCTTCGAACACATGGTGCATGCTTGCCACTCCATATCTCTAGAATTCTGGATATCTTCGAACACATGGTGCATGCTTGCCACTCCATATCTCTAGAATTCTGGATATCTTCGAACACATGGTGCATGCTTGCCACTCCATATCTCTAGAATTCTGGATATCTTCGAACACATGGTGCATGCTTGCCACTCCATATCTCTAGAATTCTGTATATCTTCGAACACATGGTGCATGCTTGCCACTCCATATCTCTAGAATTCTGGATATCTTCGAACACATGGTGCATGCTTGCCACTCCATATCTCTAGAATTCTGGATATCTTCGAACACATGGTGCATGCTTGCCACTCCATATCTCTAGAATTCTGGATATCTTCGAACACATGGTGCATGTCCGTCATTCCATATCTCTAGAATTCTGGATATCTTCGAACACATGGTGCATGTCCGTCATTCCATATCTCTAGAATTCTGGATATCTTCGAACACATGGTGCATGTCTGTCACTCCAGATCTCTAGAATTCTGGATATCTTCGAACACATGGTGCATGTCTGTCACTCCAGATCTCTAGAATTCTGGATATCTTCGAACACATGGTGCATGTCTGTCACTCCAGATCTCTAGAATTCTGGATATCTTCGAACACATGGTGCATGCTTGCCACTCCAGATCTCTAGAATTCTGGATATCTTCGAACACATGGAGCATGCTTGCCACTCCAGATCTCTAGAATTTTGGATATCTTCGAACACATGGTGCATGTCTGTCACTCCAGATCTCTAGAATTCTGGATATCTTCGAACACATGGTGCATGCTTGCCACTCCAGATCTCTAGAATTCTGGATATCTTCGAACACATGGTGCATGCTTGCCGCTCCATATCTCTAGAATTCTGGATATCTTCGAACACATGGTGCATGTCTGTCACTCCAGATCTCTAGAATTCTGGATATCTTCGAACACATGGTGGATGCTTGCCACTCCATATCTCTAGAATTCTGGATATCTTCGAACACATGGTGCATGCTTGCCACTCCATATCTCTAGAATTCTGGATATCTTCGAACACATGGTGCATGTCTGTCACTCTAGAACTCTAGTATTTTGGAAATCTTTGAAATAATTCTAAATGGAAATAAATGCTATAACACACAATGTAGGGTATCATGCCTTTATGTTTTGCATTTATCATATAAATGTTCATTACTTGGTAAATGTACAAGGTTTTGTTGTTACTATATTCGTAGTTTACACATAAATCATTCGTAAAAAAAGGTCTTGAATTAGTTTCTACTTTTCTGTGAAGAGCTAAATTAAACGTAATAAATAGCATTTGTATTAAAATTGCCGAAGTACAATATATTCTAGGTAAAATATAATTTCCGCAGTTTAATATTATAATAATGTTTTTAGACTTGTTAATGTAAAAGCAATAAATTAAACTAGCAACCGCACAGCTCCGTTATTGCCAAGCTCAATTTTTTATATACATTTAGTTCATTGAAATACCACCAGATTTGCTACATATTACCGCAACCAACCATATCGCAATAAAAAAAAACAACAAATGTGGCAGATTAAAAACTCGTTAAGTGAGCACCAGCTGAGATGTAAGGGTGGTTCTAGACCTAGGAACCTGTGAACGTCAGCTTCAAATCTTGATTTCTGTGAAAATTAGAGACCCTAGATTTGATGAAGATAAAACAAATCTACCTCAAGTGCGATGATAAAGTTTTTACAGAGTATGCAGGCTGAGGTGTCTGCCTTAGTTTAACAGGTCAACTTTTTACCCAAAAAAAAGCCGTTACTTTGCTTTATAACGTAACATTAATGTAACTGAACTAAACTTATTTAGAGCCAATATTTTATAAATTTCATGTTCATGACTGGACACTAGTGCTCATATTGCTTTGAAAAGGGATGTTAATATATCTGATTTAAATGAATCCATTGGCGGTGTCCTTGCATACGGGTAGCGCATCTTCCCCGTGATCTGGGCGTCCCGGGTTCGAATCCCGGATCGGGCATGGTTGTTCTTCATCTGTGTTCTATCTGTGAGGTGTGTGAATGTGCCCCCCTGTAAAAAGGGGTTGTGCAAGCGAATGTGTGAGTTTCGTCTTCATATGAGCTAGAAGTCAGACTTCTGCTCAAGGGTGCTCAGGGGTATTTACCCTCAAGAAGCTACTGCACCCCCTTTCTGTGGTAACGCGGACACGACATCAACATCATCCAATGAATCCATTGCCAACATTTTAAGACGATCATGTTCATTGTTAAAACCGATATCTATAGGGTAAGTGTGCCAAGGAAAAGTAACTACTTACGGATTAATTAACCCCTTAACTGTTTCATTTTATTTACTATAAAATAAGATGACACGTTCTATTTTGGGAATTTTTTCTTATTTTGATTCAAATAGAAACCTATCTATGTATTTATCTATGTATTCGAAGTAATTTTAATATTGAATTATAATCGTTATGAATGGTTTATTGTTTGCTTGCAACTATCAAAATTAGATAAATCGATGCACGTATGGCACTCGGACAAAACAGTTAAGCGGTTAAAAATAATAAGCCTGTCCTAAAATAACCCTCATGTTGGATTGTAATGGAGTTTAAATTTAATTGAATTAGCTGAAACTACTGCCAATATTATATGAACTTTGTATTCATTGTTGTAAATTATTGAATAAATTTGTCAGGAAAAATTGTATATCTATATGCTTCTTCAAAACGATGGGTTCTGCTCCAAAATAATCTCGGTGTTGTATTACAATGGAAAGTCAATATAATTAAATTAATTGACTCTATTGCCACTGTTTTATTGTTAAAACTTGAAATTTGGGAAAAATTTGCCATTGGAAATTGAACTTTTCTGTATTAGATTATTTGTAATGTATCACAGAATTTTCTTTTACTGAAATTCACAGATATATCTAACTTACAATTATGTCTATTTTATTTAAAAGATGAAGTCCAGGCGATTGCGTAATCGTGAACCGGTTACCATTGTTTTAAGAATTTACTGTTTCCAATTGTAATTAGAAACATGCGAGTTATTATGCAAAATTGGATTGTAAATGTTATTTATTGCATTATAATATTCAAAAACACATAGTAAAATAAATTATTTTGAAAAAAAAAAAAAAAACTAGAATTTTATTTTAAAATTGCAAAAGCCATAATCTTGCAACCTATATGTAAATTGTGGCAAGTGTGATTAAATAAAGTGCAAAATGCTCTAAAGACCATATTGTTTTAATAACAGATAAAACAAATGACAGATAATTACTTCTTAAATAACACGCGTCATTAATTTTTTTTCCAAAATTTAAATTAATTTTAAATTTATAATCGATAAAAACAACTTCTTTTATTGCCATATTTTTGAAAAGTATTATAACAGAAAAAAAAACTATTGTATACATATAAAATAAAACAAGTTTTCGGTAATGTAAATTTTATTTACAATTTTTTTCTCATAATTTTAATAAATTTTTTAATATATTGCCGCATTGAAAAGAAGCAGTCGACTCTCCATGGCGGAATGCTCATAGCACTAGTCTCATAATCAAGAGATCGAAAGTTCGAATCTCGCTAGAGACAATTCACAGTTTGTGTAAACATTTAATTCCTTGATTTTATGTTTTCCTTTATTTTATGTTCCAGTAGATTCTGGACCTTTCTTTAGTTTACCAGATAAGTGTTCTGGACTTTTCTTACTGTCACCAGATAAGTGTTCTGGACTTTTCTTACTGTCACCAGATAAGTGTTCTGGAACTTTCCCTGGTAGTATAAAAGCAAATCTGTCAGTCACTGTGTTCTGAGTTGAGTTAATAAATTGGTTTAGTTCTACTTCTTGTGTGTGTCATTGAGTTTCATATTAAAGTACCCACTTGACGATATTTTTAAGTATACTTTACTGGAACATCGTTTTGATAATTTTAGTAAAAACAACTATACTGTTTTGCATTATAATAGCATAAAACTGTACCCACTCACTCTGTCGATGATAACAATTTTTTTTGTTTACACGCGATAGCTAGTATACAGTTAAGAGTATATTTTAACTATAAAATAAAGATAGAGGAATTAACCCTATGTAATTTTCGTGCCATGAGGATCTTCATAAGGGGTTCGAATCTTCTTTTTACTTTTTTTTTGTTAATAACTTGTGAAAAAAATTTAATCTAAAGATGAATTTTTCGAATTTGAAACCTTTTGTATAATTGGTCTCAATAAGCAGCAAGTTTCACTTTTTAACAATTCTATTTTAAAATGAGAAAATGCTTTTTTAAATAAAATTAAATAAATATTCTTAAAAACAGACAAGTGTCCTAAAATGAATTCTAACAAAAAGGCAAGCTTTGCGTAAAATCTTTCATTCATATAACTAATGAGTCCACTTTTCAATCAAGACGCACCTTTAAAGCGATAAAAATAGCTTCCATTTCCGCCGTACTCTTCCATGTGCCTGTGCTTTACCTAGGAATATTCCAGCAGAAAAACGGAAGCATTGCCACGAAGAACGGAAGCCGGATATAGAAAGAAAATGAAGGAGGAAGTATAAAGCGTCAAAGTTGGCATCAAAGTGACAGAAGTCATTAAGTAATGAAGCCACTAACTGTGTTTATCTGTGCAGAGAATGTTTCTAAGCAAGACAGCTAATATAATGTAATTCGTTTAGTGATTAACGGTTTGCTTTGTTTCTTTTTCTTGGATGTTCTTGTATTTGTTTTGTGGTTTGTTTGATTTTTTTTTGCTTCGACACTTGCACAAACTATTAATTTCCAAGAGTTTTTAGATATTTCAGACGTATTTCTTCATGAAATAATTCAAATTTCAGATACGTAAAGAAATTTTTTCAAGATTCAGTACCTGCATTTAATTCTTTTATTTATGATATGTTATTTAAAAAGCTAAATATTTGATGTTTTACACTTCTTCAAAGATTTCTTCATGCAAAATTAAAATATAAAGTGGAATTATTACGGTATAAATCTTTTTGGATTTCTGAATTGATTTACTTTTATCTATGTTTTCAATTTTCTGGAAAAAAGATTGCATTATTTCATTAAAACTACTGTATGCAAATCCTACAAAATATGATAAATTCCTCCATTTTGAATTAAAGTTTAATATTATTTTTATTGAATTTTATAAACCTTACAGCAATCGTATGATTCAATCACCTTTATATATAAAGGCTAAAATGGAATTAAGTCAATATTAACTTTTTAGAACAAATTTATTTTCTTGAAATCTCCGTTTTCCATCAAAAATAATTTGCTTCCATTTCTATATATTTCCTCTAATTTTAAAGAACAGAGCTGATTTTCAATCATCATGTTATCAAGAGGATATCTAAACTTACATCCAATCTTCCTGTTTATATTTTTCCTGATATTCGTTCCATGTCTTTGCCTACATAGGACATGCAAAAATAGAAATTACGAAAACAATACAATCTACATAGTTGTGCTTTTACCAGAAGATAATATTTATCTGGCTTCCCAACAGAAAGTGTTGCCAGTCATCGAGCTATCAATTCGAAAAATACATGAGCGGAATTTATTGCCAGGTTGGATTTTCAGCGTATTCCCTGTCGATACAGAGTGCGATGCGGCCTTTGGAACATGGGCCGCCATCAAATCTTATATTGAAAATCCAGTTCACCTGTTCTTGGGTCCTTTCTGTGATTACATCACTGCTCCAGTGGCAAGACTTGCCAAGTTCTTCCAGATACCTCTGCTGACACCTGCAGCGCTGGCTGATGATTTCACCAATTATGATAAAAGATCGAATACCTCGGAATATCACATGTTGGTCAAACCTGGTTGGTCTTTTAGTGATATGGCTCGGGCACTGGAAAAGGTGTTCTATCGTTTTGGATGGCACAAGCTTATGTTTGTGTACGACATGAATGGCCGTCCAGAGATGGCAAAGGAAGATTATTGCATGTTGGCCATTAAGGCTCTGTATGAGACTTTTTTTTCTAAGACCAACTGCACCATCAACCAAAAGAAATTGAAGCAAGGTATGTCTTATGAACATTTGCTAAGACATGAAGTTGGGGTCGACTATGGCAGTGAGTACTTTTTAAAATTTTCATTTTCAAATTTCCATATTATATACCAATATACAAATATCTTCGGAAAATTTTGTATGATTAGTTAATGTATGAATTTTAAGACATAATGTTTAATTTTGATACAGCTTTATAATTTAAACATGGTTCTTGATTTTTATTTTCTTAGTAGAAGAATATTTAAAGAAGCTGCTTTTGTCATTTTTATAATCGTTTTATTTGCCTTATATTTTTTGAGAATTAAGAAGAAAATATGTTTTACAGTTTTTATTTTATATTTTGAAGCAAATACCGACTAAAAGAAGCAAATTAAACGAGGATTTATATAATGTTAACTATGGAAATTGTATGCAATAATATGTATTGTTTATTCGGTCTAATCTGAATAGTTTGAATTTCAACTTTTTGTGTTCTTGAATTTTCTATTAACATAATTTTAAAATTTTAATTATCGTCTGTAATTCACACCTGTTTTGATTTATTTTTATTTAGATATTTTTTTTTATTCCTTGAATTTCCTATTAATATAATTTTAATAATTATCGTCTATATTTCATATCTGTCTTGCGTAATTTGAATTATTTTTATTGGCATGTTTTTTGGCTTACCTTGAATTTTCAATTGCCGTAATTTTAATTATCGTCTGTAATTCAAATTTGTCTTGGTTAATCTGAATTCTTCTTGAAATGTTTTTTTTTCTTTCTTGAATTTTCAACTACCGTAATTTTAATTATCGTCTGTGATTCAAATCTACCTTGGTTAATTTGAATTATTTTTATTTGAATGGTTTTTGGTTTCTTGAATTTTCCATTAAAATAAATTTAATTATCGACTGTAATGCAAAATGATTTTGGTTATTTTGAATTATTTTTACTGACATGTTTTTTTGGTTTATTAAATTTTCTTTTAAAATTATTTGAATTATCGTAGGTAGTTCAAATCTGTCTTCGTGAATTTGAAATGCCTTTTGTTTTCCTGAATATTCTATTAACATAGTTTTAATTATCGTCTGTAATTAGATTTAATTATACTTAATTTGAATAGAAAACTAAAATTTGTTAAAAAAAAAACTCTTCTTTTGAATCGTTTGTTACATATATCTGTATCCTGCGATTTGATAACAATTAATGAATAATTTTTTAAGACAGTTAATGGGCTCTAGAGCTTTACTGCTGGGCAATTAAATTAAAAAGTGTTAAAAGTCGATCTTATTTTAAAAGCTTGTGCACATCGGATGCAAATTGAGAGGAATTTTTGATTTTTGTTGCGTAGTTGCTGTAGCACAGTTCTAAATCTGTATGAAGTTTTCTTGATAAAAATGATTTATTAACAGAAGTTATTAATTTTAAATTAACGATGGCTTTCGCAATTCTAATCACTTTACTTGTTAACACTATTTATTGTTTATTTATTAAATAGAAGTATTTCTTTTTTTATGATTCAAATTTTCTTTTTCGAATTTACTTACTGACTTAAATTTTCTTAATTCGAAGGTTTATTATATTCTTTTCAGCTTCAAATAAGTCAAGATTGCCCTCTTAATTTAAGTGTAAGCTTTTTCATAAATAGAAATTAATCTTGATAATAATATTACACAATAATCAAATTCGTATTTCTTTCTATAAAATAGCGAAAATGATTTATAAAATACAGAGTATATTTATCAAATGCTGTACAGTTTTTTCTTTACTTTGAATTTTAATTCTGATGACATGTCTGCGGAAATGATTTTTTCTGGCAAAATAATGGAATTATTAATCTATCCTTAAAGGAAAACTGCAAATCGCTATTATATATATTTTTATTTACTATTCGTAAAAATGAATAATATTACCTATTACGGCATTATTTTAAATTTTTAGTACAAATTTTAGCATTTTGTTGCAGTTTTCTCAATAAAACCTGAATTAACAGTTTGGTATGACTATATAACTGGGAAACAACCGTTATTTCATGTATTACAGCTTCATTGCTGTAGATTGCAGTCAAATGCGTGCAATTAGATGCACAAAATTGACCCATCTCGAATACTTGGCACAGAAAAATAAAATCTTGGCATAATCTGAATTTTTTTTCAATAATGCTTAGCGAAATAAACTATATCACAACATGGGTTTTATAGATGTCCTGTTCTCACATAACGCTGTCCAATTATATGAAATGGAAGGACTACGACACTTTTATCTAAAATTTCTCAGAAAAATGTTGCTATTTCAATACATGAAATGAGAGGCAATAAAAATAAATTATTTAATGCCACTTCCACGCTTATTAAGTTCATCTATAGAAAGAAAACAAAGAAAACATTGTGATCGCCAAATAATTCGCCCTCAACATTTCCACGAATCTGCTTACCTGCGTCTGTAAAACATTTTTTATTTATGTTTGTCTATAAGCAAATAATTCAAAATCGCTTTGTGCTCAACGAAGAACCTCGCTGCCCTAGTGGTTAAGTCTCGGCTTCGGAACTGGAGGGCTTCTGGTTCGAGATACGATTCCACCTGAAGAATTGTTGTGTAAGCGGGTCTGATGCACGTTAAATCCATTGGGGGCAAAAGTCTTCACAGGTGTGGTGTGGAAGTTTGGAGAGAGAGTGCCAGTTCAGGTGTCGTCCTCGTCATCTAACTGCGGTTCAAAATTACGAGGTCGTCTCTAAATAGATCTAGTGTTACTTTAAAAAAATGGGACGTTAATACAACTAAACCAAACCAAAATAATTGAGCAAAACGAATGAAATTTGGCATATAGAATTTACACCAATGCAAGGCATTCACTAAAGCCATTTAAGATATTCTTCGCCTTACCCAAAGTCTGCAATTTTATGTTGAAGGAAGGGGATATGGCCTTTATCAGTGAATATACAAAAAGGTTTCGAGTTACTCCCGCTAGTTATTAGAAGAGATAAGTCAGGGCTAATTTGAGTGGAACTCTTAATTTTGAACAATGGTCAGACAACGAGAATTTTATCCTCTAATATTTTTCTTCATTAGTTTCCAATTCGAATTTTTTGACGATTACAATATTTCTCTATATTTCACATAAGAAAAAGTAAAGACTAAGAAATTATATATATTTGTTTATGTCTTGGCGCTTTGTAAGATGACAAACTTGAATCTGATCCGCATATCTTGGAGGAATTTTGCAAGCCATCATTAAACTGTTTCCATCAGACGGATGCATTCGTATTTAGTTCGAATTCACCATTTCATCAATTGGAAGAGTCGTTTTTAATACATCTACGAAAACTAGATAGTAAAAAGCAATGATATATTGCCAACAATTAATATAAATTACTATGTGTTGATGTCGATTTTAAGTTATAATTATTTGCAAGTTCGTAGCTATATTGTGCATAAAACTAGTAGGATAATTTCATATCGATTCATTTTCACTTTGTCAAGTTAATCTGTTTTCATATTTTCCCAACCGTTATCCATTTTATATCAGTAACATTTATTTTAAAAACCCACAATTACTTTTTTATGACTAACCGATTCTCTCTGTGGTAAAATAGAATAAAATACAAAAAAATCAGTAACGATAAGCACAAATTTAAATAAATTTGTGAAAATTACAGCAAATTTATTTAAATATTTTACGTATTATTTTTCATTTATGTAGAAAATATTTTATTATTGAACAAAAGCGAAACAAAGTAATAAAACCAAACGATTTTTACAAACAAAAGAATTTAATAATTTCCGATATTAAAAAAAAAATGCTTGAAATTCTTGCAATTCCAATGATGCAGACGATTAATAAATTCAAATATGCTGATAGCCTACAAGAGTTTCATATTTTGTCATTTTTATCAAATGATTAAGAAAAGAATCTGTTATTTAAAAGTATTCCATGTAAAAATATTTGAGCACAAATAAAAATTGTATTTTAACTAATACTAGTGTGTGCATAACCTAACAACTTACAAAACCTTACAAAGGTAACTAAAATGAAACGGAATTCAGATTTTTAATTTGGGTGAAATTTTTTATGTATTTTAATTAACGTTTAAGAAAGAGCCTATATATTTCATTACTTATTGTTTTTAAGAAAGGAATTTATATCAAGTGTGTCAGATAAATTTTTGGTTAAGCACAAGAATTTAATTTAAATTCTTATTGCTAAAGCTGAAAGAAATCAATAAAATGGGAAAAAATAACCGAACAAATATTGAAAAATATCTTTATTGCGTACTAATTTTGTGAATTTATCTTCAAATATTAAAAAAAAAAATTAAAAAAATACGAAATATTAAAAACAATCGGATGGTTACTTTTTTTAAACATTCTTGAGTTATATTTAAAATTTAACTAGCGGTTTGGTATCTATTAAGCATTTTTTGCGAGCTTCTTTCAGTACAGTGAGCAATAATTAAATGCCATTTTATTAATTTCCGTAGATATTTTTAGAATAGAGCAACAAAGTTCTGATAATTCTTTGACGCAGATCTGAAAGATCAATGCGCGAGAAGTTACAAGAATTACTTTTCTTTATTTTTTACTATCCGTCTTCGGAGACCAGCCATTTCGTCGCTATTAAAGTTTGCTAAAATTTTCAATTAAATATTTTATATAGCTTGGTCTGTTAATAGATTCTCCAATAAAATATTTTTTAACTTCAGATTTTGTTAGTCGTATAATTCATGTTATTATAGAAGCTTCTTTTGAAGAGAATGGATGTATATTTGTGAGGTTTTATTTTAAAATTTAAATTTTAAAAAAATTAGCGAAATTTTGACATTTTTGACAAAAAGACATTTGTAAGGTTTTTGGGGTACATCTTAAAAGTCAAATAATTATATTTTTGATAATACTGATTTAATGTTCGTACCAACTGTTTCTGAATTTTGACAATTTTTGATATTTTTTTTTTGTCTCATTTTCAAAAATGGATTACATTGTTGTTCTGAGATTTAAACGATACTTAATATTTCATCAAATATTTAATTGTTTGATTTTTTTTCTTTTGTATAAAACTAAAGAGGAAGAATTCTGTTTAATATTTATGTAATTTACGAAACGAATTTTAAAAAGTGAAACGGCTTTAATATTTAACAATCTTACCGAGTCAAAAACATGGAATTGCATCTAAACAATTTGAATACAACTAAAATAGCAAATATTTCCGGCGGACTAGCTGATCGTCATAGTCGAATAGTTTAAAATAAATTTTTTCTTTGTTTTATCATAAGATAAAGTTCATCAAAGTTGGTTGGCAAGAATAAATTGCAACTACTAATATACATTGAGCCCAAAACTGGTCTTCGATGATGGTTAGTTGTAGATATAAAGGGGCATATATTCTGAAAGATCGATTTGATTAATGATGATTTTACCCTTTGGGAAGAATGCATCTTATAATTTAATAGCTCTTTTTGTCTTACTGGCTTTTAACTGTTAGCTGTTTTAATTTATTATAATTATAAATATATTATCATATAAATATATATTATTATATTAAATTACAATATATTACAGTTATAAATAATTATAAAAAATATTGTTAATAAAAATAACAATTTAGGCAATAAAAATAAAAATAACAATTAAGCAAATAAAAATATTGATAGTAATATAGTTAATGAAAGTAAAAATATTGATTACAATAAGGTTAATAAAAATAACATTATTGGTAATAATAAAGTTAATAAAAATAGATTAAGCAAGGCTAAATAAGTATCATTAAAAAGACGGTTTTTAAAAATGATATAAGAACAAGGTTGATATAGTAAAATTCTTTCAATTTATAGAGGAAAACATCAAAATATCGTTTCATATTGGATTAAAATTGTTATTAATATTTCAATGAAATCGCTTTAAGTTGCACATGCCCTCTCCAAATGTTTATCCATTTAACCCTTTAAAGGGCCATTTTTTTTCTAGTCATATTATGTTAAAATATTTTTAGGCTTGAAATTAGAATAAGAAAAAGGATTCATTTAGCTTATTAGATAAATTTAATTTGATTAATTAATTAATTTGGTTAATTAATAATTAAGTAACAAATCAAGACACATCATTTTGTGTAAGATAAAAAACTGAAGCATCTAAGTTTGTCTTTCTAAAAAAAAAATTGTTAGAACTTATGCCAACCTACATAATTTCATACAAAGATTGATAAATTTGGTGTGAAGCATACTTCCCACGGCCCTAGAAATGGTTAACGGGGGGGGGGGGATCAAGCGATTCATCCCGAAATAGACTTCATGTTACTTTTAAACGGGGTGTTGATATAATTAAGCTAAGTTAAACTAAATATGTCCTCCAAAGTACATCATCGCCAAATTTGGTATCTCTAGGTCATTCTGAACTGTAAGCGCCTTTAGATTCATATAAATACATGCATTTTTTTTATTAATAGAAACGTCAAAAGAAGGCAATAAACTTTTGGTCAATTTTTTCATAGTTTTCCTTATGACAAATCTTCTCCTCCCCCCCCCCTCCCCACACAGAAAAAGTGACATATCTATCCAATATGTCTTTGGAACAACTATTGCCAACGGGATCGAAAAGTTCCAAATAAAAAGAAGTTGCACAGACTTTTCTTTATATGTCATCTATATATTTATTTTCTCCCTTCTGAACAGCTGGAAAAAGCTATTAGTTCTTGGTTATTTTTAGGCAGGATAAGGCCAAATTTGTTAAGACAGAGCTACGTTCCAGTCTTTATTTAGGCGTTTATTTAATATATATCTCTTTTCCTATCGAGCGAATTCTTGACAGTGACCTTGACTTCCTGTCAGCTTCTGTTTGGGCAACGGTAGGCTCGGTGAGTACCCAATAGCTTAGGGAACTTCCGGTTATAAGAAGCTAGAAATGAGAGTTAATGTTGTGTTTTAAGTTGTTAAAATAAGTATCATATCGGTGCTTTGTTTTATTTAAAGTTTTTGTTAGAAAATGCAGCTAATTCGATGCTAAGTGATCGTATTTTGCCTCCATTGAAAAAAAAAAAACTTTTTTCAATAATTGAAAGCAAAGAAATGTTGTAGTTTTTGTCATTGAAATACAACTATAATTTCTTATTGAATTGCTTTCTTTCTTAAATATTTTTGATATTTGACAGATAGTTGATTTTTCACTGATATCCTGACATCATGGTTAAATGACAAACTTTAGTGCACTTGCCAATTAATACTTCAAAGGACCATTTTTTCTAAAAATGATATATTAAATTACTTTTGAGATTTTTTAAAGTGATTTCGATGCACTTAATTTGATTTATTCATAGAATTGGTTTATTGATAAATTAAGTCGGTTTATTATGATGTGAGATATGCAAATAAATTTACTCTTATTTCATTGAAAAATTTGGGAAATAGGACAACATACATAACTGCATAGAATAAATGATGTATTTCGAAGTGTAAGTACATTTATCACAGACTTAAAAAGGCTTAGGAAGGCATTACACATTTTTTTTAACTCTTATGTTTCCTTGGGCTGCTATAACAATTTTGCCATATTTATCAATATAAAAGGTATAATCCTAATCGAATAGTTGGTTACTAAAATTTTAGAAATAACTTTATATTTTCAGTTGGAAAAATACTTTAGAGGAAAAAAAAAAGAATTTGATTTTGTTGTTTAAATCAATCATTTTCTTGTTAAAAAAATTTCAAAATCTTAATTTTTCATATGAATTCTCACCCGAATCTTTTAGTCTGTTTTAGAAAAAAATGCTTTTGTATAGTAACATTTTAAATACTATTTTCTTTCTTCTGCAAATAAAACTGATTTGAGTTATGAAGGCTTGAATACCGTTTATTTTCAGTTGAACCTTCAATGTTGCAGATCTTCCAAATAATTAAAATTTTTGTGTCGATGTCGTTGTTGATGAAGTAATGAAATTCAAAACTTTATAATTTGATCCATTTTAGTCATAAAAGTATAAAAATTTATTTTTGTGTAGTATTTCAAACTGTCGAAAGCATTTTTTTTTCTAATTAAATTGTACTTTTTTACACTTGGAAATGAATTTAACTCTTTCTCTGTTTTAGATCGCAATTAGTACTTATATATTTAAAAACTAAGATAATAAACAAAGCGTTAAAAAATTAGTTTTTGTTAGACTATATAATAGTAATTTTTGATATATTTTTATCAAAATCTATAAACCGAAGAGCTTTTTATTTTTATTACTTTTTAAAAACCAAAAGTGAAAATTTTTTCTTCTTATGTAATAACAAAAAAAAAACCATTAAATAATTATTTAAAATTCACGCAAAAAAAAAAAAAAACTTGAATCCTAAAATATTTTGCAGAATTTATTTCGAACTTCAATCTGGAGTTTCCCAAAATCATTTTTTCTTCACCATTCTGTTTTATTTTTTTCAAATTCTCCACTTCATTTTACTGTTTATTTTGATTGCAAAGAAGAAACGTACGGCAGACAATTTTCCTCTTTGTTTTTTGGAAATGGATTGCTGTCTAGTGTGACTTGGCGATCTTTGGTGTTATCTTTCTGTGACGTCATTTCTGTCTGCAAATTTTCAATTCAATGATTTAAAGCTGTGACATCGTCAAACAATTATTCGATTTCGTCATTTAATCTCTGAAGTGAAGTGACTTTTCTATTTTATAAAAGGATTACTATCTGAGGGATTTAAACTAAAGTTTTTAGGAGTCGTGAAGCAATATTTTGAAAGAAAATTTACTGATTTGAATCATTAAAAAAAATGTCCCAAATATATAATTTGCTTTTTTGTACTTGTATATTAACTGCGTATCAATAATTATTTGCTAATTATTACACGTTTATAGGATATTCCGTAAAACAACAAAAACAGCAATATTTGAAGTTCATGCATAGTTTTTCACCAATAATTTCTGAAATATTAAATTTATGACAATGGTATATACACCATCTAAAAAAGTAAGCAATCATCTTGTTAATGATATTAACATATTTGAAACGTAATTTTGTCTTCAGATATTAAAAAAAGTTCAAAATTATATTTAAATAGAATTTTATAGTTCTTTTTTGAAGTAATTAAATTCAAAGTAACTTTATTCTTTCATCAATTCTTCCATTCATGTATTTTTAATTAGTAATGTTAAGATATAATTATTTCTTTGTTTTAATATTAATTCCGCGGCGTTCTGTCCTAGGGCTAGTGCGTTTTCCCCGGGATCTGGACATCTCGAATTCGAGTCCTGGTCCGAGTATGGTTTTTTTTTACCCTGTGTTCTGTCTGTGAGGTGTGTGAAAGAGCCCCCTTTAAAAAGGGGTTGTGCAAGCGAGTGTGTGAATGTCATCTTCATATGAGATCGAAGTCAGACTTTTGACCTTGGGTGTTCAGGGACCTTTACTCCCAGAAGTTACTTCGTCTGTGGGCTATCTTGATAAGTGCCATAAGTAACAACAGCAATAATAATTCCAAGGCAGTATTTTAAATTATCCTTTTATTTCGTGGCTCTCATATGTTTTGATATGTACATCAATACATTGATGTCAGTTTAAATATTATGCTTTATTTAGCTTAATTTTCATAAATTTAATACAACTTCGAAGACCACCATTTGTAGAATTTCAAATTTCATGCTTAAAAATTTTGATATAATTTATGTATTGTTCTAGAACTTTATGATGACTTTTTATGAAATATAAGAACAATTACATATTCTTATTCAATTTCCACTTCAGCCGTTTTAACTTCCATAATCAGATGACCTATACCTGTTGATTCCAAGACCTGTCAAAATGACGGTTTTAGAAGTTTCAAAGTTTATAATGCTTAAGGATCACCTATGCAATGATGGACATTAGTACGTATTTACATTCATTTAAACTGCTCTTTTAAATATTTCTTGTCCAAATTTGAATTACATTTTTCATGTATTGTCCTAAGAGCTCTAGTGAATATAGTTGCTGCAGAAAAAAAGCAACCTACCCCAAAACAAGAACAGAATTTGGTAAACTGTACTCTAAAATACACAGAAAATGTATTTATGAATTCTATTCCTGCCAAATTTGATTGTGCAACAAAAACAGAGCGATTGATACTTGTGTGATGCATGGAACAAATACAACTAGGTTTGGGGCAGGTGTTAGATGTATTTGTAATTTTAATTATAATTGTATTTATTTTATTATTTCTGTTCTCGTGTGTTTTTGTTTTCTCTGTGTTGTCCCTGTGTTTTTTTATTATCATTTAAATGTATGACGTATCTGGCAACCAATTTAATGTTCAATTTGTTTAATGTTCTTGGCAACGGTTGTTATTTGTTTATTATTGGCTTGAGCCGGACTCGGCTGCAGGCGATTAGAATATTAATCACAAGATTGATGTGGACATTTATTCTGGATTTGAAAGATATAACGGTCTTTTGTTTATAAAAAAAGCGAAGTTGCGTTTAAAAATACTTTACGGTGGATTTTGTTTTTGCATCTTACTCTCAAGCTTAGACAAGTTTTTTATTTGTTTCTCCTCATATTTCTACTCTGCTAAATTCATTTTGTACGAGGTAAGATTGTTCCTTTATATTTTGTGAATTTTTTCTTCATTGCAAGCTGAGTCGCACATTTGTATCAGTGCAAGACTTTAGTGATGAGTCCTTTCAATTGAATTCTGAAACTCTCGCCTTCAACACGATGCCTCAAATTACTGACATTTATTTTTTGAATGAAAAACCTGCCAAGGACCTTGTGCTAAATTTAGGTCAGAAACATTACGAGGAAATAAACGTTATTTTTTCTAATGCGAATGCTTCTTCTCAAATACCGCGCACAAACCCCATTCTGATGCAAACTTTCATAAAGCAAAATATCGACAGACACTCAAATATCATGAACATGAGATTTACCCGGCAAGGGAAACTAATTTTTACTACAAAGGATCCGGGATGCGCAAAACAACTTCTTAGCTTAGAGCAGATTAACGATACTAAGGTTACTTCAAACGTTATTTGGGAAGGAGTTACTTCTAGATTTCTGCTTATTGATATGCCCACATGTGTTCCACTCAAAGAAGTTGCAGATGAACTGCGACAGTTTAACGATATTGAAATCAGAGAGATGAGACGTTTTGTCAAACAAAATTTGACACAACAAACTTCTCCAATTCTCGTAACAATTCTGGGTACTTCTCTTCCAGATTCAGTTAAACTTTGGCTTACAATCCAGAAAATTCGACCTTTTATTGATCGGCCTAGACAGTGTTCAAAATGTTACAGTTTCCTACACCCATCTAGGATATGTTCGAAAGACCAAGTTTGCCAATTATGTGGAACAGAACACGTTGGAAATTGTCAAAACCCAGTTAAATGCATTAATTGTCAAGGTTCTCATGCAGCAACATCTAAAGCATGTCCCTTGTACGTCAAAGAACAACAAATTTTGGATCTAAAATGTCGTAACCACCTCACTACGGGGGAAGCACGACGCATATTTAATGCATCTTCTAATACAACTTATGCGACTGTTACTAGATCGAACACGGAACCCATTGACTTTGAAAAATCTTTAAACGACAAAATGGAATCCATCATCCAAAACATCAACAAAAAGATGGAACAACATTTCAACGACAAAATGGAATCCATCATCCAAAACATCAACAAAAAGATGGAGCAACATTTCAATGCTCTATTGGAAATATTTCAAAAGACGGTCGAGTCTATGGTGCAACAGTTAATTCATGTGATTGACAAAGGTGAAAAAATTAAATCTCCATCCAGGAAGAAAAAAGCTTTACTTAATGCTTCGAAAAACGTCGCTAGTTCTACTAGTCAACCCATGCAATGGGACGCTGGTGGCCCTGCTGGGACTTCGGATTAATAATCTTTTTTTTGCGCTTTGTTTCCTTTTTGCTGTTTTATGTTTCCTCTCCCACTTTACTGCTTGTTATTTGTTTCTCTTCTTTACAAAGCGCTGCTTCAATTTTATCTTTCCCAAATGCTTGGGGTTTTTTTTTTTTTGGTTTTTTTTTTGTGTGTGTGTGTGTGTGTACGTCACCCCGGTGTTTGGTTGACCTCTTGCAGAGTTTGCAGATTGCTTTTTCCTTTTCTGTTGGTTTAATTTATTAGGATGCGTTTTGTTCAGTGGAATTGCCGTAGTATTAGGAATAAAAAAATCTGGCTTGGTATTCCTCCCTTCTCAATTTCAGATTTCTGGATTTTTCAAGAAACTTTTCTTTATGCTGAAGAAGATTTTAGTTTCTATAAAAAAAGGTTTTTTAGATCTCACAGGGAAGGCAGACTGGGAGGGGGCCTTTTAATTGGAATCCCCGATCATTTGTCGGCATACATAATCCCTTACGATGTACCTCAAAATTCGGACGTGGAAATACTCACCGTTAAAATCATTACAGCTTCTCTAAACTTTTGTATAGTAAACATTTACGCTCCTACAGGTTTTGACATTGAAATTTTCGGAAACTTTTTTAACTCACTTTCTGAACCAACGTTCATCTTTGGTGACTTTAATTTACATCACCCTTTTTGGGGCTCAACCGCTTCTTCCAGACTCAGCAACAATTTTGTCGATTGGTTAACGGATTCAAATTTTGTCATTTTAAATACTTCGAACCCGACGCACATTACTCCTGCAGGTAACCAATCACTTCTGGATCTTACCCTTTGTTCCAAATCACTCTTCTGTAGCTCAGATTGTTTTGTTGCTGAATCATCTTTTGATAGCGACCATTTCCCCATAATTTTCACCTGCAAAGTTTTACACAACAAACAAAGGTTCCTCACAGAAATTAAATGGCAATCTATTCTTTTTCAATCGGAAAAAATTTTTGAAGATACAAATCTTAACCTAGACTCAGTTTCATCAAACATTTCAGAAATCATATCCAATAATACTAGAAAAATACCTTTGAATAACAAACAATACCCACCCTGGTGGGATAAAACCTGTCACAAACTTTACAACCTTAAAATCATATATCGGAAGAAAGCATTAAAATGCATATCAACTAAATTTTGGATTCTTCACAAAAAATTCGCAAGCAGATTCAAATTTTATAGTAAACAAGCAAAACAAAAATTTTGGGATAATTTATGTAATAGTGCAAGAAATCCTCGTTTATTTTATTCTATCTTAAGAAAACTGAATCAGCAATATGAAGATAATAACTCCTTCAACACCATTTCTGTTAACAATTCTTTTATCACAAACCCATTCGTGCAAAGTAATCTGTTCGCAGAATTTTATGCCAACAATTCCAGTACTCACGAGCCATTACCAATCCAGTTTACGGACAATCAGGAAAGCGAATTAAACGGAGCACTTCAAATGGAAGAATTACAATTCGCAATTAAAAAATCAAAAACAACAACCCCAGGTCCAGACAATATTCCCGCATCCTTTTTCAAAAAACTTAACAAAAATGCAAATTATTACATCCTTCAATTATTTCAACAGATTTTTAACACAGCATATGTTCCCAAAACATGGAAACATGCACTTATTATTCCCATTCCAAAACCAAATAAAGACAAGCTTCAGATAACATCATATAGGCCAATAGCTCTAACATCTGTTTTTTCCAAAATCTTTGAACGTATCTTATGTAAAAGAATTACTGATTTTCTTACAAAGAACAAAAAACTTCATCCAAAACAATTTGGTTTTTTACCATACAAGGACAATAGGGTAGCCACTTACTCATTATATTACAGCATTTCAAAAGCAAAGAGGGAAAAAAAACATTTCATTGGTATTAGTCTCGACATCGCAAAAGCTTATGATTCGGTTTATATTGACGGATTGATATATAAATGCTTGGAATTGGGCATCTGCGGGAAGATATGCGCTTGGTTGCATCAATTCCTTAGTCACCGTTCGTTTCAAGTGCGATGGAGACAAACACTCTCCGACATAAGAATTACAAACAAAGGATTAGCACAAGGTAGTGTCCTCTCGCCAATCTTATGGGCAATTTTTATATCGGATTTTTTTGAAACTCTTGAAAATGAAGTTGATTGTTTGATCTTTGCGGACGACATATTTATATTTTGCTCGCATCAGTCTATTGAACTTATTGCTAAGAAATTACAAAAAACAATGGAAAACGTACATCAATGGTGTACGTATTGGAAGCTTTCAGTTAATGCAGAGAAAAGTTACATAGCCGATCTTTCAAACAAAATTAATTTTACCCACCCAAATATCTCACTAGCAGGAACGAACATCCAATGGAAAAACTCAATTACATTCCTCGGAATTCCTTTTTCAAAAAGAAATCAAAACGGATCGATCTTAAATAAAATTAAAAATAAAGCTTTAAAAAAAATCAACGCATTAAAGGGTTTTGCATATAAACATTATGGCCCAAGAACAAAAGATTTAATCACAATCACAGACAATAGCATTTGCAGCTTATTCTTTTACGCCAGTCCCATTATCAACAAATTTCCAGAAACTCACATGAAAGCATGTAATATTATTCAGACCAAAGCACTTCGCATTGCACTTGGTGTTCCACAGTGGACACCAAATAAAGCTCTCCTTTACATCTCCAATCAGGAAATTCTCAGTGAAAAAATCAAACGTTTATCCTTACAATTTCTCATTAAGCAGATTTCTATCAGTTCCTTCTCCGCCATCTACAAATTAGATTTAGAACATTTCAATCTTGCTCTTATTGAACAGGACAAAATTTTTCTGGATAAAATTTTTTCTGATCTAAACATTAATTGGAATCGCATTATTTCTGATCAACATTTTTTGCAACTTCCAAGTGAAAATTGCAGTATTATTATTTCAAAATACCCTTTTCAAAACAAATCTCTCCCACACTCAGCTATTAATGGCAGTTTTCAAGAAACGCTTCAAAAGGACTTCAAACAATGTTTCATTATCGCAACTGATGCATCGAAATCGCAAAACTTAACTTCAATCGCCGGCATTTCGGATCTGTCTCAATTTGCTTTTCGAACCCACAACATCAATTCAATTTTTACAGCTGAAGCTCTTGCAATTTACCAGGCTCTGGACTATCTTTCCGTTCCTGAGAAACATTTACTTCTTCTTACAGATAGTCTTTCAGTTCTTACAGCACTTCAAAAATTTTCATATAAATCCCCATCCATTATTCATAAAATTGTGGCCAAAATTGTGGAAAAATCTCAGATTAACCAACATATTACTTTTCTTTGGATCCCAGGGCATTCGACAATTTTATGGAATGAAAAAGCGGACTTGATCGCAAAATCAGTTACAGAAATCAGCCCATGCATTGAATGGATCGCATCGGAAGACATCATCTCACGCATCAAACAAATCTCAAAAAGAAAAACAACAGACAGCTATAGACAGAGCAAATATTATGAAATTCTTGGTGAAATTCCAGACATAAAAAATATTGCTAAATGGACAAGAAATAGAAGAGAAGACATCATTTGCGCTAGAATATCTACCAAAACACTCATTACACCTGGCCTTCTACATCGTTTTAACCTGTCGAATGAACCAAATTGCGAAACATGCCACTCTTTGAATAATTTGGATCATATCTTACTGCACTGCCGAAAATACTCAAGCGTAAGACGTTGCCTGTGGTCGAAGTTGGGCCTCAACTCTCTTTCAAGCTGTAATTTCAAACAACTCACGAGCAAAGCATTTGCAGATAAACTCTCTCTCCATATTTTCCTTCAACACTTGAAATTTTTTGATATTTATTGATTGAAGATATTGTTGAACGCTGGGATGACAGCCTTTGTAGCTAAAAATCCCTAAATCCCCCTCATTCAAACAAACAAACAAATCGGCTGCAGGCGTTCTGTAACACTTTATTCTAAATGTGAAATTAACGTGTTTGTACTTTTAGAAACTTTTCAATTTGATCTGTAATGATCAGCAGGTGTTCATCTAAGATAACATGTACTTGTAAAATATGTGCCTCATAGTTAGATCATTCAATATGAAATGCGATGTAATATAAATGCAAAACCAAATTGTTTTTCTTGGTTTTTTTAAAAATTAATAATTAATGAATTATTATATTAAATGTTGTGTTTGCTAAATTATATTATTTTATTTACATAATATAAGTCAAAAGTTGCAATGAAAAACATGATGCTCAAAAGTCTGTCTGACTGACGCGGTAAAACTAGATATATGCTTAACCCTTTCTAAGGCCGTGGGAAGTATGCTTCTTACCAAATTTATCAATCTTTGTATGAATTTATGTAGGATGGCATAAGTTCTGACAAATCTTTTTAGAAAGACAAACTTAGATGCTTCAGTTCTTTATCTCACACAAAATGATGTGTCTTGATTTGTTACTTAACTATTAATTAACTTAATTAATTAATTAATCAAATTAAATTTATCTAATAAGCTAAATGAATCCCTTTTCTTATTCTAATTTCAAGCCTAAAAATATTTTAACATCATATGACTAGAAAAAAATGGCCCTTTAAAGGGTTAAAAAACGTAGTTCTAATGTTAAGAATAATCCTAATCAATGTGTAAGGTCTTTCAAGTTTTTCAAGTCCCTTTCTTAACGAAATTAGAAGAACTTGGCAGATCAAGAAGGAACACTATGCAGTGCTTTACTTTCCAGGCATATAAATATGGAAAACGTTAATATCTCAGGTTACTTAAATAAAAGCCAATATGTGAAGGAACTTTTCTTGTCGCTGTAACGATGATACGGGGGAGAAGATGGAATATATAAGGAATAAATTCAGTTGATATCCAGAAATAAGAATAAATGAAATATATAAGGAATATATTCAGTTGATATCCAGGAATAAATTTAGTTGATATCCAGAAATAAGAATAAATGGAATATATCCAGTTACTCAAAGATAACGATAAAAAAAAAGAAATGGGGGATTTGTCCTAGTTAGGGATTGCAATACCGGACCAAAATTTCAATACCGGTATTCGGTATTTTTTTAGATCTTAATACCGGGATACCGGTTTTAATACCGGGATTAGAAATTTTAGAAAAAGATAGAAAACAAGGTGTTTCTTTGTTTTATTTGCCAGTTTTATAAGAGAGTGTAAATATCACAAAAAATAATATGGAACTTATAACTTATAACAGTATATAAAGAATCACAAAAAAGTAAAGGAACAACTTATTTATTTAAATCACAAAAAAAGTGTACATATCACTATTCAGTCTGTGGTACTATTACAAATTTTTTAAATGTGATCTTAAAAAACATAATGCATCCATTGTACCGTCATTAAGCCTGAAAAGTAATTTTGTGTAAAAATGACCAGCTGTCTAAAACGCTCTTTTGGCATCTACGCTAGTTGGTGATACTGTTAGCAATACGCGATATACTTTTTCAAAGTATTTACCTCTAAATCCCTCATCTTCAAATGAATCGATTTCTCGTCGGATGGTTTTGGATATAGCTGATTTTTGTATTGTATTTTGGTTCGTTGAATTTTTTTTTATTTATCGATAATTCTAATTTTTGTTCAAGAGACAATTCCTTTTCACTATCGACATTAGTGTCATCAAAATCTTCGATAACTGAACCGAATTCTTCTGAATGTGGATAGGTTTGTGGGTAAAAAATTGTAAGAAAATTTACTATAAACTTAATCAGATTTGAATTGATTATTTTCTTTTCTTCTTTTTCATTTTCATTTTTAAAATCATTATAATTATGTAAATGCCATAAGACATTTTCTATTTCGGTATGCCTTTCTTCTGTGCGATTTTTCAATGTAATATATAATTCTTCAGATAGTGATGTGTGCTGTTCTTTCATGATTGCAACATGAAATTTATTGTTGCATTAGCTGTTAATAAATTAAAATCTCTCCGACATAATGCCTCTATAGTCAGTTTTATTGGAAGTAGAGCTGATATAGTTCAGGATATTAAGTCGAATTCACTGTCTGAAAAATTAATTTGCAGGTTTAAGTCGATTATTGCTTTTTAGATTGGATTTCTAAATTTCAAAAACCGTTCCAACATTAGGAGTAAACTGTTCCAACGTGTCTTAGAATCTATTATTAATATATATTCTGTTTTATTTTCAGTTAGTATATATTTTTGTAATATGGCATTTTTGGTAGGGGAAAGTTTAAATATCTTTACAATTTTTCGAACTTTATAAATTATAGGAAGCAGTTCTTGATGGGTTAATATTTCATCCTCATTAGCAATATCTTCTTCAACAATTATATTGTCATTATCTTCATTGTCAATATCACTCTCACTCTTACTCTCTTCAATGTCGGAATCCGAAGTTTCTATATCCACAATATTTGGATTCTTCTGTTCTTTATTTTTTTGGTATAATACATCTATTATTCCCAACTGAATTCCATGAGCATACCACAATTGCTGATTTGCACCAATCAACTTTCCAAATTTTTTTCATAACTGTTGCACCATTAGTCGTTATGGATACAATATCTTCTTTCATCGATAATCCATGTTTCGCTAATTTTGATTTAAGCAATTAATTAAGCCATTCATTCGCTAATTAATTTCTCCCGTTAGGGAGACATAAAAACAAAAACGTATACTATTTTGCTATGTTGGCGATCCCTGAACATATAGTGGAGACAATTTAAAAAATGTCTAGTAAATACCGAAAAACCGGTGTTTAAACTTGTGAATACCGGTATTACAAAATTGTAAAATGGCTCAAAATACCGGTATTGCAATCCCTAGTCCTAGCCGAAAATTCAGAAGACAAGGGAAAAGAAAAATAAAGCATGAAAAAATACTGCTACGAAGAAGTTGCTTTATTAAGTTTAAAACTTCATATTTGTTTAGTACTAAAGAATGAAAATATAGTTTTATAATTACCAACTTGAAGTATACTAATTATTTATTCGTATTTTATTATTGCACGTATCATGGGATTTTAAAGTATTCTTTTATTACTAAAATGACGGTTTTACTAGTATATAAAATTAGAACCAAACTAAAAATTTGAAACATTTGATTAAATTTTGAAAATATATAAATTTTATACAACAACCTTAAACACAAAACAATAAAATATCACAAAACTGAAAACACAGCACAAAACAATATAATATAATAAAATAAACATTTCATCCTTAATTTATTACTACAAGTATGATTTAGTTTTAAATTGTTTTATTCTTAAATTAAGGCTCCCTTGGTAAACCTAATTAAAAATTTTAAATAATTCTTTGGTTAAATTTTCAAAATGTTTAAATGTTACACTGCAACCGTAAAAACAAAACTGCACAATATCATAAAAACGCAAGAAAGCAAAAATTCCATTTTTACAAGAATGAAATTTCTAAGCATAAAAGAAGCAAAATGAAATGAAAATGGATAAAATAAAACATGAATTTGTATTTAATTATAAATGTAAAATAAGCAAAAATAATTGGAAGAAAGCCATTGAAATTTGTTTAATAAGATATATTCACAGATAGACATACGCCGATTTAAGAATTATGTAAAAAAACTCTTTTATAAATCATGAGTTTACATAACTAAATTAGTTAACTAAAAAAAAAAATCTTAAAAACGGAATAAATCCTACTTTATGACTGCTGTCCAAGCACTTAATTACTTTTCACCGCTAATGAAGCGGTTAGGGTCCAAAGGCCAATGTTTTAAACATTTTTTTGTAGTAAAAACAAACATAATTTCTTCACATTTTTTTTATAAAAATAGAAAGTGCATATTAATTAGAGTTTATTAAATCAGAGTTATTTGGAGTTTTCTTTTGATGTTTATTGTTTGTTTTTTCATGTTTTTGCAGAAACTCAGACACAAGAGTTTTTTCAAAAACATTTATTAATTTAAAACTTGAGTAAACTATTTGACTTTTATTACTACCTTTCTGAATGAATCGGAATGCTGTGAATGTCCGTAAAAAGAATATAATACGGATATTCACAGCTTTTTAACAAATTTGGTCCACTCTTATATAAAATTAATTGAATTGACTTAAAAATTGTGATAAATCCAACACCTCGGTGCAGATGTATACCATATTGTTACGAATCTGTGATGCGGCTTCCCAGCATAGTCGGTTCCATAGCAGGTCCCAGAGCTTGGCGACCATTTGGCGACTTGGTGACGACTTTGGCGCCAAAATAGATTATACTCGAAACATCGAGAATTTTCCCGTTCCGTCCAGTAGGAACCGAGTTACGCCTCGAACGTTCCTGATTGGTTAAGAGGCTTCTAGCCCCGCCTCCTGAGACCTATAAAAGGAGCTGCAGCTGCCGTAGACCGACGGTGAATTGAGTTGCGAACCAGTGGAGTCGAAGAGTAGTCGTCGTGGTGAACCAGATCGGAGTCGTAGTCGTGGGCCAGTGGAATCGTCGTCGTAGTCGGAATCGACAGTAAAGAACTGGCCTTCCAGAGATAAGCTGAACAGCGACGGAGTGAAGCTAGTGCTGAACTAAGCTGTGTGCTACTATCTGTTGTATGTTGCTGTTTATGCTGTTTTGTATGCTGCTGTGTATGCTGTTGTATGCTGCACGTCTCGGCTGAAGATAATCGTCTTCTGTGCTGTATATAGTTGTAGTCTTCGTGTAAATAAACGTTCTACTGCCGCCTGCTGATTGAGCGTTCTCCTCACCATATAACTCCCACTACCCAAACGAACCCCGGAAATTTCGTAACAATATAAATTCTGGCAACATCTGAGATTGGCTGTATTTGAACGAGAAGAAAAAATATAGAAGAACCAAACGATATAATCTCTCCAAACATTTCTTGCATATTCTCTAATAAAAATTACCTAAAACATGGTTCAACTGTGGATATGATTTACAATAGCTAAGAAATATTAACCTTTGGTGTGAATTTAGATTTTTTTTCTGCTTATGTTATATCATCCTTGGCGAGGTTTTGGCAAGTATCCTCTGGCATGTGGTTAATATTTTCCGAAAATCAAATTTGTGTTTTAGATGCTTATATCTAATTCTTCATTGAAATTAAAAAAAAAAAAAAATGTGACTCAAAACTGCGCTTGTAGTCACAAAATCCCATAGCAAATTTAATCTATTTAATTCCTTGCATTTTCGAGCTATAGCATTTGTGCGTTTTTGAAACTACAGACCAACTGACGGTCAACCCCTTCTTGGATCTGGCACACGATTTAATAGATATTTACACAGTAGATATTAAATATGTGTACTAAATTTTATTTATCTAACTCTTCGTTTTGTAGTTATTGCGCTAACTAATATTCGAACTACTGGACAGATGGACTTTCTCTGAACGAATTTTGCTCAATATTCAATAATAATCACCGAACTTGGAGTAAGAACCGTAAACCAAATTTCACCCGTTTAGCTCAAGGCGTTTGTGTTATTTTTGTCGCAAATAGACGAATATTTTTGAAAAATGTGTTTTTCGAATTCAAGAGGTCTACAATTTTCAAATCCGTCAAAATCTCGAATTCGAATTTTATGATAATTATCATACTTTCCTTATACTACGTATATGAAAATGTAAAAGAACGATTTGATAAGATAGGAACTGAAAGTAAAATACATTACTAATTTTTTTCTATACGATAACACCACAAAATAATATACGGTAGCTAAAACTGATTTCTTTTTCTATTTCTTGCCAAATGTAGCAAGTTTGTCAGTTTTCATTGTAGCTCTAAACGCATCATCATTTTTTCTGACATTCAATATGATGTATTTTTAGTGAATTTTTGAATGTTCGGAAAACTTATTGAATATTAATCCCTTACTTAAGTGAATTTTAATTTGTATAATAATTCCTAATAATATATTGTTATGAAATTTCCGGGCTCGTTTGGATAGTGGGTTATATGGTGTGGAGAACGCTCAATCAGCAGGCGGCAGTAGAAAAAAAACAACGACGTTTATTTACACGAACACGCACAGGACAGCACAAAGACGACAACTATATACAGCACAGAGAAGACAATTATCTTCAGCCGAGACATGCACACAGCAGCATACAACAAGACTCTACTGCAGACAGTAGCGCATAGCTTAGTTCAGCACTAACTTGAGTCCGTCGCTGCTCTGCTAATCTCTGGAAGACTCGTTCTTCACCGTCGAATCCGACTACCCGGCAGCTGCAGACTACCTCCTTTTATAGATCTCAGGAGGAGGGCCTAGAAGCCTCTCAACCAATCAGGAACGTTCGAGGCGTATCTCGGTTCCTAATGGACGGATCGGGAAAATTCTCGATGTTTCGGGTTTAATCTATTTTGGCGCCAAATTCGTCACCAAGTCGCCAAACGATCGCCAAGTTTGTCGCCAAGCTCTGGGACCTCCGACGCATCACCCTTACTCCGTCCAATACAGGTGACTGTAAAACAGTCTTTCTGATGATGGAACCAACTATGCTGGGAAGCAGCCTCACAGATTCGTAACAATATATATATATATATATATATATATATATATATATATATATTAAAATTGAAAATTAGAGGATTAATTTTAAGTACACATAATTTGTATTATCTTTTAAAAGTTAACTAAAGTGTTTTAATTGCGGTATTTAAACATTCTTGATTGCGAAAGTATTAAATACTTTTTATTGGTCAAGATATTGCTGCAACATAGTTGAGATTTTCTCTTTTTCCATAAATGTTATTAAAAAAACCAAAAACTAATAAAATGTTATTTAAAAAGATTTTAAAAAAACAAACAATGGCCCCGCAAGCTTCACCTTCGGCTGATGAAATTATTATAGAAAATTCAAATAGTGATTGACAACGGATTCTAAAACCATACGCGCTTCTGCGCATGCGTTAGGATGGGCTTAATCTGTCAAAATAGAGGTGAGAGGAAAAATGAAAGGAGGGGATGCTTACATTTAACAATAAAATAAACTCGGATTACTCGCCGAATGAATTAAAATAATACGGTAAAAAACGATACGATATTCACGTATACGCGAAAAAAAATTGAAGAAAAAAGTATCTAATAGGGCGAAAATAAAGATCAAAGAATTCCGGAAATGTGCGCATTCTTTCGCATCTCTCCCCTTAATGAAATAAATCGTCTAAAAGTGGTCATATCAGAAAACTGAAATGAACAGTAGCTGTAAAATTTTAACGATATATTAGATCATGCGTTATAAAAAAACTTAATAAACCAAACGATTTTCATAAGAAAGAGCAAGTAAAAGTGAAAAGTGCTGAAAAGATAGCTTTTTTCTATTCTTTCATTTTTATTTTCACTCGGTCTTCATAAAAGACAAGCAGATGCCAAAACCTCTCAACACGAGAGCTTTCTCATCCTGATTTTCCGTGAAAAATATCATTTGCTTTTTTTACCATATTCCTTGCGGTTGACACTTTTAAATTGGGAATGATGGAGCGATTTTAACTTCCAGGGAATGCATTATCCTTCGAACCTTATACCGAGTTGCTTCTTTTTTCGGTCAATATTTGCGGTGCTGGATCCAATATCCTTATCATTTTTCCCAGAAGAATGTATGACATATTTTGCGTGAAAACATCATGATTTTGGTGTCAAACTCTGAAGCGGAAATCGACAATAGATTCCTATTTTGGAAATATACTTTTCCCTTTTTCAGATCTCCATTCCTTTGACCATGACTTAAAGAAGAACATTGTTTTTCGAGTGAAATAATTTTAAGATTAAATCGAAATTTTTATAAAATTGGGAAGGATGTCTCCCTTCCATCCTTCATCGAATTTTTTGTGTTCTAATACAAAATAAAGGTTTACTTTTTCATTATAAGGGGGAAAAAACTAAATATGAATTTTGGATAATCTCTTTTTGATCATTTGAAATAAAAATTTAATATAGATCTTCAGGTTTGGTTAAGAGATTATACCAAGTTTCATTTGTCTAAGTGGTTATGTTTAAATTTGTTCCGCTCATATACACTCAGATTGACCGACAGACGATCAATACATAAATAATTTCGGACAAAATTTATTACATATTCTAAAGATAAATCTGTGCAACAGATTTTAACTATCTATCTCTTTATTGTGAGTTTTACAAGTACACGGACAAGGACAAGTCAACCATCTAACTCTCAGACCCGCCACGAAGGCACACGGATTTAAACCATAAAAACTGAATGACCGGACCATCGCAACAGCAACATTGGCGGGAACTGTGGTTGAGTCTTAAGGGCCATCACCGGCCACGGTACAACCCTCCCCGAAAGAAGTACGTCCCGTCATCGATGGGAGGAGTCAGATCCCCCACCTATTAGTGTACCCTCCTGGGTGGCGAGATCCAACCACCATGCCGGAAGCCTCTCATCCTCATTTCGAGGTGCCCCCCGGGGGTCACGGGCAAGGACATGTGTCTTTAATATATCAGAAAAGTAATCATCATTTCCCCAAATGGAAGTCAAATCTGCAGCTTTTTTTAGAAACACCCATACCTGCAAGGGATTTGAAGAAACAACTAAAATGCTGTCTTTAGATCAACTGGCAAACTCAATGAGATTCGAAAACAATAAACAAACTTCATACTTGCAAGCCTGCCATAGAAAACTGTCCTTCTTTGAATTATTGAAAACATGATACAATTTTAACTCGTCTGAGAATCGGTCACAATAGATTATGATTATAAAATGGTCAACTGCCGATGTGTCCACACTGTAACTATGTAGCAATAGTTTATCGTATCCTTTTTGAATGTCCATATTTTAATGCTCAGTGCTTCAAATTAACAGCAGTCACTTTTCCATTGTTGCTTGGCAGAGACCCACAACAGAACACATTTTAATTTATAGAATAATATTCCATAATTTGAATTCACTTTCATGGTTTCGCTGCGAAATTTTGTAATTTATCATCGATTTACCAATTTTTTTTTTATCATTTTAATAGAAACTGCTTTGTTAAACTTTGAACTAGAAATAAACTTGTTTGGCCCAGTTTAGCCTTCATATTGGTTCTTGTGCGAAAAACTTCAAACCAAATCAAATGGAAGTCATCAAAGAATTAATAAAATATACATATTTTTAATATATATATATCTCAATAAATTCCATTAATCAAACTCGATACATTTTTGAATTAACATGTCCTGGTGAAAATAAACATAATCCCAAAAATATAAAGGGTCCTTTTTTTTAGGTTCCAATAGGTTAAAAGAAAGAATCCTGAACTAAATTTATTACATAAAGTTAGATAAAACTAGGCTGTTTTTGATCATTATCCCTTGGAAAATTCAGGGATTTTTCATATCGGTGAATCGGGTTTTTAACACCCCTTTTAAACAATGCTTGCCACCAATGATCGAAGATGATGCTAAATGTTCTTTTGAACCTTCTCATTAGTTGGAAATTATTATATTGGCATCCTTGCTAGTTTTTTTAATTCAGAAAAGAAACAAAAATTACTCGATTCTATATAGGAAAATACATGGGTTGGAAAATTGAGTTCAAGATGAGATTTAGTATGATGATAGTATGCCTTTTAGGATATTCATTCATAAAAATATTGAAGAGCAATAACCAACCAATTTCCAGAAAATGTCCCTCAAACTTTAAGTATAGTTTATAAAGACACTGCTATCAAGCGTCCGAGCAGCGCAGTGGACAAGGCACTCACTTAGCAATGACGAAACTCGAGTTATGTTCTCAGCTAATGCTTTTTAATTTCATTGGTCTTCTTTTCATTGAAATATTAAATAAAGCAACAAGTAAACAAATAATAATAAAAAAAAACACTAACCCATGACCGAACTCGGAAGTTGTGATTGTGAAATAAGCGTCTTATCGACTGCTCTGTTAGAACGCTTGTCGGCGGTGGCTTCTTATTAGTATATAATTTGTAATTAAAATTTGAGGATCATTTCTTGAAATTGGATGGCGCGTTAATATTTTAATGAGTTGACATAGGAAGGCAAACTATTATTGTACTAAATTTCATCCTGAACTCAGTTTTCCAGTCTATGTCTTCTTCTAGTAAGGCGCATTATCCGTGAAAGAGATCTAACGTGCTATACTGTTGCAACAGAAGATCCTCTTCAACGATCGGTGAGGCTATTTCGAAGAAAAGGAAGATGCAGGAATCTCAGAAAACGAGGTGGTCGACCGGGAAAAAAGTTCCAAACTAATTAAGAGCTTCAAAGGTACGTTAAGCTCCTGTCTCGCATCATCGTCAGTTATTTCAAAAAGGGGTGGGGGGTAGGCAACCTTGTCCATTGATGTAGCAAATGTCGAAAACTGCAAAGTGGTTACATCGAAAAGTAGCTATGATTGTGCCTAATTTTAGCAATAAATTCATTTTGTTTTCTTTACACTTGTAAATTTTATAGTACATAAAAGTTTACAAAAAAGGAGCTTTGTATAATTTTCGGACATAGGTTAGAAATCAAATAACTCAAATTTTTAAATTGATGCAAGTCTTTCGCCTCTAAAAATCATTTTAGGGCCGCGGCGGCCTGATGGTAAGGTCTCGGCTCGTGAGACGTAGGGTTCCAAGTTCGAGAGCCGATTCCCCCAAAGAACCGTCGTGTAAGGGGGTCTGTTGCACATTAAATCAATCGGGGCCAAACGTCTTCCCACTGGTGTGGTGCGGAGAGGGAGGTGCCAGCTCAGGTGTTGTCCTCGTTATCTGACCGTGGTTCAAAATTAGTCCGTCCCAAAATAACTCTAGTGTTGCTTTACAACGGGACGTTAATGTAACTAAGCTTAACTAAAATCTAAGAGTCATTTCAAATCTAAGAAGGTAAAAGTTTAAAATTGGCCTAAATTGAAAGATATAAAACTGACAGCTTTTAGATTTCTTTTTAAAAAAGTTCTGTCGTATAGAAATGTATATTTTTCTCATTTTATAACCAAATATTATTTTCTTAATTATATTACATAGTCATGATTCATTGCTCTTTTATTATATTGTTTGTCCATGCCAAGAAGCGAAGGCAATAAATTTATCTTATTTTATATTTAAGAACTAAATCTCCTTATCCGTGCCTAAAGAAACATTGAAGAAATTCTCTTTGACCTTATTTCCCTAAATAATCCATTTATTTAATTAGCTCAGTAACAAAAACATCCCTAAATGACTGCATTTTTGTTGTCACAAATGAAACCCACATAAATATATTTGATATTCAGGGAGATAATTTAATGAAGATAATACGTAGAAAAAGTTAAATAGTTAATTAATGCATTTCTACTAATCTCCTTATGTTTTCTGCCACTTCTATTCAATGAATTTCATTAAGATACGCGGAATAAAACGCTTATTTTTCTGTTAATGATTATTGTATAAGATAAAAGCATGTTTAGATGAGAGACAATTATTTCACAGGTTAGATATGACTTGATTATATATATATATATATATAATATTCTGTCTTTTGCTAAGACGCTGTAACATTTACCGTTTCCCAGTATTGATAAGACATTTACAGCCAGCTGTGTCGTCGCTGTTACTAAACTCCTCGAGATAGCCAGATGGTGGATCTTTTCCTGTGTGTCTCGGATCTGTTCATTGGCGACTACCGTGTAAGACCACATGTGGAATTCCTCGTCAAAGAGGTATTGATAGTACCTTCAAAGAGAAAGGGGTGTCCAAACATCTGGATGCTAGATGTTTCTCTTTGTGAAAGGACCTTCCCACGACCCACTGGTGCCGCTGAAAGAGCATATTGCTGAAACCCGATTGGCCGAAAGAGAGCTCAAATGACCAATGTAAATTAAGAGTCGGAGATTGTCACCGAAATAAAGTGCGGAGTTTTTTTAGGAGAAGAGAAGAAATGAATTGCAGAGACGGTTGGACTAAGCCCAGGAGTTCGGAGTCCGAGAACCAATGAGTTTCAAGATAAACCTTCGACTTTGACTGTTGTATCTCCTACTACAGGTGTAAATAACTATTTATTTAACCAAGATTAGAACAAGTTGTTTTTTTGTATATATAGGGCTTTAAAATTAAGAATTGTCTGGAAATTCTGCTTCGTTATTTGATCAGTCTAGATCATGACATTACAACGCTTAGGAGTTTATTTATAGTAAGATAAATAGTGGAAATGTTTTGTTAGAAAAAAATTCGTGCATTTTAAATGGTTTTGATCCTTTTTGGTTTAGAAAATGTATCTGGATATGTAGTGCAATTGGTATAGATTAGAAGAAACCATTGGACAACAACTACAACTTTTTTACTCTCTCATGTACATAGTACAGAGAAAGTATAGTAAACGTCAAAAAATTGGAACTCGAGACATTGATGAATCTCCAAGTTTTAGACCTCCCTGAGTTCCTAAGACACATTTTTGGAAAATGTCCATCCATCAGTCTATCTGTCCTAGACAAAGATATCTCAAAAACGATTTGAACTGTACGGTGGAAATTTGCTATACAATCTTTACATCAAATTGTCAGACTTTTATCAAATTTCGAGGAAATCCCATCCAGAGAAAGTCTGCCAATTCGGTTATAGGAATAACAGTTAACACAATAACTACAATATAAAGAGAGCTAGGTGAATAAAATTTGGTACATAGAATTTAACATCTACAGCATAGACATTTATCAAATGTTTAGCCAAATATAACTATGGTTTGACTATCTTTAGAATAAGTAAATGGAATAATTTAAAAACATTGCTATTGGGTCTACAAGTGCAGCTTTGTGCCAAATTTTTGTTTCATTCAGTTGGGAAAAACGCACCTAAAACACAAATACAAATAATATTACCCTTATGTCAGCAATTAATTGCCAAAACACTCGCCAGGAAACACAAGATATATTCAGCAAAAATGCAAAATTCACTGAAAAGTTGATATTTTGTAATTATTGTAAGCCAGTGATTTTGTAAGGCGTTCTCTGTCATGACAAATTTATTAAAGAGTGTGCGAGAAAGTTTTGTGATGACACTTCTTCTGGTTTATAGCTAGCAACTGTTTAAATTAAAATGTTAAAACCACTAAATCCTGCTACCAGCAGGAGAAAGAAAATAAAGATCTTCTTTCATCTTCTCAATATATACACCTAGCCCGAAGACGATGGCGTTGCTTAAAGATAAGAGATCAGCATGGCAGAATGGTTTATGACACGCAAATTCGCAAGTTTAAGAACTGTTACAAATGTACCTACTGAAATCCATAAGTTAAATAGAGAAAATATATATTTTGTTTTCAAATCGACCCTGGAGCAACTGGATATCGTCTGAGACTTATGTTATCTGTTGTCTTCGAATTGTTTCCTGAAAGGATATTGAGGGTCGCTGTGACCTGGTGGTAAGATCTCGGGTTCTAGGTTCGAGACCCAATTCCAACGAAGAACCGTCATATAACCGTGTCTGATGCACTTTAAATCTATCGGGGCCAAATATCCATGCGCTTTTATGGTGTGCAGATTTGGAGAGGGGAGCGTCAGCTTAGGTGGCACCGTCGTCATCTGATTGAGGTTCAAGATTACGAAATCAGTCCCAAAATAACTTTATAGTTGTTTTAAACTGGGACGTTAATATTACTAAACTAAAAAAATCCTGGGAGATTTTAAACGGCACATAATTTTTTTGCTTGGAGTCTAAAGCAGGGAAATCTTAATTCCTCTTTTTTATTAAATTTAGTAATTTGATACAATAAAATCTGAAATCAGTCATGGTTTGTGGAATTTTGTCTAAGAGCAAAATTTGAAGATTGCATTTATAATTTTTTTGTTGAACTTGTCATGTTACGCTTTAATTCAAAAAATCAATAACGAAAACATTTTTAACGTTGGGAATCCCATTCAGATGATATTCAATAATTTTTTTTTTAATTTACGAAATCTGTCTGAATACTATAAAAGTAGAATTTGTTATATTAAATTAATCGCTTGACATTATTTATTCTGACCTAAATTTATAATTAGGAAATACCTGGTGAAACATTGTTCATTTGAAAGAAAATATCAATTGATCTAGAAGTGCCAAAGGAATGGAAATGTGAAATTATTCTATTAATGCGGCAGTAAATACAGTAAAAAACACTATGGCTAATGGTTAACATTCATGTTTAGTTTGTACCATGTGTTTTATTTGCATGCTTATAATATGAAATTTGGTCGTATGACTATTCTAGTTTCACTTTTGGATAAATTTGTATCATTTTTAATCAAGAATCTCTTTTGTTTCAAAATTCAAAAAGAAATTACGAAGATTCCCTTAAAACCTTTTACAATGAGAAATAATTTTAATAACATTCGTAACTGTATAAATACCCATTTGCATGAATATAAATTCGTTTATTAAAATTAGAGCAAAATTAATTTTTTTCAGCAATAAAATCTGAAATATTTTATTTAGTTTTACAAAATATAACAATTTTAAATTAATTTTATCATTGAAAAAAAGGAATTAAATTCAAACGATTTTTCATAATACAACTACTAACATTGCCAAACAGAGAAAATTAAAAATTACGCAATATTTTTCTTTAATAATAACTAGACAGTTAATAATTTTAGATACAGTGGCTCCCAAAAGTGTTCGTACACAAACAAGAATCAATTAAACACCTCATTGTTTACCATTATATATTCGTATTTTTACATGAAAATTTTTTCATAGCATATTTTTACAGCTCTTAATAAAGCAGTGAAGAATAAATTTTAATTACGATGCAAATTATTTTTTTAAAAATGACAATAAATAAAATTGCACAAAAATTGGATACAAAAGTGATCATACACTTTAAAAAAAACATAACTAAATATGAAATTTTCTAAATTTTTATAAATGTTTAGTATTTAGTAGGATATCCTTTATTCTTTATAACAGCTTTTAAACGTTTGGGCATAGATTTTACTAAACGGTCGGTTACTTCTGCACCGATCTTGTTCCATTCTTCGATCATTACTGCTTTCAGTTGAATTTTCAATTTAATGTCCCGACTTCTTATTCTCACCTCTAATTCTTTCCAAATATGTTCTTTAGGGTTTAAATCCGGTGATTGAGCTGGTGTTTTAAGGGTTTGAGGGAAATGATAGAGGCAAAAAAGATGAACATTCATGGCCATGTGCTTAGGATCGTTGTCTTCGTAATACACAAAGTTGTTTAAAATACCCAATTTTTGTGCTGACATTTTTAAATTATTATTGAGAATATTTATATAAACTCTATGATCCATTATACCATCAATGAACTCCAGCCTACTCCAGCCGCTGACATACACCTCCAAACCATGACACCTCCACCGTCATGTTTTACTGTTCCAACTAAATTCTCCGGATTAAGTTCTTTTTTTTTCCCCATACAATGATTCTCCCATCCGATCCAAAGATGTTAAACTTACTTTCATCTGCAAATAAGACACGATTCCTATAGCTCTCTGGCTGGTTTATCATAGATTTGGCAAATTTAAGCCTAGCAATTCTGTTCTTCTGACTTACAAAGAATTTTCTTCGTGCAGAGCGGCCATGTATACCAGCATTCCGAAGAATTCTACGAATAGTTTCACAGGAAATAGAAGTTCCATTTGATTCATTATATTGTGAAGTAAACTTTATTGCACTCAGACGTGGATTTTTTAGAAATTTACTCACAATATTTCTTTGACTTCTAGCTGACAGAATTTGAGGGCGACCATTACGAGGCTTGTTTGCAATCCTTTTTCCCTCTCTGTAATGTTTTATTATGCTTTGCACCGTTGAATGAGGTAGATTAGTTATAGTTGCAATGCCTCTAATTGATTTTCCAGCTTTAAAATGAAATATAATTAATTTTCGTACGTCTAAACTCGTTTCTTTACGAATGCGCGTCATATTTAAGAATAAAACAAATAGAATAAATAATTGTGATATTAAATACTGAAATCAAACGATTTTAATGTATTTTTCAATTAGAAGAAAAATAAGCAGCAAAAGATATTTTTATGATGAATTTAAATAAATAATATTTGGATGTACGAAGACTTTTGTGTTCTAATTTTGTGACATTTTTTTATTTATTTTTTAGAACAATACTGCTTGATTTTTATAAAAATATTTGTTCAGTTTTATTAAGAACTATTTAAAGATGCTAATTAAAAAAACCAACTAATAAAATGCTTTATTAAGAAGTATAGAACAAAATTTTTGCAAATTACTTTAGTGTACGAACACTTTTGGGAGCCACTGCACGTATTTGGAGATTTTTTTTAATTACTAAATATTTTACAGAGTACTTTTTTCTTTGAAAACATGCATTTTTTAAATGACTATGAGCCTATGTATAAAAGAAATTGAATTCATCTAAAGTGGTATTTAATTAATATTTTCATACTTAAGAGAAAGGGAATTCAGCCTTTTAACTGGGACATAGTTTTTATTACAGCTAAATCATTTAAATGCATGATTTTTTGTATTATTTTAGCTGGTGGAACTTATTTCAAGCCTTCTCTCTTGTGCATTTAACAAATTATTTCATTAAAAATAATTTTAATTTAAGATCTTATTATAAGTTAAACGGAAACCAATAAATAAAAGAAATAAGATCTGTTGTATTAACGTTAAAGAAATTCATTATTTTACAATATAAACAATTTAATCTTTTATCATGCGAGAATATGATATTGTTTTGGTTTGAGAGGTTTTGAAGTCTTAATATGCATGGGCAAAAAATTGGCGATGCATCATCACTTTTGAGTCAACAATTTTTCGCTTTTAGGGTTATTAGAAAATGATATGATCAGATTTGCCAAAAAGTTGCAACTTGACCCGAATATCCGTCATATTTCGACTCAAATCAGAGTCGAAAATCAATAAAAATCAGAGCCATAAGAAGTTATCGCCTGTAGTTAAATAATAATAATAATAATAATATATATATAATATAATATAATATTTTAATTTTTGATTTTTCTAACTGGGAAAAAATGTTTTGGATCTCGAACGATTTTGAGATGAGAGAAAAAATAAACCATCGCCTTTCTAAAAGTTGACGATTGCGCAATACAATAGTCATGTGATCATTCCAAACCAGTTTAAACCGGACTTTCGCGAGAAAAAAGAAATTCTGGCTCAAATTAGGTTTTGAAGCTCGAAGGATTTTGAGATGAGGGAAAAAAATCGTTTTCCAATTATCGAAGCATGCATAATCTAATAGTCGCGGGATTGTTTAAAACCGGTTTGAACTGGTTTTCCACGAAAAAAAAATTCTGGCCTCGAGAAAAAAAATTTAGAATTCGATTGATTGTGATATTGTTAAAAACTTTGGTTTGTCTAAATGTTTGTGATTGCGAAATATGAGTCATGCGAGAACACGATGTTTTTAATCGGATGGATAAACCACGTGATTTAAAAAAATAATGTTCTCGCATTATAACTTGAAATTTGCAGATTTCATTTTTTTTTATTTAAAATTGTTTTTTTACTTTGAAATAAAAACATCGTGCTTGTACCAGTTTTGAGTAGCCTGATATATTCTATGACAAACACCTCGTTAAAATTTTAAAATATTTAATTGAATTATTTTTGAATGAAAATATTTCGCTCTAAGAGATAAATCTGCCTCAATAATAATTTAAGTATCTTTGTGATGATTGTGCTTTTGATTATAGCAATATGTGCTTTATTTTAAATGATGCTTTGATTTCTTGTAGAAAAGAAATCATATTGATATTTTTATTCTATAATTAATATTCATAATGGCATTGTCTAAGAAATTACTTTTTCCACAATGCTTAGCTATTTCGTTTCATCTTTTTATATGCAACGCTATGAAGTGCATTGATTAGAACATACAGTGGCTCAAAAAATTGAGAGTACACCTTACTTTTACTTCATAAATCCGACTTTCAATATAAATAACACATTACCGGGAAGTGCAAACATGTTTTTATTTTTACACATAACAAATGGTTTAATTTAGAGTAAAAATAAAGAAAATTCAACAAGAAATTTCTAAATTGAAAATTTTCAGAAGCATTTTAAATAAACATACTCAGAATTTTGCCTCAAAAAATTGAGAATACACCAATGAAATTTTTGCAATATCACGCATAGAAATAAAGTGTCACTATTAAATTGCATGTCTTTTGGCTCTTATAATGGCCTCTAAACGTCATGATACCGATTTCACCAATTTTTGGTGGTATTTGAAAATATTTTACCCCATTCTTCTTGCACCATTTGTTTTAAATGGGTTTTGTTTCTAATTTTGTGTTTTTGAACCCCTTTTTCAGGTATGGTCCACGAATATTCAATGGCATTGATGTCGGGGTACTGTGGTGGTGTGTGTAACTGCTATTTACAATGAAAAAGACACCATATTTTGAAGTTACGTGTATTCTGTTTGGAGTCGTTGTCTTACTGGAAAATTAAATTTCCATCTAAATCCAAATTTTTAGCACTTTCCTTTAGATTGCTGGGAAGTATATCCAAGTAAACCGTATCATTTATAATGCCATCTATAGAAATTAAATTTCCTACCCCGGATGAAGCCATGTAACCTCAAATCATGACGGAGTCACCATCATGTTTAATTGTAGGACGTAAATTTTTTGGATACAATGCAGTATTAGGCTTTCTCCATACAGTAAGATGGTTGTCACTGACAAAAATGTTGAGATTTCTTTCATTACTAAATATAGATTTCTTCCAAAGGTTAATGGTCTGCAATTAAGGAGTTTTTGCAAACTTCAAATGCTTTTTCTGAATTTACAAGCTGGTGAACAGTTTCTCTCTAACAAAGCTACTTTTATATCCAGCTTGTTTAATGGCATTTAGTACAGTTTCAGCACTTACACTTCTGCCTATGATTTGAAAAGTTTCTACAACAAGTTGGATGAACCATATGGTAGCAGCAATCTAAAGGAAAGTGTTAAAAATTTGGGATTAGATGGAAATTCCATTTCCCAGCAGGACAACGACCCCAAACAGAATGCACGTAACGTCCAAATATGATGTCTTTTTCATTGTAAACAACAGTTACACACACCACCACAGTACCCTGACATCAATGCCATTGAATATTCGTGGGGGATACTCGAAAAAGTTTTTCAAAAATACAAAATTAGAAACAAAACCCATTTAAAACAAGTGGTGCAAGAAGAATGGGGTAAAATATCTTCAGATACCACCAAAAATGGGTCGAATCGGTACCATGACGTTTAGAGACCATTATAAGAGCCAAAAGACATGCAAATTAATAGTGACATTTTGTTTCTATGCATGATATTGCAAAAATTTCAATGGTGTATTCTCAATTTTTTGAGGCAAAATTCTGCGTATGTTTATTTAAAATGCTTCTGAAAATTTTTAATTTAGAAATTTTTCATTGATTTTTCTTTATTTTTACTCTAAATTAAATCATTAGTTATGTGTAAAAATGAAATCATGTTTGCACTTCCTGTTAATGTGTTGTTTATATTGAAAGTCGCATTTATCAAGTAAATGTGAGGTGTACTCTCAATTTTTTGAGCCACTGTATGTGGGACAACCAGATTTCTATTCTAACAGTATCTGTTAATAACAAATTATTCTATTGGTTTATCTTCTTATGAAATTCTAAAAAGGAAAAAAGAAAACTTGATTTACAATTTGATTTATTTTGATCTTACAATTTCTGTTACGAAAAATCTTTCAATGGAAAAAAATGGTCAGATCTACTCCAACATTATATATCTTCCTAGTGGTTATAAAGAATCAAATCGAAAAATCCAAGGAAAAGTAACATGATCTGTCGTCTGCACATTTTATTTTTTCTTTTTCTTAACAGTAGGAAAGATCCTTCGTTCTTGACCATTTTTTAGGCGGGAAACGGCCAAGTTTATTAAGACTGGCTATGCTCCAATCCTTATTGTGACGTTCATTTAATATGTTTCTTCTTTTTCCTATCGAACGAATTCCTGACAGTAACTTTGACATTTTGTCAACTGCTGTTGGTCAAATGAAGGTTTGGTCAGTGGTGCTGACCGAGATGATTTCACGGTGTTCGAAGCTGAACAAGAAGAATTCTGAACTCTTTTATTTTGTGAAAGCCGACATCTGATAGGTGTCTGTTTAATGTTATGAAATGTTCTTTTGATGAAAAGAAAATCAAAGTTAATGTTTAGGGCAGAGTTGGGCAGACTTTTCCAGTGTAGGGGCTACTTCTAAATTTTTTCTAGGTGTTGCGATCCACCCAGTTTCGTTGTTATGGTGAGCTTAAAAAAGAAGGTCGCAATATTTAATTTAATTTAACTTAATAATACCGAATATGTACATATCTACAAAACTGCAAACTTAATACTAGCAAGATGCAAACCTAATAATACTAGCAAGATGCAAACCTAATAATACTAGCAAGATGCAAACCTAATAATACTAGCAAGATGCAAACCTAATAATACTAGCAAGATGCAAACCTAATAATACTAGCAAGATGCAAACCTAATAATACTAGCAAGATGCAAACCTAATAATACTAGCAAGATGCAAACCTAATAATACTAGCAAGATGCAAACCTAATAATACTAGCAAGATGCAAACTTAATAATACTAGCAAGATGCAAACCTAATAATACTAGCAAGATGCAAACCTAATAATACTAGCAACTGACAAATAGAATCAATTTATGCATTTAATATGAAATAATTCAAAAATACTGGGTGGGTATAATTAAAGTTCCATTTTGAAATGGTCATAAAAGGAAAACTTCTGGACCAAATGTTATCAAACTTCGTAATAGTTTAACCCTTTAAAGGGCCATTTTTTTTAGTCATATTATATTAAAATATTTTTAGGCTTGAAATTAGAATAAGAAAACGGATTCATTTAGCTTATAAGATAAATTTCATTTGATTAATTAATTAATTTGATTAATTAATAATGAAGTAACAAATCAAGACACATCATTTTGTCTGAGATAAAGAACTGAAGCATCTTAGTTTCTATCTTACTGAAAAATTTGTCAGAACTTTTACCAACCTACATAATTTCATACAAATATTGATAAATTAGGTGGAAAGCATACTTCTCACGGCCCTAGAAAGGGTTAAAGGAGGTCGTTGGAATTTTTTTTCCTTAAAAAAATGGTTCAAAAACTCACCATCAGGGGGAAATGGTGTTGTATTCAAAAACAAAATAGGACATGAAGGCGCCGGTTTAAAATATGTTTAATCGTTTCTGAAACGTGTTACAAAGCATGTTCATTGTGGCGTTTGCCATTTCCTGAAAGCAAGTTAAATCGCATTACTGCATTCTCAAAAGAAGCTCTGAGCATATCAAAAGGAATGTTATGCACATATCGTTGTATCGCATCTTTCAGTTCCGCCAAACTGTTTATATTATCACCATAAACAGTGCTTTTGAGATAACATACATTGACCATGCATTGCAACACGTTTCAGAAACAATTAAACACATTTTAAACCGGCGCCTTCATGTCCTATTTTGCTTAAAAATATTACATATAGCGCCATTTCACCCCTGGTGATAAATTTTTGAACTTCTTTTCTGCTCTCCCCCCCCCCCCCCGAAAAAAAGTTCGCGTGATCTTCTTTAAATTATTATAAAGTTTGATAACTTTTGGTCCAGTATTTCCTTTTATGATCTTATCAAAATGGAACTTTAATTATAACTGTCCTGTATGTTAAAAAAATAAATTATTCCATGGTATAAATAAAATTAAAGGCCATGGTATAAATAAATTATTCCATGGTATAAAAAATAATTATCCCATGGTCTTGCAGTTACATAAAATTATAGGCCATGGTATAAATAAATTATTCCATGGTATAAAAAATAATTATTCCATGGTCTTGCAGTTACATTCTGGTCTTGCAGTTACATTCTGGTCTTGCAGTTACATAAAATTAAAGGCCATGGTATAAATAAATTATTCCATGGTATAAAAAATAATTATTCCATGGTCTTGCAGTTACATTCTGGTCTTGCAGTTACATAAAATTAAAGGCCATGGTATAAATAAATTATTCCATGGTATAAAAAATAATTATTCCATGGTCTTGCAGTTACATTCTGGTCTTGCAGTTACATAAAATTAAAGGCCATGGTATAAATAAATTATTCCATGGTATAAAAAATAATTATTCCATGGTCTTGCAGTTACATTTAGTAGAGGACTCAGTCTGACTACTCTCCACCAATCTTGAATATCTCGGTATATAATTACTAATTGCTATCTTGCTCTGTATTCTAAGTGGTCGCCAGTGAGACGGGGACAATACGTTGACGTAATTATATTCAACATTAAATATGTAGATTAACCTGGAGAGGTAGAGCCAAAGAACGTTGTTAAATGATATGGAACTTTTCTTTAATTAGGATTCTTTACTTCTTCCATAAAATTCTAAAAGTTATTCTTAAATTCTGAACTAGATGCTGTTAAAACTCACTTTGAAGGAGAAAAACTTCATTTTCCTCAAGAAAGAAAGATAATATATAATTTATATTTTTAGTTATTTGTTCCCCACCGTCATTGCCAAATGTGTAATACAAGAATGCAATAACTGGCGCTCTTTTAGCATTCGCGTCTTAAGTCTTAGTAAAGGCGTCACCCCAAAATGTCTTGGTGGACCACCTGTCGATCACGATCAACTTAATGCCCGTCCTTAGTTTAGGGCGTTGGTTTGCTGTTAGTAGTAAAATGATAAAAAAAATTATATTGTAATTTATTTACCGTTAATATTTCAATGGATGGGGAATTTCGGCTATTTCTTACTAAATTTGTGTAAATATTTTGCAGACTGTGAATTAAAATAGTTTTCGCTCATATTGATCTTGTCTTTCGAATTTGTTAATTCTGCCTTACCAAATGAAACGATACCTTGCAGTTATTTCTCGTGCAATAGTCGCAGTGAATTCATAAAATAAATTGAATTGTCAAATTTCATGTTCAAGTTACTACAAACATCGTGTATTGTCTACAATGTTGTCAGTAGCTTTTTATGACGTGTTTTCGCTAATGTAAGAACCACAATGAATTTAAAAATTATAGTTTTAGCATTAGGATAAGGATTAAATTACTTAACGAAGAAACCCAGTGCAAACTTTAAAGAGAGTAACTTTCCTTATAAATGGATATAGTATCGTGGAATGTAGACAGATATACAGACAAATAATATCAATAGGCATCTAAAATTTTGAATCTACCAATTGCATCCGTACAGCTCGAGTTTAAGACATATACAATATGGCAGACAAGTATATCCGATTAGTAATTGTCATTGATGAAGAATTTTATGACAATTCCATTAATTGTTTTCATTTTTTTTGCATATAATATTTTTGGACAGAATTTATGAATGGAACTTTGGACAGAACAGTATGAATATCTAAAAAAGTTAATTTATGCAAAGAAATATGCATACACAATATCATAAAAAATCATTCTTTCATTTATGTATTATTAATTTAAATTTCTAAGGACTTTTAAAAAAGAAAACATAATACAGATTTTTTAATAAATTTATTTCATTTTTATTCACAATTTTCTTGCTTCTTTGAAAGTATTATCTTAAAATATTCTGAATCAGATTATTTTTTTTAGATTGTATTACAGAAATTCGTAATAAAAAGAACGAAACTCAATGCTTTAAACATAACTTAAAGACTGTTCCGTCACTTTTTACAACTTTTTGCTTCTTTTATGATGGTGTCTACTACTCATCCTGACTTTTTAATAAGCTTTTTATTATATAGAACCGTAAATAGGATGTTAAAAAAAATTATGCTAATTTGAAGTTAATTGAATGATTGTTGGTAATTTTTTATCGAGAATTTATCTAAAGTATGAAAGTCGTCCTTTTTATTATTTTTAAAAATTACACGAAATTTTAATATTCTTTTTATGTGGCAACAAAAAAACATAGTTAATTTTGTTAAAGCAAGAAACGCACAAAACCTTAGAATATATTATGTATTATTTTTTTCTGTGTTTTATATTCACGACTTCGTTAATTTTACCGAATTTATTAATTTGTTAATAATCTATTTTATCTTTTCATCTTTTTTCTTTTTGTTTTCTTTTTAGCTTGTTGCTTTGTAGTCTGTTTCTTCTTTTTTGCAGACGATTTTCTTTTCCTCTTTTTTGAGACGGATTGGCGACTTGGCGATCTTTGGTGCTTTCTTTGTCTCTTGGGCTTAATTTCTTTTTCTAAAAACTTTTTCACCCGAACGTCTAGTTCTGGAACATCATATTGATCGCCGAGCGTTTCGTTGAGTTCGTTTCGTAAGTTCTGAAGTGAAGTAGCCTTTTTCTTTCCAAAATTTTTTACTTCACTTAGCATCTGAGAAAAAAAATTATTCTTTGGGGATGAAAATTTCAATTTTTTATGAGCTGGAAAAAGAATGCTTTTTATTACAATTCATATAAAAACGAAGATTTGGTTTTTGCGCAGTTTCGAAAATTTCTTACGGATTAATTTATCAGCCGGAGAACGAAAAGACGCCAATATTTTTTCTAAAGAATTATATTTAATATTATATGTGTCAATAATAAATGTACTTTTAAAAAATATCAAGAAGTTTAAATTTTGAGACAATTTTGTTTTATTGTTTTATGGCTCAAATAATGTTATGAAGTCTTGAATAGAATTATTTTTGATAAATTATAAGCCATTTTGAGGGAACATCATGCATCCAATGACAGAAATTGAAATAATCAGAAATATGTTCAACACTTGGTAATAGGGCGTAAAGTTGAAATTTTGTTTCAAATTTGCAACCACTAGAATATATTACTGTATATGAGTAGTTGGAATAAGGGATTATATAATAAATTTCTATCAAATAATTTCTATAAATTCTATTTTTTTATCATTTAATTAATTGAAGCAAGAAAATCTAAACGTAAGAAATTATATTTTAACTTTTTACTTTCTGAAAATATATATAGATGAATTCAGCATTATATTTGAAAGCAGAAAGCAGTTTCCCAGACAGTGAAGCGACTTTGTATTTTAAAATCCGTTTTATTCTCTCCCGGGAGACAGGCATGATTTATTTACAAGAAGGCGCGGGCAAGGCACGTCCGCTCACAGCAACAGATTAGGCAAGAAGTGGGGAAGAAGCGAGAAATAAATTATCCTTTGTCTTATATGACATGAGATATTGATAGGGAAAATATTTTTTCGCAGTGATAATAAACTATTAAGATTCTTGATCCTATTAAGATCCTTGCGTTGATTCTCATAAGGGGAACACAAGGATTTTTTTTGAAAGAATGGGCTTACTAAACATCTTTCTATCCGTTCACGCGGAGCGTGTGAATTGCCGCCATAAGCATTTTACAAAGCTTCTCTTGAATTAATTAGAAAAAGTGGAATGCGATCAGGAAATAAGAGAATATTTTAGAATGTAATTACTATGGGTTAAATTAAGATAAAATCTTGGAAATTAATTAAATTGAAATTAGAGTTTAAAATATCATTACATATATACATCTAATTTTTAAGAAATTAGTTATCATATTGAGAATATAATTGAATGTTTGGAAATATATATATATTAAAAATTCCAAAATCATAACAAAGATAATATAATTAGTTTAACGAAATCTTTTGGATGTGCACCGTCTGACACACTTTTTATATGCTTTTAAAAGTATGACATGACCATTTTCATCATCATGACATCGATAAACTTACTAAAATGTCAGGATCAGTGATTACCGAAATGAAAGGTTTTATCAACCCTATTACTAAGATAATAACATCAATTCTTATTTACAATTGACTAATGTATGAACTTCTATTATTTATATTGCAAGTACAAGCGCTTACACTGCGACTTTTAGAAGTAATATTCACTTCCATATAATCCTTACATGTTCCATGTTTAGAAACATTATTAAGAATATCATTTTGTTATCGAAACACTGAAGACGTCAAGTACGAATAACTACAGATATCCCAATTCCTGTCCACATTTTCACCTTTTTTCTATGAATTAAATGTTACTTTTCTATTCTTTATAACTCGGAAATGGAGAATACAAACAGACAAGTAACATCTCCTAGTAACTCTATTTATTCTATTCAGAAGATTCCCTTGAAAACATCAATATATTAACGTGGAAACGTTTTTACTTTCCTGCGCACGTTGTATGGATAAAATATAGTAATCGTCAAAAATTTCGAGCTCGAGATTTAGACGTATCAACATGTTTCAGACCTCCCATTTATAGAAAATGTGCATCTGTCTGTGACAAAAATAACTCCAAACGCTTTGGGCTAGACGGCTGAAATTTGGTATATGGTCTTTGCAACGAATTTGCAGATTTCTTTCAAAACTTGAGTAAAATTTGTTCCGAGAAAGTCTGGCTGTTCGAATATAATTCAGCATGATAATTACAAAACCGAGAAAGCTGGATAGATGAAATTCGGTACACAGATTTAACATCTAAAATGCAGACCCCTATCAAATTTTGAGCCAAATAGAGCTATGGATTGATTGTCTGTCAGTCTGTATTTTTAGAAACATGTAAATGCGGTAGTTCAAAAACGCAATGCCTTAAATGTATGAAATTCTGTAGGGGATTTTGTGACTAAAAGTGCAGTTTTGTGTCAAACTGTTTCAGTCAGTTGGGAAAAAAATAAAATAAAAAAAAAACCTTGTCTAAAACGCAAATTTTATTTTCGAATACTATTAACTTCATGCCAGAGATTTATCGCCAAAAAACTCGCCAATGAGGACAATTGATTACGAAAAAATGCTAAATTCAAGCGAAAGGTTAAATATTTCTCAACTATTATACACCAATTACATGCAAGTCGTGCTCAGAGATAACGCCTTTATTGGAATATGCGAGAAAAATTTGAGAAGACCACACCCGCTGTTTTATTTTGTTTTTTAAACAGCTGCAATGCATATTTTACAAAAATAAACTTTCTTGTACAAGAAAAATTAAATAATTGTCGGAATTAGCGGGGATTAATAATATGTACCGAGCAATCTTTATCTGTATATGTAATGAACCATATGAAAAAATTCGACATTCTTATCTAATATATAAAAATCTCGTATCATGGTGTTTGTGTTCGTACTCCTCCGAAACGGTTCGACCGATTTTTATGAAATTTTTTATGTGTATTTGGTAGATATGAGAATAGGTCGTAAAGAAATTTTCATACCGCTGGGTAATTAGGGTGTCCCTATCCACGTTCAATGTACGCTGATGAGATCAACGCTTGCTTGAAATCATCGCCACTGTGGCGTAATGTTGAAAAAGTCCAGCTAAAAATAAACACGCGCTTCCAAATGCTACAAGATCCATCTGCTGACACATTCTCGGACCAATTGTTAGATATCGGCGATGGAAAAGTTGCTGTCTATGAAAATACTGGATGCATAAAATTTCTCACTCATTTCTACACTATCGTTGATTCGGCAAATGCTCTCATTGATTGCATATTTCCCGATGTACGCACACAATGTATAAATCATGCGTGGCTGGCAGAAAGTGCCATTTTGGCAGCAAAAAATGTGGACGTCGACGATTTAAACTTCAAGATACAGCAGTCGTTGCCAGGTGACTTGGTATCATACAAATCGATCGATACAGTTTGCAATGCTAACGAAGCTGTAAATTATCCAGCAGAGTTTTTGAACTCACTGGATTTGTCAGGCATGTCACCACACCTTCTACGACTGAAAGTTGGATCTTCGGTTATATTACTTCGAAAATTTGAACCCACCATAGCTGTGCAATGGCACGCGATTGGTCATTAAAAATTGATGAAAAACGTTATCGAAGCCATGGCAAATTGCGAGCAGAAAATGTTTTGCTGCTACGAATTCCAATTGTTCTCACAGACGTGCCAGTTGAATTCAAACGCGTTCACTTTCCTATTAGATTGGCATTCGCAATGACAATCAATAAGTCGCAAGGTCAAACGATGTCTGTTTGGGGCTTATATTTGGGCACACCATGTTTTTCATGCGGACAATTATACGTGGTATGTTCTCGCGTGAGCAAACCATGTAACTTATTTGTGTTGGCTAAAGACGGACTAGCAAAAATATCGTAGACTCAATTGCTCTTCAAAAGGAATATTGATTTTAATTTTTTTTACTTTAGAATAAAAAATATATTACTTTTTTACTTTGCGTTTAACATTTAAGAGATCAAATAATGTCTATGTTCGTTATGTGTTAATGACATACATTGTATTGTGAAAATGAATGGTTGGTGTGTGTGTGTGTGTGTGTGTGTGTGTGTGTGTGTGTGTGTGTGTGTGTGTGTGTGTGTGTGTGTGTGTGTGTGTGTGTGTGTGTGTGTGTGTGTGTGTGTGTGTGTGTTTTAATCGGCGATCATCGTCTACAGCGCTTTGCTTCATTAACGTTTATCATCTGCACTTCATTCAATGATTCGCTAATTGTTGAAGCTGTAAAATATAATTAGAAATTCTATGAATGATCGGAATTACCAAAAATCTTGATTCGTTCAAATGAAGGAAGATGTGAAAGAAATTAAGAAACAAAAAGTTTATTCGAGAGAACAAATACGTTTAATAGCAACCAAATGAGTTATCGTTGACATAACTATGAAAATTGATAATCGTATCTTCCTGAATTTTTTTTAAAAATGGCCTTTGAATTATTTTAAATTTTAATTAATTATCCTTTATTGATATCCAATGAATTTCCTTACAAATATTTCTTTATTTTTAATGATTTTTATATTTAGTTTAATACCTTATATTAATTGCATTTCTGATGTTATGATGTAATACAAAATCCATCAATAACATTCAATCGCGTTCTTTTGCCAACGTTAACATTAAGTTAAAACCAGCGGAAGTAAATTTTATCTATCTAGCTCTCTTCGTTTTGTAGTTATCGTGTTAAGTTATATTCGAAATACCGGACAGAAGGACTTCCTTTGAACAGATTTAACTCAAAATTTTGATAGAAATCTGCAAATTTGGTGTAAAGAACTAATATACAGAATTTCATCCATTTAACTCAAAGCGCTATTGAGTTATCTTTGTCACAGACAGATAGATATTTTCCAAGAATTAGTTTTTCAAATTCCGAGAGATCTAAAACCTTGGAGATTCGTCAAAATCTTGAGTTCGAATTTTTTGACGATTACTGTGCTTTTCTATACCACGCATACGAGAAAATCAAAAAGATTTGCACTTCTGTTTTTATTTCATAGTATATGTAGTTTTCAATTTGCACCCACAGTTATTTGTAGTAGATTCATTTAATTTTTATGGTATTCATACGTACTCAACAGTAAGGTAAAATTTGAAAAAAAAAAATGTATTCCGTATCAAGTGTTTATCAATCTAAAAAGTCTATAATTCAGCTGAGGGAGGGAGATGGTCGCTCAGGGCAGCTAGATTACTTGTATATCTTTCAGATATTTCTTAGAAAAAGGACGCTTTTTCGGCCAATTGAGACAGTTTCTCTAAAAATTCAACTTTTTAAATATGAGCAGACGATAAATAAACACTTAAAGATAAAGTACTGTGCAAAGAAATACATTACAAAATAAAAACAAAATGTAAATGAAGCGATTTAAACACATTTAATGGGAACTACTAAAGAAAACAAAAAGATAATAATAAAAAAAAGTATGAAAAGAACACTTTCACAGAACAGGAAAGAATAAGACTTTACATCCATCTGCAGGAAAAAAAAACTTAAAATAGGAATAAATCTTATATAATTTCTGTTTTCAAAGCACTTAATTATTTTTCAGAGTTAATGAACCTCTTGGGGATCATAAATGCATATTTTAGCCATTTTTTTTTGCTGTGAAAACGAACTTAATTGCCACAAGCGGGTGTTTAAAAAGATTGTTTAAAAATGAAAATAAGCCCTTAATTTGTATCATTAGAATGTGTATGAAATTAGAAGGATTTGTATTTTTGGGGTTAGTAATTTTTTTACATGTTTCAAAAGAAGTTTAAAAATTAAGAAAAATATTATTCCAAAACAATCAGAATTAACTTCAGATCCTATGATTGACTAGCTGTTTTCTTCAAAAAGGATAAAACATCATTTTATAACCAATTGACCCATCCTTATTCGTGTTCTCTCTTTCAATAATTTTTAATCATTTTTCCCAATCCTCTGAATAATTTTTTTTCATAGATGTTTTTTAACGAATAGTTTATGGTACAAATAGGAATAACAAAAAAACTTTCAGAAGAGATACAAAAAAGAAATGTTAAAGTTTACTCTTGTTAAAAGGTGTGGAATTGAATCTTGGCGTCAAAATAAGCGATGAACTATCGAAAGTAGGAATACCAATGGGTTGCCAGGAGCAGCTGGGAACTCGGCAGGTGAACGGAAGGCAGAGAATAACAAAAACAAAGAAGAGTAAACTGTACATCTGTGTGCGTTTATTTGGTCAGGATTCCGACGATTGCAAATATAGTAGGTTTATAAATAACATAGCTGATTTTTATTCCTTTAAGTTTTTCAAGTGACTTTATTTCACAGTTGCCAGTAATACTCAGGACAAATGAATTAAAATATCAATAAAGAGTCATAAAAATAAAGCAATATATGTTTATATAATATAAATTTATTACTATTATTATTATTAAAACTATATACTTGCAATACCCCCACAACGTTGTCCGTTAAACTTAAATCTAACCTCCACCCGATATGACATTGACATGTCATGCAACATCAAATAAACATAAAAATATATTTAGAAATCATCAAATATTAGTTAATTTTTTGGGACATAATTAGTTTTGAATCGCTGTTTAAAATCAGACGTAAACAAAGAAATGTATCGCATATGCATACAACAGCTCTTGCTATTTGCGCAAGCGCAGTTTGAGGTTTTCACACATGCGTGGATAAGTGCAATGCACAGATACTACTGTTTTACCCATGCGCAATACTTAATTGGAAAATAATTAAAATAACAATTGTACAACTCCTTTTTTATTTTGAGAGGACTTCAATGTATTAAAACCTTCCCCAATAAATACGCTACAAATCCAATATCAGTTAAGTATTTCTCGAGTTTTTCTCTTTCAAACATACAGACGCTTTCAGGAGACTTCATTTTATACTATACATAGATATAGCTTTTTTTCTTCACAATTGCAATATGAATGATTCCAAATTGTTGTTAATAAAAATAATTTTTCTTTCTCATTTGGCCGGATTTGGTTCTAAGTTTGAGGTTCTTCACTTTATGTTCTACAACTGAATATTAAATTTTCAAACCCTAGCACCTCACGTTTTGTAATTACCTTTTCAGTTTAGAGATAAACAGAAATACAGATATTTTGTGAATAGATTTTCCAAGAGAAAATTCCATTAAAATTTGACAGAAATCTGCAAATTTTTTGTAACGATTCCATTTTGAATTTCTTTCGTATATCTCAAAGTGTTTTTGACTTTCAAGCATATATATATAATTTCAAGAATGCATTTTTTTTTAGATTAGGAGAGTTATTAAACGAAGATTCGTCAATATTTTGAGTTCACATTTTTTGACAAATATTTCATATACGGGATAATACAGAGCAAGAAAACTAAGATTTTTACATGGAAGAAACTGCAACTGAGGGCAAGGGAAATTATTATTATTATACAGTAATTATTTTTGGAACTTTCTGTTGAATAATCATCAATATTATAGGCAAGCTCGAAATAAGTCTATCTTCCGTTATCAACAGTATTCATCATTTAGTGATATATTATTACGTATATGCAAAACCGTTTATTTATCATCTAGTTTCTTGGTTGAATTGAAATATTTGCAGAGCCTTGTAATGAACATTGAATGGATCATTCAATATCTCGCTATCTAGGTGACAGACTTGGAGGCAAATTTTGCTTATTTATTTTTTTGGTGACAAGAATTAAGGTTTTGAAGATTGCAAAAATTATAGCCATATATCTATATGAAATTGAAATCTAGAAATTCTTCTGGGATTTTGATGAATAATGAATGACGTTGTGCCCTGTCGGGAAACTATATAAGCTGAGTTGCTCGCTCGAAGGTTTAGTCTCTTTTTGGAGTGTTGTTTGCCTTTGGAGCTGGACCTCAATTGATATTGTGCTATTATTTAAGGGGCAATTTTGCTGCATGCTTGTGTTGGTGTCTGCAGGTACTGCTACTTTAATATCTTTATTGAATTTTTGTTTTGATGCTTCGTATTTCCTAATGAAATGAAATGTCGCTTTTTATTATCCAATATTTCGTGTTAATTCACCGTATATCCACAAGATGATTTCCGTAACAATTCAAAATTAGTCAACGAAGAGTCATCCATGGAACTGAAATTACACCAAATTTGTATCAACTTATTTCATAGTTTTTTCTTTATAAGAGCCGTATAATTTTTGAATCAATAAAAAATTACTGGCAAAAAAAATTTACACCAATAACCAATTTTGTAACTTAATGTGTAAGAACTGAGAATAATATTTCCCTACTAAATTAGTGTAAATGCACAATAAAAGTGTAAAAATAAATCAAATGAACATCATTTGCTAGCCAATTTTTGTTTTAAAATCATGAAACTTAAAATAATGAATAAGATTACATTTAAAATATATTTTAATTTTCTGTCATCAAACAATAGAATGAATTCCAAACTTAAAATCTGGGCAACATTATAGAGATGCAGTACTTTAATATAAAGGGAAAATGAAAATATAACATTTATACAGCATTCTATCTTCAAAATATATATTTACATGGATGTTACTTAAGAACATGGTGCTGTTGCCAAAACTAGATTTTGTTCGCTAAATGTGTTAACAATTTTATTGCAATCCTAAGAGGTATTTAACATTTCTTGTTGCCATCCAAGATGTCAATCTTTTTGTAAGTCTTCAGATGCAATTTTATCGTTATTTACAAGAAACCGCATTTTGTACTTTAATATCTGAATAATACAGTATTAAATCATGAATTTAATAAGATAATGATTAATGAAATTACAGAGAAAAACAGAGATTTTAATCACTGTTTCGATATTTTGGATTCAATTTTAGATGTCTAAATTTTTTGAGTGGCTTAATTTTTCGAGAAATTATGTAAATTTATAATTAGAATTCCTTTTACGTATCATTATAAAATTTCTGTTTTTGGAATTGTAATTAATTATGCATTGTTAGATTCAGAAAAAGGACATTCTAAATAGAAATTTATATTGTATGCGTAAAAATATTTCTAAAAAATTAGCTTTTAAATGAAATTAAGTAATAAAACAATAGCTAGCTGGTTTTTTTTTTTTCAAATTTAATATATTTAAAAGGAAAATTTATCTACTTAGAACATTTGAAAGTTTTTAAAATATTTTGAAATTCAAATTTTTAAATAAGAAATTCATTAAGAAGTTTTAAAAGATATTTGACGTATTTATTTCTGGCTTCGCATACAAATAAAGTGTTCTGTCATCAGAGCAGACATTTTATTTGGAATCTACTTAAAAGTACTTCTAGAATTTGACGCCAATTTATAACTCAAAAAAGGAAGCGTAGTAGTTCACCAATCCTATTAACGATACGTTTACTAAATTTTTGTTTTATTGAATTGTATATCTACAGTTTTGAGAACATAGAATTTTATTGGTACTTTTCATTATAACGGTGCAGGCGATAAAGTCGCCAATAATGATGCAACCAACGCCAAATGGAATATCGCCAATAAAAGTAAGTAGTAAACTTTTGCCTGGTGTGATTTGTTCCGGCGACTGTCTGCTGTCGCCAAAAAGTCTGCTTGGCTAGATTTGCGCCTGTATAATGGAAAAGTACCAATTTTTGTTATCCTTACGTATGTCGAAAGACACTATAAAACAGATTTCAACTGACATTTTTTGGTGGTTAATCATTTTGGCTATTAATTTTTTATTAGGATCTTAAGACGTTTTTTCCCCATTTTATGCGGTCATCAAAGATTGGCGGATTTTGTACTAATTTCATTGGCGGCAATTTTCAGAATTTGGTGTAAAACTTCATCATTTTCTTGTCTTTTATTTACATACGAAACTCTAAATTTCAAATTCTAAATTAATAATTTCCCAAAAGACTTACTTTGAAATCTAATTTAATGTGGCCCACATCGCCAAGTTTCCAGTAATATCATTCCACAACAATAGCATATTTATAACTCAACAAAAATTAATTAAAATAATCAATATTAATAATTAATTAAGCGAAGTATCTTATTAATAATTAATAAGATACTCCGCTCGTTTCCTTTGGTTAATGTATTGTCGATAAACTCGAGGATACATTTAAGTAGATTTAAACTGAAGTATACTAGAATCCACAGACGCCTTGATTGTTATATAAAATATGGTGGTACGACTGGTGTTTAACCCCCTGCTTGGTGCGATTTTCAAAAAAGGCCAACTTGCCAACAACGGTCTTGCGCCGTGTTTTACGAAATGTTCAAAAGCGAGCGAGCAGATGTCCAATCATAGCGAATAATAAAGTTGAAAGAAGATAGGTTCGCCAGTCTAGAGAAAACGGAGATTGTCAGCTTTGGTGCGTTATTGCAACTTGGTGAAGAAAGGGGTTAAACTCCGGTTCACCCATTATGGTGAAATAATAGCGGTAAAAGTGAATTTTAGTGTGCACCCAGCTGCGCCAACAATGCCAAGTCGCCAATAAAGATGGCGGACAAAATAAACAAATACTTCCGCGGAACAGTTACGGTTACCATTTCCCGCCATCTAATTAGGACTTTTTACTGATAAGTATTTTTTTTTTTTCATACTGCCCGGCGCCTTCGGCATCTGTAGGGGCCACCGGGCAGAATTTTTTAACTTAAAAAAAACATCCTACGGCTTCGCTAGCAGCGTGAGCGGGAACCTAGTAGCTTCGCTAGCGCATTGAACATAAGGACTGTGTGGATAACAGAAACAGTACATAACCAAAAGAAAAGAAAAAAAAACGGAGAAATATGCAATCGGAACATTCTCCATGCAAAATTTCAAACAAACATACTTTTCCCAACTTCATCAACTCGTAAAAAATATATTCCACTCCCTCTTCATCCATTCTGCCGGTTCGATATCAAACCATTCTCAATAGAAAATTTCAAACAAGGATCCTTTCCGAACTTCATCAATTCGTAATATATAATATATATGCATATTTAACTCACCCTTCATCCATTCTACAGGTTCGAAATACTGCCGACATAACAAATTATGAAGGGAACCAACCGTTAGAACACCAAAAGAATTACGAGAACTGCGAAGAATTCCATTGCAGCTGTCTTTAAAAGTGAGAATGCAGATTTTTTTAAAGCGCATACTGACAATTAAAAATTGCAAATGAATAAATATTTTCTGTTCGTATTCACATTAAAAAAAAAGAAAGAAGAAAATAAGTTTTAGTTATAAGCTTAACTTTCTTTATTTAATAAATTTTAATTATAATAAAGAACAAAATTAAAATCTTGAATCGATTTATTTTTAATATTTTTAATTTAACATTTTTCATAATGTAATTTTAGTTTATGTACAACTCAACCATTGCAAAAAGTAGTAAACAAAACAGCAGTACGATTGCTATAAGAGGGATCCGATGGGTTGCAATATTGGCGACAAACAGCTGGTGCACACTAATCCTCACTTAGGCCATAATAGCTTAGAAAAAATCATAGTAAGACTTAAGATTAATGTATGGTTTCTGATCGAACTTATCAAAAATGAGCCGATCGTCTAAAAATTCGCCAAACCCTCACCATTTTGGACAAATAACAGAAATGATAACCGCCGATTTTTAGGGTTACAATAAAAAAATTGCCACGGTTACATTTGCCACGGTTACCAAATTTAAGTTTGGAAACTTAAACCATGTGCTTAAATGTGAAGGATATTTACCACATCTTTGAAGTCATCTATTTCTTCAATTAAATAATCCTCATTGCGTTTGGATGAAGCTGCTACAATCGTATTTGGATGTTCAAAGAGAATTTCATCATTTTTCCTTTTATCTTCAACAAGAGTTTCTTCATTTTCCGCTATCATTGCTAAAATATTTTAGTTTACAATCAATTTTCGATATGATTTCAATTATATGTAAATTTGGATAAAATAAATCTTAAAATTAGAAAACTAAATGGAAACATTTCAAGCAAATTTTGATATTTAAAAAAAAAATTATCATTTTTTGTTGAAAATTAGAAACTGCTTTTTATGTAATCACTAGTGCATAGATGTTGATATAAGTCAAGAAATTAAGCAGGCTTTACCTCTAATGTTTCAATAAAAACCACTCTCGTTAATTTTTTTTTTGTTTTCGCCAAATCGATGAAGTTGGGGATGATTTTTACTAATCTAAATCACACCGATCTAATTTACTAGCGAAGAAGGGAATTTTCAAATAATTGATAAAAATCCCAGAACCTTTATAGTGATATCAAATGTAGAAATTATCAAATTTTAGTAATAATTGGATATTTATTAAAAATGCTTGATCTTAAAAAATTCAAAGCAATTTTTTTAACGAAAAATTAAGAGTTTCCGAAATATGGTCTAAAAGTAGATAAAGTTATTATACTTTTGTCAGAAATAAAATCAGCGGGAGAATGTCTCCCCGAATTTTTCTCGTATACTCTGTAGTAAATATACTCGTGTGTTATGACAGTATAACTGGCTAAAATAGTTATAAAGGAGCCTGTTAGAAAGTATGTATCTTTGTTAATTATTCGCTGACATGCAATTAATACACAATATCCAGAAAACTGAATATGTATTGTAGAAGTTTTTTACTCAACCAAATAAATTCAGAATTTGACATATAACAATAATAGAAGTCATAAAATCACATTTCAAATTATAGTTTTTTTAGGATTCTGTATTTTTGCTTTTTCGTATACAAAGTATAAAAAAAGTACTATAACCTTCAAAAATTTCGAAAACGAGATTTTCACGTAACTCCAAGATTTAGATCTCCCTGAGTTCGAAAAATAAATTTTTGGCATTATATCTGGCTGTATACAAATGTAATTCCAAATAAAATTTTATTTAAGGGTCTTTAGACTGAAATTGTAGATTTATATGAAATTTGGATATAAAATGCATTCACGTGAAGTCTATCTGTTCAGTTGTTCTATTATAAATAAATTTCAAAACTATAAAGCGCAAGGAAGCTAGGTAAGTAAAATTTGATGCACAGTATAAGCATCTAAAACATGGATTCTTTTCAAATTTTGAAGCAAATCTGAAAACGCCTGACCAGCTATCGGTTGGTATTCCTCTCATTCATGTAAACGCAATAATTGATAAACGTAATAGCTGAAACTGTAATGTCTTGATCTAGACTGATCAAATAACGAAGCAGAATTTCCAGACAATTCTTTATTTTACAGCCCTATATATACAAAAGAACAACTTGTTCTAATCTTGGTTAAATAAATAGTTATTTACACCTGCAGCAGGAGACACAACAGTCAAAGTCGAAGGTTTTCTTGATACTCAGTTGGTTCTCGAACTCTGAACTCGTGGGCGTAGTCCAACAGTCTGCTTGCAATTCGTTTCTTCTCCTCTCCTGAAAAAAAAAAAAAAAAAAAAAAAAAAAAAATGGGGCCGCGGTGGCCTGGTGGTAAGGTCTCGGCTTCGGAACCGGAGGGTTTCAGGTTCGTGACCCGATTCCACCGAAGAATCGTCGTGTAAGGGGGTCTGTTGCACGTTAAATCCGTCATGACCAAATGTCCTCCCGCTGGTGTGGCGTGGTGTGGAGAGGGGGGTGTCAGCTCAGGTGTCGTCCTCGTCATCTGACCGCGGTTCAAAATTACGAGGTCCGTCCCAAAATAGCCCTAGTGTTGCTTCAAACGGGACGTTAATATATCCAAACCAAAAAATCCAAACCTGAAAAAAAAAACTCCGCACTTTATTTCGGCGACAATCTCCGCCTCTTAATTTACATTGGTCATTTGAGCTCTCTTTCGGTCAATCGGGGCTCAGCAATATGCTCTCTCAGCGACGCCAGTCGGTCGTGGGAAGGTCCTTTGTGTGATGCACCTTTCATAACTGACTTTTCTGGAACACGGAGTTATCGTAGTCCTTTCACAATGAGAAACATCTACCATCCAGATGTTTAGACACCCCTTTCTCTTTGAAGGTACTCTCAATATCTCTTGGACGAGGAATTCCACATGTGGTCTTTCACTGTAGTCGCTAATGAACAGCTGCGAGACCACCCAAGTGAAAAGAACCACTATCCGGCTATCTCAAGGAGTTTAGTCATTAACAGCGATGACACAGCTGGCTGTAAATGTCTTATCAGTACTGGGAAACGGGGAATGTTACAAAAATAAAAAAAAATAAATAAATGTCATTTTATTTGTTTAAGTTGGAATTTAAACACTGAATTTGAATCAAATGACTCAAATTTAGTGGTAAAAAGGCATCTAATATACATATTCTCATAATTGATTCTGTTAAAATTCTAGATTCACGTTGAAATCTATATTTCGCAATTACCGTTTATGAATGTCATGGAAGATATTCGCAACCTTAAATATGTTTCATAATTTTATGGTCGAGGAAGGGAATAAAGAATTTATTAGTATGTTTGCGGGAAAGTTAAGCGGAGATCACTCCAACTGGCTACTTCATTCAATACGAAATATAGTAAGAGAATTTATTATAAGTAATCAATAAATCTGAACAAGAGATTTTGACGAATCTCCACGTTTCAGATTTCTGAATCCGATAAACATATTTTAGGAAATTGTCTGTCTGTCTGTCTACCTATGAACATGATAATTCAGGCTGTGGAAAAAAGGATGGAATTTAGTATATGTAGTTTTCGTCAAATTTATAGATAAGTGTCAAATTTTAAACGAAATCTATTCAGAAGTTCGTCAGTCTGTTCTAATATAAATTAACATAACTACAAAACAGAGTTATATAATTGAAATTTGGTACACTAGTTTAACATGAATAGTATAAACACATATCCAATTTTGAGCCAAATCCAACAAAAGGATGCAAGTTTGTCGGTCTATACTTTCAGAAGAACGCAAACGCGATAAGTAAAAAAAAAAAAAACAAAAAAAAACCCTTAGGCATATCAATTTTGGTATGTGATTTTGTGACTATAACTGTAGCTTTTGACAAATTTTTGTGTTTGTTCGATTTGAAAAATATATCTAAAATGCGGATTCGATATTCCTATACTACAAGGGGTGTTCAAAAATAAAAGTACGAAACGACACTGTGGGTATAAAGGAAGATTTTATTCAAAGTATGCACCTTAGGCCTAAGCATAACGATCCCATTGATTAACTAGCCGAAGTATTCCTTGTTCCCAGAATTCCTGTGGCCGTGACGGGAACCAATCCTTCACAGCGTCCTTGAGTTCGCCGTTCGAGTTATAGCGCTTTCCTTTCAGATGTTTTTAAAGGGACAGAACACATGAAAATTCCAGGGGGACATATCTGGACTGTAGGGCAGATGGTCGAGCTGCTCCCACTTGTTCAGTTTCGCTCGTCGACCCTGGAGACGTGTGGACGCGCGTTATCATGCAACAGAGCCTCACCCTCCGTGAGTAGTCCCGGTCTTTTGTTCTTTGTGGACCTTCGTAATCTTCGGAGTGTCTCACAGTACACATCGGAGTTAATGGTTCTTCTATACTCGAGGAATTCAACAAGTAGCTGACCTTGGACAGTGACCTCAAGGACGCTGTGAAGGACTAGGGCTTGTCACGGCCACAGGAATTGTGGGAACAAGGAATCCTCCGGCTCGTTAATCAATGGGATCGTTGTGCTCAGGCCTAAGGAGTATACTTTGAATAAAATCTTCATTTATACCCATAGTGCAGTTTCATACCTTTTCATTTCAACACCCCTTGTATTAACTGCCTGGCAGGGTTTAATCGCCAAAACACTCGCAAAGGATCACAATATAGATTCAGTAAAATGGATAAATTAATACAAATGATTATTATTTCGTAACTATTACATGCCAAAGTCATACAAGACGTTCTCTTGTATATTAGTGAGTACCATGACATTAGCTTATTTACAAGGTGACGTATGAATTTAATTTGAAAACAAAACATGAAAATTATGCGATTTTAAGTTCATATTTACAATTTTTAGAAAATATTTTAATGATGAAATAAATCATTTGCTAGCAAACAAATAACTAGCATAAATTAGCGAACAAATTCCTTCAATAATAATAGAATATCGTTTTAGATTGTAATAAATGTAATATTTTTTTGTTTAGAATTAAATTTAAATGATTGTCAGGTGGTACATAAAAATGCAACTAGACAAAACATGTAGTTTTTAAATTTATTTTTTAAATGTTGACGAAATAAAAATTGAGCTGACGATAATTTAAATTGAAACTTCCCGCAATTTGAAAAGACTCTACTGAAATGAAACAAACATCTTTTGAAGTTTCAATAAAAAATTACATAATGAATGAATTCCATCAAAATAAATATTAGATACATTTTTTTTTCTTGAATGTAAATATTATGATTGCAGTTTTTAAAACTTTTTATGATCTGCAACAAATTAATTAGCAACATTTTGGGCATAGTAATTATATATTTTTTTATTCATCGTTTTCATTTCCTTTTCAATTTGGCTTAACATAAACGTGTGATTTATTAGCTTTATAAATGAACTGCAGTATCTGACTCTTTAAAAACTTTTAACTCTATTTCATTTATTACAACTGAAATGAAGAAATCATTGAAAAATGTCATAATTCGAGATTATTTTGAATGCTAAAGGGAAATGAATAAAAATAAACAAATCCTAGGAGAGTATCATTTTGAATATGAAAAAAGAACTAAACAACAGATATTATAAAGATATTAATTTCTGAATTTCTTTGATCAGAAAAAGCTGGTCTGATTTGCAGCTTGAATATCGGAAATTTCCCTCTTTTCCATATTTACACCAAGTTTAGACATGCGTATTAATTTTTGGAGTAATTATATGCAGTAAAAAACATTCTCAAATGTTTTTTTTTTACTTGACATAAATTCTTGTAATAGGTAGTGAAAATCTTGATAAGTATATCGGGAAAAAAATTTTATAATCTCTTCTCTCCCTCTTTTTTTTTTAGATATCTTGTTTATGTACACACATACAAACGGATATGTTTCTCTTCAAAGTATATTTTGTTTGTCCATGTTTGAAAGAAAGTCACAATTTAAATGTAAAAATACAATACTTGTTTTTCTCTATTTTCATTTATTTATTGTATCCCTAGGCTGATAGTACTGACAGACATGATAGCAAAAACTTCTTCCTAATTTTCAAATTAAAATAGACAAAAAAAAAAAAAAAAAAAAAAAATGAAAAATACTGAAAATCTCGATGGTGATAGTTTTTTGACGATTTTAATATCTACACTTCATTTTCATTTTATACGAGGCAATGAAATTAATAGAATTTCTAAGGCGTGTAATTGAAGTATTCTTTGATACTAGACTAGCTGCAATTTAAATGAAATGACAGTCGTTACAGGAAATTAACATAAATGGAATGACGTTATTACAGCTGAAAGATTAACATCGCTCAAATGTAGATTAATAACGTCTATCGGACGGACGTAAATATATATACAGGGTGTTCCACAAGATACGCATTGACTAATATTTACAGATTCGGATAGAATACGCCAAGACGAGTATTTTGTTGTATAACATGTGGGGTCCCCGAATATAGAATAATAGACTAATTACACGAAGAACGTTGATTGCGAATCCTACAATTTGTATTCGAAATTACGATGCATACGACGATTGCACAACATGGAATCTGTGCGAACAAATCTGTGCGAACCAACGAGAAGAAAAGCGCGTCTACAAGTGAATATGCGAATTGGATATTGTATTGAGCATCGTGTTTCATGGTGCTGATTTATCATGAATTGCAATCACCAACAGCTGTAACAGTGGCCCATTATTTCCCGGATCTTTACCCGTGCGATTTTTTTATGGAGAAATCTAAAAGACTCAGTGTATCTCACACAGCCCTCAACATTGGACGACTTGAGAACAGCAATCAAAACAGAGTTCAAGGAAACATATGTTTTGCAGAAAACTATTGCGAACTTCGATTCCAGACTTCATGTCATTTAGTCGAACGGCCGACAATTCAAAAATCTGTTGCATTGAAAGTTCTCTATAAACATTGATTTTCACTCGGCTTTCTTCTTATTTCTTGATTTTTTCTTATAACACAAGCATTACACCTTAATTATAGTTTGACGCTATATTCTGGAACCACACATGTTATACATCAAAATACTTGTCTTGATGTGTTTTATCCGAATCTTAAAATATTGGACGCTACATACCTTGAGAGGCACTCTGTATATATAAATGGAGTCTTACATTGTAAAATAATCCAACAATCCAAAATAATCCTTTTCAAAAGAAACAACTTGAATGTTTTAAGGGAGAAAAAAGAATGCTGAAAAGATGGTTTACTCCATTCCTTTATTTTTATTTTTTATCTGCTTGCATAAAAAAACATGCAGATGGTAAAACCTCTCAGCATAAGAGCTTTCTCTTTCTACTTTCCCAAGAAAATATCGTTTGCTTTTTTGTCATCTTTTCTGCGGTTGACACTTTCAAATTGGGATTGATTGAGTTATTTTAGCTTTCCGCGAATACATTGCTCTCCGAATTTTACACCATGCTACTTTTTAGGTGAATATTTACTCTGATGGGCCCAATATAGTTTATCGCCTTAGCCCAGGGGAATGCATAATATATTTTTGTGTATGGACTGTGTTTCTGTTTTCAAACAGCTCAGCGGAAATAGGCAATATATTTCTATCTTGTAGAATTATTTTTCTATTATCAAGCTCTTTTATTAACAATTAATTAAAGAGAATAATTTTTATTTGAGGAAATTTTTATTTTCCAGATGAATTTCGGCCATTGAAATTCATCTGGAATCAATTCGGAACTTCGAGGGCATTGACACAAATATTATGGCATTAATGGAATTGTTCCTTTTGTTTTTTACTTTCTTCATGTTTTTTTCCATCTTTTTTATTGCTTCTAATTTTGCGTGATCTGCTTTAATATCCTTAACCAATGTGATTCTTTGCATATTGGGAAAAATTAATTTCATACCGTTCCTGTTTTATAGATTGCATACCAAATTGTAATATGGCATGTAGTCTGGTAGTCATGATTATATTCCAAATTTCTTTTATATACCTATGCTCCTCACGAATTATTGCTATGTAATATTTGTCGAATATAAGGGATATTTCCCTAAAGAAGTATTTCTGCACTGTTCTTGAACACATCCTAAGCTCCTGTTTGCAAAAAATAGAAGATTCTAAACAAGAAAAATCAGGAAACAGTTTCCTTGACTGGTCGACATTTTAGTTGCAAAATCTATGTGTGTAGTTATATTTATCAACGTGTTTTGCCGTTATAGTGCTCACTTATGCTCAAGCAGATAGATAAACTGGTAAACCTTGACTGGTCTTTTATTCACATCGAGCCACTCCTTATTTTTATCCAATTTCCAATAAGCAATTCCGCATCACTCTTATGAATATTTCTTAAAGACAATTTTTTTCCATGAACTACTAATTTCACGAGAAACTCGCTGAGTTTCCACATGATCGTTAAAATAAATTTGCTCTGCTTTTCGCCCAGGGCTAATCATCGCTCACACTACACATGAACGTCTGCTTTTCTTGACTGCTAAACAAAACCAGAAAATCTTTTCTGTATAATTTTCAAGGCAACGGGAATGTGCGAACTAACCCCGACAATATTATTGAATAAATCAACTTTGGTGACCAGCTGGTTCATTTTGGATGTTAATTATATTTAATTTCAATTAATTCATTTAGATATAACATGTTCATAATTCCATCTAACTATCAGACATTAAAAACGTTTCATTTTACATACCCTTACATATCTTCTCTTCATGATTTTTATGATTCTTGGCAGCGGATTCAGTGTCTTTGTTATAGTGCTATTGTAGAAACTAATATACTGTTCATATAGCTCTTCTAAATTTTCAAGATAATGTAATTTCATATTTTTTATTCTTCTTTTACAATATTCAAATGTCAAACCAAATTCTTTTTATTAATCTTTCTACCATGGAATAAAATAACGCAATTAAATATTTGATGAAAGTATAAAATTGACATGAGTTTCAGGGCAACAACGTAATATATTTTTTGAAATCAGATTAAAAATATTTTTGAAATGTTTCCGAAATTCCAGATAATTTTACACTATTAAATTGGTATCTTTAAAATAAAGCGTTTTCATTTTTGGAACGGTAAAAAAAAAAGTGTTTTAGCATAATAATATTTTCTAAAGTTATCGCGAAAGAAATGCCAAATTTAATTTTTAATTAATTAAAATTATATTAAAAATTTCAGTCTAGTCCAATTGAGCCGTTAACTGACTGATAATTTTTATGTTCAGTTATTTAGAGATCATTTGTAGTCAATCTTCATGTACCCAAGCAACGAGAGGATTTTTATGGATACACTACACAACTACTACTTTGGATTTACGGATACAATGTCACAACTGTTTGCAACTGGTTTGAAGAACATTCGGGATAATTCCAGGGAAAGATTTAGCCACCTAGATCGTCCGACTTAAATAGCATCAAATATTTATGGGACGTAAGCCAGAGGTCAGTTCATGTACAAAATCCTGCATCAGCTATACTTTCGCAATTATAAATATCGAGAAGGTATCCATGACTTGTCACCTCAGTGTATACCTAACAATTTAGATAGAAAACCCCTATTTAAAAAAATTATTTAAAATAAGACTTTTTAGACATATAAGTAGCAGTGTACATGCAAACACTTGAAACGACAGAGAGACATTCCTTAGACGTATTTCGTTCTAAGTTTAGCAGAAAACTGCGATTTTATCATTAAAACCACATACTTAATTTCTTTTGTGTAGCAAGCCGCTATTCTAGTTTACCCTGTTGAAAAACAGACTACAGCAGGACAGATAGAAGAGTCAATTGTCAAACGTTTGCTCTGTAAATAAATTTTCAGCTTCTGCAACACAATATTCTTTAAAAATTTAAGAAATTGCAAGTCTTTAAAATAAGAGAACTAATGAAAATTGTAAACCTCCCATGGTGCAAATGTCCAAAAAACGTACATGATAACATTAAAATTGGACTTGTTTTCGGCCATGCACAAAAAAAAAAAAAAAAAAAAATAACTGAAAAAATTACATTGGATTTGTTGTAGCTGAAGATTATGAAACGCGTATACCACATTCTTGTTTCAAGACCTAACAGAATATTAAATGAAATTTTTGAAAATTTTACAGCTTTTAAATGACGTCGAAATCTTATCACAGTCGATGCGAATTTGAATCCAATTTTAAAATTAAAATTATGCCCATTTAGATAACCTTTAAATCGCTGTATTGAGCAAAATCAATATTTTACTGAGAAATCTATAAGTAAATTATACTATTTCCTTAAATTTCCATTCCAGCCAGTTTACTTAATTTATTTCTATACATTTTTAGAAGCTACCAGGTACAGAATTTAAAGTATTTCTCATAAGAATTTTTCTTCTAATTTCTTATGTTTCAACACTTTAAGTTTCTCATATTTTTATATTTAAATAAGCAAACATAGCTAACTTAAAAAAAAATAAATGATTCAAGATTTCCTGGAATAAACCATCTTTATTTTAATAATTAAAAATTATTCAAAGTTAGACGTAGAGGTACACAATAGCAAGACAAGAAATTATGTATTAAATTAAACTCATTGCAGAATATTTACATATTTGCTTGAATAAAGCTGTAAGTTTGGATTAAAAAAAGTCTGACTCATTTTGAAAGAACCAGCGCATTTAAGAGAGGGAAAAAAATGGTGGAATGATGGTGTACTTTATTTCAGCAACTATACTTTATCTCAGTATACATAAAGAACAAGCAGATGCTAAAATTCTTTTTCTAATTTTCCGTGAAAATATCGTTTGCTTTTTTTTTTACCACATTCCTTGCGGTTGACACTTTTAAATTGGGAATGATTGAACGATTTTGGCTTTCTGGAAATGCATTATCCTCCAAACTCTTTCTTTTTAAGGTGAATATTTGTTGTCCTAGGTCCAATATCCTTATCGTTTTTCTCCAGAAAAATGCATGATATATTTTTGCGTGGAGTCATCCTGATTTTGGCGTCAAACTGTAGAGTAAAAATTGATAATATATTCCTGTTTTGGCATTCGTTTTCTTCATATATTCTGCTTTTTCACAAAATGGTTTAAAGGGAAAGTATATATCCTGAAATTTAAATCCTTCTTTCTATGTGATTTTGTTTAATTACATCGAAGAAGTTGTTAAAACATAATATGTTTGCAATTAAAATACATTTTATTGAAAGAATATTGTTTGGGTAAAATTTCGGAGGAAGATTTTCACACTATTTTAACTTGCCAGCTATTTTAATTGTTGCATATATAAATTGAACAAAACATTTCTACCAATATTAAGAGAAAGTGTATCTGAGTGTATAACCGCACGAGAAAGGAAACAAAATAAATCAATGGACAAAAAGTATCAAATTTTGTATGAAGATACATTGTTTAAAAGTACTGTAAGAGTGACGTTTTATAATTTTTGATGATTTAAATACCAAGCCTTATTTAAATGGGTTCTTTTCTTAATTTAAATAACATGATACAAAAATGATTCTTACTAAATAAAAACGTTATAATAATGCACGTTATAGTATGGAGTGCAGTTAGTTAATGCGATTTTTTTTATAAGGAGTTAAAATAATATGCGTTTCGGTTTTTTTTTCTAATTTTTAACAAACGTTTAAACATATATATGTATGGTTTAACGCAATTATTGTTTTTAAAAATTTCTGATGAATACATTTTTTTAATTTTCTATTTGATTCATTTGCCTCGTCAAGGATTTAAATTGTTTCTTTTGTTTTAATTAATAAGAGAAAGTTATCTAATATTTTTACTGCATTAAAAACATACAATACTACAGAACAATTGAATTAATAATATATATATTATAAAAAGGTATAAATTATGTTTCAAATTTATTTCATTTTAAAGATATGCTTACTGAAAATTACACTTCACTATTTTTAATTTACAGCATGAGTTAACTTAATCTTTTAATTTGAATTTTTTTGTCAAAGTGACAGCGACACGATGATGAAGGTTAATTTTTCCAACAAGTACAACGAGAATTTGCAATATAAATTTTATTGAATGAAAGGATATTTTGTAAGAAAAAAAAACTTTAAATATTTGTAGAAATTAATAAAAAAATTAAAAGAATTATATTCAAAATAATATAAAATTGAAAACATATATTAATTTGATAAAGATGCAAAAATGAATGTTATACTATAAAACCTTTTCTTGGTTTGATTTCTGTTTAATGCTAGAAAGAATTTCACTTAATATGTAATAAATGAATTTTTTTTAAAAATGATCTGAGGTGTACAGTATTATCCCTCAAAAGACATATGAGCAAATTTTATAGTTCTTTGTCAAACAGCCTAGCCTTTAGAACACACACACATCTTTATTATAAATAAATATAAAGACTAAGATAAGAATGAGTAAAACTACAAACAAACAAAAAGCAAACGATTTTGAAAGAATTTAACAGTTTAGTGTCACATTACAGCTTTTATAAAAGATTAAATTATTCTATAAAGCCATTATTATATAGAGAACAACGCAATTTGAGCATTTATTGTTTACGAATAATTGTAATAAATATATATCCTTTACTATTAATCATTAACTTTGATAAACATGGCTGTAAACTTTATTATGCAACGCATTTTGGCAACGTGTGAATAGGCATTTCGTTCTTTTTTTTTTTTACCTTTGAATTGAACTGTATCAGTTTGATTTTTTTCAAATTTAGTTTAATTAAAACTTTTTTCCTAATGTTTACTTTTCTTCTTCTGTCTAATTAATATTTACTTTTCAGAAATCTATTATTCGTTTTCTTTTAAATCAGAAACGAAACGTTAGAGAAGAAAAAAAAGTATTTTCAAAAACCATTCGATGATATTATATAAAAAAGAATTTCTTTCTAACGTATTTGTAGGGCAGAAAAATAAATATTTGATTTCCAAGCTTAGAGTAGATCTATTGCTACTGAAAAAAAGAAAATCTGATTCTGAGTTTTAACAGTTACGGAAAAGAGAATCCAATCTTTTATGTTAGCGTCTCAAAAGCATTTGAATTTAATTGTATCGTTTTGAAACATCTTATCGTGATTTAAAGTGAAATACAGCAGAATATTCAATGGATCTTTTGTTTTTTATAAGGTTCAAACTGTCATTTAGTAGTAATATTCATTTAGTACATTAAGAATTTTGAGACATCTATAGAAAATATTCCCTAATACTTCACTGTCTTTTGGTATTTCGATTATATTCCATTTATTGGAATTCATTCATTTACCGACAAGTTTCAAAAGTGAAGACCATAAGCACTTACTTTTCTAAAAAAAGACATGAAAACGAAATACACAAATATAAAGTACTATAATCGTCAAAAAGTTTGACCTCCAGATTTTAAAGAATATGTAAAATGTCCATTTGTCTGTTTGGCAAAGCTAAATCAAAAACGCTTTGAACCAGAAGAATTTAATTTGGTATACGGTCTTTACACCAAATTCCCAGATTCCAATCGAATTTTGAGTAAAATCTGTTCAGAGAAAGGCTGGCTGTTCGAATAGAAGTTAACATAACAAATACAAAACGTAGCAGATAGATAAAATTCTGTACACAGATTTAACATCTGTTGTGTAGACACCTATAAAGCTTTTGAGCCAAATCCAATAAGGGGGGGGGGGGAGGAATGACTATTTGTAGGTCTATACTTTCGGAAACATGAAAATACGATAATTGAAAAACGCAATTACTTAAACATACATCATATTTGGTATGGAATTTTGTGAGTTCAATTGTAGCTTTATGTCAAATTTTTGTTTGAATCGGATAGGAAAAACACGTCTAAACCAAAAATTAGTTTTTTTGGATGATCTTAACCGCATGCATGGAATTAATCGCCAAATAACTCGCCAAGAATTATACAATAGATTCAGTAAAAATGCTATACTCAAACCAAAAGTTAGTATTTTGTAACTATTGTACGCCGATGCCATACGTTGTATTCTCTCGGATAACACTTTTATTCGAGTGTGCACGTAAAAGTTTTGGGAGAAAACTTGGGAGAAAGTTTTAGATTTAATTATATTCGTTTGTTTATCTGTCTTTGTTCGTGTAATTGCATATGTAAATTTTGCGTGCGATCTTATGATTATAATTGTAATTCTATGCGAAAGGTTTATTTCAATCGATTAGAGAAAAGGCGTCCAAAATATCTTTTTTCCGGACATTTGTTTATTACCTTCATGCCAGTGATTAATCGCCAAAAGTTTTCAAATCTTGTATGATACATTCATTATAAATACTATAAGCCATCAATATTTCGGATAAATATGTGGATTTTTCCTAGATTCAGAATTTAATGTGAGGGAGGGGATATAACATATCTATAGGGATAAGAGAAAACATTTTGCGGAACCACTCCCATTGTTTTCATAAAGATGGTGAAATTAAATAAATAGAATCCATACACAACCTTGCAGTCATCTACAAACCTAACCGCTAAGTAATTTAAAACCTTTGTCCTTTATTTTAGTGTGATGCTTTCTATAAGAGGAACAAAGGATTTCTTTCAATAAGAAATCAAAATTTCAGAACTAAACTAGTGCTATAATTTTAACGTTTATGAAGTGTGAGTTCTTACAATTTTAATTTTGACTTATTACCAGATTCGATGTTATTTATTTGCAAAGAATTTATTTTATTTATCAGATAGTGAGTAATTTTTGAAAGCGTTAAAGGACAAATATATAAATTATTAGTTGAATATTGTAAGAGAATATTTTCTGCATATTTTGTATGGCCCTTTTCTCACCCATTAAGACGGAAATGCCGCAAAACTACGATTTCTAACAGAAAAAGCGTACCGCATTCAACATTTAAGCCAATAGGATTGCATGTTTGTGAAGTTACAGATCGATAAATTGTCGATCCTTTGAGGAATTGAATTTCAAATTTTGTAAATAACTACTCTTGAGATGTTAAATATATTTGCCAAATCTTAACCATCTGACTTCTTACTCTTAGTAATTATAATGTTTGTTTATATTTGGACAGCCGGACAAACAACTTCATCCAAATGGTTTCATTCGAAATTTGAAGAAAATTTACAAATTTGATTTGAAGGCCATATATTAAATTTGTTCTTCGGGCTTTTATTTAATTTTCGTATTGACAAAAGAGAGACAAAATTCCAGAAAATATTTCTCGGACTGAGACAAATCTGAAACGTGGAGATTCGTCAAAATTTGGATCTCGAATTTTTTAACGATTGCAATACTTTCTTTTTGTATACCAGAAATTGAAAAACATTCTTAAAGGTGGGTTTATACTCGGCCAATTATAAGACAACGCATGCGCAGAAAGGTACTGATTTATGTTTGCCACAATTTCATAATATAGATTCAAGTATTCCATGCTTGGCTATAAATTGCACTTTTGGCGTTCCTCGATTTTTACTGCGTATCGTATTAAAATGGTGGATATTCAAGCAAAAAAACTTGGTAAAATAAAAAAAAGTAATAAAAAATACATATCTAAATGTGGGAAACTATAGAAAAAAAGGGGCAAATAAAAAGAAGGGAAAAAAGAACTAGCTTCAGAAAGAACAAACAGCAAAAAATTTCGGATTTAATTTATGGTATGTGATCAATTTTTTCACGCCAAACAAACTCGCCAAATTCTACAAACGCAAAAAAATAATACAGAGGCATGTTGCCCTGTCAGGATAAATACTTTCATGGACCGAACAGCATTTTTCAGCCTTTCTACGCATGCGCTGCCTACTGACCGTCATATAATTGGTTGAGTATAAAACCACCTTAAAATTAAAAATCTGAAAATAAAAATTTCATTTTTTAAATACAATTTCTTTTTTTTATTACTTCCAGGCATTCAAATGGACGAACTGACTGAATTTCAAAATTTGTTTTTTTGAAATGTGGAGATATTTCATTACAATCTCCTGACTTAGCAGCAGACATTTTCCTTTCTATTTTTCTTATGTGAAAAATGATAATATTTAATTATTTTTAATTGAGAAAAATGATAATATTTAATTATTTTTAATTATCACTTATTTTACCTAAAATCATTCCTATACAACATGGAGTCAAATTTCCAATTTAACCTTTTGGAACCATCACAGTATTTTATTTGTCCATGATGGCGAATTTATTTTTTATTCAGGTTTAATAAAGAATCCTATTTCAAACATTTGCTCTTCCTTGAAAAACAAAATGGAGAAAACCTGAAGATTTCTTGAAGAAAATTCTTTCTTGTTTTCTCAATTCTTCTCCGTCGCGAGCATTGATATTTTCTCTAATTCGATTTCAATGCTTTGAGACTTCTGTACGCTTTTTTGTAGAAAGGGATTCCGTATCCAAATCTTCCCCAGTTTCCGGTTCGGTGTTTTACGATTTCATGGTAACAGGGATATTGTCTTTCAGACTTCGTTATTTCTTTCGTTTTTTGTGATATTTGACCGTCTCGGAGTTGAAATGGGATAAGTCGTTACAAGCGAACTAGAAGAAATTTGAAATTATTAGACAGCAGAAAGTTATGAATTATAAAAAGATTTATTAAGATTATTACGAGAAGAAGATAGAAAATTATAAGAAAATTTAGATTTGAATGTGAAAAAAACTGAAGACTTTAATTGGAATAAATTTTCGCTAATTATTTTTTTAACAAATGTACAGGGTGAGCACGAAATAAGTTACCCACTTCAGAGGGCTCTAAAATGCGTTCTATTGGTCCAAATAAGATAAAATTTGAATTACAGATTATTCAGATGATGCGCTTTACAGTTATTAAAACAATTAATAAAAAAATTCACCAACAGATGGCGCTGTAACACAAATGGTATTTATTTGCATATATTGAAAATGGGAAACATAATTTGCTTTACAACACATGTCTATTACCATTTTGCTTTGGATAAAAAGAAAGTGGATTCTGCACGAATATTAGTTTCTTTTCAGTTCGTTATGCCTACGTTGCAAGAAAAAGCGTTCTTGGTGAAATTGTTCTACCAGAACCAACAAAACTCAGTTGCAGCTCCAAAGAAATTGCGTCGTATGAATCAGATGCGATGAGGTCCAATGTCTCCAGGTGCCCTACGCAAGATGATGCAGACATCATTTTCATTTACATCCTTGTTTTATCACCTCATATTGATCGTTGTGTAAAGCGATTATTAATACAGCATTTCACTTAAGCACGTGTTATCAGCCATCATTTCCCAATACCATGGCCTTTTCGCTCGCCGGACACCAACTCCGGTCATCTATGGGAAAAAAACGGTTCTCTGATTAGAGCAAATTGTTGAAATGAAGGAGGACATATTGTGCAATTTTAATTTTACTTTATTTAACAACTAGCCGCCTTTGGCGACCAGCCGGTTCGCCAATCTTAATGTTCGTTAAAATTTTAATAATTAAATATTTTATGCAATTTCTACTTTAATAGCTTCTTCATCAAAATATTTTAAAACTACAAATTTTGATTATCATATAATTCATTCATAATATTATAAAGGCCTTCAGTCATAACGTAATATGTATCTCTCTCATTTTCTGTTAGCACCCGTAGAATTTATGCTTTAAATTAAAGTGGAAAGAATTTATCTTCAATTAATATAATAATATTTTTTACTGAAACAAAGCATTTTTTTATAATCTGATTACTGAAAATAGACTCACTCAGCGTTTAAACTTTATGGGCACTAAAGAATATCTTTTTAAATTTATTTAATATCTCAAGAGTTGGTCAACAAAATTTTCTTAGATTCATTATGAACAGATCGATTCATTAACAATGTTTAAATTTAAATGCATCAAACACTAAGAAAATAAAACGAATCGTTTAAAATAAACGGTTGAAAACAGGTTTTAAAAAAAACTACTTAAAAAACAATGTACTTAAAACTATAAGCATATACAAAAAATATATAACTAACATAAATACAATTTACTTACAAAAGCATGCAACTAACCCAAAAATAATTTAAATCATCCATTGATAACGTTGTCATGGCAACAATCAGAACAGAATGCGCATGCGTGAATTTTCTTCGCCGGTTACGTAACGCAAATACGTGATTTTTTTCTACGCCAGTTGGGGTAACGCTATGCGGATTAGACATTTTTAATTTCCTTTATTCTGTTTTATTTTAATTCAAAAGTACTTCAGAATGAATCTGAAAGATTGATTCATTAACAATGTTTAATTTTAAATGCATCAAACATTAAGAAAATAAACAGAACAGATTGAAATAATCCGCCGAAAAATTTTAACCCTAGCCTCATTATTGTTGGGAGAAAAAAAAAACTGAAGCCTTTCTCGTTTGGCGCTGGGGATAATGGAAGATTTTTTTGGCGGAAAAGTTGGCGGTGGGGAAAATGGAAGATTTTTTGGCGGGAAAGTTAGTTTTTAATTAATAATTAAAATTCTAATCAAAAATTCGAAAAAAGAAACCCTAGGTGCACATTCCCAGCCTGTAAGGTATACATGTACCAAATTTGGTAGCTGTATGTCAAACGGTCTGGCCTGTAGAGCGCCAACAAACAAACACACACACACACACACACACACACACACACACACACACACACACACACACACACACACACACACACACACACACACACACACACACACACACACATTGAGCTTTATTATAAGTATAGATATAGATTATAAACCATATTAAATGGTTTTATGTGTATTACAACTTTACCTAACTGTGACTTTTTGTACAATTTTTTATTTAATAAATATAAAGCTCATCATCTTAATCTGTAGTTCAAATTTTATCTCATTTGGATCAATAGAACGTATTTTTGAACCCTCTATAGTGGGTTATTTCTTGCTCACCCTGTGCATGAGCAAGCGTAAGTTTAGAATTTTGAAAAAAATACCATTGCTAACAGATTTTTTATATTCTATTTACAGTTATGTTTTTATAATTAAAAAAAATAACAAAATGTGCTTATTATTTTTTTATTTCAAATCCTTTTTATAGCAAAGCACGAGGAAAAAGAATAATTTGTTTATGCAAAGAATAATAATGAAAACGATCTTATGGCAAATATATATATATATATATATATATATATATATATATATATATATATATATTTAGTAAACAATATTATTCCATTTGATGCGTTATGATTAATAAATAATTTTGGTTGCAAACGATTCTGTGAATAGTTTTACTGTTAGGAAATGAAATAAAAATGAATGCTAATCTTGCATCAAACAATTTAAAAATTAAAAAAAAATAAAAAAAAAAATCAGAAAAAAAATTTTTAAGCGACAGAAATTAGTGAAAGAATGCAAAATAAATAAATAAATAAATAAATTTTACGATTTTGAATGACTTCGATTAAAATTAATCAAACAAAACACTGATCATCTATTTAAACTTTTTTTTAAATAAAAAAATCTTCAATTTAAAAAATGATTAATAAGAAAAACCGAGTTTTATTTTCAAATTACGAGTGATGTACAATTTCAAGAGCAAGCACGCATACCAGTTAGCTTCAACAATTCGCCAAACAGAAACATTATTCTAAGAGAAGACAGCAACGCAGATTTTTCATTCTAGATCGTCATAATATTTTTTTAAATCCACATCCAAATATTACATGTTCTCTGTGTCTTTATATTGAGCAACGCAATAATTTATTACAGACTTTGGATCGAAAATGTTTTTTTCTTTTCTTGTAAGACTGTTTCATAAATCCGAAATACCTCCCACGATGTTATTTTATTAGAGAGGCAATTGGAGACAGTATTTGTTAGCGTTTGTTTTTCATAGGCATGAAGGAAATAGAGATATATGTGTACAACCTAATTGTTGTCAATGTACTTCACATTGTTAATTGTTTGTATATATATTGCCTAATTAAATCGAGTGTATGTATCGGTGCTTTCTCATCTTCTTTCTTCAAACCCAGATCTCAAACCATGTGATTTTCATATATTAACTTTACATGTCATCAACTGCTACATCCAAGATGGAAAATATGTTAAAATAAATTATCATTTGATTAGCAGAAGACATTATGGCTATTGGATAAAAAAACTTTAAAACATGATGCCATGTAACAACAAATACGCTTACACATACGTTAATTATGCTTATTTCCTATTTTGGATACTTAAGTGCAAAATAAGATGCTTCGTCTTATTAAAGTTGCATTCTTTCAATTAACCAAAAGAAATTTCTTGAAACCTAATTGTTTAATTATTTTGATTATTAAAGTATTGTTACGGACCTGCGATTCTGCTTCCCAGCATAGTTGGTTCCATAGGAAGTCTCAGAGCTTGGCGCCCACTTGGCGACGAATTTGGAGACTTTGGCGCCAAAATAGATTATACCCGAAACATCGAGAATTTTCCCGATCCGTCCAGTAGGAACGGAGATACGCCTCGGACGTTCCTGATTGGTTGAGAGGCTTCTAGCCCCGCCTCCTGAGACCTATAAAAGGAGCTGCAGCTGCCGGGGAGTCGACAGGGAATTGAGTAGTCGTGGACCAATGGAGTCGAAGAGTAGTAGGGATCGATGGTAAAGAACTGGCCTTTCATAGCTAAGCGGAGCAGAGACGGAGTCAAGCTAGTGCTGAACTAAGCTGTGCGCTACTGTCTGCAGTAGAGATTGTTGTATGCTGCACGTCTCGGCTGAAGATAATCATCTTCTGTGCTGTATATTGTTGTCGTCTTTGTGCTGTCCTGTGTGTCGTCGTGTAAATAAACGTCGTTGTTTTATTTTCTACTGTCGTCTGGTGATGGAGCGTTCTTCACACCATATAACTTCCACTATCCAAACGAACCCCGGAAATTTCGCAACAATATGCAGATTATCTAATGTTATCCGGAGCTAATAGAGAATATAGGTAGATGGATATTTTTACAAATGGAAAAATACCTTAAACGTAATAAAGGATTATATACCATTTTATTAGCGTCAATAAACTTGCGGTCGATCACCGATAATGTATATCGTATTTTCTTCGTTTTCCAAAAATAAAAATATTGCAAAAGGTAATATATTATTCAGCTGCCGATTCCAGTTTAAGAAATCTTTGGGATCTGAATTTAACATAGGGTTTCACTCAATTTGAAATGATATCAATTTCAAACTCAACATTTCTTTTTAGAAAAGTGACTTCATTATGACTTTTAGTCGTCCGATATTGCCCTAAAAAGTACCCCCGCCCCCCAGTATAAAAGGTTGAATATTAAAATAAAATTGACACACATTTATTGTTATGCCACGATCAAACGGAGGTAATTTTCTTTGTTCGGGACTGGCAACAGATGTTAGGGAGATTTTGAAAATATGGTGAAAGAGAAAAGCGTTTAATGTTTGTGCTGTGCTGTTGTGTTTTAAATATATATTATTGATGTTTTCTTTGGCGTTATCATCTATGAACAAAATTGCCTACATTTATTTTCTAAGTCAATCCTAATAGGAATTTCAATTATATAATGTAGAACTAGTGTCTCAAATTATTTTAAGCTAATAAACGGCTATCTTTAGAACGAACGATTTTTCTTGTGGCAATTTTGGAATTGTCTGAAATGCCCTTTAATTGTAATATTCAAAAATTATATAATTCAGATTCATCTCAGTAGAATAAAATGTTTTTGCTGAATATGTTATTATATCACAAATTGACCGCCTTAAGCTTACAGAAGATACTGAATGAGCTGACCGCGACGACAACAACACTGGGTGAACAGTGTTTGAATCCTAAGAGCCTTCACTGGTTACGGTACAACCGTTCTCATGGGAAGTAAGACCCGTCATAGGTGTGAAGTAGCCAATCCTCAATGATTTCTGTATCCACTAGGGTGGCGAGATCCAACCCCCATACCGGGGGCTTCTCATATTTATTTTTGAGGTACAGCCCAGTTTGAGAATATATTATTATATGATAATTCTACTAAATATGACTAAAAATATCATAAGATACATAAAAATTTTATTGTATTTCATATATTTTACTAATACAGCAAAACATTCTTTACTTCACTTAAAGATTTTTTTTAACTGGAATAAATTAATTTTATTCTTTTTCTTTTAATCTGTAATAATTTAACTATTGTGCCGAATTAACTATTGTTCGAACTGTGTTAAAGTGGATAATATGTATCTTTTACAAACAAAACATGTTTATTTCAGTACTGGTTACATCAATACTTCAAATCTATCATACTCTGTAATATTTTATATCGCAGTACCTGATGCAAACTTCGGTATTCCCATGTTTGCAGTTGACTTAAACCAGTTTTCTTCTAATCCACACTGACTCTGAGGAGCTCCACAAAAACAAATGAAAATAGTCTGGTTGAATGTCACGCTTTTTTGTCTCAGTTCGCAGATGATTTTGAGGACTCCAAAGGAAAAAGGTTAAAAAAACAAAATGTGGTGGTACTTTTGATTTTTTTTTGATGCTTTGAAAAGTAGGTGCTTTAGTTTCGAATAGCTAACGGGATGTCTGGCTTAACTCGAGCGTGAGAGTCATTTTCCGATATATTATACATTCGATACACTCTATTTCTTACGTGCTGTTAGTTTAGATAGATTGTATCATTTACGAGCTTATTTTTAGAAAAAAAAGATATGAACCAGAGAATATTTTCGGTTATGTAAATGGATACTAAAAGTGAAGCAAGTTCTTTCCGAATTCTGAATTGTTTATTTAAACAAATAGTAAAAATATTTCCCTTTTTTCACAGAGCCGGGGTAAAGGCTTCTAGGGGCCCTAAGGAGAAAAAAAAATGTTGGCGACTCTTTTCTCCGCCAGAATTACAAAATGAAATATATTTTTTTGGCTGTAGTTTAAATTTTATATAGTTAGTTTTAAATAGCTAATTTTAACAGTATGAAATAGAAAAACGTGCAACTGCAAAACACTTTCTAAAAATTTGGTTTTAATATATCACTTGAAAAATAATTGCACAACGAAAGCTTCAATCTGTAGTTGAAGATGGAATTTAAAATGACTTCGCGTTGTTCATTAGCTCAAATCATCACGTGTTTTTTGTTGTCGTCGTTGTCCTTGAATAGTCATCTCCGCAGTGCATTCAAGTTGTTCTTTCAGCAGTATGTTCGCAAAAGTCTAAGTATGAACACGTGCGTATAACCGAGTTATTCTTTTTCAAATTTTTTGTTATTTATTCAGTCAGTGATTCCAAGTCTCTGAAACTGTGCCTGAAAAAAATATACAAAACACCAGTTAATTTCTACGTATTTCGCATTGCAATTCACTACCTTTGTTTAAAATAATATATCGTTATTTAAAAAAAAATGAATAATACTCAATTAGAACCTTCCAGAAAAAGAAATTCGACCACGTGATCCATATTTTGATAAAACTGTAACGCAATGGTCTGAAGAATGCGAAATGTCGGAAGAGTATTAAGATATTAGCGATGAAGAAACGATTATAAGATCATGGAGAAAAAAAGTGAACAAGGAAGTGAAGAAAATTAGGGCGTAGATTCAGAAGAGGAAAAATACATAGGTGACGTGGATAATTATTTCAATGGGTAAGGAAAAAATAGTTTCAAGTGGTCGAAGAAGTCGTTGTTGAGTTCGCATTCCCAGATGCCTCTGCGCAATATTGTTTTGAAGCTGCTCAGTTTAGTTTAATTTAGTTTAGTTATATTAACGTCCCGTTGTAAAGCAACACTGGGGCTATTTTGAGACGGATCTCGTAATTTTGAACCGAGGTCAGATGACGAGGACGACCTCTGAGCTGGCATCCCCCTCTTCACACCATACCACACCAGCGGGTTGAAGTTGCTCAGCGTTCGTCCTAATCTTCAGTGGCCATATCTGACTGAAAATGAAGCCTGGAGCTACATTTTCTTCATCGACGTGTTGCTTAAGACTGTAAAATATACAAATCCTAAATTTACTACAATTAGGCCAAAATATAGGGATCAAGAGTAGTTGGATTTGCGCAATTTGGATATAATGGTATTAAGAAGCTTTATGGGTCTATTGTTTTACATTGTTATTTTTAATTTGAATAATGCATAAAGAATGAAAAATTGTTCCTAAAATAATATTTAAAACTATTATATTCTTCATTTTTATTTTTAAATTCGAACAGATATTAACATTAGTGTAATTCTGTAACGAGGTAAGTACTCATTAAAAGATTGCATAGGTTTTTCTTACAACATCTTTCCAACATTTAATCTTATGACATTTAAAATTTTTGATGTTAATAATTTTAATATTTTTGGTAATTACATGATTTTCAAAATAAGTTCCAATGCTATTTAGAAAAGATAAGAAAGAAAAATAATAATTGACTCCCTGTCTCTGACCGCATGAGGAAGTTCATGTCTTTAATTACGGATAAAAATAATTTTTAATAATTGATAAAACATTTCTTAGCGAAATCTAAATAATATTGGGAAATTTTTTTGAAAAAAAAAAAAAAAAACTGAAAATCGTTACATTTTTTGAATTATAAAATTTGCAAATGGTAATTCGTTAAAATTTTACTAGAATAACGTTCAAAAATTAACTTATATCATACTTTATTTTAATTTGGGTCTGTCTGATTGTACGATTGTTACGTAAATATGCAAGTAGAACCAGGTTATTAAATAGACAAAGTAGACACCTAGGGTTTCAACCACCTGGGATTTTATTTGCGATATTTTGAATGTTATTTAGTTAATTTAAAATAAAGACGAAAAATTGATTAACTGCAAAAACATTACAAACAAACCCTCGGGTGCTCGAAACCCTAGGTGTTCTACTTTGTCTATTTAATAATCTGGTTCTACATCTACTGTCATGTGTACTAACACATTATAGTCATTTTCAACTTCATAATCCAATGAAAAAACTGAATGTGGATTTTAATCAGCAGTTTGCAAGTTGAATCAAATATTAATATATATCTAAAACATTCTGAAACAACGCAGACTAAATTCTATAAGTGGAAATAGCTAAGCCTTCTAATCATGTATGCATGTATATATAGAGATACGGTCAAATCTTTGATGTATTGGCTACAAAATTTGATATTGTTATGCAAAAATTTCAAACGTTTTAGTTTTGATGTTCTAATTTGCATTGCGATAAGCACTATAAACAAAGAATCTACTAAATTACTTTAGCCTTCCCGCCAAGACATGGAATTTTCTAGAAGAATCCTCAAATCTCTGTTCCTATTAGGAAAAAAGCAAAATTATTACATTTTGCGAACTTCAATTTTTGTCAACAAACAAGTTTTGTCAACAACAATTTTGTCAACAACAATTCATCGCCAAGTTGCTGATTCTGTCGCCAAGGTTATGGGCCATTGACGTAGCATTCATTAAATATGTATTAAGAATCTCTGTAAATCTTTCAGGCATTGCAGGCAAACAGTAACATTACAATAACATTTTTTTAACAACATTACAATCTCTAATTCTTATGATTATTTTATTTTTAATATCATTCATTTCACTATTTGCAGGTTTAGGTTGTGATGTTCTCTTGGATATATACGGAGAGATAGACATTTTTACCCTTAACGGATTACATCTGAAGTTTGATTAAATCTGTAAGATTATTGAAAGGAATCGGAACTTGAATTTAGAGAGGGGGAAAGTGTAGATACAATGCGAATAAGAAAAGATATTGGCAAAAAACATGCATGCATAAAAAAATGTCAAAATTCATATCACTCTCAAATTTAAGGCATATTTTTAAATCGGTTACAATTTGATAATTGAAATTTAAATACAATTATTATTCCATGCTAAATATCCTATTAGTAATAAATTTTTTTTAGAAATAATCAACCTATGAATATTTTTTTCGCTTTCCCCACGATATTATATAGCTTTCAATAAAGTGAATAATATGGAAATATATAATATCTTGAGCTAATATGTGTCTGCCAATGGAGAAATGAGATTTAGATCAGTATTCTGAACCATCGGAACATGAAAAATGTTCTAGATTTTTTTCTTCATTTTTATTTTATTTTAAAAATGTATTTTTAATTTTATAGCAGCGGTAATATCCATACAATGCACGTATTTAATATCGCATGAAATCTGTTATTAAAGTAATTAATATTTTTGAAAAAAAATTAAAAATCCATAAATTTACAAAAATTTAAAAAAAGACTTTGTTGTGGAAATGAAAATTAATACTACTCAAGAGATCAGTGTTAATTTTTGAATAGATAAAAGATGGTTTTCCTTTGCTAATATCTACAACAGTATCGAGGAGGAATTTGAAATGTTAATTTTTCATAAAAATCTTACTTAAATTTAAATACTTTCTTAGTAAAGGTCAATTACCAAGCAGTGGAACCATACTTGAATGTATTTTTCATTATATATAACCCGCCTTGCACATATCATAACTTATATTATCACTTACATTGTTTATATTTTTTAATTTAAATCATTATAATAATACAAGGTATTATAATAATACGAAATTAAAACCCCCCTAATCGGAGCTCTCTATACAGCGAACTACTCAGTATTAAGACTCCAAAATTGTTGGACGTACTATTGAAGACATGGGGGACGAATTAAGCGGAAAAAATAATTCCAGAAACACCGATAGATGGCGCTGTACAACAGAAAATATGTTGAAAAGATACAAAATAAGCACTTGTTGCACATTTTACTCGAAAGTATCAAACATTCGTCACAAGGACCTTCTCAATATGGTTCCCTTTTTCCAAATGTGGACAGCTATTTTCTATGGACAGCTTGTTCAACTGTGGATCCTAATGGGTCGATTGAGATGCTTCTCACATGCAAAGAGATAATGTATTTTATATGTGCTAAAGTTACCTGGCGTCCTGGATAAACAAGATTCTTTAAGTATCCCCAGAGCTAAACATTTATAAAACCCTTTCTTAAAGAGAGTTTATTATCAAGCTGTGACTCCATACTTGAATAAGTTTTTTAATTAAGCATAAACCGTCACGCATATTACTGTTACGAAATTTCCGGGGTTCGTTTGGATAGTGGAAGTTATATGGTGTGAAGAACGCTCAATCACTAGGCGGCAGTAGAAAATCAAACAACGACGTTTATTGACACGAAGACACACAGGACAGCACAAAGACGACAACTATATACAGCACAGAAGACGATTATCTTCAGCCGAGACGTGCAACAACAGCATACACAGCAGCATATAAAAAGACTCTACTGCAGACAGTAGCGCACAGCTTAGTTCAGCACTGGCTTCACTCCGTCGCTGCTCCGCTTACCTCTGGAAGGCCAGTTCTTTTATCGTCGATTCCGACTACTCTGCCGGGGCCGCGGTGGCCTGGTGGTAAGGTCTCGGCCTCGGAACCGTAGGGTTTCAGGTTCGAGACCCGATTCCACCGAAGAACCGTCGTGTAAGGGGGCCTGTTGCACGTTAAATCCGTCATGACCAAACGTCCTCCTGCTGGTGTGGCGTGGTGTGGAGAGGGGGGTGCCAGCTCAGGTGTCGTCCTCGTCATCTGACCATGGTTCAAAATTACGAGATCCGTCTCAAAATAGCCCTAGTGTTGCTCCAAACGGGACGTTAATATAACTAAACCAAATCCGAGTACTCTGCCCTAGCAGCTGTGGCCGCCTCCTTTTATTGGTCTCAGGAGGCGGGGGTAGAAGCCTCTCAACCAATCAGGAACGTTCGAGGCGTATCTCGGTTCCTACTGGACGGGTCGGGAAAATTCTCGATGTTTCGGGTACAATCTATTTTGGCGCCAAAGTCGCCAAGCCGCCAAATGGTCGCCAAGTTTGTCGCCAAGCTCTTGAACCTCCGACGCGACACCGAACTCCGTCCAATACAGATGACTGTAAAACATTCTTTCCGATGGTGGAACCAACTATGCTGGGAAGCAGCATTACAGATTCGTAACACTATAAACTATCACTTGCATTGTTTATATTTTTTATTAATTTAAACAATTATAATAATCATAATCATAAAGTGTTTGATAACTGTTAAATCCAGTTCAATAAAATAACAATTAAGAAAATATTCGAGCCTCTTTCACATATATCTAATTAAAATTCACATAGTAACAATTTGAAAAACAATACATTAAATTATTTCAGTTTATGGCTGCTTTTAATACCCAACTCCAAATGAATTCAAATATATATTAATATTAAATCCTAATACATTAGCGGCTTTATAAATAGTTGCTAAACAAATCACCAATTAATTAGCATTTAAATCACACAGCATTTAGAGGCACATTCAACATTGGAAATGAATCAATTACCCATCACTCCCACATGAAACAACCCACTTCCCCACAAAACGTCATAGAAAGGTACCGCCATTTGCTTTGGACAGGTCCTATCAAGTATCGTCTAGAATAAGTCAAAACCCACCATTTAATATTAGCATAGATATAGTCCTTCAGATTAAATGCCATTCAAGCCGTAGCCTCTAATTGCCTTCTGGATTTCAAGCCATTGGAACTTGGGAATAATGTTATTCAAACATCAGTTGAGAATTGCTGGCAGATTGTGGTGTTGAAATGATTTGAGTGTCAATTAAACTGCGTTTGGGATGTGCAAAGTCCTGATAATTCGATTCAATTGGCAATGAATTGGTTAAATAGTCTGAAATAATGTTGTGGTCACCATTTGTTTTGAGAGGAGCCTAAAGTTTTAATATAAAAGATAAACCGACTTAAATTAGGGGAATTCATTCTAAAATGACAGAATATCGTTTCCGATGCCTAACGAATATAATTTTGTTACTTTCTTGTATATTGGGGGAAAAAAACAGAGCATTGTAGTGATAAAAAGAACTAGAAATGCAAACAAATCTCTGTTTCAGATCATCCTGAATCAAACCCTCATTCAGTCAGTCAGTCAGTCTGTCCGTCCGTCCGTCCACTCCACTCTCTCAAAACCGCAAAGAGCAAGGTTACTGTAATTTAGTGTATGATCTGCTTATTAATGTAATAGATATCTATTAAATTTTGGATGATTTATATTGACAGAAAGTCTGTCTGGCAACCTGTTGGATTATAAGTGAACAGAAAATATACGAAAACATAAAAATATATATATATATTGTTACGCATCACCGGGTTCGTTTAGATAGTAGCAGTGATATGGTGTGGAGAACACAATTAGCAGGCGACAATAGAAAACAACGAAGTTTATTTACACGAAGACAGGACAGCACAAAGACGACAAATATTTACAGAAGAGGCGAACACAGGACAGCACACATTAGCACACTTCAGTAGTTAGCAGCACACGAAGCGGATAGACAGAATCCAGCAGCAGATGTGATCCTGGGAGCTTCGCTCTACCGTCTCTCCAACGGCTGAACTTCTCGCTTTAGGTGCCGACTCACTACTTCTCACACGACTTCGACTCTCAACGACGACACCCTGCAGCTTGAGAGTGCCTGTCTTTTATAGTTCCTAGTCAATGGATCTAGAAAATTCTTGAACTTTATTATTCAGTGAACAGTATTATTCATTTTGTCGACAAATTCGTCACCAAGTCGCCAAACAGTTCCCAAGCTCTGAGTTCATTGACGCGGCACCCGCACAGGACAGATCGTACAACGGTTTTTCCCACGATGACACTATTCATGCCGGGAAGCAAAATTACAGGTACAACAATATGGAGAAAATTTGGCACTCAGATTCAGCATCTATAGTGTACGTCTGTATTAAATTGAAAATAAATTTGCACATTTTCATGTTTTTGAACTCGATAATTCAAAAATACAATGCCTTAAATAAATGACATCTGAGACACTCTTTTGGCATCTGGATTGTAGATTTTTATCAGATCCTGAATCCAATCCGTAAAAAAAGTTGATCATCTATCGGTTTGCTTCTCCGCATGCCTCTTATTGCAATAATTGAAAAATGAGAATAATTGTAAATGAAATTTCAAATACGATTCTACAAATAAAGTCACCTCTTTGTCAAATTTTCGAAATCAAAAATAAATATTCCATTTTTTTAAGCCTTTTTTCCAAGGAAGCTTGAGATTCTCACCTGTGGGACTCTAAAAATAAAAATGTGAACATTTTTAAAGTTCATAATCTTTCTAAAATGCAGGTAGACGAAACATCTCACATCCTTTAAGTAATATTGCCACATTGAAAAGAGGAAGTCAATTCTCCATGGCCGAATGGTCATAGCACTGGTCTCTTAATCAAGAGATAGTAAGTTCGAATCCCACTAGAGACAATGCGATTCACAGTCTGTATAAATATTTAATTCCTTGATTTTATTTTTTCCTTTATTTCATGTTCCAGAAGATTCTGGACATTTCTTTAGTTTACCAGACAAGTGTTCTGGACTTTTCTTACCGTCTCCAGAAAAGTATTCTGGAACTTTCCCTGTTAGTATAAAAGCAGAAGATTTGTCAGACACTGTGTTCTCAGTTCTGAGTTGAGTTAATAAATTGGTTTAGCTCTACTTCTTGTGTGTGTCATTGCGTTCCATACTAAAGTACCTACGTGACAATATGTAAGGAAGCATCAGGCTGACCACTCCCACTGAATTCATGCATCAGACAATATAATCCAAAAAATGTTTGTCTCGGAATTTTGAAAAGAACAGCAAATTTTCTGTTTCAGTTTTGAATTTATATGATCATGGGAATTCAAATTCCCATATACATAAACATACACACATATATATGCAAATTAAGAAATAGAATTAAAAAAAAATTAAAGTTTCATGATAAAAAACTTTTGTTGATAAAATTAAATTGGGAATTAATATATCTAATTGTTTTTGTATAATTTGATTAGGCTGAAACGTATGGAAAAATGGAAATATATATTTTCTTTAACCCTTTCTAAGGCCGTGGGAAGTATGCTTCCCATCTTTGTTTGAATTTATGTAGGTTATTATGTTCTGACAAATTTTTTTAGAAAGACAGAAACTTAGATGATTTTGTTCTTTATTTTACACAAAATGATGTGTCTTGATTTGATGCTTAATTATTAGTTAATCAAATTAATTAATGAATCAAATAAAATTTATCTAATAAGCTAAATGAATCCCTTTTCTTATTCTAATTTCAAGCCTAAAAATATTTTAACATAATATGACCAGAAAAAAATGGCCCTTTAAAGGGTTAGCTCATATCTTCCAAATTTGAGAAAAATATATGATTTTTGTGAGGAAATTAAATACCAATTATTATTCGATTGGCTTATTGACTTTTATTGTTGAAGTTATTAATTTATTTACTCTTTTTATTCGTTAGAAATTCTGCATTATAATGTTTACAGATATTCTAAAATTTCTAATGAATTTCAGACAATTCCGAAATAGAAAATGCAAAAATAAATAATCAGCGCTTTCTTATTTTCACTAAGAACATTTCACACTTACGGATAAATTACAAAAGCGACTGAATTAGAAAAGAAATTGAACGATATAAAAAAAAGTGAAAATTGATATTTTAAAACTTTAATAACCTGAATACCTTTTAAGGAGAGAAAAAAACCCGAGGATTTGGTAATGGATTTTATCATCTATTTGAATAAGAAAGTCATTATCAAGCGAAAATTAAATTCCGTTTTTTTCGATAAGATATTATTTTATAAAGAAAATACTGAAACAAGATTTTGCTTTCTTATTAAACTAGTGATACACTCTTCATCGATTTTGAAAATAAATTAAAGTGATAAAAGTGTCTCAGGATGTAGTTTCAGTTTAGTTCTCATTTTAAATTCGATCTATGGCTGCTTAATCGTGATAACGAAACAAAAGCGAGTGCTTCCTTTTATTTTCTTTTTAAATAATTTTCCAAAGAGTATATTTTCTGTTTAGCTTCGCAAAGTGCAAAAAAGAAATGCTTATCCATTATTTTTTATTTTCTCGCATACATAGTATAGAGGAAGTCAAAAAATTCGATCTCGAGATTTTGACGAATCTTAACGTTTTAAAGCTACCAGAGTTCGAAAAACACATTTTAGGAAACCGTCTGTTTGCCTGTGGCAAAGATAACTCTGACACGCTTTGAGATAGATGTTTGGAATTTCGTATGTGGTTAAATTTTGAGTAAAATCCGTTCAGAGGAAGTCTGTCTGTCTAGTTGTTTGAATATCAGTCAACGCAATAATTACAAAATGGAGAGACTTAGATATATAAGATTTAAGACTTACACCTATTTAACATTTATAATGTAGATAGATATCTGCAGTATTTTGAGATAAATGCAAGTACGATTAGTTGGCTGTCGGTGTGTAGTTTCAAAAACATGTACGGTAATTGTAAAACACAGCGATTTCTGTATATCCTATTAGGTACGGTATTTTGTGGTTACAAGTGCAGTTTTGTGATAAAACTTTCATTTCTTTCCTTTGAGAAAATGTGTCTAAAACACATTCGAGTTTTGGATACTATTAACGCATACCAGAAATTTATCAGCAAATAACTCGACAAGAATGGCATGAGAGATTCAATAAAAAGCCTAAAGATTAATAGTTTGTAAGTATTGTACGTTAAAGACATGTAAGGCATTCTCTGACATGACAAGTTTATTATATAGCATGCGAGAAAGTTTGAGGGAAACTACTCTCGCTGGTAGCGAGTTTACATTCTGTAAAATGTGTGTTAAATTTTATTCTATTGATGTTAACATACTGTATCAAATTCCTTTATTTTTTAATAGCAATTTTGAAAAAAATCCGATACAGATATAAACAGACAGGCATACAGTCAATCTTTTCAGAAATTTGGTTCATAATTCAACCTATATCATATTTAAGACAAAAGCCACATGTTAAATTACATTTATTTAAATCGTTGCATTTTTTTTGGGGGGGGGGTATCACATACTCGAAAGATAGAAAATTTGCCCGCTGAAAAATGTTGGCAAAATTTGCTAGATATAAAAGTCTTGTGATATTATGCATATATTTATCTATCAAGCTGTTCCCTATTATTGAATTAAATTATTATAAAACAGACGGAATGATATTGTATTCACATAAAATATACAGCAAGTATAATTCTTCGATTTCTAAAGGGGACATGACTTAACATAAAACGTAGAAAATCAGCAATATTATGTGATCGGCCTTTGACTTCTATAATGCGTTTTCACTGTATAAAGATTATAGCAATAAGTTGGGAAAAATTATAAATTTCATTGGAGTGAAATTTGTAAGCATGCATTCATATTGACACAAACGCACAGACAGACAGACAGACAGACAAACAGACACACACAGAGAGAGAGAGGAAATAGTTACAATTATACCTTAAATCTGTGCCTATTTTTACAAATTTGTTATATTGTTTTTCTGCGCATTCACTTTCGCGGCAAGGAAGAGGCTATACTAAGTGTTGCTATATCAATAACCACCTAATTTGGCGACTTGGTAACTAATTTTGCAAAAAAAAAAGTCCCTGAAACTACTGGAATTTGATAATCCATTAAAAGTGAAGTCATGATATTTTTGGAGCTCTTTTGCCAATACGAGACAACTATAAAAAGTTGGGAAGAAAAGCTAAGAATAGTCAGTTGAGTTAAATCAAGCGAGTAGCTGAGCGATTCTGTTATGTTTGTTGCTGATTTGCCATTAGTGCAGGTTCATCTGTGTTTTATAACTATGAATTCTCCATTTCGTATAGAATAACGTGTCTTGATCCGTTATTGAGCCTTGAACTGTTTTCACCGCACACCTGTCACACGGATTGTGTATTTTAATTAACAATGTTCTAAATATTAGTTTGCGGGTTCTAAATATTTCTCCTATATATTCTAGCTCCTCCTTTGTTTTAAATAATATTTTCATTTTCAATACATGGATATTAATGAAAATGGTTAACCAAAAAGTTCAAGACTGATTTTAATTGAGATCTTAACAAATCTTATCTCAAATGTCTTTAAGATAAAAAATAAGATTTTTAAGGTATCAGTTAAAGTTGGTGTGCATTAGGTGACAAATCACGAAAAGGTTTTCGTTATTTCTTGAAGATTCAGGTACATTTATGTAAATTAACAAATTTCTTCAATTATATGAGTTTAAAACATTGAATATGGATATCATTGACTCAATTTTAACTGCGTTCGGCAATTGAAATTGAGAATGTTACTAGTTTGTTACATATTAGGCATTAAATTAATTAAACTGTATTTTTGGAATAAAAAATTAATGCTAGCATTGGAAGGCAAAGAATAGGTTTTAATGTCATGGTATATTTTTATTTTATGGTGAAGTAATTTAAAGTAATTAATAAATTTTTATTTATCTGCTCAATATATAACAGTTTTATTATTGAAGTAATTAAATTTTAGCACAAAATGTATCTTATTTTTATGCTATTTTTAGCAGAATAAATTGCAAGATTAAAAAATTATGTATTTGCTTGAAAGAATTTTGAAAATTGCAAACGATTTATTAATTTAGCATTTTAATCTTGGTAATTACTTTTGATTTCAATTATAGAAATGAAAATCATATTTTTTAAGTATTTTTTCACAATCATTTGGAGAATATAATCTTATAATAACATATTTAAATTCCCTCCAAAAAAATTAACTTTTTGAAATCCGAATATTCTAGATTATAAAAAGAATTCCATTAACAAAAAACGTCAACTTTTTTCTATATCATTTGTGAAAACATTTAATACTAAAAATTAAAATATTTCTCGTACCGTTTTAATCCATTATAATATTAAGTTGGAACAATATCATTTATGTTTTTTTAATCACGTGCTGTCTATTAAAATTAAGATGTATGAAACAATATTTTTTATTTTTGACTCTTTTAGGGCTTAATTTATTTTCCTTAATGCACTACTTGACACCTGGCCTAAGATAAATGAACTAACTTGGAAGTCATTAATTTAAAAGTTAGTCTGTCCAAGAAAATTACGAAAAAAAAACACATTTTGGTCTATACATTTTTATGATATAAATTAGAAAGTAGATTGAATTTGGAGGAACCAAATAATCTATAAAGTAGCTGAAGAAATAGGCCAAGGATTTCTTCTTAAATTATTAAAATAATTTATAAATCTACTTTTGTATGTTAATAAATATTGCGAGATAGTATATATGGATATAAAATAAAGTTTTTTACAGCGAGGAATGTATTATTCATTTCAAAATGAATATATTCAATGAAACAGTTTATTTCGAGCAATTCATCACTGTTGACAAAGAGAACAAATATCTTTGTGTTAGCGCTCTAGAAGGCTAGCAAGCTATTAGTTCTAAAACTATCAAAATTTTTAGAAATATACGTTGGATTTGAGAATATGCATCCCAAAATGATTTAATTTTTTAATTAATTAAAAAAATAAGGTAAACATTAGTGTTTTTGGTGATATATTTCGGGACAAATTGTTAAAGAATAAATCTTCGTAAAACCTCTCAAATTTAAAAGAAAATAACTCTTTTAATGACAATCTAAGTACCTTGCAATTTTTCTCAAGTTAAAAATTTTTCGAATTTATTTCTATGATCTATTTGAAATAATAATGCAAACGAATTTAATTTATTTTTTATTATTTGAATAAATATTCGATCTCTCAGATTTCTTATTTTATTAGAAGATAAAGATGGTTTTTTTTCATTCTTGTTATGTTAATTGAAGTCAGTACAAACTAATATATTCGGCAAATTAGCTATATGCCAAAGGGGAATATTTCTAAATAATAATGAAATGAAGAAGGAAAGAAAATATTCATAACTGCAATTTTCTCATCTGCAGTAAGAAACAATTTCATTTAGCTTCTATTATATTTCCGAAGGCTATATCATCACTGACGAAAATTGCAAAATTAAATAAATCGTTTGGATTTTTTTATAGCTCTAAGGCGACTCAACAAAAATCATAAGTAGACGTATCATTTTATTACTATGTCATCATTTACTTAATGGTTATTTTAACATCATAAATTGCATTATTCAACTTTTTTTCGTGAGATAACCATGAGATGTTTTCGCCGTGAGTGTAAACATTTTTCTACTAATTTCGCTGGTCAAAGAATTATTAGATCATACACGAATAGAATTATTTTCAACGGCTTGACCTTGCTGTTTCAAAGAAAATATTTTAGTAGAATATACGAGGGATATTAAAATATAGAAATGCTCTATTTAGAATCTTAGTAGAAAATAGTAGAATATGTTAATATATTGGAATACACTTTTTTTCCTTCTTTTACGTAGGTTTATGATGATTCCCTATTCTTTATTTATAAAAAGATTTCTTAATATGTAGCCAAACCAAATTGGCAAGGCAGGTATAATTTTTTACACTCACAATATATAAAATTCATGAAGTTTCTCTCAAAAATTTTATATTTCTTCATTACCCGTGATTCTCCACTTGAAGCAGCTGGAATAAAATTATGCCTCAATCAACCAAAAACGTTGCGGATAAAGACAGCGTCATATACAGGGTGTTTCAGTGAACCGTTTCAGAACTTCAAAGAGGGGTAGGGTACATCCTGACAACTCGAAATCATAGAGCAATGTGGGGTCGGAAATGCTGTCTTGAAGCGGTGTTGTACACAGAAGCACCATAAAGAATCGTTTTAATAATACATGAAAAGAAGCAAAACGTACATGGATTAAAGTAAGTGTTGGAAGTTTCTTCCACGAGCTACAATGCACGTCTCACATCGACGCATGGACATCCGAACATTCTGGAATACTTCAGGCATATCTCGAATCTCTCCGACAGCTACTGCGATTCTTGCAACGAGCTCCTCAGCAGTGTCAACAGGGGTGTCATAAACTAGCGATTTCATATGACCCCAGAAGTAAAAATCAAGACATGATAAGTCGGGTGACCGAGCAGGCAAAAGCATGTGACCCCTACGCCCGATCCACCGTTGACCAAATGTGACATCCAGGTAGTTACGAACATCTCCGCTTTAATGGGCATGGGCTCCATCGTGTTGGAACCACCTTGTCTGTTGCGTCGATGCAGAAATCTGTTCATCTCTCAAAAGTTGTGGCAATACTTGCCAAAGAAAGAGCAAGTACGTAGGTCCGGTTAGACGACCCGGTAACAGATAAGGTCCGATGAGGTGATCTCCCACAATACCGGCCCATACATCGAGTCTGTGCTGCACGACGTCGTATTGCATGCGGGTCCTCGACCACCCAGATATGGTCGTTATGCGTGTTGAAAATTCCTTCCCTTGTGAAGGATGCCTCATCGGAAAACAACACTTCAGCAGGAAAAAGGGGACTTGTAGCACATTTTCCCAGGTACCACTGTGCGAAAGCAATACGAGGTACATAATCCTCCGGTTTCTGTGTCTGGACACGCTGCACGTGAAACGGATGCATGTCTTCTGCTTGGAGAATCCTCCAGACGCTGCAATAAAAAACCCCGACTGCTTTTGCTACACTTCGTGTACTCGTTCTTGGATTCCCCTGTTACATGTTGCAGCACATTCTGTTCGGCGTCTGCAGTCCGTGTTGTTCTTACCCTGTCCCTGTGAGCTCTTTCTAATGAACCTGTCTCAGCTAACCTCTGGTGCTTGCAAAGAAATTATGACTGGGAATACGCCTCGTCGGATATCGTTCCGCGTACAAACGCTGTGCGGTTGGCCCACTACAATTTGCAGCCCCGTACGCCAAATGCATATCGGCTAACTCTGCGATCGTTTAATCATCCATCCTACTAACTTGGCGTTCTTGTGCGAAATGAAGATTCCCTGCACGAAAGCTCGGACTTTTCGCACAACGCCATCTACCGCTTCAGGAAAGCATTTCTGACTGCTCATGGGTATATGATTTTGGTTTATCAGGATGTACCCTACCCCTCATAGAAGTTCTGAAACGGTTCACTGAAACACCCTGTATAAAGAAAGTTGAGAGTATTTTGAAAGATATTTATAGCATAAAAATAGAGGGAATAAAAGAAGAATGATATACTTCAATAGGTAGCAATAATTAAGTTTTTTCTTTGGAATAAGTTTATAATCTTGTAAATATACTAATTATCAAAATTTGAATGTTCAATATATAGAGAAGGAACATTTATTGCAACTATATTTCCATATATGCATTTCAAAATATAACTTACTGAAAATATATGATGTATATATAAAAATATGGGTATTATAATAACCAGGTTTATAAAAGCATTAAACTGTAATAGCCATTAATTAAGATATTTATTTAATGAAAGTATTATCAATAAGAATGAAATTATCTGTATTATTAATAAATATGCTGATGTGAAACATTTACCTCAATTTTTATCCCAATTACTTATTAATTGGCACCCGTATTTTGTACCTTATCTTGTTCTTTAGAAAATGCAGAATTGAGGAAATATATTAGCAAAGTATTGCAACAGTTTGTTCGTGCTAAACAAAATTATTTTATCGTTTTTTTTATACAGTGGCTCTCAAAAGTGTTCGTACACTAAAGAAATTTGCAGAAATTGTGTTCTATAATTCTTAATAAAGCATTTTATTAGTTTGTTTCATTTAATTAGCATCATTAAATAGTTCTTAATAAAACTAAACAAATATTTTTATAAAAAATCAAGTTGATTTGTTATAAAAAATAAATAAATAATAAATGTCACAAAATTAGAACACAAAAGTCTTTGTGCATCCAAACATTATTTATTTAAATTCATCATAAAAATATCTTTTGCGGCTTATTTTTCTTCTCATTGAAAAATAAACTAAAATCGTTTGGTTTCAGTATTTCATATCACAATTATTTACTCTATTTACTTTATTCTTAGATATGACGCGCATTTGTAAAGAAACGAGTTTAGACGTACGAAAATTAATTATATTTCATTTTAAAGCTGGAAAATCAATTAGAGGCATTGCAACTATAACTTATCTACATCATTCAACGGTGCAAAGCATAATAAAACGTTACAGAGAGGGAAAAAGGATTGCAAACAAGCTTCGTAATGGTCGCCCTCAAATTCTGTCAGCTAGAAGTCAAAGAAATATTGTGAGTAAATTTCTAAAAAATCCACGTCAGAGTGCAATAAAGTTTACTTCACAATATAATGAATCAAATGGAACTTCTATTTTCTGTGAAACTATTCGTAGAATTCTTCGGAATGCTGGTATACATGGCCGCTCTGCACGAAGAAAACTGTTTGTAAGTCAGAAGAACAGATTTGCTAGGATTAAAGTTGCCAAATCTATGATAAACCAGCCAGAGAGCTATTGGAATCGTGTCTTAATTGCAGATGAAAGTAAGTTTAACATCTTTGGGTCGGATGGGAGAATCATTGTATGGGGGAAAAAAACGAAGAACTTAATCCCAAGAATTTAGTTGGAACAGTAAAACATGGCGGTGGAGGTGTCATGGTTTGGAGGTGTATGTCAGCGGCTGGAGTGGGCAATTTAGTATTCATTGATGGTATAATGGATCATAGAGTTTATATAAATATTCTCAATAATAATTTAAAAGTGTCAGCACAAAAATTGGGTATTTTAAACAACTTTGTGTATTACCAAGACAACGATCCTAAGCACATGGCCATGAATGTTCATCTTTTTTGCCTCTATCATTGCCCTCAAACCCTAAAACACCAGCTCAATCACCGGATTTAAACCCTATAGAAGATATTTGGAAAGAATTAGAAGTGCGAATAAGAAGTCAAGACATTAAATCGAAAATTCAACTGAAAGCAGTAATGATCGAAGAATGGAACAAGATCGGTGCAGAAGTAACCGACCGTTCAGTTAAATCTATGTCCAAACGTTTAAAAGCTGTTATAAAGAATAAAGGATATCCTACTAAATACTAAACATTTATAAAAATTTAGAAAATTTCATATTTAGTGATGTTTTTTTAAAGTGTATGATCACTTTTGTGTCCTATTTTTGTGCAATTTTATTTATTGTCATTTTTAAAAAAATAATTTGCATTGTAATTAAAATTTATTCTTCACGACGGCTTTATTAAGAACTGTAAAAATATGCTATGAAAAAATTTTCATGTAAAAATAAGAATATATAATGGTAAATAATGAAGTTTTTAATTGATTCTTTTTGGTGTACGAACACTTTTGGGAGCCACTGTACGTTTATATATTGTCATAAACTCTTTTATACTCATATATTGCCTCATATTTTTATAAAACTATTGTATATTCACATATTACCCTTATTCTTGTATATTCACACTTTATTCATGCATCGCTATATACTCATTACTGTATAATCACTTAATTTTGTATAATCGTATTTATTCATTAATATATTTGCTCATATTCATTACAATATATTCACTCGCTACAGGACACTTTTGTATACTCATTATAATCTTTACTACTGCATTTTGTGTTTTCTCTCCGATTCAATAACGGTTAAAATTTGACGCAGATGCACCACGAAGGTCAAACCAAAATCGAAACGATATCAAATTTTAGGAAAAATTAATCAACAGATAAGAACCGCTATGTTTTTTCTTATTATATGGAATTGCAAACTATTGCAATTGCCTTTCATGCATATCTTCAGAAGTTAAATTGACGAAAAAAATTTGCTGGTTTTATATCTTTATTAGAATGAAATTATAAAAATTTGAAAGCCAAACAATGCAGGAAATTTTTATTCTATTATGGGATAAGAAACTGTAGAAGTGATTTGGAATTTCTTTTCAACATAAGATTTAGAGAAACTAACAGTCCGAAGTATAGAAAATATCGAAAGAATTTAAATTATATATCGATATTAAAAAATAATTAAATTATATTCAAACAACATCTAATAAAATTTAATAGAAGAACAAAACTAAATTTTAGCTTTTGCCCAGGTTAATAATTTTAAATTTTACTGAAACTGAAGAATGTGAAATATAAAAATTGTTTCTTCCCTGTAATTTAATATTTGGCGTTGAAATTTCAGTGTCACCTCTATGAAAAATTATCTGCCATGTTGAAATTTCAAAGCTTTTAGATGATTTTATTTTATTGAAAGCTTTAAGGTGAACTCAATATTTCTGTTAGTAGCATGTTTACCTGTCTATAATAATATTTTTTTATTTTGAAATATCTTTGTTATTGTAGGGGTAAATTCACTGATGCATAAACATTTTGTTTTCTATAAGTTTGAAGTGTTGGATCTTGTTGTAATCAGAAAATAAATCTTATTAAAAAAAATGTGTATCTTCTAAAACCCCAAAAGCCTTCAAAAAGAAATATTCATTAACAAAAGTATTTAAAAGAAATTACCATTTATATCCTATCAAGAATTACAAATACTTTTTTGTAATTCTTTTCGTTAGAAGCCATTATCGTCTGCGTAATGAAATAAATTTAATAAAATTCCAAATAATTTTTTTCATGAATAATGTTAAAAATGCCAGTAAGGAATTATCGTCTGCTTAAGAAAAGTTTTGTGTAAAACTTTAAAAAAAATCAGTCTTTCAATTAAAAAAAAAACAATATTGTTTTTAACTATTAGCATCAACGCTTTTTATGACTTTCAGAAAATTACATATTTTTTAAAAAATTTCCTTTTTATCTCAGTTCTATTGATTTTTGGAAAGAGAAGATAGTTCTGCCATAAAAAAAGCAATTCAGTAGCTAAAAAAATGTCATTGCTTGAATTAATAAATTTAAAAATGAACAAAATAATTGTCTTGACCTTTTTAATTATAAATAATTTCCTATGAAAAAGTATTGAAATATAATTAATTCTGAGAACGTTGTGCAACAAATTATGAAAATGTAACTTTAAATTATTAAATATGTTTGTGTAAGTTATTTGTTGTCAAATATTAGCCTCAACATTAAAAAAAAAAAGGGGGGGGGGTAATTCCCAACAGCTTAACGATGTTCAATAGCATACAGAAATTTAATCAATCTCTTCTTTATCATTTAAATAATAAAATTATTAATAAGTGCGAAAATGCTATTTTTGATTATAATAATAATTAATAAACATAATATTAGTAATTATAAAACATAACAATATGACTTTAATGTCTTTGACAATGTTTCCTATAATTTTTTTTCAGAAAACTGTTTATCAAATTATATAAATTGCGAAAGCTAAAATTCTACTAAGTTATTATTTTTCAAATAGCCAGAAACCCAGTTTTAAAGTATTTTAAAGTTTGAAATTCATTTCCTTAATTTTGTTAAACCAAGCTCCATTTGCTCAGTTGCCAAACGATTATGACAAAATACGTTTACGTTTCATAAATATTTATATTTGGTTTCATAAAAGAATTCAATTTATTTGCTGTTTTTATAATTTTATCTATTTATATTTAAATGCCTTTCCGCAAAGAAATGTTTATTTCATTTATTATAATCTTACTTTTCCTTAATCGGCAACAAAGCGATTTTTTTTATACATATATAAGTGATGGATTATTTGTTTGAATTAAAACCTAAAAATTGCAGCAATTCTGTATCTAAAATTCACTTCTCTTCTGAAAATTTTTAATGCTAATAAATTCTGTGACACCACAATCTATTTCTCAAAACTTTGTCATATCGCTTTAATAACTTATGCATGAGAAGTTCCAAGTCGGCGAGTTTAGAGATTTCAGAAAGTTTTTCAAGATAAACAAGCTGGTAAACACGCGAGGCTTATGTTGGTTTAGTTTTGAAGTTTAAATTGTTTTTGTGTGCAAACAAAGTTGAAATTGCTGAGATATACTTAAAATTTGAAAAACACGAAGTTAAAAAAAGATGATATATATGATACTTTATTTTTAGTAAGAGAAAAATGGTGTTTAGGTACACAATTTAAATGGTTAAGGAAATCTTATACATCGGAAATGGAATTAAATTTTCCTGAGGCTAAAATAATGAAAGATCTAATCATATAACATTTGTTTTACTGTTATGTCAAGGAATTTGAAATGTTCAAAAAATGAAAAATAAAGAAATGATTCGCTTTTCTTGGAATTCATTTTGATGTGTTTTTTTTTTGGAAATTTTTTTTAAGATATGTTTGATACTTATTTAATGATATAAACCATCTGAACAACATATTAAAAAACTTTTCTTACACAGATAATCCTTAATATTGGAAACATGTTAAGTAAAAGATGATTGCAATTGGAATTTCGATAGAACTTAAGACTGAATATTTTGATTTGAATTTACAGAAGAAACTCTCTTTAATATGTATTTCTAAAGGATGAATTATTTTCCTTAAAAAAAAACCATGTTTTGATTCAATTTTTCATAAGATATTAGATCGGTTATCTTGTAATGAGAAAAGATAAACAAGGTTATTTTGTATAAAAAAATACTTTTTCCTTTGTATTGCAAAATATCCTTTTTTCTGTCATTAAAGATTCTTATTTTCCATGTCCTTTATGAGATAAGAAAAATTAAACAAAAAAATATTTTTCAATTTTAATTTCTCCAATGAGCAAACGATCACGAAAAATGTTTTACGCAAGATTGTAAACAATTTTTCACAATTCAGTATTTAATCATAAGCTTTCATTCTTTATATAGCAGAAAGATGTTATTTTACTTGCGAAAGAAAGGAAAGGGAACTCTTATTTGCTTTTCAAGGTTTATTTCTAATTTTCTATATGTTAATGACTATTTAAAGATTTTTTTTTGTTACAAAATATTTAATAATCAATTTTTTTGTCAATTTTTCCAATTTCTATTTTTTGAATGGAATGTTTTATACTTTTCTTATTATATTTTAAAATACATCATGTATGTTCTTAATATAAATTGCAGTTGGTAGTTATAGAAGTGTTTTAAGTAAAACTGCAAATTTAACTTGCACTGTTTAGTTTGTTGTAATGCATCGTTCAATTTTTTATTTTAAAATTAATTTTTAGAATTTTAAGTATTTAATAGTTTACAAAATAATGCTTTAACAATTCATATGAAGTGAAGAAAAAAATTAATAAGGTAATTTTGATGAAGCATTTATGATTTTATATATTTAATAATTCTAATTTCTAGATTTGTATTGGAAATAATTTTTTTTAAAAAATATCTTCTTATTAATTTTTTAACACATCATGCAAGTGCTAGATAAAATTTTTAGTTAGTAATTATTAAAGTATTTTTAGCAAAATTGTAAATTTGGTCTACTCTATGATAAAATAGGTCTATCTTTTTTATTTTAGAATTACTTTTTCTTTCTTTAATAATAATTAGATAATAATTGATAAAGTAAGGCTTTTAACGAATAATGTGAAATGAATAAAGTATTTAAAAGGTAAATTTAAGTATTCATAGTTTTATTTTTTACCATAAAAATTGGAGAACAATTTCTTTTTACTGCTTTTTGCTCTTATTTATATAATAATTACAATTCAAGTTTAGTATTCAAAAATATGTGGAAAAAAGATTAACATTTGATAATTGTGTCCTAAAATTAGATCTGAATATGTCTAAAAAAGGAAAGTATGACTTGAGAAAAAAAAAATAGTTTAAATATTATCTATAGATGGCGCTTATACGTCACAAAGAGACAGTCAAGAATCTAATAGAATAGTAGCATTTCATCCTTTAATTCGTTATCGAAACGAAATAAATGACTTGGACTTTTTATAATCGTTTTAACTTGGGATTATATTTTTGAATGAAATTCTAATAAAACAAACTTTATATTATGCTTAAGGAACTTCAGCTTTTTAGTAAAACTCATTTCTCGAACTAATTTTATTACTGATTTCGCAAGCCCCATCCATTTAACATTTAATTCATGAGTGATATATTGGTTCTTTGAGTTCAGAAATTCCTGAAAGATTTAGAAGAAGAATAAATTTAGCGTATTTTTGTTTGTTCACTTTAGAGTACTTTATTTGAAGACATAATTTGAAGTTGGGTGGATCTATTTAATATTCGAAAACTAATTTGTGAGCATCGCCTTATCCAAAAAAACATTCTTTTATAATGAATGCAGGGTTTGTGAAAATGATGATTATGCAATTATTTGAGTGGATAAAAAGTCTTATGCATCGTAAATGGAGTTACATTTTCTGAAGTATAAAAAAAATGCCTAGACTTAAAACCTTTTTTTTTTTCAGAAATTAATCATACGGAGAGAAAAATACTTTTTTTTATTTTCTGCATAAGAAGTATGTAAAAAAGTCATTGTAATAGTAAAAAAAGAAAGAAAAAAACATGTTTTTACGATTTTCTAAATGTCTGACCTTTCTGAATCTAGAAAAAACATTTTTTGAAATAATATCTAGCTGTTACTATGCCCTTATATATGTGAACATGAAACTAAAAATTGATTTGAAATTGATGCATGAAATTTGGTATATGATTTAACATCAAATATTTTTGAATTTCAGACATTGAACGAAATCCAGTTACATAAAATTTGTATCTCCAGCATTCCTAGTACAATAGAACACAAAACTACAAAACGAAAAGAGATACACAAATTTTGGCACACAGGTTTCTCATATAAAATGTACATCGTTATCAAATTTGGAATCAAATCCATTTATGTTTATCTTATCCATTTACGGGCTGACTGTCAGTCGATCTTTATTTATGTATGCATGTAAATAATTAAAAAAAATTAGTAACTTGAATAAATAAAATATGGTACATAATTTTAGCATTTAGGTAGCGGATCCTCATCAAATTATGCGCCAAAAGAATCAAAGGGATGAACGTCTGTCGGTCTGTACTTTCATATGCGCCGTAACTGAAATATGCAGTGAAATTAAGTGTCTAAAATTTTCATTTTATGTCCAATTTTGTTTCAACCGATCAGAATAATGGCGTTCAAAATACATATTTAATTTTCTAGTGCTTATGCATTAACCTTAACTTAGTGATAAATGTCCCCAAAAACGTTTAAGATCATGTGTTATCCAGTAAAAAAGCTAATTTTACATTAAAGAGCGATCCTTCGTAAATATTGTTCTCCAATGACATACAGTTAATACACAACTAGTAGTTTCATGTACTATTCCTTTTCGAAGGACACTCGGCCAGTTATAAGATTCCAGTAAGACCAGGCATGCGCAAAAAGATTATGTATGAGCTGAAACAGCGGATAATAACAAGTACTTACTATTGCACAGAATCTACGTATTCGTGGTTTACTATAGTCTGCGTATTTTATGTAGGTGGTTCAAGGTCACATTTTCTACCCCGTTACTGGTACCAGACAACCAATGACGATGTAGAAAATGTAACCTTGAACCGCCTACAGAAAATACACAGACTATAGCATGATTCATATACATAGAGGGACTATATTAGCATGATTCATATACATAGAGGGACTATATTATCATGATTCATACACATAGAGGGACTATATTAGCATGATTCATATACATAGAGGGAATATATTATAGTCTGTGTATTTTCTGTAGGCGGTTCAAGGTCACATTTTCTACCGCGTTACTGGTACCATACAACCAGTAACGCGGTAGAAGATGTGATCTTGAACCGTCTACAGAAAATACAGACTGTAGATGGATTGTAGCTGTCTGAATGTAAACCCTACTTTAGGTGTGGAAAACAAAATCTTGCTATTCGTGACATTTATGGCTTTGCCCAAGATCAACAATTTTATGCGGGAGGCAGGGAAATAATACCTCATTAGAGAATCTGCAAGAAAGTTCCGAGTATACCACTTCCCTAGATTACTACCAGTCATTATATATCTAATTTTTGGAAAATTGGAGAAAAATGAAATCATTTATAACAATATCGCTATTTATTACGTTTCACAGAAATACCACATAGTCCCGTTCATATAACACTTTCCACGCACATGAAAAAGTCTGAAACACATTAAATTGTGTTTTTGTTTTATGTCTATTTTTTATCCACATCGGTTGTTTTCTATTTATCTTAGTCTTCGTCTACCTTTCGTGTTTTTTTGATATTGCAGTTATTACTATAAGTCTATTTATACGCTTTTCATTATAAAATTCGTATTTCAATAAGAAAAAGTAGGAGTTATCATTGGAAATTATCAGCATTTTATTTCGGTAATCGGAATATTTTGTAGCGAATAGCTATTATTCTTTCAATTTTTAACATGTAACTTTAAGAGGGTTTAATAGGATTTTTAAATCTTTTATTTTTCAAAATTGATAGCCGAGACCCTTCTGAACATTTTTTGATAATGCGCATGCGTGTATGTTAATTAGTTTAAAAGATATAGTACCACATGAGTGTTTACTTTAAAGTCATTTTTCTCAGTACTAAAATTTTAGAGATCGTACGCAGGATTAAACATAAACGGTTCATTGTATCAATATGAAAATTTTCATTTATGCTTATGTGCAGTAAAAAAAATCATGCAATATCAAAGAATTACTATGTATATTTTTTTCAGTTCTTGCTAATATGCTAAAAATATTTTAAAAAGCGTTATGTTTTAATAACATAAAAAGTAAAATACCACCAGTAAATCTGTTAAAATATTTAGCAATTTTTATGATTATCAAGTTAAGTTCTTTGGGGGTAAACTGATGCACCATTTGTTAATATAACATGCTTATTTTTTGAAAAACTTTGCGCGCAAGCAATTCTGCCTTCGACAATTTATACGAAACGTGTTTTTTTACAGGGATTTTAATTAATGAAAATTATTTCATTGATTTAAAAAATCATAATTATAATGTTAACCGTTTTCTAATATTGTGGTAAAAATCTCTTAAGTTTAAGAATGCTTTTCTTATATTAGAGAATGTTTGACTAATTTTTGAGGCCTGTTTTAGTTGTTAAAAGTTCTATAGCTCCTTAGATACCTGCATCCATAATTTTATTTTATTTTATTTCCTTTTTTTAAATATTATCTTTAAGAATTTTTTTTTTATTTTATTATTATTACAAGGCATCCTTTTTAATCTATAGAAAAACAAATCGATGCCAGTATCTTTTTAAGGCAGAATTTAAAGATCAGACTTTTTTGTTAAATATAATTCTTGACGTTAAACATAAGACTATTTACCTCAGGAAGGGATTAAAAAAAATATAAAGTAGCTACATTTTCATTTATTTGATTTACATCACTCTTTCCGTTTCCTTTTCTAATTTGTAAAAGATTAATTAAAGAAAAAGGAGAAACTTAAGTTTTCACTTTGTTTCTTTTTCCCAGTTAGTAAAAGATTAGGAAAACATTTTGTTACTGTTAACATAGTTTCAGAATGTTTTTTAATACCGATCGCCTGATCTTTATTCAGCTGTATTGCGTTATTTTGCTTTTTAAATGAAAGTAAACTTATGCGGTATTCAAATTTTTTTAATACTTTTTGACTAACTGAAATTGAATCATTTCTTTCAACATAAAAAAAAAATTCTAATTAAACTTTTTTTTAAAGATTATTTTTTTTTAAATGTAAATTTTCATCATGCGCAGTTTTACAATCGAATGAAATAATAAAAAAAATATTATTATAACTATGAAAAAAAAATCGTTTTCCAGATTTTTACAAATTTCTGCTTTTTTATTTTGTCTTACATTAAATTACCATTGGTAGCATTTTGTAAGAATCATATGTTAAAAATGGACAACCTGTACTTGAAAATAAGTCCAAATTAAAAATGTAATTACAGATATCATAGCATGATTATGATTTAGAAGTGAATCATCTAACTTAAATTTCACAATATTATCAAAATCATGCCTAAATATTTTGTTTCCAACTCGCATTAAAAAATTTTCTGATATAGTATCAGCTTAAAAACATTATCATATTACAGCATAGACCTTGTGATTTTGTTGTAGCATATTCTTGTAACTATAATGAAAAATAGATGAAAATGAATCGATATTAAAAGGGGAATTCGAAGGCTATAATTTATTTGTCAATAATTTCTAATTTTTAAATTGTATGAATATTTTCTCGAAGCAAGGGGGAAAAAAACACCCAAAAATTATTGCTGAAAAAAAATTATGCAGAGGAATTGTAAATATATACTTCCATTTAAGCCTCCCAGGATAAAATTTTTCTTTTAAACCATTTTATGTTTCCGTTCTTAATTTATTTCCTGAATCCTTTTATAACAATACAAAATCTTGAAATTATTTTTTCCACATTCCTTACCCGATAGTGTCATATGATTGCTACGAAAATTCAATTGTTTAAGGAATTAATAACAAAGATCTGAAAATTTTAAACTAGAATATTACCGTCGAGAACAAGCAATTATGAGCATTTTAAAAACTTTATATTTGATCAAATTCTTCCAACCAAGGTGAAAATTTGGACAAAGAGGATTCCAGTTAAAACTGTTATCTTCTTCGTCTGATCCGAGTTAAAAATTAAATTTTTGTCTCAACATATCCTTAAGAATTATTTCAAAACAGGAAATTTGACTGATCTAAACAATAATACAAGCCTGAATATGTTATTTATAAACTATATACATAAATGTAAAAAAAAATACTATAAAAGTGGCATTAAAATGTCCGGGAAAAGTTTAGTCAAACTTTTTTTGAGAATTTCTATTCATGACAAATTTCTTACTTCTTGGCAACATAATAAAACGATATTTATTTTTGATTCTATTTAATTTCGTTCACCAAAACTACATCAAGCTCTTAAGTTTGTCTTATGTTCTAAAGGCTGAAAAAAAATTTAAATTTGAAAAACAAAGGTAACAGAGAAATTAAGAATTAAAAAAATAACTTTCGAATTCAGCAAAGATAAAGCAAATGTAATTGTTTTCTACATGCATTATTAAATTATTCTTCAATATTTATCATAAAAGAATTGTGATGTCAAATCTAAAATTCTATTTTTTGAAAAAATGAAAATGTTGCTAGATTAAAAAAAAAGTCACATAATTTGATGTAAAACTGTGTGAAATTTATCTTGTTCAGAACGTTTTGACAGTAAATATATGAAAATTTTAAGAGATACACTAAAAAAATTATGTATTAAAGAATATTTTTATGATAAAAAATGCATTTTGGTAGGAAATAAAATACATATGAAATTGTCATGGTGAATTATATTAATACAAAATAAAATCATTTCAGATTAGTTATGATTTTGTCATACTAATAAAACAAAACTGATCAGGCTTAACAAACCATCACTTCATCAGTAATTCGGCAGTAGAAATACGAATAAACAATACGTAATTTTTAAAAATATTCATTCTAAGTCCATTAAGTAATGTTGCTCCATTGTATTCAAAAGGTCTAACTGCCATAACTGCTTGAAGTAAATCACATGCTAATGCCATTTTGCATTGCACAGGATTATTTAGAATTTCGTTAACTCAGATCGTCTGAATAAGAATTGAATTACAATTCCATTATGCAAAGCCTTTGTTATTCTAGAATATATCGTCTGCTCGTATTTTGTTGGTTTAACTTTGACAGCGACTATTTAGATGTTCTTGAACATATAGGATTACATTAGTGCTGCAACATAAAGGAAGAATTGAATAGTGTATTATAACTAATCTCTCAAAAGAATTGATTCAAGTCAAATTTTGTAGAATTAGAAAAATTTCGAATCATTTTCTGTTGTTCTGTAAAAGAGATCTAACTAATATATAAAGAATGGAATTACTTTAAGTATAAATATACATTTTGTGAAAATATGTTTGCTACAGTTGCAGTCTGTCATTCTCATAAGGAAATTATAAAATATATTTTAATAGAAATTTTTTTTGATATTCGATAAAATAATATATGAATTTAAATTTAAAGTCAGTGTTTTTATTATATTTATGCCATTTTTTTCAATTAGGTTTGTTTACTGTTTCTTTTTTTCATTTGTTGTTTATAAACCATTTCTCCTTATGTGTTCTATCCAAATGTTTTATAAACTTATTTAGCAAATAATCGGTTATATTAATTGATTTTTATATCATTTGAATGACGTTATCATAATACTGAATTTCAGAAAAAGAATTGAGTTCTAGATTTTCTAGTTTTTATAATAATGAATTACATATTAAAGTAAAACAGAAAAGCGCAAGAAATACCTGATATTTTTAACAACTAATAAATTAACTCGTGATGCCCGTATAGATGAGATTATTGTCAATAAGTATCGGAAAATATGTAGAAAAATTGTATTTAAGTGAATGATTAAACATCAGAAATTTACAAATTATAGAAAATTTTCAAAACATTATATAAAATATGATACAAGAGGAACAATATGTTTGTTCACACGGTTTTAAATTTTATATATTCTTCCAATTAAATTTGATATAATAATTCAATTTATATTTTTTTATGTATTTTTATGCCATGTATGAGCTTTCCATGCGAAATACATTTTTTTTATTTCAAAAGTTGAAAAAACCTTGCGTTTTAAATGATGTTCCAATTAATGATTACGTACGAAATAGTTTAAATTGGGGATAATATTCAACCCATTAAAATATTCACTAAAATGATCAAATATCGGTATAAACTAAAATAATATATTATGAGATATAATTTATTATTGTACTTATACAGAGTTCTTATCTCATTAAAAAAAACCACTTATTGTACACCCCTATTCAAATGAATGAATGTCAATAATCCGAAACCAGAGAAAAATTCAAAATAATGATTAAACCCTCTTTGGATGCATTGCAGAAGGAATAACATGATATGTTTTTTAGTTGAATAAGTTTGAATATAGGAAAATTGTGTTAAAATATGTTAAATTAATCTCACATTTCCCTAATTTAAAATGGGATGTTAATAGTAAAATTAAAAAAAAATGCAATCAAACTTTTGAATTCTAAACATTTTTTATCATCAAAAGTAAAAGAATTCGACCTTATTTTATTATTATACGTAAAATATTAGTTATAAAGATAATAATTTTGAACCCTTTGAATTCCATTCAAATGGATCATTTCTGGAATAGAATGAGTATATGATAACTTTGATATTTTGTTGATAAAAAGCGAAATAATACCATATTACAGAGATCAGAAATGATCTAGAATACTGCCATAACAATAAAAGGTTGATCAATATATTTTTTTTTATTTTCTCTGCAAAATAATCTTCTCTGCCTGCAATGCACATTTGCCTACATTTTTCCAATCTTTCCAATGTTTAAACAGGCTTGTTCCCTCGAAAGCCTTTAAGTTTCGTTAAAATTCTTTTATTATATTTAGCGACAAAAAAACAGTGAATAAAGGAATAAATAAATCACGTGGTGCCATGTCTGGTGATTATGGGGCTTGTGGACTACATTTATTTATTCCTTTATCAAATTCATAAATAATACTGTGAGAAATTGAATAAATAAAGGAAGAAAAAGATTTAATGGCAACAATACATAAAAAAGAATCAATTAAAAATTTCTATAATATATTTGTTTTTTTAGTTCCTTTGAATATTTATTTACCAACTTCGTTTTTCAGAACTTTTTTTTAAATTTGGTTTGATATCTGCCGCGTTATTCAGAATATACTGTATTAAAAAATTTGTAATAGTAAAATTCAACTTTTACAGAGTTAACATAAGAGTACACACTTTTATTAACCTACTAAAAACCATTATTCGCCAAAATAAATTGCCAAATATATCATATTAGTCTATTATCTATAATCGAGAAAGATATGATGTTAAGCCTAAAGATTGTCAATGCTATATAATTAATATAAAAATGCAGGAAAATATTCTTTTAAAAAAATGATAAATTTCTTTTTCTACAATTAATGGTTATAATTGAGATATTCAAATGCTCAATCCTGGAATAATTTCTTAGTTTCAGTATTAATTAAGAAACGCAGACGATTGTTTCCTCCAATATAAATGAAAAATCAAACGATAAATTCATACTTTCTATAATAAAATTTTATTGTTTGAATTTAAATGAAGAAAGAATATTTTCAAACTATAGTTAATTTCTTCAAATATGTATAAAATGAAGAGATAACTTTTCAGTTCTTTCCGACAAATACAAACTTTTTGTACTTACTAAAAACTTCAAAGATTTTCAATAATTTAAATTTTGCAATGAGCCTTGATTTGTACGTTATTTTTATATTATTTACACTTTTATATTATTTCTTTTAAGATTAAATATTATGTAAAATATTTTCAGAATCTTTTAACTTATTCATGAATTTCTAAAACTCTATATCAAAATTGATAGAATTTCCACGAGAAATTACCGCACAAGTTAATTTTCTTATTGCAGAATAATTTTCACAATAAAACTTAAGATTTTTAAAATCTAATTACTTATCAGATACTTTTCAAATATAATAGAATCTTTCACATCAAGTATTGAATAACTATTAAAATGTTATTTGAGGATTGCTATTATTACTTTTTGATTTTAATACTTTGCAAACCATGTTGCGAACAAAGTTAAGCATGCCATTTGTAGGCGTCGTAGCTAGGGAATATTTTCCTAATCGAAAATGTTATTGTCCCAGAATATAAAAGACCATATTCTTAGGAATTTATAAGAAAATCACAATTTTTTTTTGTCAATTTATATTTTAAAAACAAACATTTCAAAAGTTAAAGAGGATAAATGAAGATATTCCTTTGGTATTCGATATCTTATTCATTTTAAAATATAGCACATGTGAATCATTTTTTCATTTTATGATATACAGTGGCTCAATAAATTGAGAGTACACCTTACGTTTACTTGATAAATGCGACTTTCAATATAAATAATACATTACCGGGAAATGCAAACTTGTTTTTATTGTTACACATAACAAATGGTTTAATTTAGAGTAAAAATAAAGAAAAATCAACGAAAAATTTCTAAATTGAAAATTTTTAGAAGCATTTTAAATATACATACGCAGAATTTTGCCTCAAAAAATTGAGAATACACAAATGAAATTCTTGTAAAATCTCGCATAGAAACAAAGTGTCACTATTAAATTGCATGTCTTTTAGCTCTTATTATGGTCTCTAAACGTCATGATACCGATTCGCCCCATTTTTGGTGGTATCTGAAGATATTTTACCCCATTCTTCTTGTACCACTTGTTTTAAATGGGTTTTGTTCCTAATTTTGTATTTTTGAACCACGTTTTCGAGTATGGACTACGAATATTCAATGGCATTGATATTAGAGTACTGTGGTGGTGTGTGTAACTGTTGTTTTCAATGAAAAATACATCATAATTGACGTTACGTGCATTCTGTTTGGGGTCGTTGTCCTGCTGGAAAATGGAATTTCCATCTAAAAAAAATTTTTTAACACTTTCCTTTAGATTGCTGCTACCATATGGTTCATCCAACTTGTTGCAGAAACTTTTCAAATCGTAGGCAGAAGTGTAAGGGCTGAAACTGTGCCAAATGCCATTAGACAAGCTGGGTATAAAAGTAGCATTGTTAGAGAGAAATCGCTCATCAGCTTTCAAATTCAGAAAAAACATTCGAAGTTTGTAAAAACCCATCAATTGAAGACCAATAACCTTTTGAAGAAATCTATATTTAGTAATGAAAGAAACCTCAACATTTTTGGCGATGACAACCATCTTACTGTACGGAGAAAGCCTAATATTGCTTTGTATCCAAAAAATTTACGTCCTACAGTTAAACATGATGGTGTCTCCGTGATGATTTGAGGTTACATGGCTTCATCTGGGGTAGGAAATTTCATTTTTATAGATGGCATTATAAATGATACGGTTTACTTGGATATACTTCGCAGCAATCTAAAGTAAAGTGCTAAAAATTTGGGTTTAGATGGAAATTTCATTTTCTAGTAAGACAATGACCCCAAACAGAATACACGTAACTACAAAATATGGTGTCTTTTTCATTGTAAATAGTAGTTACACACACCATCACAGTACACCGACATCAATGCCATTGAATATTCGTGGGCCATAGCCGAAAAATTAGCTCAAAAACACAAAATTAGAAACAAAACTCATTTAAAACAAGTGGTGCAAGAAGAATGGGTTAAAATATCTTCAAATACCACCAAAAATGGGTCAAATCGGTGCCATGACGTTTAGAAGCCATTATAGGAGCCGAAAGACATGCAATTTAATAGTGACACTTTATTTCTATGCGTGATATTGCAAAAATTTCATTGGTGTATTCTCAATTTTTTGAGGCAAAATTCTGCGTATGTATATTTAAAATGCTTCTGAAAATTTTCAATTTAGAAATTTTTCGTTGATTTTTCTTTATTTTTACTCTAATTTAAACCATTGTTATGTGTATAAATAAAACCATGTTTGCACTTCCCAGTAATGTGTTATTTATATTGAAAGTCGGATTTATGAAGTAAAAGTAAGGTGTACTCTTAATTTTTTGAGCCACTGTATATGCGTCTCAACAAAAACGAGAACAAATACATTTCCTAAATTAAAAATTTTAAAAAGCAAATACTTAGTAAAGAACTGTGAAAACAATATTTAGTAATTATTACAAAAAAAATCGTTTTCAAGGCATTATTACAAAATCATTTTCTATTAATAATTATTACAAAAAAAAAATCGTTTTCTATTAGCATCCGGCAAAAAACAATATTTGTTAGTCATTACAAAAAATCGTTTTCTATTAAAATCCAATTATAAATAAGAAACATATATAGGCAAAAGAGTCATTTAATGAATAATGAACATTATGAATTCGGAATTCACATATTGTTACTTAATAAGATATCGTCTTTATAGCCCTTTTCTTATTTTTTACTGTGCACGACGGAAAATAACTATTTTTTTTGAAAATCATTATCCGAAAATGAGGAGCTCAGCTAAAGCATCACAATAGAGAAAAGGTTACCTTTTAAGAATTTAGAAGCAAATTTAGGAGGCCATTAACTAATAATGACGAAACCCTTTTGAAAAATGGATCGACAGAAAATAAAAAAGCAAAAGGATCTACTTCTTAAAACTATAGCTCTGCCTTTGAAAAGTCTGTCATTTCACAAAACCATTTCTGAAGACTATAAAATGCATTAGAATCAGAAGGTGAAAGCGGATTTTGAAAATTAAAACCTTTAAAATCTCTATTTTTATGCCAGTTTTATAACTTAATAAACCCAATTCTTTTCCTTAAAACTTCCTTGTCAGAGAATTAAATATGAAATCGAGTTTCGTTTCAAAATAAAATTTTAAAGAAAAGAGTTTTATGAGTGAGAAGAGTATAGAGCTTTGGGAATTTTCTTTATTTAAGGTATTTTTCATACCTTTTGGAACTCATGTCTATAAATATTTTATTTCATGCCGCCAACATTTCTTCAAACTTCATATACTTCAGCAACTCCATTTTTTTCGTATAATTTTAACTTGATTTGACAATCTTTTTAGGCATACTTTGGAGATTTCGTTTACATATTAGATTACATTTGGAGATTTACATTTTGAGATTACATATTATAAAAATAATAATATGTAATTTATTTCCTTAATCAATGCCGCAATATGCAATATATTTTATACATTAAAACTTTGCATTTTTTTATATCGTCTTAATTCCTGTAGAGCACGTCTTAAATCACAGATAGTTAAAATTCCATTACGTCAGATATTTTATTTCCTTGTTATTTAATTGAAGAAATATATTTCGTATGTTTTTGTTTTTACAACAGATCTGACACAACAATAAAATAAATGATTTTTTCTAAAATTTGATAAATTATTTATTATCGTTTTCTTTGATTGAATAACTCGCAATTCCATGAAATAGTCATAAAAACAATTATCTTAGAAATATAAAATAGGGAATTTTTAATTTTTATCTTAAGAATTACTAAATGTATCTTTATTTATCCTATTTTAATCGTAACATGCGAAAATAATCTAATTAGTATTTATTTTAATGCACATAATGAATTTTTAATGATGTTTACATATTTACTACATGGGTTTGTTTTGACATAATAAATTTAATTATTTATATTTCAGTCACTTTTGTCAACATCGTACTCCTTAACTGCTTTATTTTAACTGTCATGTATAATCTTTCCTTAACATAATGTACCATCCGAGAACTTATGTCCAAATTAAATTTTAAATAAATGTATGATTAGCAGATTAAAAATTATGTATGTTTTTCCATAAAAAAATAAAATTAACAATTTGTTACATTTTATCTTATTGTCATAATATTTATATGAAAAATATTGAAAAGAAGATTTAAAAAAATACTTAATTTTTTTTCATATCGTTTCGATGACAGTATGTTTCGAATGATATATTAAGAGTTTCATATTTTGAGCATAATTTAATAACACATTTTGAAAATTAAAGGAAAAAATATTAAATTTAGAATTTATAAAAAAAAATGTAATAAATTATTTGAATCAACAGCTATTTTGAATTCTTTAGAAAGTTTTTTTTATCGAATATTATAGGGGAAATTTGTTGGATTCTATGTAGAATATTTATTTATCTTATCTCATTCTAATTACTTAATTCAATGGATGGATTTTTTTATGAAACTGTAATTGATGTAATTGGTCTTGTGAAGCTATAAATGAATATTTTCATACAATAATGTTAAAAATATTTCTTTTCCATTAAAGATACGTCTTCCTACTAAATTTTAATTTGTAGAGCGACAATTAACAAGTATTTTATTATATATTGTTATTTTTTAAATATTATAAAATATTTGCTATTATCACTTAGTTCAACTAATGATAATTTAACAAAATCACTAATTTGAAATCACATATTAAAAATGTACCATGTAGGGTTACAATTTTTTTGTATCTTTGTCCAAAGATATCAAGATGTCTTTGTCCTTGCTAAATAATCTATAATCTTATGCGACACCAGTTGATGGATTTCTTTTAGATAATGAAATACGTTAGAGTTTACATTATGAAGATATTGTGTAAGATGAGATCAATATTTGACAATATGGATTCAATATTGTATAGAGTTGACTTATCATTATACATTACAAGCTTAATATTGAAGAATATAGCAAAATATCTACATTTTTTTTCAAAGTTTCAACATTGGAAAACAATATTATAGAATATTGTTTTCCTGAATTTTCGAATATTATACCATATGAGATTAAAGAGAACACCAAATTTATAATAACTGATAACTGTATAGCATGCGAACTAAAATAGAAGGAGAATTCTTTTGATTTTTTTTATTATTCTTTAAACAATCTGCGTGACTTTTTTCTTTATTATAAGCAATGATTAATTGATGAATTTTTACTTTCTCTTATACACAGTATACAAAAACTATAGCATTCGTCAAAAAATTCGAACTCGAGCTTTTGACGAATCTCCATGTTTTAGACCTTCCTAAGTTCGAAAAACCCATTTTTGAAAAATGTCCGACCGTCTGCCTGTCTGTCATAAAAACGCTTTGAGCTAGAAAAATGAAATTTTGTACGGGGTTTTTACACCAATTATGAAGATTTCTATCAAATTTTGAGCAAAATCTGTTCTGAGAAAGTCCGGCTGTCCAGCTGTTCGAATATAATTTAACACGATAATTACAAAACCAAGAGAGGTAGAGTTTACCCAGAGAGAGAGAGAGTACCCAGTTTTAACAGGTATAGTGCAGACGCCTGTCAGATTTAGAGATAAATCCAACAAGGGATTGACTGTATGTCGGTCTGTACTTTCCGAAACATGTAAACGTGATAGCCCAGAAACGCAATGACTTAAATACATCAAAATCGGTATGAGATTTTGTTAATGCAAGTGCAGTTTTGTGTCAAATTTTTATTGTGGAAAATATATCTAAAACACAAATTCAATTTTTGGATCCTATTAACGCATGCCAAAGATTAATCGCCAAATGACTCGCCAAGGATGACACGATAGATTCAGTAAAAATGTTAAATTCTCGACACAAATCAACATTTCGTAACCTATTGTCCACCAATGACATGTAAGGCGTTCACTATCATAAAAAGATTATTAGAGAGTATGCAAGAAACTTTTTGGGCGACAATTCCCTCTGGTTATTATAATAGAAGAAACAATAAAGCATTCATTTTATATGCCTGCCTCTGTGTGCATTGTTTTCACTCTAATATAACATAAAAATCATAAAATAACATGTTCCATTTTTATATCTGTCTAACTTCGTATTGATTTCGCAGAAATTTTCTATTCAACCTCCCGAACGTATTGGTCCCAAAAGAATCCAATACTCCGTTTTCAAAAGGATAGTGTCTACTCGGTGAATTTGATTACCATGCATGAATACAGATCTCGTGTCCATACGGACGTTAAAAGTGAATGAGATAGTTCCAACAAATTACGATACCTGGTTTCTTTGATAGAATTATTATAACAAAAATCAAAATGAACTTTGGAATCTTAATTTCGAAATATCTGAGCCCATATAACAGAACATATATTTCAGAAATTTCTTGAAATAAATTATAAAGGGTTATTCGTGAAAATAGGTGGAAATTGTTCCATGTTTCTAAAAATGGAAGTTTGTTGTTTATTTTCCATTCTCTTCCAGATGTTCATTTATAAATGTTGATAATAATAATCTACGACTTGATAACAAAAAATTGTTTTAGTATTTTTGGAGCTTTAATGTCAACCAAAAAAGTTTTGATTCTTTGTAAGTGGCTCCACCTGGCAGCGAATTTTAAAACAATTGATTTCAAATTCCATAATATTTCGGAATATGAGCAATAAAGTTTAAAAAGTAGAAAGTAATATTAGTACATCTATATAACAATGTTTATAGATATAAAGTGGTGGCCAAAATTGGAACACTTTTGAAAATTTTTGTTTTCAAACTTTGTATGCTTATATAAAATGTAACATTTCACAAAATGCAAACTCTTATATATAATTAAAGACAATTTAATGTTGATTTCAATACAAAAGGCAAAATTCAAATGCTTACAATCCAAAAATAGTTGAGCGGCAATAATTATCGAAATACATTACATGCTGATGACTGCAGTGAGTTATCAGTACTTAGAAGAGTAGACTTTATTTTCTACTAGCCGCCTTTGGCGACCAGCCGGTTCATCAATCTTAATGCTCGTTAAAATTTTAATAATTAAATATTTTATGGAACTCCCATTTTAATTGCTTCTTCATTAAAATATTTTAAAACTTCAAATTTTAATAGTCATATAATTCACTCGTAATATTATAAAGGCCTTCAGTCATAACGTAATTTTTATCTCTCTCATTTTCTGTTAGTTCCCGTAGAATTTATGCTTTAAATTAAAGTGGAAATGATTAAACTGCAATAAATATAATAATATATTTTTTTTACTGAAACGAAGCATTTTTTTTAAAATTTGAGTACTTAAAACAGAGTCGCTGAATATTCAAACCTTATGGGCACTAAAGAATATTTTTCTTAATTTATATATCTCAAGAAATTTTCAGCAAGATTTTTCAGATTCATCATGAACAGATCGATTAATTAACAATGTTTAGTTTTAAATGCATCAAACACTAAAAAAATAAGAAGAATCGTTTGAAATAATCTGTCAAAAACATATTAAACCTTCAAAACCAAGTCCGTATCCGTTGTCAACAATCAGAACACAAAGCGCATGCGTGAATTTTCAACGCCAGTTATGGTAACAAAAATGCTTGAATTTTCTACTCCAGTTGGGGACCGCTAAGCAGATTAGAAATTTTTAATTTCCTTTATTCTTTTTTATTTTAATTCAAAAGTACTTCAGAATGAATCTGAAAGATCGAATAATTAACAATGTTTAACTTTAAATGCATCAAACCTTAAGAAAATAAACAGAATCCTTTGAACTAATCTAATAAAAAATGGTGAAGCCTATCCTTTTTAGCGTGGTAAAAAAACTGAAGCCTTACTCATTTGGCAGTGGGGAAAATGAAAAGATAATGAAAGAAAGTTAGTATACACGCTGCTGTAAATTGAGATAAGGATTTTTTCGTTGAAATCTACCTCTTAGTACAACATCTAATAATCTTCTCCTGATTGGTCTTGAACTGACATAAATGTCAGCATCATTCAATTGTTTTCTGATGGCCGCTGATGACATTCTTCTATCTTGGAAACATAGTCTTTTTTATTTTTCTATCATCAGAAAATGCGGTGCATCTTTTAAAGCCATTTCCTTTTTTTGAAAAAATTTTGAAAACCATTTTTGAAAAATGCTATTTTTATCAAATGAATGACAATTTTTTCAAAATTTAAATGGAAATTCATGCTTACTACGTTCAAATCTGCTTTTCATAAATAGGAATTTTTTACATATTTATATATTTTTATTAATTTTTTTAATATATTGAATTGTTTAAATTTCATTCGTTGATTATCATTTGGAAATTCACAATAAAATAGTTTGGTAGCTTTTATCGCAAAAATATGATATTTTGCTAATTTTATGTTTATTTGAATATCGTTTGCAATTCAGAAACATAAATATTTGACATTATTTCCCACACAGATATTTTATTTACATAAATTCTATTAACTTCGACTTTTATTAAGTTTCAATACGAGTTATGAAAACTTATTTCTTCTAAGAAATTATAGCATTATGTAAATTAGCTAAAAAGTAAATAATATGATGCTGCATCAAGAATATTTTAATAGTTAATAATTATTTTTGTTTTAATAAGTTTTAAGAAAGTCTTCAAAAATAAGCATAAACTAAAACATTTTACGACGAAAACTTTTTTAAATGACTAAGTAAAAAATCTCGTGATTTATTTTATCGTATGACATCACTTTTCGCCTTCGAATTCCATTTAATTTTTGCCTAATGACTTAACTTATTTTACTTCTGAATCGACTGAATATTAAGAAAGAAACGATTAAAAACTGGGGGGGGGGGAAGAGCAAGACAACAAGACAATATCTTGTTAACAGGATAATCGTTGTTGTTGTTGCTAATCTCCATGGTCTGACGTAGTCAGACCAAATCCAAAAATCCGTTGACAAGAAGAAAGTCAAAAACGAGAAAGGGAGAAGAATAAATTTCTCCCCAATGAAATCCTAGACAGTCCAGAATATGTTCAGCAGAGGCCTGATGCTGGCAGCATTTCGGGCAAAGAGGGTAAAACTTTTCACCCTGAGAAAAGAAAAGACATTTAAGGTGGCCACTGGCAAGGCGCGACAGGCAAGTGTTGGTTTTTCTATCATAAGGAAGATTTAAGGACTGCCCCGGCTTATTGGCTCTATACCAATCATGAGTAGGGGGAACCATCCAATTCTTCTTATTTAGGAATTTCGCCTGAGAGAATAGTTCTAAGTGTGTGAGCTCAGCAGAAGAGGAACGTAAAACATCGAACCTGAAGTTATGCAAATAGAAACGAAATCTCTTTCTACAAGCAATATTCAAAATCGAATGAGGGAAAATATAATCTATAATTTCATCAAAATATGAAATGTAAATTCATACTTAATACAGTGGTACGTTCAAATCTATTTTTATACACATGAACTTTTATTTATTTATTTTTTTAATGCATTGAATTGATTAAAAGGCATTCATTGATTGTCGTTTGCAAATTAACAAAATTTTGGTTGAAAGTCTTTATTGCAATAATAAAATATTTTGTAAATTATATATTTTGATAAATATCATTTGCTATCTCTTAAATTAAATATTTATTTTCCCAGAAAGGTATTTTCCTTTCCATTAACTATAGTAATGTCAACTTACAATGCGTTTTAACTTGAGTTGCAAAAACTTTTAAATTTTCTGAGAAATTGTATTGTTATTCTAATTAGAGTAAGAAATAAAGAATATGATACTACAAAATGACTACTGTAATAATTATTTTAGTTTTAATATGTTTAAGGAGTTCTTCAAAAATAAACATAAACTGAAGCATTTTATTTAGAAAGATTTCTTAACTGACTAAGGAAAAAAAAACTTCTGGTATGTTTTATAGAATGGCATCAATTTTCTGCTTCGAATTCCATTTAACTTTTGGCTAAGAACTTGCTTCACTTTACTTCTGAATCGAATGAATATTAAAAAAGCACAGAAAAAAAAGAACATGGCGGCAAGACAATATCCTGTTAGCATGAAATCGTAAAACATCGAACAGGAAGCCGGTACAAATGGAAGGGAAATCTCTTCATACAGGCGATGTTCAAAAATCTCAAGACACTGAAATCGAATTAGGGAAAATATCAACCATCATGGGAGTAAAGAACAGGAAAGACAGAAAAAAGAATTTTCTTAAAGAAATCTTCAGAAATAAAAGGAATGGATTCTCCTCGGTGTTTTCCTAAAAGAAAGGCAAATGTTTGAAATGAGAATTTTAGATGGAACTGGAATGGAAATAGAAACCGGTATTGGTGGGTTAATGAAATATTTAAATGTTTACAAACGATTAAATTTGGAAATTGAATTTCTTCTGAAGATTCAGTGATTTCTATAAAAATTAAAACAAAAACAAAACTCACTACCGTAAACAAATGCTGAAACGTGGGCATGTTTTCTATGTGTGATTTAAAAATTAGGTAAAGAAAAAAATTTTTCTATATGTATACTTTGGAAAGTAAGAATATGCACTTCGTAATTCACAGATTTTAAGAACAACTGATTTATTTATTTAAAACTTTAGTGTACGACAATAAGAAAGTAAATTTTTAAGTTTAATGGGCGATAATATATTTTTATAGAGTCCTTTATATCGCAAAAACTATTTTGCGTAAGAATGTATAATATATAACAAACTTTTCATCATTACTTATTTTTTGAAGAAATATTGAACATAGTTTCCAAAAAAGAATAAAACAGAATTTTGAAAAGAAATCTGCTGAAAATGCGAAAAAGAATCTAAATCCTAATACCGTTGCCATAAACAATGGAGGAAAAACTAAGTATAAATTATTTGTATTGAATATGGTTTGAATTTTAATTCAATAATGAAAAGTATTGTTGTAAAATATTTTGCAAGTTCAATTATTCTTAGAATTTTAATAATATCAACGAAAAAAAAATAATGCTGTGGATAAAGTCAAATTGTAGAAAGATGATTTTCTAAATTTTCAGATTATGATAGATTCTTTCTCGTAATAAAATATGTCTAGAATTATCAAGGGAAAAGGTCAAATTTAACTTCGTTTGAATTAATTGAAATTCTGTGGGTAAATAATAGATAATCATACATAAAAAATCAATACTAATGCACAAAACAACAAAAATAATAATACATAAAATAATAATAATACATACGTAAAGCAATAATAATACATAAAACAATAATAATGAAAAATGTCCACTCTTAAAAAAATATTTATCCCGAATTCAGTAGTTTTAGATCTAGAAGCTTGCCCTGAAAAATGGCAATATACACAGACTTGTACCTATACCTCGCTTTATTATTGGGGGGGGGATAATTAATTAATTAAACCAATTCATAAAACGTATTCCAAGAATATTGCATCTTAATATTTACACAATTTGTTTTTTCTTTTGAGATAAAACTGCTTTAAAATTTTATTTAGATGTTTAAAAAAAACTCTCACATAAAAATAACATTTCCTTTTTCTTGATGTTGAAACCAATATTGGATTATTAAAAAAAAGTTGTAATTCTTAAAGATGAAGTATCCAAAATCATTGAAAATATACTCTTTACTCCATTATACTAACGAATGAAATTTAGAAATATTTTTTTCTGGCATTTTGACTCTGAGAATTAAAAACGGAGACTTTATAAATGTTTATCAAATATAGAAAACTAAGAGAAAAAGAAAATAAATTTAATTATCTGGTAGAAGATGAGTCTTAAATAAGAAAAGAAAATAATTGGAAAAAAAAAAAGAAAATTGATGGTTACTTTTAACCAAGTAATTGAAGAATTTTTTCAAAACTCGTCTGAAAACGATACATAAAATTCCTTTTAGTTATTTCTTACGAATTAATTAAATTAAACAAGAATTTCAAAGAGACGTCTCTCTTCTAATTTTACAAGCAGAAACATGGCTATGAAATATCTCTTATTTAAGCATGAATGAAGCAAACATAATGTTTACTCTGTCTGCTACTCGGAAAAAGCTGCGAATTTTTATTTTGTCCAATGACTCATAAAAAAGTCGTCTGATATATTTGATTTTCTTATCTATCACTCTGAAATCGAGCTTCTATTTCATAGTAATTACAAATTCAAACACATTATCAAATGTTTATGGTTGCCTCTTTTCTACAAAATAGATTCAAATTTTGTTCTTTTTGCTTTGAAAAATCATTAAATGACACATGAGAATAGGAAAATTCAGATATAAAAATAAGTTGGCATTCTTTAGAATTGTTCTGTTTGATGAATATGTCGCCTGCTCTTAAAGTAAATATTTATTTTCTCTGAAAATTATATTGATATTTTTTTACCTAATAGTTGGTATCCGGCTCGTTGCTGCCACAAAAGAAATAATTTTGGAAAAATCGCTTGAAATTTGAAATAGCTATCTTTTTTAAATAGGAAAGATCGAAAGAACGATATTTTTTTGTAGACAATAAATGCATTAATTGAAACTGAATAATATATAAAGGAGAAATATAAATAATATTTCTTCTTTTTTTTTTTTTTTTTTTTTTTTTTACTTTAGATATAATAATTGTACCTAGCCTTCACGCAGGTATAAGCAATTTTATCGCAATCGAATAAGCGGTATGGCAGCTCATAAAATATGAAAAAAAATCATTTTTTTAATATTAGATTAGATATTACGAATATTAGATTAAAATTAATACCGTAAAAAATATATGCAATTCTATCAGAACAACTGATTTTAGTTATTTCATTTAGAAGTGTCAATACGAATGTATTCTGAATTAGAAATAAATTATAATTTTTTTTAATAATTGAGAGCATGTGATTTTAATTCTTTTTTATAATAGTTTGTTTTACTGGTTGTTAAATGAAAATTGTTGTGATAGCTGAATTAAATAAAACTGTTCAGTTCAAAATTTTTTTAATTGAATTTATTTTTAAAATACGAAATCAATTTTATATTTATGCTCATTAAAATCTTGTCATATCTGTTCATTAAAACAAAAGAGTAGAATTATGTTTTATTTGAAGTAGACTTAATTATATTTAACAAAAATAAGCATTTTAAGAAGATGTAGAATTTTGTTTATAAACAATTTGATATTCTAAAAAGTCAATAATCAGGGCTAAAGACACTTTTGATTACTTTTAAAAAATACACATACGGTGGCTCAAACAATTGAGAGTACACTTAACGTTTAACTTGATATATCAGACTTTCAATATAAGTCTGGGATAATTCATTAAATAATTAATTTTTCGATTATAGAAAAACATTATAAATCAAATCAAGAGTTTTTATTTTCATTTATTAATCGTTTGCTTTTAAACTCTTGTTTTAGTGTTCGTATAGAATTCCATTAACATGTTCAGGCAATAGATGTTTTTTAATTATTATTTGCTCTTTTTCAAAAAAAAAAAAATGTTGCAATTTGTGTATTAAATAATTTTGAAGGATTAGTGCATTGAAAAAATACAGATTGTACGGAAACAAAAGACAATGGAAATATTTAAAAAAATTGAAAAGATAAAACAGAAACGTAAATATTCAAATATAAAAAAGATAGAGTAGTTTGCATTTATACCATTGCCCAAAAAATAAAGTTATTTCAAAATCATATAAATCTATTCAGTTGTTTATTAATTTAGAAAATTTGCACTGTTTTGAATGGACCGGTTTTATTAAACAAAGTAAATGTTTGAATCTTAAGATGCTACAAAATTATTTTTAGAAATAGTTGTCCCGAAGTAACTCGAATAAAAGGAGGAAACGTTTCAGTTTATTTCTAATTTATTAAACACTTAATTAATTTTTTTAACTTCAAAAAGCTGACTATATTCTTTCTCTGTTTCAAATTATACATGAGAAAAGTTTGGACAAATTTGGCCTAATTGCTTAAAAAGAAATATGAAAATGAATACATGCACAAGAATAAGATTTTTATTTATATTAGGAAAGCTTATAATTCTTTGATTTTACTAACATAAGATAAATAATTTTTATTTTGGTATTCGTATATATTCTGTGAATACTAGGAAGACCGAGCTTAGCTCAGCATTTTATTTATTTTTGTTTCGTAAAATCGTATTTCTTTTTTGGAGAAAATATGAAGATACGAATCAAATATTTATTACATATGAACATTTTTTAATCTTACCTATATATGAACTGGTCATTTAAATATTAAAAAAAACATGAATACACTTAGTTTAACATGTTATACGAAACAATCTGCTATATTATAGTATTCTTTTCACAATTTATCTATCTTTACTTATATTTTTTTAACTTACGCTCAGTTTAACCATGGTGAAATTGGGTCCCCGGTGGCGCCATATGACAAAGTTAGTATGAGAAAAGATAGAAAAAGAATATAATAGTTAGTCATAAATGAATGATTTTTTGTTTGTGTTTTTCATGAATGGCACCTATATAGATAAATTTAAAAAAACAAAAATACTAAATATAAATACATACGTAAAAAAACAAAGCAAAAAGTCCGACTCAAACCGAGGACGAGCAACACACGTGTTATTCATGTTTTGACCACTATACTGTACCGCCCAGACTTCAAAGCGGAAGTTGAATTTATTTATTCTAATAGTTAGTTATAAAAAAATGTGTGTGTAAAATAGCTTTTATTTAGGAAAGACAATCTAAATGGATAAACTCAAAAAGCAAAACTTTATCTAAATATAAAATTTTATCCAAATCTCTAGAGGGATTTCCGAGATATTCTAAATAAATATATTTATATATATACAAAAATTGCTCGCTTAAAGATATAAGATATAAAGATCTCAAAAATTTTAATATTTTTCTGATATTTCTCAAAGATTAAATAAAATCTTATATACGTTATCTAACACATCTAGACATCAATAAATATTTCAAGGTTGACGTCTCATGGGTTAAAATCGTATAAATCTGAAAGACATTGCCAAGTATTAATGCACATTTTCCTAGCAAATCCTTTATTTACTGAACATTTCGACGATTTAATGTTTTTTATAAACTTTAAAAGACTGTTTTTGATATCCAAAGAAACTTTTAAATTATTCAAGCACTTCAGTTAGTTTTCTGAAATAAAATTGTTTTCAAAAATTAAATTTAAACATTCAGCTTTGCCCATCAGTAAATTTGCTTTTTTTTTCACAAATCTTGATTGTTTTATTAAAATATAGAACTACTTTGAATTATTTTTACAATGGAGACTTAAAGCTAGTCCATCAGAAGTATTTTCGCTGTATTAATCTAATAACTCAACCTTTCTCCCATCAATAACCTAAGAAATAGAATGCTCGTAAAAGCCTTTCAGAATTTTTAGAAAAGCTTCTCTAGTTAACTTTCCGACTCTTTTCTGAGTACTTAGATACGGTATTAAGAACTATTCGAAATCGAAATCCATTTCTTCACTTTCAATATTCCCAAGCTGCAGGGAGTTTTTGAATTGGATATAACGCAATGTTTTCTTTGACTTGCAAGAAGTAAAATCTTTTGCTGGGCTCTCAAAATATATTTATTATAATCTTATTTTTATTTTATGAAAGAATTATACAGAAAATTTTTCAGACGATTTTTTGGAAAATATATTTGAATACTGTGCTATTTTTCATCTACTATTCATTTCCAAGATTTAGCACTTTTTGTGTAATTTTTTTGAAAGCACGCATAAATCATTTATTGTTGAAAATTTTACGAATGCAACATTTTAAAATTCTATATTTAAAACACAAATAGATTTTTTGGAACTTCTTTTACTACAGAAAGAAACGCAAGTAACATAAAAATGTTATGAAATATTCGAGGGCAAAAATTTTTTATAGATAAACAACATGAAAAAAAAAAGAAATATTTATTGTTAATAATAAGTTTTAACAATTTATTTGTGAAATTCTTTTTTAAAGATCATTTCTTGATTTCACAAGCGAATAATATTTATAAATTTATTTAAGTATTAGAAGTATAATCTTTACCTGAATATTTAAAAGAATTAAAACTATTAATACTGTTATTTAATGTGAAATTAAGTTAAAGAATACATAGCTATATAAAACTGGTTGCATCAACTATTGATGTATTTCTTTTTATAATACATAACTTGCAAAATAAATGCCACTTAAAAATTATCTTATTAAAATAAGAAATAAAGAAAATTATTCTTTCGCATTATTGTATAAATCTAACATTTCTTATAATATCATTAATATTTTAAAAACTCGCACATGAAAGATTCGAAAAGATTGGATTTCATTAAACAAGAAAAAAGCGTTGCCATAAATTTTGTTTGAAATCACTTTTGAAGCAATTATAAAAATTTGAAAAAAAATGCATGAAAAAATAATTAGTATCCCTAAAAAGTTAAATTGAAAAAAATCAAGAGTTGTAAAAACTGTTTTTTTAAAAGATATATGCTGAGAAGTTATTGAGGAAAAACATATTTTCGATTAATTTTTAATCAGTTAAGAATATCATTAACTTTTCAAAACATCTTCTTAAATATAACACACTTATTACCCAATTTTCGAATGGCATTACATTCTGTAAATAATCGATAGAATTTAGTTAATGAATTAAAAGATTGCCATAAAAAAAGAGACAATAATTCGGGATGAATGTAGAATCGAGCCCTCAAAAGGCTCATCTCTTTTATCCGAGAGCTCAAATTAGCTCTTTTATCCGATAAAATAGATATTCAATTCAAATCGTCAATTGTTCAGGTTTGAAATGAAAGCAGGAAAAGAGTTAAGCAAGAATGGCAACGGGACTGGAATATGACTCCAAAAAGTTAAGCAACAAATGAACTTTTCGAAAAGTTGAATTTAATCAAATAAAGTGAGACTTTTTTTCCAATAAGATTACAAACACAAAACAGGGATTTACAGGACACACATTTTTTTTTTAACTCACCAAGGGAAACTTTTAGAGGAAGTTGACAGAGATCAGTACATAAAAATATTGGGAACAATGGATCTCCACATAGAAGAATGTAAACTTTGTCATATCAAAAGTAGTAAATCTCCAATTAACTCGGAAAACCAACGAATTCAAGATTTACTGAAGCATGCGATTCTCATTGCTTCTGTTAACCACTTAACTGGTTTATTTATGTTTGTTAATATATGACACCTTTTATTCCTTCCATCTATTCGAAGCAGTTTTTGTATTGAATTATAATATTTATAAATGGCTTAACTGTTGTTTAAAACTGCAAAAATACGATAAATCGATACACGCAAGACATTCGAGCAAATCGATTAAGCGGTGAAAGAGTTTATTTCTGCACTTATCTCCTACTAACATGATTCGTAATTTTTCATAATTCCAATAAAAAAGATTATTTATTTTTAAATGTATAGCTAAATTATTACTTTTTAAAGTAAAACTTGGAACTGAAGATTTGTTGCTGAATGGAAGATCAAATCAGAATTTAATGAAAGAATAGTTCCATAATATGATGATCTGAAAGGACTTAAAGTGAAAGTCATTGATTGTCAAGAAGATTGATTGATTGCCATCAATTAATATTTTTAATTAAATATGGGTAACTGTTGTAGCCCAAAAGTAATTAAAAAGTGGAGCTGTTTGTACAGTCTCTTCTGACATCCACTTGGTTTTGTCTGCAACGGAATAAAAATCTGTACACAAAAGTAATAACCGCATACCGAATTGCTTATCTCTGGGTCAAATCATCTGCCTTTTAGCTGCATTCTGATTTTTAAAAAATCGAAATTTGTTATCGCAAATTTTAAATTATCATGTCGCTTGGTATCAATCGGACAGAAAAACTTATATTTCTAACATGACTCAACTTCGCAATCGCCAACATTTAGAAACTTTTTTGACCATATCAAAATTAATCGAGTTCTAAGATATTCTTTCTCAAGATCAGAATTAAAATTTAAACAGGTTTTAAACAATCACTTGACTATCAGATTACGCATGCGTTCGAAAACGCAGATTTTTTTTTCCATCTCAAAATCTTTCGAGCTCCAAAACTTTTTTTCGTCCGCTAGAAAAATTCAAAATTTAATATACATATAATATAAATTCGGATACTTCACCTCGCTGCTTCGAGCTCATTTCCATTTTCTTCTCTGTGCTACTTCGGACGATAACTTCTTACGACCATTCCCTTTATTGGCCAGACTGGAGAATCGGGTACATGGCAGACATCCACGCGGAGATAAAAGTTTTTGTTGGCGATAGGACCCTAAGCGTGTCAACCTTCTTTACCATTTTCTAATAACTCTGAAAACTAAATATTTATGCCTCAGAAACAATAAATCGCTACATTTCTGCCCTTGCATTTTGAGACTTCAAAAACTCAAAACCAAAACAACATCATTTTCTCACATGAATAAAAGAAATGATGATTTATCTATAAAATATAGAGAAATATTTACTATTAAATGTATTGATGATGGAGCTGAAGACTTATTGCCAAATGGATAGGTCAAAGCAAAATATGCTAAAAAAAGTTGTTCTGCTATATGTTGATCCGGAAGCCCTTAAAGTGAATGTCATTGATTGACTAGAAGATTAGTTGATTGTCATCAAGTAATATTTTTAATTATCTATGGTGTATTGTTGTGCCCCATTGGTAATTAAAAACTGGGACTGTTTGGTAAAGTCTGTATTGACGTTCGCATAGTATCTGCAGCAACGGAATAAGATTTTGTACATTCAAATATCAACCTTATATCAGATTTGATACCTCTAGTTCTAATTCTCTGCCCTGTAGCTGTATTCTAATTTTTTTAAAAAAACCCTTAAAAGCATTTTGTAAAAGACACTACAAGAAAAAAAAACCCAATTTTTTTTCTTGTATTTAAATCATCATTTCAAATACTTTAGCTATTGGATTTCAAAATTGGTGATATATTCGGTCGAATTCTCAAACTAAATACAAATGTATTTTTGAAACCGTTTATCATTTCAGACTGAATCATATAACTTTAAAACGAGAGATTCCTGAATGTAATATTTATATATATATATATATATATAGATATAAAATGAATTTATTTATTTCGTGTATCTTGGAAACGGCACTAACGATTTGGAATGAATTTTATATTTAGATAAGGTTTTGTTTTTTAAGTTTATCTATATATGTGTCTTTTCTGAAAGAAAGTGATTTTACACACAAAAAGCATTTTTTATAACTAAATATTAAAATGTTATGTATATATTATACATGACCTATATAATCCTATCTCAGATGAAGTAGTAGTTAGAGCTTCGGACTTTCATGCATTTCATTCATTTCCGATCCTGCGTTTGCAGTTCAATTCGATTTCACTTATCTTCTAACTTTAAACGAGCAATTCTTGTATATATATATACATCGTGTGTTAGGATGCGGCTCTAAAGATTTGAACCAAATTTTATATTTAGATACAAGGTTTTGCTTTTTACATCTATGTACGTGCTTTTCCTGAAAAAAAAAACGTGATTTTACATGCAAAATAAATAAAAAAATAAAATAAAAAAAACTACCTATTAAAGCCCCCCTTTTTTTTATCTGTTCTTATGCTGACAATGCCATATAGCGCTATTTCGTAAATATTTGTGGCACTTGCATTGCTGCCTTAGGATGATAGCCTACTGTAGCTCAAAATTTTGTGAGATGGCGCTGATGGTTGTGAGATGAGGTAAGACCGAAAAATGTTCATATGTAATCAGTATGGGATTCGTATCTAAATATTTTCCTGCAAAATACAAGATTTTACTTTTTAAAAATACTGCCAAGCGAATCTCGGTCCTCTAGATATTTTACTCAAAGTCAAAAAACATCTTCCCTAACCGGGCATTTCAACTGTTTTGGAAATTTCATGTTAAGAAATAGAATAGAATATAAGATGCCAAAAAATGTTTGTTACTTTCATGAATTTTTTAGAGTTTTTGCGATGCATTTCTCATTCTTTTTATGCTTGAGGTCAAAAGCTCACAATGTTACGAATCCAGGCTGCGTCTTTTAAGAATTGCTATTTTCGGCTTCATGTTGAATTCTTTCATTTCGGGGAGATATATTTTGGTGTTGTGGTAAATTTCTTTTTGATAAATTTTATATTATGACTATTCTTATTCTTTCAAAACTGAATTCTGTGGTCTTTTTTTTTTTTGCTCGTTTCCTGATGTTAAACCCCATACTAATATACATATTTGTTAAACTCTAAAACACAAAACATATAGTAAGTCATATCATTGATTCTCCGACCCGCCCGAAGGCGCACGGATAAAAGTATCCCCAGCCACGGTACAACCCTTCCCTAAGGAAGTGCGTCCCGTCATCGATGGGAGGAGCCAGACCCTTCCGCCCCTTATCGTGTACCCTCCCGGGTGGCGAGAACCAGCCACTATGCCGGACGCTTCTCATCCTTATTTCGAGGTGTGCCCCCGGGGGGGGACAAAGAAAATAATAAGATAAAAAAATAACAAATATTTACTAACTTGGCTGATTTATTTTAAAATAAATTGTTTATTTTAAAAACAATTCCACCATTAATACAAAACATTTGCATTATTTTATATTCAACATGGCTTTCCATCTATTTAATTTTTCTTCAAAGAGAAACGTTAGTTTTGTAAAAGCTTACGAATTTTCGCTGGAATTAAACGAGTTTGCAAAAGAGTTGTCTAAACTTGGTAAGTAATTTATGGAATCATCCCCTAAGATACAATCTCAAAGGACTTTTCTGATGTAAACTAAAGTTTTCATTAAGTTTTCGAAAGAATCTTATATTCGCGAAGGTGAAAAGTTACGCATGAATGCTAATTAGATGCTGAATTTTGTAACATTTTGCAGTTTTTGATACTTTGGTTTAAATCTGAACCGAATTTAAGGTAAATGTAACATGTTTTGAAATGTATATTAAATAGCTGATAAATCTGTAGTATTCGCAAAAGCTTTATATGAAAAAATCACGTTATGTTTAAAAAAACTGATAAAATGATATGAATGAAAAAAAATGATCTGATATGTATGAAAAAAAAAGAAAAAATTCAGATCGATTAAAAAAAAATAAAGATCGTTTTCAAATATCTCTTTTGTTTTTAATAAATATTAAGCCATATGTTATCAAAAATGTAAATGATATCATCCGAGAAACAGCAAACGATTATTTTGTTTCGCTTATTTTTTGCCTCAGGATTCTAAATTTTGTACTTTATCATTTTTGACTATTAAACGCATTTTCAATTTTTAACAATAAGATCTGGACCATTGTAAAAACATTGTTTTAGTTTATAAATAAAACGCTATTTTTTAAAAAAAATTATCATTTTCTGGTTTATTAAACCCATGTTGCAATTTTCTCTGATGTATACTTTTCTTTTATTAAATTCTGCGACAAGTAGTAGCAATTCATCCTTTGCAAATGCAACTGCAACTCTGTATTTTATTGCAAAACGGACGTGTTTCTACATGTCTGACTTTTCCTTAAAATTTGTAAATTTGGTGTGGGGTCGCGGTGTCCTGGTGGCAAGGTCTCGTTGTCTAGGTGGTTTCAGGTTCGAAATCAGATTCCACAGAAGACCCGTCGTGTAAGTGAGTCTGGTGCATGTTAAATCTGTCTGGGCCAATGTTCTCTCGTTGGTATAGTGCGGACGTTTGGAGAGGTGGATACCAGTTCAGATGTCGTTATTTGTTGCTTTAAAAAGGGACGTTAATATGACTAAACTAAGACAAACTAAACATGATAAATGCTGTTTACATAATAGTCGAAACACGTTAAAAACATTGTATCACATGTATATAAAAAAGAAAGTTATACCTCTTTGATTAGTTATTTAAGATTTATAATTCATTGTGCTAATGCAATATTGACGATACCAATTATTCAATTAATTCTATATGATGCCATATCAATTTAATTTTTGGAATCACAACAGAGCAATATACAAGGTACAAACATGTATTAGTTGAGTTTAAAAATGATTTTGAAATTATAATATAATTATCTGAATAAAAAAAATGAATGCAGATATTCATTTAATCTATATTTAGAAAGAAGAAACCTACATAATTGAAGAATCAATCCCCTACCTCCCATTTTTGGTCCGATTTTGCCAGTTTTTATTTCATTTGAAATTTTTTAATCACAAAGTATATCATGATCACATATTCCTCACCATTTTCCATTTTTGAGGGAACCTTTAAAAATCTTATTTAACTTTACATTCCTCATAGTATGAAGTCTAAACAACCTCCTCCACTCCCAATTACTGCTACTATTTTGGTAATTTTTAATTAATGTGAAATCTTATGGATCCTAGATGCTCGATCAACGATTGCCTGACCCTTACTGCTGGTGTCTACTCTAGAAAGATATCTAAAACTTTAACAGAATGCCCGACCACAGTAATTTGATCGATTTTGCCAATTAATTTCACCAGTTTTTCTAATCATAATGGTTTGTGTGTAATGCAAATAAAATTTAAAATATTTTTTTATTGCGATGTATAGTTATCAATATTAACTGTTTTGATTAAATTAATAAGGTTAAAAAAATCGGTGAATGACTGGTCACCGAAAGCGGCTATTTAATTATAAGGAAATCATATTTTTGTATCATTCGTATAAGCGATAGCTCATCTATGTAAAGCAAAATTTCCATCCAAAGGGTAAACCCTTTTTAGGGCCGTGGGAAGTACAATTACACTACCTTGTCAGGCCATGGCCATGCTTCCCACCAAATTTATCAATTTTTGTATGAAATTATGCAGGTTGGCACAAGTTCTGACAATTTTTTTTTAGTAAGTCAGAAACTTAGATGCTTCAGTTCTTTATCTCAGACAAAATGATGTGTCTTGATTTGTTACTTTTTTATTTATTAACCAAATTAATTAATTAATAAAATTAAATTTATCTAATAAGCTAAATGAATCCCTTTTCTTATTCTAACTTCAAGCCTAAAAATATTTTAACATAATATAATTAAAAAAAATGGCCCTTTAAAGGGGGTTAACTTTAGTATATTATTCACTTAACAGTTCCCAAAAATTTATCGTTTGCATATGAACAATTATAAGAACCTTATTCGGGCATTATGCTTTCCACTTTCATTTTCTCGTTTACGTAGTATAGACAAGGTATTGTAATTGTCAAAAGATTCGAACTTGAGTTGAAAAATGTCTATCTGATATATGTTTTTATTTGTCATTCTATTATCTGTATCCGTCTGTCCATCTGTGTCCATGTCTGTCCATCATGGAAAATGTTATCCATGGCAAACAAAACCCAGAAACGCTTAGAGCAAGACGGATGAAATTTAGTATAGGGTCGTAATACCAAATTTCTAGATTTGAGTTAAATTCGTTCAGAGTAAATCTGTCTGTCGAGTAAATCTGTATTCGAATATAATTTAATATGATAATTACAAAACAAAATGAGCCAGATAGATAAAATTTGGTAAACACATCTAACATCTGCAGTGTAGAATCCTGCCAAATTTTAAGCCAAATCCAACACAGTCGGTCAGTCTGTCTTTCAGAATTAACTGCCTGCCAGATATTAATCGCCAAGAAACTCGCCAAGGATGATACAAAGAATTCAGTTAAAATACTAAATTCACACCAAAGTAAAATATTTCGCAGCCATTGTGCGCTAATTCCCTGGAAGGCATTGCCTGGGATAATACTTTTATTAAAGAATATGTGAGAAATTATAATCTCGCCTACTCCCGCTGGTTTAATTAAATTTTATCTGTTTCAACGAAAAAAATAGCTTTCTTATATTCATAGCGATATTAATATTACTTCTAGAACATCTTAGATAAGGCCTTCAAAGTGCAAACAATACCCTTCTCAATATTTTATTATCATACATCTGTTTACCTATTTTCTAGAAATTCTTTATCTTTCTGAAAGAAATGTATGACTCACCTGCATATTGCTTTCAAATAATAATAGGATGGATTATGAAAGTACAAAAATTATGCCGAGAGATGGATTCTGTTTTTATTAAATCCTTTTATGTTTTCAAAAATATAAAGACTTGGAATATTTTATGCTAATGCGCACCTTTATTCATAAAATGAGTATTTTGCCAGTATTGGTTCGCTTTCAGTAAAATTATTATTAATAACAATTTTAATCTGTGCTTAGTGGCAACGCTTGTGAAAATAAACGTCAGCATTAAAAATATGGGCAGGGCTATTCTATTAAAGTTGTTGAAAATTCGCAGGAATATGAAAATAAAATTAAAATTTGTGCTATAGTTTCGTTCCAAGGGAATGGCAGCACGAAATTAAAAAAAAAAAAAAAATCTTTATTTTTCTCGAAAGAGTTATAATAGAGAGTAGAAATCCGTCATGCATTTTGGAAAATTAATTGTTGACTTTTAATGAATTTAGTCCGAAATTTTTTCACAGATTTACAATTTAAGCATCGAGACCCATGTGCCAAATGTCATCCGTCTAGCTTCAATATCGCATTCACAATATTGTGGTTTATAGAAATGAAAATACAATTCTAAATAGGCATTTTTCAACACAATGTATGCAAAACATCAGAATTAGAAAAGTTAAATTTTCTTGGAAAATATTTTTAGAGATATCTTTTTAAAAATAAAATCTTGATTTGTTTGATTTCTTATATATATATATATATATATATAGATAAGATATTCATGCATTGATATTGTTTCATTGAAAAATTATACAAAATCAACATATGTAAACAAAGAATCAGAATTAAGCTCGTATTTTATATAAAATATGCAAAACCATTCTTTGAAGAAACAAGTTTGAAAATATGTAACGATTTTTATTCTTCATAAGTTCAAAGGAATGTTCGAATTTTTATTTTTGTCAAGATTTCATTTTGAAGCCATGACGAGCACGTTGCAGCAGAAAGGAGCGAGACAGAAAGCCGGAAAGAGTGACCTTGAAACTGTATTCTGAGACCTATATAGTTTTTGAAAGGAATATGTCGAAACACTGTTTGGTTCTGTGGGGTCAATATAGCCCTCGCAAATCAATTAATATATTATATTAATATTATAGTATAAAATGAAAACTTTTGCAACATTTTATAATACTACACATACAACTAAGGCATCAAATATCAATTATGATTATACGTGTACAACATAGGTGCTTGTATATATATATATATATATATATATATATAATAGAACTTGAATGTATAATTTGAGCAAGAAACAAACGATCATAAATGAAACGTCAGTCTACATCACGCCACAAGAGCAAGAGAGATCGAACTTTTCCCCTTCAGAGATTTTGATAGGTATTTCTTTGGCATGTGCAGACTAAGGAAAGGGAATCTTAAGTATCTTTAAAAGAATGCCGTAAACATTTGTTATAAATAATTGAATAGCAATTGGGAATTGGATCAGGAAATAAGAGAATATTTTAAAATGAAGTTAATATGTATCCAATTAAGATAAATATTAAGATTTAAATGAGATTAAGAAAATATCATTACTTATGTAAAATGGAGATGGATCTTTGGATGTATTTCCGCTCTACAGGCTTAGGAATGGCCTGTAATGGCCGTTTGGCTTCAAACTTCGTACATATGAATTTCTGGAATGTTTAAAAGTAAACCTGCATCTATTTTTTGATACTGATAAACAAGATGTACAGATAATGCTTATTTTTTTCAATATGAAGAGTGTTTCATTATGATATATATTTTTAATAAAACCTTTGAAATTTTTTGGGCAAGTGAAATTTTACTTCAAGATCAAACGATCAGAAATTTTTAACACTGTTGCCATTTCCTTCAATTAAAAATCTGAAGAATAAAAATATAGACAGGAAATTATAAAAACGCACGGAACAAAGAATGTAGTATAAATTACATGTCTGTTAAAATTTGAAATTTAAAATTTTTTTGCCGAAGAAGACGCAGTTGCACAAAACTTTTAATTGTAATTTTCATCAAACTTTAATATATATATGTACAAAGTCGAACTAACTGGTCGCGAAAGGCGATTAATATATTACATAACATAATATAAACATTTTCTCTATAGTACGTTGTGAATACGAATGTTAGATCAATTATCAAATAAATATATGGGTTCTTTAATTATCACTTTCACGTACTTCTGAAAGTACTGATTGACAGATGGACAATCCCTTGACAATTTGGTTTCGAATTTGACAAGTATTTACACTTTAGATGCTATATATGTATAGCAACTTTTATCTCCCCAGCACATTTCTTTTTGTAATTTTCATGTTAACCTGCATTCATTCAGTAGAGATGACAGATTTTTTTCTAATTGGATTTCTTTCAAAATCTGATAGAAATTTGAAAATTTGGTGTGGAATCCATTCACCAAATTTTATTCTCCTCCCTCAAAGTATTCTCCTCCCCTTTTTTAGTTGTCATGGTTACTGACAGATATACATAATGCCAATAAATTCTAAATAAAAAAACATATTTGTGTTTTTTTTCTAGGGATATTTAAAGCGCGGTGATTCGAAATCTCCTGTTCGATTTTTTTTTCAGGATTACAATACATTCTCTTTGTATTGTTTTTATACAAGACAATAAAAAGTGCTTTTCAATTTAAACTTTGAAAAAATACGAGACAAGTTTAGAACTTCGAAAAAAATTATTTCAGGCATCTGTAGGATTTCCTTATTATTTTTTTAGTATAAAGTAAAGCTTTAAAATAGTTTTCAATCACCATGTTTCGTTCCTGAAGAGATTACATGTCATAAAAACTTCAAATACTCCACAGGAAACGAATAGATAGAATTATCTTTACATTGAAGAGAAAAAAAGGAATTTAGACAAATGCAATCTCTTTGTTTTAGAAAGTTGAAGAAATGGTTGAAAACATGCTTTTCGAACTCCAAAAGCTATCCAGTGTTAGGCCAAGGCTTTTAAAAAATCCGATATATTTATCTATCAATTCGTTGTCCATTTCAAGAGTTGATCAAATGAATAGTTCTGCTGGTTTTTATTCAGCAATATAAGAGTGAATCTTCTCTAAAAATTGTTAAATATTCTCTAACGCAATACAAGATTGAATCTTCTCTAACGCAATACAAGATTGAATCTTCTCTAACGCAATACAAGATTGAATCTTCTTTAAACGTTGTTAAATATTCTCTAACGCAATACAAGATTGAATCTTCTCTAAACGTTGTTAAATATTCTCTAACGCAATACATAAGTGAATCTTCTCTAAACGTTGTTAAATATTCTCTGACGCAATACAAGAGGGAATCTTCTCTAACGCAATATAAGATTGAATCTTCTCTAACGAAATACAAGAGTGAATCTTGTCTAAACGTTGTTAAATATTCTCTAATCCTATATATTTATCTATGAATATGTTGCCCATTTCAAGATTTGCTCAAATGAATAGTTCTGCTGGTTTTTATTCAACAATATAAGAGTGAATCTTCTCTAAAAATTGCTAAATATTCTCTGACGCAATACGAGAGTGAATCTTCTCTAAACGTTGTTAAATATTCTCTAACGCAATACATAAGTGAATCTTCTCTAAACGTTGTTAAATATTCTCTGACGCAATACAAGAGGGAATCTTCTCTAACGCAATATAAGATTGAATCTTCTCTAACGAAATACAAGAGTGAATCTTGTCTAAACGTTGTTAAATATTTTCTAACGCAATACAAGAGTGAATCTTCTCTAAACGTTGTTAAATATTCTCTAACGCAATACAAGAGTGAATCTTCTCTAAACGTTGTTCAATATTCTCTAACGCAACACATAAGTGAATCTTCTCTAAACGTTGTTAAATATTCTCTGACGCAATACGAGAGGGAATCTTCTCTAACGCAATATAAGATTGAATCTTCTCTAACGAAATACAAGAGTGAATCTTGTCTAAACGTTGTTAAATATTCTCTAATCCTATATATTTATCTATGAATATGCTGTCCATTTCAAGATTTGCTCAAATGAATAGTTCTGCTGGTTTTTATTCAGCAATATAAGAGTGAATCTTCTCTAAACTTTGTGAAATATTCTCTGACGCAATATAAGAGGGAATCTTCTCTAAACGTTGTTAAATATTCTCTAACGCAATACAAGAGTGAATCTTCTCTAAACGTTGTTAAATATTCTCTAACGCAATACAAGATTGAATCTTCTCTACACGTTGTTAAATATTCTCTAACGCAATACATAAGTGAATCTTCTCTAAACGTTGTTAAATATTCTCTGACGCAATACAAGAGGGAATCTTCTCTAACGCAATATAAGATTGAATCTTCTCTAACGAAATACAAGAGTGAATCTTGTCTAAACGTTGTTAAATATTCTCTAATCCTATATATTTATCTATGAATATGTTGTCCATTTCAAGATTTGCTCAAATGAATAGTTCTGCTGGTTTTTATTCAACAATATAAGAGTGAATCTTCTCTAAAAATTGCTAAATATTCTCTGACGCAATACGAGAGTGAATCTTCTCTAAACATTGTTAAATATTCTCTAACGCAATACAAGAGGGAATCTTCTCTAACGCAATATAAGATTGAATCTTCTCTAAATGTTGTTAAATATTTTCTAACGCAATACAAGAGTGAATCTTCTCTGAAAGTTGTTAAATATTCTCTGACGCAATACAAGATTGAATCTTCTCTACACGTTGTTAAATATTCTCTAATCCTATATATTTATCTATTAATATGTTGTCCATTTCAAGATTTGATCGAATCAATAGTTCTGCTGGTTTTTATTCAACAATATAAGAGTGAATTTTCTCTAAAAATTGCTAAATATTCTCTGACGCAATACGAGAGTGAATCTTCTCTAAACGTTGTTAAATATTCTCTAACGCAATACAAGAGAGAAACTTCTCTAAACTTTGTAAAATATTGAAACATTAACTTTACAAAATATAAATAAAACTTTGTGTAAGAAATTTAATGCGATTTTTTTAAAGTTTGATTTTTTGAAAGTATGGACAAGAATTTTAAATCAACATACTCCTTAAAGGAAAAGTTCTGATATATTTGATTTTACCATGTTTCATAAGTAGTTACTAATAAAATTTCAGAATATTTAATGCATTTTTAGTTTTAAATACCTTCATTCATAAACTGAAATATTTTCCTTATGCCTTAGATATGTTCGGTTTTAAAAAAAAAGTAGCGCGCTTTTCTAAGTTAAAACCATTTAATGCGAGCCTAAAAATTTCTATGTTTGTTTTAATAAACAAATTAATCAATTTCTAATTATTTTTCTAAATTTTATTTCAAGATGTTATTGCTTAAAATTGGATTAGCTTACAATTCCCAGATATATTCATCATCATTAAATGTAATTTCGAATATATTTGTGATTTAATGGATGATGGCACTGCAAATATAATCTTCTAATAACGAGAAAAAAAAGACAATGATTTTGGGGAGAATAAAGAAGAAGCATATAATTTCGACGTATGTTTTATGTATATCGTTTTTTAATGAATCTGTAATTTCTTCAAACATTTTCCAATAATTCTAACATTTTATGCTCTTTTTCCTTCATAGTGTCCTCTCTTAATAGAGATGTCGTAATGAAAATGTTTCTTGTGTCCATCACTTTTATATAAAGTTAGTTCTTGTTTCAAGGTAAAATTATAGTTAAACGCAGAGGAGAAAGGGTAAAATCTGGTATTTTAAAGACTAAAATTAATGGAATACCCTTTTCTTCTCACCCAATGGGTGTGGAGTGGAAGTTTGGAGTGGGGAATTACAGCTCAGATATCACCCTCGTCATCTGACCGCCGTAAAAAATAACGAGATCCACCCCAAAATAGCCCTAGAGTGGTTTTAAAACGGGACGTTAATATACTAAACTAAACTTTTCAACAACTGAAAGTCAGCTGTTGGAAAATAGTTACAATATATATATATTGAGGAATTATATAACTTTCAACTATTCCTGTATATGAGACAGTAACCATCATACCGTTCACAAGAACAGGATGAAATTTTGTTTCAAGGTTTTTTTAGAGAATCAAGAGCTCAAGAATCACATGAAAAACACCAGTTAAGCTCTAACAGTTATGGTTTCAGTGAAAAATTCCGAAATTTTCAAATGGCAACACAAACTTTTTTTATTGCTATGTTTTTTCAATAGCAAAAAACAATAAATAGCATTGCGACTGTAACTATGGCATAAAATCACTGCTACTGGACAGATTAAGAAGAAAAGAGGAAAACAATTGTCGCGTGCCTACCAGAGAAGTAAAATTCCACAGATTCTTTCGCCATGGCAAGTGCTTAGGTTCTAGGCACCATCTGCCGGGTGCAAAGTGCCATCATGGTTGAAGCAGGCCAAGATGAAAATTTATGAGATACAATAAAAGGATTTTTTTCTGTTGCTTCTCTGCTTTTATTGGTTATTTTCTCTTTTCTTTTTAGTCTGTCTAGCGCTGGGGATTTTCGTGCAACAGGTAACTGTAACTATAACCTTTTAAGCAGAGGAAGGATGACAGGAACTGAAGAATACATAGGAACTCAAGGATTTGAGAAAATTAGAATTCTTCTCAGTCTAATGATAACTACTTTTACAACTCAGGTAACAGATCCGGTTTGCACAATATTATACAATATTGTGTGATATTATATCATTTAATATTCAACAATATTGCAATATTGTTTAATACCATACAACATTGGGTAATATAAGGAACTACCTTACTAGAGGTTTTGCTAATTATAACCAGCAGGAGATATCTCTCTCAAACTTTTTCGTATATTTTCTAATAAATTTACTTCAATGCTATTAAACGTATGTTATCGGTGATCAATAATTGTGGAAAATCGTATTAACTTGCAATCTCTGGCGATTCATTGATGGCATGCGATTAATATACAAACATCATAACAACCAAATATGCCGTATAAACACCATATTCCTGATATATTGAAGCCCAATTCGATACAATTGTGGCCACAAAATCAAACATCCAACTTCATATACAGTGGCTCCCAAAAGTGTTCGTACACCAACAAGAATCTATTAAAAACCTCATTATTTACCATTATATATTCTTATTTTTACATGAAATTTTTTTCATAGCATATTTTTACAGTTCTTAATAAAGCAATGAAGAATAAATTTTAATTACGATGCAAATTATTTTTTTTAAAAATGACAATAAATAAAATTGCACAAAAATAGGACACAAAAGTGATCATACACTTTAAATAAACATCACTAAATATGAAATTTTCTAAATTTTTATAAATGTTAAGTATTTAGTAGGATATCCTTTATTCTTTATAACAGCTTTTAAACGTTTGGGCATAGATTTAACTAAACGGTCGGTTACTTCTGCACAGATCTTGTTCCATTCTTCGATCATTATTGCTTTCAGTTGAATTTTCGATTTAATGCAGTGACTTCTTATTCGCACTTCTAATTCTTTCCAAATATCTTCTATAGGGTTTAAATCCGGTGATTCAGCTGGTGTTTTAAGGGTATGAGGCAATGATAGAGGCAAAAAAGACGAACATTCATGGCCATGTGCTTAGGATCGTTGTCTTGGTAATACACAAAGTTGTTTAAAATGTCCAATTTTTGTGCTGACATTTTTAAATTATTATTGAGAATATTTATATAAACTCTATGATCCATTATACCATCAATGAATACTAAATTGCCTACTCCAGCCGCTGACATACACACCCAAACCATGACACCTCCACCGCCATGTTTTACTGTTCCAACTAAATTCTTGGAATTAAGTTCTTCGTTTTTTTTTTTTTTTTTTTTTTTTTTTGTCCATACAATGATTCTCCCATCCGACCCAAAGATGTTAAACTTACTTTTATCTGCAAATAAGACATGATTCCAATAGCTGTCTGACTGGTTTATCATAGATTTGGCAAATTTAAGCCTAGCAATTCTGTTCTTCTGACTTACAAAGAATTTGCTTCGTGCAGAGCGGCCATGTATACCAGCATTCCTAAGAATTCTACGAATAGTTTCACAGGAAATAGAAGTTCCATTTGATTCATTATATTGTGAAGTAAACTTTATTGCACTCAGACATGGATTTTTTAGAAATTTACTCACAATATTTCTTTGACTTCTAGCTGACAGAATTTGAGGGCGACCATTACGAGGCTTGTTTGCAATCCTTTTTCCCTCTCTGTAACGTTTTATTATGCTTTGCACCGTTGAATGAGGTATATTAGTTATAGTTGCAATGCCTCTAATTGATTTTCCAGCTTTAAAATGAAATATAATTAATTTTCGTACATCTAAACTCGTTTCTTTACGAATGCGCGTCATATCTAAGAATAAAGTAAATAGAATAAATAATTGTGATATTAAATACTGAAATCAAACGATTTTAGTGTATTTTTCAATTAGAAAAAAAATATGCCGCGAAAGATATTTTTATGAGGAATTTAAATAAATAATGTTTGGATGTACGAAGACTTTTGTGTTCTAATTTCGTGACATTTTTTATTTATTTATTTTTTAGAACAATACTACTTGATTTTTTATAAAAATATTTATTCAGTTTTATTAAGAACTATTTAAAGATGCTAATTAAAAAAAAACCAACTAATAAAATGCTTTATTAAGAATTATAGAACACAATTTCTGCAAATTTCTTTAGTGTACGAACACTTTTGGGAGCCACTGTATTAAATTATCTGTGTTTTTTAAATTATCGAAAGTATAGATTAACAACTGGTCAACCATTTGAAGAATCTGGTTTCGAATTTGTCATGTATTTAGCCTTTAGATGTTAAATATGTGTGCCAGTTTTTATCCATCTGGTAATCTTCTTTTTGTAGTAGCTGTGCTTACATCCAGATAGTTGAGCTAACAGATTTTTTACTAAAGGAAATTCTTTCAAAATTTTATAATTTACAAAATATTTTGTAAAATTCTTTTACCTAATTTTAGCTTCCTACCTCAAAACGTTCGTGAGGTATCATGTTTATTGATAGACAGATATAGTACCAATAAATTCCGAGTGAAAAAACATGTTTGTGTACGTTTGTTTCTAGGGGAATTTTGAAGCGTGGTGATTCGTTGAAATCTACAGTTCGATTTTTTTTTCAGGATAACAATACATTCTCTTTGCATTGTTTCTATACAAGAACATAAAAAAGTTCTTTTTAATTTAAACTTTGTAAAAAACACACACACAAAGAAACTCGAAAAAAATGTTCAAGGCATCTGTAAGATTTCCCTATTATTATTACTTAGTATAAAGTGAAGCCTTAAAATAGTTTTCAATCACCATGGTTCGTTCCTAAAGAAATTACATGCCATATAAACTTCAAATCCTCCACTAGAAAATATTTCTGAATAGAATTCCCTATACATAGAAAGAGAGAAAAAGAAACATAGACAATTGCAGTCTTTTTTGTATTAGAAAGTTGAAGAAATGGTTGGAAACATGTTTTTCGAGCTTCGAAAGCTCCAGTGATAGGTCTAGGCTTAAAGAAATCCTATATATTTATCCATCAATACCTTGTCCATTTCGGGATTTCATCAAATGAATAGTTCTGCTAGTATTTATTTAGAAGTCTAACAGTGAATCGTCTTTAAACGTTGTTAAATATTGAAACTTTCAACTTCGAAATAGAAATAAACGTTTTTGTAAGAGATTTGATGCAATTTTTTAAGGTATTGTTTTTTTAATGTATGAACTAGAATTTTAAATCTGCATGCTCCTTCAAGGAAGAGTTTTTTTTGTATATTTAATTTGGCCATATTACATGAAAAGTTACTAATAAAATAATATAATTTTTAATGCAGTTTTAGCTTTAAATATCTATTAGGGTGTCCCATACGTTTCTCTCCTATTTCCAATATGAAATGAACACACAATATTTACTGTTTAAGATATTATTTATTTTATTATATAACAACCCTTTTGCTCTATTACCTTCTTTCATCTTTCAGGAAGCCTCATTATTACCTTCTTTCCAAAATTATTGTGTTTTGGACAAAAAATAATTCTCTAGGTGTGCTTTTATTTCGCTGAATGATTTAAAGCGCTTATCGCGAAGATAATATTTTAGGCACAGAAAGAAGTAATAATCACATGGAGCAAGATCTGGAGAATGTGCAGGATGTTGTAAAACATCCCTATCAAACTGTAAGTGCTTCTCTTTTACAACTAATATAATATGTGGTCTCGCGTTGTTTTGATGAGAAAAAACGCCTCATAGGTTCATTAATTTTTGCCGTTTATTTTTATTTATTTATTTTTTTATTTATTTATTTTGCTATGGTAGATTTTAATTGATCCAGTTGATCCACCTTGAGGAAGGAGCTCGTAGAAAATCACGCCTTTCCAATCCCACCAAATGGACAAAACAACATTTTGGGGGTATAGTTCCCTTTTTGCGATAGTTGACCTACTGTCCTTACACGAAGTGACATAGACAATTAATAGATAAAGCCTGCATGTTTGCACAAGCAGAGACAAATAAGGCCATTCATAGCCCGAAGAGAAGTAAAATTTTGGGACACCCTAATACATTCATAAACTGTTTTTGCTTTAGATTCGTTTGTTTTTTAAAAAATAGTGTGCGTTGCTAAGTTAAATCCCTTTAAACCTGATCTACGAATTTTTTTTTTTTTTTTGTTTCAGAAGGCAAATTAATAAGTTTGTTATTTTTATATGTTCTATTTGAAAACGATAATGAAAAAAATTGGGTTATTTTACAATTACCAGATATATTTGCAGTTTTATTTTAATGATACTGAATATACCTACGATTTAACGGAGGATGCAATTGTCAAGATATTCTTCTAATAATGAAAAAACCACAAAAAAAAATCACCAATGTATCTGGGGAGAATATAATAGAACCATATAATCCCGACATAAGTTATAAATATATAATGTCTTTGCAGCCTTCTTTTAATGAATCTGTAGTGTCTCAAGCGTTTTCCAATACTAGAAAATTTCTAACATTGATAGTCTCTCTCTCTCTCTCTCTCTCTCTCTCTCTATATATATATATATATATATATATATATATATATATATACATACAAAAGTATTAGAATCAAGTTAATAGGAAAAAACAAAAATCGAATAAAAATTAAACCAAAAAAATTATTAAAAAAATATTAAAAAAGAATCCGGCCTGAAGACTTTATCAAGGGTCACCCTCAGGCAGGGATTCAAATAAAGGGATTTTTTCTGTGAGGACAAACAGACATAAGTCTAATAATGATTCCTCGTGACCCGAAAATCCCCTGAAATTATGCTCAAGAGATATACCATTTTAACAGAAAGGAAATACAAAATAACAAATTAGAAAAAAACCACAAAGTAAAAATACAATATAAACAATAACAATAAAAACAAAAACAGCATTAAAATTAAAATTAAAAACGAAAAGGCCAAAACATACCATCCAACAGTGAAGGAAACTTTAAACAATCGATTGTGATTTCCTGTTTTTAAAAGTTAACGGTAAATTATGTAAACAGAGGTAGGCACCCAGCGCCATCTATTGAGTGATCCAATATGCAAGTAAAGTTCTATTTTTATTTAAGCCAAAATATTAATCCCAAACCATACCTTGTTTAATTAAAAAATTGACATTACAGTAATTTTTAGGAAAATCATTTTTAATTAAATTTTTAAGGAGGATATTTGATGCTTCAATATAAGAATTTTTATTATTGCAAACCCTTTTGATCCTGTTAACTTGTGAGAAAATTAGATTTTTGAAAATTTTAGAGTTTAGATTGGAATGGTAGTTACATAGTTTTGTTATTTTAAAGTTGAAATCATCCCTTTTATCGTATATACCAACTATTGTTTTATCATTAGCAATTTCGATTTTTAAATCCAGAAAGGTAGCCTCAAGTTGATTTATATTTGTATCTTTTAGAATTAAATCTTTTGGATAGCAATTAGTAATAATATTAGTATTGTCGAAGTTAATCAAAAGTAGGTCATCAATATATCTCCACCCGTTTATTAAATTATATTTAATTATTTTTTTCTCATAGTAATGCAGGAAAATATTAGCTAAAGCACTTGAGAAAGCTGTCCCCATTGGAATGCCCTTGACTTGTTTATAAAAATTAATACCATTAAACACGTAATTTTCAGTAATATTAAAATTACATAACTCAAGCCAGTTATTTTTAGGAATGATATTTTCATTTAAATATTCGTCATATATAAAAGTGCAGACCTTTATTAATTTTTCATGAGGTAGATTAGTGTATAAATTTTCGAAATCAAAAGTATTAAGTTTATTAATGTTGTTATCTTTAAGAAAATCCAAAACTTCTTTGTTACTAGAAATAATAAAGTTGTCTTCATTTTTTATTTTGTCCAGGATAATTTTTAAGTGTTTAAAGAAATGTTTACCCGTATAGTAATTATAACTACCAGTGCTACAGGTTACGAATCTGAATTTTAATGGATTTTTATGAAATTTAACTGTTGGGAATAAATAAGGATAGTTAAGAGAGCAAGTCTTAGTTTTGGTTTTTTTTGCGAAAGCTAGCATTCTTTTATCTAATTCCTTTTTTCCGGTGTTCTTTAACATATAAGTTGCATTAGAGTTATATTCATTAATTAAAAGTTCTTTATAATAATATTTACAAATTAAACAGAAATTATTTGCTAATTTATCTATTACTGTAATAACAAATTTTTCTTTTAAATTTTTTATTTCATTTTTTAATGTTTTACTAAAATAAATCCCACGTTCTTTAGATCTGTCAAAATCAGTATTCAATTTTATTTTAATTTCCTTTAAAATTCTCACTTTCCATTCCCCGAAACCTTCCGCAGGCCAGTGGTATTTTCTAGATAATTTGGCAATAAAAACATCCAAATCATTACCAATAGAAATCAAAATTTTGTTATGGTTTATTTTTTCTCTTAATCTAAATTTTGTTCCTCTTCCCATCAAATCTCTTAAAGAGTTGGATTCAATAATTTTTAAATCACCTGTAATAATATGACCTTTATCAATATCTATAAAATCTTTATATTTTTCCTTGTTACAGTAACAATCTGTTTTATTTATTTTATCTAAATTTTTGCTATAGTAATTATAATTACAAATTTTTTTCTTTAAATTTGAAGTGTAACTAAACGCTATTGAAACAGTAGTTTTATCTGCAAGAGGAAAAAATATATTATTATTATGTATAATTTTGGGTAATTTTAGATATTCGAAGTAAATATCCAAGAATTTAATCACACAGTATTCTTTGTAAACATTATTTTTATTATTAAAAAGTAAATCGTTTTTTCCAATGTTAAGTTTACATTTAATAAGATCTAGAATAATACATTTAGTGTACGAATTTTTAAACTCTAATTCCCCGAATTTATTATTTAAAAACCATTTCATTTTATTATTTCTAAGACCAAAAATGTATTTCCTAATTCTGTGAATGTTTTCACTATTGTGTTCCAGATTACAGTAATTTTGAAATTCCTCAAATATAATTTGAAAATTGCCTCCTTTCCCTTTACCTCTTTTAAATCTTTTAGAAAAGTTATCTTTATTTAGAAAATTTTTAAAAATGTTAAATTTGTTATAAATGCAATTATTGTTTAAATCTGCATAACCTTCCCCATTTAATTTACTATTGAGACCATAAGGAAATAAAGTTTTCAGGTTGCAAATATAAATGTTTTCCAGATCTAATCTTTTGTTTAATTCGTTAATATTGTCTTCTAGAATGTAGATATTAATATTGTTAAAGTTATGGTTTTGAAAATGCTCCAGTTCGAAGTCAGTGGTCCTATTTTTTATGAAGTTTTTTATATCGGATCTGTGATTGTTAATTCTTAAATTAAGCTCGGTGCTAGTTTGGCCAATATATTTTAAATTACATACCGAACAATTAAGGAAATAAATCAAATTTTTGTTTTTACAGAATGTTTGTAATTTTGAGTTTTCATTTTTGATCTGTTCCTTATCTGCCAAAGGACATGTCCTACACTTTCCGTTTCCACAAATTTTATATTTTTTTGTATTTTTAAGATTTTTTAAACAAAACAATTGTGTCAGTAATTTTTTCTCCGTGAATGCTCCTGACACAAAGCTATCCACAGTGCCCCTTGGTAGAGCGCGCGACGGGCCATGCGCTATGATAAATTCGTTATTAACTTTTTGCATAGTTTAATTTATTTATTAAAATGAAAATATATCTCCTAAACGCCAAAAACAAGGAATTCTCGAAAAAGTAAAATCAGGAAAAATGATCTGAAAATTCTTAAATTTTTTAGGCAATACACCAAAAAACCTATTGAACCCCCCCCCCCACCACCACCAAAAAAACTATTAAAAATATTTTATTTAAAAATTTTTTCCAGTTCGTGGAACAGCGCACCTGCAGCTAAATTCCAACCAAATGCAAGAACGAGTAACCAATCTAAAGTAAGAAAAAGTTTGAAAACGAAACTAAAATGAAAACGAAACAAAACAGTTTCGAAATCGCAACTAAAATTTATTACCTATTTAAACTAAAACCAAAAAGGAACTTCATATATATATATATATATATATATATATATATATATATATATATATATATATATAAAGTATTTGCTTTATCCTAATAAAATTTATAATCCTCCATAGAAAAGTTTGTCTTATCCGTCGCTTTTATAGATTATGAAAGAAGTTACGAAATTAGTTTCTAAAAGTGAAATAAGTTTTAGAATTAAGAATTGTTAAGAATTAGATTATGAAATTAATTTCTGAAAGTGAAATAGTTATAGAATTATGTATTGCTAAGAATTAGTTCATGAAAATAGTTTCTGAAAGTTAAATAGATTATAGAATTTTATGAATTGTTAAGAATTTGAAATGAATTATAGAATTTAAAGAATAGTTGAGAAGTAGATTATGAAAGTGTTTATGAAATTATTTTCTGAAAGTGAAATGAATTATAGAATTTAAAGAATAGTTAAGAAGTGGATTATGAAATTAGCTTCTGAAATTGAATTGAATTATAAAATTTTATGAATTGTTAAGAATTTGATCGTGAAAGTGCCTATGAAATTAATTTCTAAAATTGAAAAAGATTATCGAATTGTGAAATATTAAGAATTGGATTATGAAAGTGTTTATGACATTAATTTCTGAAAGTGAAATAGAATAAAGAATTGTGAATTGTTAAGAAATAGATTATGAAAGTGAAATGAATTATATAATTTTAAGAATTGTTAAGAATTTGATTATCAAAGTGTTTATAAAATTAGTTTCTAAAATTGGAAAAAGATTATCGAATTGTGAAATATTAAGAATTGGATTATGAAAGTGTTTATGAAATTAATTTCTGAAAGTGAAATAGAATAAAGAATTGTGAATTGTTAAGAAATAGATTATGAAAGTGAAATGAATTATATAATTTTAAGAATTGTTAAGAATTTGATTATCAAAGTGTTTATAAAATTAGTTTCTAAAATTGAAAAAGATTATCGAATTGTGAAATATTAAGAATTGGATTATGAAAGTGTTTATGACATTAATTTCTGAAAGTGAAATAGAATAAAGAATTGTGAATTGTTAAGAAATAGATTATGAAAGTGAAATGAATTATATAATTTTAAGAATTGTTAAGAATTTGATTATCAAAGTGTTTATAAAATTAGTTTCTAAAATTGAAAAAGATTATCGAATTGTGAAATATTGAGAATTGGATTATGAAAGTGTTTATGACATTAATTTCTGAAAGTGAAATAGAATAAAGAATTGTGAATTGTTAAGAAATAGATTATGAAAGTGAAATGAATTATATAATTTTAAGAATTGTTAAGAATTTGATTATCAAAGTGATTATAAAATTAGTTTCTAAAATTGGAAAAAGATTATCGAATTGTGAAATATTAAGAATTGGATTATGAAAGTGTTTATGAAATTAATTTATGGAAGTGTTTATGAAATTAATTTCTGAAAGTGAAATATATTATAGAATTATGAATTGTTAAGAAATAGATTATGAAATTGTTTATGAAATTAGTCTCTAATTGTGAAGCATATTATAGAATTGCGTATTGTTAAGAATTCGATTATGAAAATGTTTTTATAGGTAAAAAGTAAAAATATTAGTCAGTCATTTTGTATTATAATATGAATGTAGCCATAAAAAGCAGCGCGAACGGTTATCTTTAAACTTTATCACAGACTTTCCAATAAAGTTTGTATCCTCCTACTCCTACCCCGCATAAAACTGGAGATCATAAGCATTGACGAAGAATAAATACAAAATATAAAACATTGGCATGATTATAGCATTTTTAATGAATCTGTCATGAGAATACGAATTTGAACATGCGTTTGAGTTATTGAGATTTTATGTACGAGAAAGTACATATCAATATAAAACCAACCCTTTAACAGATTTTGTTCAATATTTTATAAGAATCTATCTTTAAACGATAAACCTGTGTTCCAAATTTTATATATCGAGCGCTTTATGTTCTTAGTTATCAAATTTTCTTGTTCTTGGATACTCGGACAGAGAGACATTCTCTAAATGATTTTAGTTTACAACTCGAAAGAAATGTGGTATAAAGTCAATATACTAAATTTTACCCTCTATCTCAAAGATTTTTGAATTATATTTTTCATAGACAGACAGACTTAATACCAAATATATGTTTTTCGAACTCGGGTAGATCTAGAAAATGAAGATTCATCAAAACGTCGAATTTAAATTTTTAGACTCTTACAATACTTTAACCTCATATACAAAAACTAGAGATTTAAAAAGTTACAATCAAAGTTATAAGTAATAGTAATAACAAAGAAAGATATGCAAGTCATTAATTGATTATAATCAGAAGGCTGATACTGCAAATAATGGCAGATTGAACACAGAGTAACATATTAACTGGCAGATGCATTAACGGATCAGGCACTTAGATGAATATGAAATTACTGTCTCTGAATACTTAATTGATACTCAGCTATAGACATAATTTGAATGGATGCTAAAATGTCTCTGAATTATCAAAATCCGTATGGGATTATATGTATTAAACATTCCAAATTATGTTTAATGATGATGACAATTTAATTAGAACCCAATATTTCTCTAATTGAATAATTAATAATTTTGATTTGAATCTTTTTGTGGGGAATTTTTTTAAAAAAAATTGTAAAATACCTCTCTATATATTGAACGCTAATATACTAGTATAGAAATCGCTGTTATTACTTATTTTCGAATGTCAAAGGTAAAATATAAGCAAACCTTCATATAAACGTTTCAGATTACTTCATTGACCGTTTTTACATCTGCTCACTTCAATGCTTCACTTAGCTAATTTATGGAGAAGCAATGTATTATTAGAAATGCTTGGGAAAATGCTCGCCGGATTATCAAAATTTCTATATTAAGATGATAGAAATAGGCTCTAAATAGAAAGCTTTACCATGCATGAAAATAGGCTTAACTATTATCAAAGGAGTAAACACTGAGACATGACTGTGGAAATGAAAATTTATACTTTCACAGGTTCTTATCATAACAATGGTTTTTGTATTATATTAAAAACTCAAAAAATTACCTTTTTAATGTTAAGATTTTATTTCCTACGATTTTTCTGTATTATTAATAATTTTTTTCAAATTTAATTTGATACTCATTTTTTAACGATACTTTTAATATTCTGAAAAATTTCAAAATTATGAATCAAAACTTTAAATCGAATACTTTGCCAATGTTTAATTAATATTATGAAATGATTTTTGTTAGTTATTAACTCCAAAGTTGGATTTCAATTCTTCTTTTATTTCATAGTATGTAGAATTTTTAAATTGCACGCTTAGTAATTTGTAGTACTCTTACTCTACTCAATTCATGTTTTTCGGTTTTATCAAGAAATTAGGTGAAATTTTCAATGTATATATCCAATATTAATAGTTTAACATACAGGAGACCAATTTTTCTAGGCGAATAAGTTGGTTGCCCAAGAGGATTAGGAACCATTAAAAAACTGATACGATCAATAAGATTAGACAAATCCACTCTTTTATAATCTACTCTGAGTTTGAAATATAGTATATTTTCAGTTTTTTTCTGATGCTTTACTATATATAGTGAAAATTTTATGTTGGTCCCTATGGTAAACAATATAATTTATAATACATAATTTTTAAGCTAATTAAACATTTAAACATACCAAGATTAATAAAGGACAATAGGTAGTTAAGATAATTAAAGTATATAAAGTTACATATCCTTTCGCTTTTTCGCAAACAATATTTAAAATAGTCATTAATTAATTTACATCAGAATTATAAATTTTAAGAAAAAAATTTCATTTGTTTAAGTAGAAAACCGAGCATAAAATTTGAAACGGTCTTACAAAGCTTCAATCGTTTCCAGGATAAAATTATATTTAAAATATCTTCATCTATTTCAGCATTAAAGACATATAACGCAAGTAATTATTTATAATTTTCTGCTCCAAATTATAATGTCTGCAATTCCATTTAATGAAGCATCAAATATTAGCAAATCTTGTGCAAGAATATCCGATCATTTTAAATTAAAGTAGGAAATCCTATGTTGTTTCCAAAGTTTGTAACAACTAATGATTAAGCAATATAATTGAAAATTTTATGGGGCTTAGAAAACAACAGATTAAATTTTCAGAGAAATGGCTCAAAGGAAAGCGGATTCCATGGAAGACTAGACATAAGATCCGATGTCTGTCTGATATGCAAATCAAAGTTAACATTGAAGAAATTATTTTCATCACGTTCAATATTAATAATATATTAAGGTACTCAAAATCCTTTAAGGATATATTTGTCTGACGATCTTAATCAGAAGGAAATTAATCCTTTACTAGCAGAATACATATTGTTTAATTAGAATAACATTTGGGTTTGGAATTAAAGGTATGTATTATGTACGGAACACAATAATTGGATTTTGTCTGCTGATGCTTTTAAGATTATCGATAACAATGAACAAATAAATAAATAAATAAATCATAAGGTTTAGGGAAGTGTGGGATATTCCACCCTCCTTGAAAGGTTCTGACTAATAATCAAGAATAATTAGAAGATTATTATTTAGAATTATTATCTCAAATTTCAATAACAATGAAAAAGTAACCAATCTTCAATATTTATTACATTTATATATTAAATGCGAATAAAGAGCAAATCTTTTTTAGTCCAACCATTTTACACTTTTTTAAAGAATCATTTTAAAGAAAACTTTACGCAATATTTCTCTGAATGGCAGTAATTCCTCCATAGAGGGTAATACTACGCAAGAGTATGTGAGCTGAAATTTTCTGAGCTAGGATTAAGCTGTTTCTTTTGAGCTCTATAAGCGTAAATATAAATACTAACCCAGTTTGATCTAAAGTGCGCATATTTTATTAAAATAAAGAAAACTAATTTACAAATTTATGGTAACATAATTAAAACTCGCATAGATTTCACATCCGCAATAATCGTAGTCTTCCACCGGTGCAAAATGTATAATTGGACAGGGCAATACTGCGCAAGCGTATTTCAGCAGAAGTTACCTACACTAGAAGTAAAATTGTTTCTTATTGAATCCATAAGCATAAATGTAAAAATCAATCGAATTTGATATAAAATTCGCATATTTTATTTAGAATAAAGAACATTAATTTTCGAATTTATGGTAACACAATTAAAACACACTTAGATTTCACATCCGCAATTAATCAAATGATTCCACCAGTGCAAATCGTGTAATTGTGCAGGGAAATTTGCTCAAGCGTATTTCAGCTGCAATTTTCTGAACTAGGATTAAAATTGTTTATGAGCACTATAATCCTTCTGAACTAGGATTAAAATTGTTTATGAGCTCTATAAACATAAATATTAACCCAATTTTTTTGAAATTCGCATATTTTATTAAAATAAAGGACATTAATTTTCGGATTTATGGTAACATAATTCAAACTTGCATAGATTTCACATCCGCAATAATCGTAGAACTCCCCCAGTGCAAATTGTTAACTAAGCTCATTATCTTTGTAATGTTGAAAGCTTTGAGTTCTGAAGAATTAAAAGCGCAAAACACTGTGATGTTAGTTATACTTTCTCGAAATACTAAAGTGCAGATCAGTTTTAGCCCTTTTTCGCAAGCTTTTGCAAATTTTTATTCGGTTTCGCTTACGATGTAGATTCGGTTTTTGATTAATTTGCATTTTAATATTTCGAATGTTGCTTGCAAATTTTTAAAATAGCTTCTGATTTTGTCCTAGTTAAAATTATCGATATAATTTGATTCTTATTTCGTTTTTTATAGTGATATAGGCAAATTGTTTTTAAGGTATCCGACTAGGTTCGAAGTGGGCGTTTGAAAAAAAAAACTTTTTTAGGGTGTTTTTTTTATTTATATAAGGATAAAATGATGATTAAAAGTGAAATTATTAATATATATGTTGTTTTTGAAGAGAAAGCATATTTTGATGTAAAATTTAGCATTTATTTTTTTAAAGTATGATTGTTCTAGAAAAAAAAATATTGTGACATTCTTTCATTTTTCTTGTAACATTACATGCGAAACATATCTTAAATTGTAAATATTATCTAAGAATTATATTTAAAAATAAAATGTTTATATATAATATATGACATTATCTGTGAAATTTAGGATTTTTTTTCTATAATACTTATATTAAACAATCATAAATCCACTTCTAGAACATTCGACATCAATCCATAGTACATTACATTCTGTATAACATAACGAGTTCTAATTTTAAATTTCATTAAAAAAATATTTTTTGAGATATGACGATACTCCTACTGTAGAATCATGAAAAGATTGCTCTTCAGAAAATGCATTTAAAGTTTTGAAATGCTTATAAATAATCATCATTTACAGATCAATAATTTGCTATAGTTTAGCTTCTAATTGACATAGAGACAAAATAAAGATATCACTGGAAACAGAAACGTACCTATTTTTGACACTGCAAAAAATAAAATATGAATTTATACTCAAATTCGTGTTTTTAATCTTCGCGGATACTTTAGAAACAACGTCAATCAGTCCAAAACAACCACTTTTGTCAATTTATTAAAATTAGTTTGAGTTAGTTGGGCTGTGCAAAATTAAACACCAGCTTTTAGCTTCAGAGTATGTCAGCGAGTTCTAGTTCTTATGAAACTGAAAACACCGGCTTCCTTCTAAAGTTGTTCCCCAAAAATTAGACTGTGTGAATTTGTTCTCATATGAAAGGGCATTCAGGAAATTAAAATTTTCTTTTGATTTTTCTTTTTACCTGTTAAACAGTTTCTATAACTGCTTTTAACTGATTCTGGAAACAAGATTTCTTGTTAGTGTTCCAATGATAATTTCGAGGTTATCTATAAAGAAACCAACAACCATTAAGTAAAAGAATTTTAGTATCGTTTAATGCCACTCACCTGATGTCATATTGTTTTTGGAACTATTGAAAACAGAATTTTTTATTCACCAATGTTCGTTTACTTAAATAATTTTACCCTAATTAATACTTAAAGCTTTTACCTACCGTCTTTTTAGTTTCTCGGATACGAAGTATGGAGAAAATATTGGAATTGTCGAAGAATTCAAATTCGGAATTTTGACGAATCTCCATGTTTTAGAACTCCCTGAATTCGAAAAATACATTATTGGAAAAATATTCATCTGTCTGCCACAAAGATAACTAAAAAAAGTTGACCAAGGCAGTTGAAATTAGTTATGCGGTCTTTACACCAAATTTCCGGATTTTTATCAAATTGAGTGAAATCTGTTCAGCGGAAGTTCGTCTGTCCGTCAGTTCTAATACAAGTTAGCACGATTACTTCAAAAGGAAGAGATCTAGATAGATGAGATTCGGTACACAGATTTAACATCTATAGTGTAGACGCCTATCAAAATTTGATCCAAACCTAACACTGGGCTGACTGTCTATCTGTCTATACTTTTAATTAAATTAATTAAAATCATGTAAAAATGTTAACTCAAAGAAGCAATGGCTTAAGTATATCAAATTAGGTAGGGGAGTTTGTGATTATAAGTGCAGTTTTATTTTATCAAATCTTTGTTTCAATCTATTTAGAAAAAAGAGTGCCTAAAGTTTAAATTTCATTTTTAAATACTTTGCACTGCTTGCGAGGGATTAATCGCTAAAAAAACTCGCCAAAGATGGCTTTTGGATTCAGTAAAAATGTTAAATTCACGCCAAAGGTTAATATTTCGTAACTATTGCAAGTATTCGGCAATGCAATATAAAGCGTTCTGAGGGATATCATCTTCATTAGAGAGAATGCGAGAAAATTTTGGTAAGAACACTCTAAATGGTTTGATTCTAAAAATAAACTTCATTTTTATATTTAATACATTATTCGGGATAAAATTAAAATGTTTTTCTTCTGAATTTAATTTCACACAAACATAATTAATAGAACCTCCTGTTATTCAGTATTTAATTATTTTGATTGCATTTGTCACAGCAACATTTTTTACTTTTTTTCCCCTTTTAAAATTAAAACGTATTTCAAAACGGCAACAGCAATAAAATTTTAAATCTGCTTTCACCTACAAGAATGATGTGATTCCAATAAAATATGTGTTTCTTATCTTCCATGTAGAACTATCAATTTTTTTTGTTCACTTCACTAACAATAGAATATCGTCTTGAGAAACTGCCATTTTAGCTAGTTGATAACAGCTCTCATCATACAGTCTCAATTGAAGTTCGTAAGGAACATTTTTCAACTAATTATGCGGAAATTCTACTGTATTCAAACGTAAATTACTTATAAGTTTCCGAACAATATATTTCGAACATCGATCATGCTGAATTACTTTTGCTGGTTGATTTATTGTTGATTTATGTTCAATTCTCTTTTCCCATTTAAAACGATTTATCATGTTACAAGCTGTCTAATAGAGGATAGTTTATTAAATCAACTGTATTTCAAAACACTTTATTGTTATGAAAAATAGTCAATTTAAGGACATCGTTTCTTCTTTTTCTATTATCAATAGTTATTTTTGGATGTTAAATACGTTTTTCCTTCAAAGCATACAAGCAGATGTTAAAATCAAACGATATTTTTAATGTTACAGAAGAGTAAATAAAGAAATTAAAAAGTAGCAAAAGATTTTATTGCAAAGTTTCTCTGAAAATTCTCGTATCCGAATTAATTTTGTCTTCTATTTCTTATTTGCTAAGTTTCATTTCATTTGTTTGTGTTGAATTTTTGCATAGAATTTTTTTGCAATTGCTTCCATTTAATTCAAAATCTATTCGAGTCGGCATGAAAAAAAATCTAGACTCTTTTTTATGAGTGCATTTTTTTTCGACAAAATATGTTTTTCCAAAATACAAAACTCTTCGAATTTCTTATTAATATTGAATTGTTTTCATACTTGCTGCAGATTGCATTACTCATTTTTTAGGTATGTTTATGATAATTGGAAGAATTTTTTCTTCTTCAAAGTTTGTGATAATTTAGAAAATAATCTTTATTTTTGAAAATATAGATAATTAAACTTAATTATTTGAGTATATTTGGAACTGTGTTGGAAACAAATGATTTCCTAAAAAAATAATCATTTTCTTAAGATCCAAATGATATGTAGTGTTTTATTAAAATTTATGAAGAATTTTAATGCCCTTTTAAGAAATTTAAATATTTTCCTTGTTAAATTAGTTTTATATTATCCATACTAAAAACAGAATATGTTCTCTTTGTTTTTAAACATTTGCCATGTTGCAACTGCTGGCAAAAAGAAAAAAAATTAATTGAAATGACTAAGTTTTTTTTTCTGGAAAAGAAAAATTCGGCGGAATTCATCTTCTCAAGCCTTCTACCGTCTGTATAAGAAATGTGGTCTCATTTCGTCCTTTCATTTAAGCTGCAGATGCCACCAAACAGGAAAAGTTATTTTATGTCTCGCTGTACATGATACAAATAAAATATGAGTGAATTAATATAATTTTAGTATGATCACAAAATCAGAATAGAATTATATATTAACTCAGCGAAAAAAATAAAAATAATAATAAATTTAAAAAAATTTCTATTACACACATACATATATTCCTAATGTTTCCTATTATTTTATAAATATTTCATACATGGAATAATAATAATAATAATATATAAATATTTCAAAATAGTTTATATTAAAAAATGAAAATCTAAGAGGTTTAAATAAGATATCAACATAAAGATTTGATACCATAATGTACTGGCAAATTTTATCAAGTATAATAATTTTCAAAATATTGCTAACTCATGAAAAGATCAGCTTATTTCAACTAAAATACGGTTGGATCCTGCTTTCTTTATCTTTCATTTAACCGGTTTAGAATACCGTAATGCAAAACCAACTCGCTTGTCATGTAAATATTCCACTGGATAAAAATAAAAATCGAGTTTATGGACGAAATATTTGATCCAGAAAACCGGAAATGTGATGCGGAACTACATATCTTGACTCGGAGAGATAAAGGTATAAAATTTTCCACAAATGTTTCGCAAAACGGGGAGTTTATTTTGGCAAGCATTGGATTGGAACAACATCTTTATCATCCGTTTTTTGCTCAGAAGACCTAAAAATTGATCTTGCTTAAAAAAAGCGCCCATTTTTCTATATTTGTGGGTATAAAAATGAAGGGGATTTTGTAACTTTATAGTTGGGATTGTTTTGTGAAGTATTATGATTTTAATATATTCGCTTTATGGTATGCGAAATATTGAAGCAGGAAATGCTGTAATCTTCAAAATTTATTTTGTTGAGAATTCGAAAAATATTCAAGTTCCTGGATGAATCCAGCTAGGAGAATCTTTCCAAAACTCGTTCATATTATTCTCTGATATATGTACGTGTGTATTATTAACTGTATGAAATGGATTATTAGAGTTAGATCTTTGGCAATTAATCGCTGAAATTTGGTTATTATACAAGCATCTGAGCTGGGAATGCGTATTTTGGACATATTTTTTTTACTAGAAATTGGCTTTAACACTAAAGTGCAATAATTGTTGGAAACACTGATATGAAGTTTCATATTTTTAAGTCGTTGAGTTTTTGAATTGTAGGTTTACATAATTGTGAAAGACCACAACGATAGACGGTCAACTTCTTGACAAACATAATACCAAATTTGATAGGCATTTTACTTCAAATTTTAAATCTGTGAATCGAATTTTATGCGTTTAGTCTCTTAGTTTTGTAGTTTTCGTGGTTCCTTACTTTCAGACAACAGGACAGACAGAGTTCCTCTGAGTGGGTTTCGTTCCAAAGTTGATAGAAGTCTACAGATTTTCAGTAGAGATTATATATCAAATTTCATTCGAAGATTAAAGCGTTTTTGAATGATCGTGTTCACAAATTGTGAGACAGAAAGACATCATACCAAAAAAATGTGTTTTTAGAATTCAAGGAGGTCTGAAACGATGTCTGAAATATGAATCAAAATCTCGAATTCGAATTTCTAGAAGAGGACAGTACTTTCTTTTTGTTACTTTGTGTATGAAGAAATAAAAAAAGAGAAGGAAAGAGAATTGTATGCCTTTTACAAGGAATCAAAAGTAGAATGAACTGTGTCTGATAGAAAATAGAAATGTAAATATCTTATAGAAAGAATATTGATTTGGTAAAATTTTGGAAAAAATGCGACAAATCTATGTGTTCCCCTAAGTTCATGTTGTGTTATGATTTGTGGCCCTTTACAAGCCCTCTGACAGTTATCTGTCAGGGATTTAAGCTGAGTGCGCGTCTCTTGTTTTTTCATTAGCGCCAACTAGGACCAAGAGTACGACTTAACTACTTCATGTGTCACATTTGCTTGAAGAACCCCTTTTTACAGGTGGCACATTCACACAGCTCACATATAGAACGCAGAAAAAGAACAACCATGCCCGACTCGAACGCTGGACGTCCAGATCACGGGGAAGACGCGCTACTCCTATGCCAGGACACCGGCTCTAAGTGCACGTGAAAATAAAAAAACTTAAAAATTCAGATAGGTATATGAAAAAAATTAAATGTTTATTTGCATTCAGAATGAAAGATTTGAATCAAAAATTGGGCTAAATCTATCAAGGCTTTTCTATTTTTAAAGATTTCCGTCGGAGTACGTGTAAACTTAAAAAATTATTAATATAAAATTGTAGATCAATGAATTCTATCAAATGATTTTTAATATAAAATTGTAGAAATAATTTAAGCAGCGAAGGGCTTTTCTCACTACGAATCCTCTTATTTCTAAATTCAATTGAGTTTTGATATCCCAGAATACTGGAGATGCCCGAGTATCTTTTTCAAAGATAAGAAAAATTCCAGACACCCCTCAAAAATCCCAATGGCAAACTTTGCTCTTAACGGGCTGATATACAAAAGAGAAAATCTCTTGGATGGAAGTTGTGAAGCGAATATATGCTTGGACATCTTTCAAATCTTCTCAGAAAACTTCTTTATTCCTCAATTCCATTCGGGCGAGCGTTTCAAATGAACAAAGTATACGCCAAGAATATTAGTCTGTCATACTTAATGAAAAAAAAAGGGGGAGGGGGTATTTCATAATGACATCGAGGCATCTCAAGTACCACAGTAGCTTCATTTGCAGCCTTTCAGTATTGACGAAGTTAAAGAAAAAAGATATAATTGTCTGAAATTGGCGGAAGCATCATTATAAGTTTAAATACAATGAAATAATTGTAGAGGTAAAAAATGCATACAAGATATTCTTCTATTATTATATTTAGTAAATAATATTTTCAGTCGTGACCCAATTACTAAATATGTTTTGATATATTTTTGGAAACAAAATTATTTTTAGTCATTTATCCAAACTTGGAAGCATTTTTGAAATGAAAATTTCTTCCGAAATAAAAAATAATTTAACAAAAGAAAAAAATATATTAAATTTTTACTAATAATCTTTATTGTAATGAAATAAATCCTATTTGTAATCATATTAATATTCAAAATTCTGAGTACCGTTTTTGAGATGCTAAAAATAACGGACACCTTTTTTTTAAATTCGTGTAAAATATTATATGAAATATATCAGTATTATTTATTTTTTAGTTAAATAAATAAATTATCATACATTATATAAAGTTTAATGAAATTTTTAGTTATCAGTTAAATACATAAAATTAAATTTCCAATACATTGCACAAAAAAAAGAAAACGATATAAAAACATCAAACTTATTTATTTATTATTCAGTTAAAAAAAATAAAATGATATCTATCGAAACGGATTATAAACTGCAAATGAATTTGCGACAAAATAAAACAATCAGAATATGATTTAAACATATTTTTTTTTTATCTCATTATGAATTTTTTTCATTTACCTTGTGCATATTTTAAAAATTTATCCATTATTTACATTTTTTTGCAAATGTTATGCTTTCAACTGTTTGTTTTTGCTTAAAATATAGACTTAAGTATTGGAAAAAGATAAATTTAAAGTTCAGCATTTACTTAGTAATAATGCACCGCTTTTGCAAATAATACCTCGCTTTTGAAAATTTAATGAAAAATCCTAACAATTCTTATACTCTTTCTAGAAGTTGTCTTACGGGGATATTTCAATAAATTACTTTCGAAATGCGTGCAATTCGAGTGAACATTTTCAAGTTTTCTCAAAATTAACATTTCATTTTAAAGGAAACCGAGAAACTTCGAAAGTTCTGTTAGAAATATTGTTTACATACTAAGCATTCATAAGTTCCCGGTTTCCTGTTTATTGACTAAGTAGATGCGCTCTCTATACTCTGAACATGCACGTTTTAAATAATGGCAACTAGTTTATTTCAAACAATTCTTAATATTAGTTGAAGAATAATTTATAGATTGTTTTTTTAAGAATTATCGTATGCTAACTTACCTAGGTTTATGAGAAATGATCTCCTCTGTAATGCATGGACACAAATATGAGTTCTCGTGTACTATATACACACAAAGTCCTTTATTATTAGTAGATAACACAGAATAATAAAGAGTAGGATAGATAATGACTTTTAGAATTACAGGACTTAGTGAAAAAGAATATTTTGATGTTTTAGCTATACTGTACTTCCACTAAGTGTTGTATATCTTTAAAAGACCAGTATTTCAAGGTGAGATACATGCATGTTTTGTTTCTCCTATACCCAGTATAAAAAAATATAATAACTGCCAAAGAATTCGAAATAGAAATTTTGAAGAGTCTTCACATTTTAGACTTCCCTGACTTTGATAAACACATTTTTGGAAAATGTCCATCTGTCTATCTACCTGTGACGAAGACAACTCTGTGGTGAAAGCTTAAAAGCCAGTTAATAGCTACGCTACACGAGCAATTGCTTTTGTATTGTGGTCATGTTACTCGGCTGCGAACCATAAGGTCCCAGATTCTATCCTCGCTCATCGCAAATCCGCTACAACCCCCAAAGGCTTTTAGCTAGATGAATGAAATTTGGTATGCGATCTTTATACCAAATTTCCCGATTTCTATCAAATTATGAGTAAAATCCGTCCAGAGGAAGTTTGTCTATCTGGCTATCCGAATATAAATTAAGACGATAACTTTAAAACGAAGGGAGCTAGATAGATAAGATTCAGAAGACAGATTGAAGATCTATAATGTAGATACCAATTAAATTTTGAGTCAAATCAAATGAGGGGGTGATCCGTCTGTAGATCTGTACTTTCAGAAACATAAAATACTATGAGTTAAATATATTTAATTAGGTGTGGGATTACAACTATAGCTTTTTAACAAATCTGTTTCAAGAAATCGGGTAAACCGCATATAAAATACAGTATCGGGTTTCGGAGGTTTCTAATCTCATGCCACTCCATAATTGCCAAATATATCAGCAAGGATCTCACAATGGATTCAGGGAAAATATTAAATTCATGCTAAAGGTTAATATTCCGTAACTATTGTACGATAATGCTATGAAAAGCGTTCTCTGGCATGATAAGTTTATTAGAGATATGAAACAAAGTTTTGATATATGGTTTACAATTCTGCAATGCATTTTTTGCCTTTTTGTTGTATGCCTTATATTTTCTTTGTAAGAAAATCTGACCAAATTTTTTGCAGAACTTCTTCATCGATAAAATGAATGGTAGCTATGATATAAATTTCAAAAACAGAGCAGATTGTTCAGTTCCATAACCAAAAACGATTTAGTCAACACAAACGCTTAGAATACTTCAATGATTCTTATTTCCAGAGAAAAGAAACTTGAGAATAATTGGGATATATGGTCTATATATTCAAGGAATTATTCTAAACATTTACATACTGTAATTTTAATCCTTTTTCAAGGAAACTGCGTTCTTTTCTATTAAGTAATTAGTATAAGATTTCCAAAACTGCCCTACTCGTATCTATAGAGTTAATATGAGTAGCAACATATCTATAAGTATTTTCTGAATTCTCACACATAAAATATACAACTACAATATGATGAACAAAAAAAGGCAAAACATAGAAGAATACAAAATGATACAGAGACAGATTAGAAAAAAAATTAGTAGCACAGAACAGCAAAAAGTATATGTACGTCCATAGGTTTCCTTATGATTAATGGTTATTGAAGATTTATTATCATATTAATATGGATGTACCCACATAGCTGGATTATCCTTTCAACTAGCAAAAATAAAATAAAAATTGTTATTTTGGTTATTACATTACACAAATCACAAATGTGGGATTTTTTTACTCGTTTTGTATGTGAATTCATGCTTCAAATGTATGGCCGATTTGAAAACCATAAGTTATTGGCATAGACAGGGAAAAGGGTTGCATTACAGATTAATAAACTGCAACAGAAAAAGACAATATTGACATGTGTGATCTTTGTGTGGATAACCTGAGATGATTCTCGATTATGATATATTTCATTAGTTCTTGATTTACATATTGATCATAAAGTGTTGACATAGTTACAAAAATTGATGGTTCAAGAACTCTTACACATAGACACGTTTTTCTTTTTTTGTAAATTACAAATAATCCATTAAAAGTTTTAATTTAACCTATTAACTTAGCGAATTTTAATGTATACTTCCTTTGTAACACGAAACATGTTAAGATGGTATTTTAATTATTAACATAGGTTGTTTCAAAACTTTTGATATTAATTTGTAATGTTATTTCCGAATGTGACGTTCAGTTTTGGCGAGAAAACTGGCGACAAATTTGGTGACTTTGGCAAAAAATAAATAAATAAAAAATGAAGATTTTCGAAAAGGACGATATTTCTAATAGAACTCGATATTCTAGTTTTTCGTCGAATAATAATTCCTCTGTTAGGAGAACTATAAAAGCGTATGTGTACACTTAAAAGGAGTTGATCAAATCTTCACTTTAAAGTGTTAATCTTCAACAAGTTCTCCCTTGCAGCGTCTTATGCAGTTGCAGTTGTTTAATAATGATTTTCTGCTTGTGCTTGGCTGATTTCTGTGGATGCTTCTTTTATGTATACTTCGGCTTTATTTTGCTACCTGTGTTTTCTTTCTTTTTTGTGAACTAAAAGATTACTATCCATTACCGTCCGTTTTAGATTTCTTGCCATATTAGTCACCGATGGAATTTTCGTAAATCTTGCTATATAGCCTTCAGTACTTGATTATCACGAGGTGATTTGGGAAACATCCTTAACAATCTCTAAACTCTCCTTGAATAGGGATGGAATATTTTATTCCATGGGAAAAAGTTTTGAGGATTTTTTTTCCAATTTCTTATAATTAAAAAAAAATTTAAAAATTAATAATTTCCTCTTACATGTATAAATTAGCCACGCTCTTTATATAATGATAAAAGAAATCTTCCATACTTTATCTACAGGATCTTCTTCTTCCATATTATATTATTTAATTACAGGATATCTTAAAGGTTTTTAACTGTGTTGGCCATTTTAAACACAATTTGGATACAAGTAAACTCCCTGCAATACAAATTTCACTAAGTCATCACCAAAATTATTAATTGTATGGAAAACAATTTGGAACTTCGAAATGATGATAAAAATTTACGCAAATATTATTTTTTTAAATATTAATATTATGTTATTCGGTATTATTTGAAATTGTAATTATAATTTGAAAGATACAAAAAGGGAAACAATTTTATCAAATAATTCTGTACAAAATATAAAAATATAAAATAAAGAAAATTATAACAGGTTAAACATATAAAACGATTATAACTTATCAAACTGTGAAATGCGTAAGCATTTTATATATAAAAATACCTAGATGATATTCAAACTTTCAAGCTTCCATTTAGCCTTGCATCATCTTATATACTTGTCTCTAGAATCCTCCAGAGAGAAGTAAACTTGTGTTGCCATCCAGTATTTAGAAACTGTTCTTCATTAAAGTGGAATTCTCAATGAATCCCAAAGTGTTTACATAGATATGATATCATAAAAAAACCTGTTCCATCTTATTAACCCTTTAAAGGGCCATTTTTTTCTAGTCATGTTATGTTAAAATATTTTTAGGCTTGAAATTAGAATAAGAAAAGGGATTCATTTAGTTTATTAAATAAATTTAATTTGAGTAGTTAATTAATTTGTTTAATTAATAATTAAGTAACAAATCGTTTGCCCCGTCATTTTGTGTGAGATAAAGAACTGAAGCATCTAAGTTTCTGTCTTTCTAAAAACATTTGTCAGAACTTTTGCCAACCTACAAAATTTCATACAAAGATTGATAAATTTGGTAGGAAGCATAGTTCCCATGGCCGTAGAAAGGGTTAATCTTCCAAGTAAATAAAGGGTAGAGAATAGAGGTAGGGAATGGTAAACAATTTACATCATTATCCACGTTTATTATTTCATATTTATTTTTCGTACTTAAATAAAGAATTTGTGCTCATACTTTTTATCTTTCACAAAAATATAGCATCTACTTATTAAACTATGAAGTTCGAAAAAAAGAGAAGAATTATGACTATCTTTTCAATTTTTGCAATTATTATATAGGGAAATTCTAATTTTAGTAATTTATGTAGTTAATATTTATAGCAAATGAGTCATAAAGTATTTTGAACGAGTATAAAAAACACACCATCAGAACTTAGAGAAACAGCAGCTGCAGTACAGAAACATCTGCAGCTATGTTTGGGTCTTAATATTTACTCCACAAACAATTTTTTTCTGGAATGCATGCTGGGATACAATTGAATGGGAAAGAATGGAAATGAAACAAACAATATTCGAATATCAGAGGGGGAAAAAGTAAAAGCACTTCAGAAGGATATTGTTTGGGTCTTTAACTCTTCTGGAACTTTCTCATGTTTAGATAGCAAACAACAGAGCGTATCGTTCACCCGTGAAGAATAACACATCAAGTATTAGTTTCTGTAAAATGGCATCATCGATCGGCATTTGAATGCTGTTGCAATGGAATGTGAAATTGAAGAAGAAAACGATTTATTGGAATAGGACTGGAATTGAATTTGCATATACGAAAATTCTCGAGTAGCAGTTGATTTGTTTTTGCTTTGGTATTCTAGGACTTTTCTATTTTGCATTATAAAACCAAAGATATATTCGAAAAAGGTGATAGTAAATATAATAACAAAATTGTAAAAACAAAAACTAAATTTACCATCCTTTATCTGCGAAAATCTAACAGACTGCACAGCTCTTATCCTTCCTGTACAAAATTTTAATATGCCATTTTGATAATTAAATGCTTATAATAGATTTTTTAATGTTATAGTCACTTTTCGGAAATAAATAAATAAATCAGGGTAAAATAACAGAAATTAAGAGTGTGTGCGAGGAGACCATAAAGGAGATTAATAATCGTCTAGACTATTCTCCTTTGGTGAAGGGCTGCTCACCAACTTTCTACATATTTAAAGTAATTCGCAAGACCAAAGAACCAATTCTTCAAGAATTACAACTGTTCAAATTCCAGCAGTATTAATGGTCCCAAGTTATGGCATCAAAATCTGCCTTTTCGTGAAACATTTCAAAATAAATGTTGTACTGAACCGCAGCTATCAACAAATGAAACGATTTTTTCCAATCTTCCTTCTTTTAATGATGCTAAATGTATGCCGAATCAACGATCTGATATCCATTTAGCGATAAAAATGGAGGCTCTGAAAAATACAAGAATTATGGTGATACCTTCATTTTCAAAACGATATCAAATAATTCTTCTATATCCTATCATGAAGACTATTCAAACTAATCGGAAACAGATAACTCTAGCTGAGCAATGAGTGTTATAGCTATGCCCTGTTTCCTTGTATAGTGTATTTATAAAAGCACTGTTCTTTGTTCACATCCGTGTTATATGTCATTTTTCCACCAGTGTTTTATGATTTCTTGTGGAACTAAGCACTTTTCTCTTATCTATTTGCGGATTTTTTTTCTCATTATAACAACGTTGAAAGATTTTCATGACAATTTGTAATTGTTTTTTGAATTTAAATGAAAAATTTACAAAGTTCTTTTGGTAAAGATCTTTTCTTCCTCAAATGGTTGCAATCTAATTTGCAAATTTTAAAACAGAAAAAGAATCCTGAAAGTTTATTAAGTAATATTATACATTTATTAATTCATCATGCATTTATTAACTTTCAAACGAATTTTTTATAGACGATATTAAGAATAACGAGCGTGTATTATTTCATGAAAAATTAAAATCTTATATTGAAAACTTTATGAAGATTGCACGTTTATTTAATATCGTTTTTTAAACTTGCAAATGATTTATGATAAAATAAAAAATAATAAAATAAAAGGAATCTGAACTATACAAAGAAAAAGAGATAAAAGATTGTATTATATCATCAAAGATGAAATGTTTCTTTTATTTTCATCTAAAGGGCGAGTTTAATGCAGTATTTTTTATATTCTTATATAAACATCTCAAGTTATAGCACTGCTCTTTTCTACATCAAGTATTTCATACGAAAAAAAAAACTAGTTTGTGATCCTTATACGTAGAAGAAAATAAAAGCGAAACATATATCTAAAAGAAGTCTTTTTGTTTCATAAAGGTATAAGTTGTAAGGCATTTGAAAACATGTTTCACCGGCTTTCAAAAGTTCTCTATTGATACATGTTTTCAGTAAGAAAGAAAATGCAATATTCTTATATCAATACATTCTTTGTTTTGGAATTCGACCGGTTGAAAGGTTTTATTGGTACTTATCTAGCACTGGAATAGGGAATCTGCTATAAACTCTGGTAAATATTCGATAGGTGGGTTAATAAAATAAAAGAGCATTCAAATACTTCTTAGGAAGAACTGGTTTTCCTGGAATCTGAAGTGAATTACTTTAAAAGAAAATGGCTGGAAGCTAGAAAACATGTCACGATTGAAGATTTAATTGTGGTGTATTGGATTTGTTGATAAATATTCTCGAATGATAAATATCATGAAAATATTATTATTTCTATTTTTATCGTTCTATTAAAAACGAAGTGGTTCTGATGAAAATTTTTCTAACAAAATGTCAATATTCTAATTTTAAATCAATTTTTTGGAAACTAAATCGCTTCATTTTTTGAGTTTAAATTTTTGTAGGGAGATAATGAAGTCCAGGACAATTAGGAAGTTGAAGAAAGTGTTCTATTACATTTAATTGCCGTTAAAAAGAACATTGATTTTAAAATCTGATGGGACCATTTTTTTGTACTGTTATATTATTGAAATCAAATATTTTCATTAAAATGATTAAAGACCGTTTTCAGATTAAAGTATCGTTGCAGTTAGAGAACTCAATTAATTTTGCATAAATGCAAAATAGACTGATGCTGTGCTTCCAATAGAGATTATGTGATGAAGATATCAGATGCCTTTTCTCTCTTCCAAATTTCACAACAAGACCATCTACGAAAATATGATAGCATAATAGCATTAGGATACAATTTAGATAAAGAACAAGGATTCAAACACAAAGTTTTCCAATTTTGCATCTAATGCAAAATTATACATAGGCACCAGCCAATGAGAGATTGATTCATATGATGTTCCTTACAACTCAAATGCAATTCTGCTACATTTCATAATGCTGCTACGAAGGTGGTTCCGATCCCACTAGAAGACAGGTCTATAAAAATCTTTCTTGGCCTGGGGTATTTCGGAAAATCCATGAGTCAAATACTCATTACAGCAGTTGGTCCACAACGAATCCTGTTGATACTGCTTCGTTCTGTTTTGGTTGGGTAGTTGGCCATACATAAGAAGAAGTGAAATACTCATTATAAAGAGAACTTGTGGCATTCGATTTGCCAAAGAGAAATCGGGGCACCTAGATGGCACAACTAAAATATTATTGTATTACCTTACATGACACTACGATGGCGATTCTAATACCACCAGAAAACAGGTCCGCAATAATATCCGTGGGCCTAGAGTATTTAACCAAATCCAGGAGTCAAATAATCACTATGAAGAAGACGTGTGGCATTCGATTAGTCGGATACCTAGATGGCAATTGACATAACTTCAATATTCTTTCTTTCCTCCAATTGCATATGTGCCGCGATTTATAGCCTATAGACCTCCAACAAAGAATTGCACACATGCGTACTCATGAACACGCACTCGCATACATGAAAAACGCCATTTTTAAATCCGAATGAAGGTACTAAAATGTTTAAATTGCCTAAACCCCATGTAAACGGCACAGTAAAATGATGGGATTGTGTTGTTTGGGGTGAGGATAGAACCAAAGTCGATGTGATATGTAAACTTTGAATATTGATTGTATTACACACATCTAATTAATGTTATCTAAGAATTTATGACAGAAAAAGGCATGGCCAAATTTTGTGTGTCTAATGGGAATATAAATGTCCAAAAGCACATAAATGAAATATTTTTTTTTTCCAAAACTACTGCCTTAGGTCTTTGATCTAATGAAGATTTTACATTTTTAGAAGATTTCATAAGAGCTACATCCTATGCTGCCACTTTATGTAAGAAGTGATTTCATGGCGATCCTATTTCCCTACTAGAAGGGTTAAAGAATCTCTAAAATTTAAACATAATTGAAAAGTTATAGAGGTGGGAAAGTAAATTGTTGCACAGAAACAATCCAATAAATAAATATAAAATAAAATAAATAATAAGAAATAAGAAAATATTAAAACCTTATTCCAATCCTTTTATTATATAACTAGCCGCCTTTGGCGACCAGCCGGTTCGGCAATATTAATGTTCGTTTAAATTTTAATAATTAAATAGGTTGAACCGGAGTTTAACCCCCTTCTTCGCCAAGTTGCGATAACGCGCCAAAGCTGGCAATCTTTATTATGCACTATAATTGAACATCTGCTCCTTTGCTTTTGAACATTTCGCAAGGCCGTAGTTGGCGATTTTTAAAAACTGCGCCAAGCAGAGGGTTAAACTACCATTAAATATTTTACGCAATTCCAACTTTAATAGATCCTTCAGCAAAATATTTTAAAACTTCAAATTTTGATAGTCATATAATTCACTCATAATATTATAAAGGCCTTCAGTCATAGCGTGATATGTATCTCTCTCATTTTCTGTTACCCCTCGTAGAAATTATGCTTTAAACTAAAGAGTAAATGATTAATCTGCAGTTAATATAATAATATTTTTTACTGAAACAAAGCATTTTTTTAATAATATGATTGCTGATAATAGAGTCACTGAGCGTTTAAACTTTATGGGCACTAAAGAAAATCTTTCTTAATTTATGTAATATCTCAAGAATTTGTCAACAAAAATTTCTCAGATTCATCATGAACAGATCGATTAATGAACAATGTTTCATTTTAAATGTATCAAACACTAAGAAAATAAAATGAATCGTTTAAAATAATCGGTCGAAAACAGGTTTAAAAAAACTACTTAAAAAACGATGTACTTAAAACTATAAGCGTATACAAAAAATATATAACTAACATAAATACAATTTACTTACAAAAGCATGCAATTAACCTAAAAATAATTTAAATCATTGAAAACAGGTTAAAAAAAAACTGCTTAAAAAACGATGTACTTAACACTATAAGCAAATACAAAAATATATATAACTAACATAAATACAATTTACTTACAAAAGCATGCAAATAACCTAAAAATAATTTAAATCCTCCGTTGGTAGTCATGTCAACAATCAGAACACAATGCGCATGCGTGAATTTTCTTCGCCAGTTACGTTAACGCAAATGCGTGAATTTTTCTACGCCAGTTGGGGTAACGCTATGCAGATTATATATTTTTAATTTCCTTTATTCTGTGTTATTTTAATTCAAAAGTACTTCAGAATGAATCTGAAACATGGATTAATTAACAATGTTTAATTTTAAATGCATAAAACATTAAGAAAATACACAGAATCGTTTGAAATAATCCTCCGAAAAATGTTAACTCTAGCCTCATTACTGTTGGGAGAAAAAAAAACTGAAGCCTTACTCATTTGGCGGTGGGGAGAATGGAAGATTTTTTTTGGCGGGAAAGTTAGTTTTTAATTAATAATTAAAATTTCAAAAAAAGGCACCCCAAGTGCACATTCCCGACCTCTAAGGTATACATGTACCAAATTTGATAGCTGTATGTCAAATGACCTGGCCTGTAGAGCGCCAACACACACACGCACACACATTGAGCTTTATTATAAGTATAGATAACAGTTAAGGAGCTAAGGGCGTTGTAAGGCATAATTGATATCAAAGTTCATTAAGTATTTTTTGCGCATGCTGTTATTTCTGTATTTCCATTTTTTTCTCTAACTGCTGTTGGAATAAAGTATCCATTATGAAAATTATTTTATTGAATTTTTCCTCAAATTACCTTAAAAATAATACTTTACAACTGTATGGTATTTTTCTTAATAAAATATCTGTAATGAGCCATCAAATCTCAAAAGCGTTTTTTCCTAAATATTTCCTCAATTTTGACCATTATTGTATATATGTGTTAAATCTGGCATAGATTGACGACATTATGATTTTAATTTAAACAATTATTAAAATAAATAGATCTTTCCTCTGTAATAAATTGATAAGTTTATGTTTTCATTATATTTGTTTCGTTTTTTTTGTTTCTTTAGTTAATATGACAAATGATGTTAAATTCAAATGATGTTAAATGATTATGGATGATGTTCAATGGTGTTAAATTCAAATGATGTTAAATGATTAATGATGATGTTCAATGATGTTAAATTCAAATATTACTATATTAATAAGCACACTCTTTATATGTAAATTATAGAGAAGTTACATAATATTTGAATATTTGAAAAAAGAATTTATCAACTTTTCTATTTGCAGTGAAATAAAAATGTGATAAAATGAATTCAGATTTACATAGAAATTCAATTTAATGCAAACGATTTCTTTATAATTCGAGTCAAAGTAAATGTTTTAACATTTTGCTAAATCAGCTTAAGCCTTAAGTATCTTCAAAAGTAGTTCATCAACAGAGAGTAAATGCTGATATATATAACGGTCCGCAGAAATTAACGAAATTATAAGTTTACGTTCTATAATTCTAACTTAAAACCTGAAGGATACAAATTGTAGCGACAGATGTTGTGGATTAAATTTACAAGATAAGAGACTTAAAGTGGCAGAATTTCGTTGTTTAATAATTTTGAATTCTAAATCTGTGAATATTTTGGAAATGAGATGAACTTTAAAGAAATTATTTTCCCTCGAGCAATTTTAATATTCTCTGAAAATATTTAAACTTCTAAAAATATTTCTATTTGCTAATATGTAATTACAATTTTTAAAGTGTTTATTATTAAATTATATTTTGGCGCGAAATTAAAGATAAGTGATTTGTAATGGGGAATTAATTTTTTACATAATTTGAGGCACACTGATGTATTTCATTATATATATGACTTAGAAATATAAATGTCTTCCTCAATATTTTGCTCGTATTTTAGTTATTTTTTTTGCCGTATTTTGAAAAAATATCATTTTGAAAAGTAAATTTAATTCGAAATTAAGAAAGGGAATAAATATAAAAACAGAAGAAAAAAAACTAAAATAAAAATTTCTTATTTTTAATTTTTTTGTGTATGATTCTTTATTTTAACCTATTCTTTTAGAACATCTGATCGTTAGGACAATCATTAAAGAAATAAACTAATACTAATGTCGTTGGATATATTCCATTCTTGGAATTGACTATAAATTAGACGTAAAAGTATTGTAACGATTTGAATTGTTTCTACCGTCTCGTATATATGGTGTTGAGAAAGTAAAGTAATCGTCAAAAAATTCGAACACGAAATTCCACGTTTTAAACTTCCTTGAGTTCAAAAAACGCATTTTTGGAAACACTATTCTTGTGTCACTGATTCAAAAAATATATCAAAACTGATATAGAATTTTGTGTCTATAAGTTAAGGTTTATTTTCAAATTTTTGATTCTATCAGTTGAGGAAAATGCGTCTAAAATACAAATTCGATTTTTGGATGCTATTAACACATAGTAGGGATTAATCGCCAAATCACTCACCAAAGATGACGCGATAGAATCCTTAAAAAGGCTAAATTCATGCCAAAAGTTAATATTCCGTAACTATTGTACGCTATTTCCAAGTAAAGATTTCTCTGGTATAGTAAGTTTATTAGAGAAAAAAGACTTCCGTTTTCAAAATATTATTAACAAAAGTCGCATACGTTATTTCCATGTTCCCCATATGCTTTGTAAGAGCTATAAATTTGAACTTACCTTGAAAATGAGTATTTCACTCCATTTTCAACGTCATTTACAATTACTGCAATGTTTCTTCCTCATTAACTCGTGTCCATAATTTTTTTATTTAACGTTGGTAATAGGTAATTAACAGGTAACGCCTTTATCTTGCCTATACATGTTTCTTCTTGTTTTATTTTGGAATTTTCTAATAGCGGTTTTTCTTTTTTATAAAATTTAAGGCACTATTGTGTTTGGCTTTGGTAAAAAAAAAAAAAAAAAAATTACTCACATCGCCAATGATTATTACCCTTATATTCCTCGGATGCTGTTATACAACCACTGAAGTGAAGTGATATTTTATCATCTTCATATTTTGTGTCAGTTACGAAAAAATACCAGATACACAAAGTGATACAGAATAAGAGTATCAGGTACTTAGTATCAGTTTCTTGGAATTGATTGGTAATCTCTCAGTTTCATTCCTGATCGCTTATCTATCTGATGCTAAGCATTAGGCTATGATAGCTTAGTCCGTCGTGTAGCCTTGTTGAAGTTTTGAACAGGTGTGATTCTCTATATAACTTTTAATATTTTATCCTCAGTCATTATTGCTCTTTTGCCCATATAACGATGCATATAATATTGGAGGAACCCCTTTTTCTTATATTATTGTGTATAAGAAAAAGCTTTGTCTAACAACAAAGCTGTTCCTTCCTCTTCTCCTCCATCCATCTATCACTGTCGAAATCAAGGTCATCAGTACACCGTCACCAAAACCTCTTTAGAAGCAACGCAATTACAGTTTGGAATCATATTCGAATCAGCACCATTCATAAGATATCCAATAATAATAATAATAATACGTAATAATAATAATAATAAACATAATATAATTACTTTTAATGTAAATACGAGATTCAATATCTACTGAACAATATGTCCGACGAGATAAGAATCAGTTATCAGTTGTATCGAGTGTAAAAGTGCACGTACAATCGAGTATCAGAATCAACCTGTACCTGATATAATAAAATCTAATATCAAGCCAGTTCAAGTCTGTATTTAAAAAAAGGGAAATTCCTTTTTTTTCTGAGGGAATGTGATGACTCTTCTTCTAAAATGGGCTTCAGTATTTTTAAATATAAATAAAAATGTCATAGCTATAATTATATAACCTGACACGTTGAAAACTAGGCCAAGATATTCCAATGCTTTTCAACAATAAAAAACATCAACACATTTGAAAATTTTTAAATTTGCTTCTAAAATCTCTAAAGAAGAGAAATAAATAAATCAATATAAATCCGAAAAACATTGATTAATTACAAAAACAGAACTGTGATGAACTGCAAAACATATAATTATAAATATCAATTTAAATAGCATATGGAAATGTTCAATTGTTAAAAGATCATGATCATAGTCATGACAATGTCTGTTCTCTTATTAGTTGAAGAAGTAAAAGAAACCAATACTGATTTCCTTTTTATTTTCTCGTATTCGAAGTATAGAGAAAGTACAGCGATTGACAAAAACCTCGAACTTGAAATTTAGATGAATCTCCATGTTTTAGTCCTCGCTGAGTCCGAAAAACACCTTTCTGGAAAATGTCCATCTATCTGTCTAAGAAAAAGATTGTCTATGAAGTCTGTCTATGAAAAGATTCAAAAACGCTTTGAGCTTGATTGATGAAATTTGGTATACTGTCTTTAAACCACATTTGTAGAGTTCTTTCAGTTTTTGAGTAAAATTCGATGAGTGGAAGTCTGTCTGAATATAATATAACACCAGAATTACAAAAAGAAGAGATATAGATAAAATTCGGTAGTGAAATTCAGCAAGAGGTGGACAGTCTGTCGGTCTGTACTTTCAGAAACATGTAAACGCGATAACTTAAAAGCGCAATGACTTAAACATATCGAATTTCATGAAGGATTTTATTACATTAAATATAGGTTTAAGAAATCTTTTTTTTTTCAACGGGGTTGGAAAAAATGCGTCTGAAACGCAAATTCAATTTATGGATGCCTTTGGGCATATTCCAAGGATTAATCGCCAAAACACTCGCCAAGGAACAAACGATAGATTCAGTAAACATGCTAAATTTATGCCATAGTTTAATATTTTGTAACTATTGTAAGCCAATAGCATGTAAGTCACTCACTGGGATAACATCTTTATCATAGAGTATGAGATAAGGTTTTGGGGAAACCACGCCGATGGTTTATCCCAATTGCCAAATGTTTATATATTGGCTCACACATTTACATGAATTGTTTTCATGTTTTTCTTTTAAAACGCAATGGCTATCAATATTTCTGCTTTTTGGCTTTTGTCCTTACTTCAAATTTCTTGTTAAAAATACAATTGAACCTTTGAATTTCAAAGTATTGTTAATAATAGATTTAAAAACAAAATCTGCAAATAAACGCGATATATTTATCATTAATTGGAAATAAATTTCAACTACGTAATATGCATTGAAATAAAGAAACTATTTTTTAAAAATGTAACTCATAATTACAGTATTTTTTATTAATATGATAATGAATATTTAAAATAATGATTTCCAAATCTCTAAAAATATTTTGATGCTGAAATTATCTTGCACTTTGGAAAATGTATCTATTAGAAGATAAATAAAAAAATACTTTTTGTTTTTCAAATATTATTGGTTTCTTTTTTTCTTTTCTTTTTTTTTTTTTTTTTTTTTTTCGTTTAAAACTCATTTTACGGGATATTACATATTATTCTCAGATATTAGTTTATAATTATCGCCTGCTAAATAAATTTAATACAAGCTACATATAAATATTATTTTCACATTATTAATGGAAATATAAAAAATAAGTTAATGGAAAAGCATTAGATGGCTTAATGAAAATATTGAATTATTTATCATCGATGTCACAGACAAACCGAAACAATTTTTCTTTAACATCTAATTTGCCAAATTTCTAAATTTCTTTGTGGCTTCACTGTTTTAGAAAATTAAGAGAAAGAATGCAACAAATTTATACTTGCGTTATTTACTAGTGAGGTTTTACTGCTTTTATTTAACAAAAGTAATTTTTCAGTTAGATTTGCTTCAATCTATATTCCGTAAATATAATATCCGATTTTTTTTTTTACTTCACAGAAAGAAGATAGCACATATAATTGCGCTGTCATGTATATTCTAATTTTGCTATCTGACATTGCATTGTGACGTCACCTATTTACGTAAAAAAGAAATTTAATAAATTTCAAAATTTAATCAATATGATATTATTGGCATATTTTTCATGAGCACAGATTAATATCATTGTATTTATGTCTTTTTATGTGTCTTTTTGTGATAATAACCAGCTTTTTTTGATAATAACTAGTAGAATCCTCAAAATATTGACCGTAGAATGGCAACTATAAATGAAAACAATACCACAATTATAAAAAAATTAAACTATGAAAACGATCTAAAATAATCAATATTAATTTTACATATTTACTTTTATTCTTGATAATATTATTGTACAGTGAAATGCAGACGATTAAAGCAAAAATAAATAACTGAAAATGAAGGCACGCTAACAAGAGAGAAAGAGGATAAAGCCAAACGCTTAAAATTACAATAAAGTAAAATACAGCTATAAAACAAAGTTAAAAAAAATAAAGTGAATTTTGCAAGTTTATTTTGCTTTATTTATGCTCCTTGAATTACAGTCGATAAAAATAAAAAAATAATAACAGAAATTAAAGACGGGTTAGAAAAAAAAAAATAGCGTTATAAAAATAATTTCCATGATTCTTGGTTTCCTAATTGGCAACTTTACAAAATCAACGAATTAAAACTTCTGAGAGCTGGTTTGGCTGAGTGTAGGAGAAAAGTATTTGAACTCATTTGGAAAACAATTAATTAAAAATTGATCAATAAAGGTTTTTAATCTATTTTATTTCAAATTAGAGGGAAATATTCAAATAATCACCTAATCAAATCTGAAAATGTTACTGGAAGTAAAACTACAAGTGATGGAATTTTAGTTTCAATTTCAAAAATTTCTAAAAAAAAAAAAAATGACTAATTAAAAAAAAATCTCTAAATTCAAAAGATTATGTTGAAGATGCAAAATATCTCTTTATATATAATAATAATATCTTTTAGGCAGTATATACATTTTTTCTTCGATCGTTAGAGAAAGTAATATGGACAAATACAGTGGCTCAAAAAATTGAGAGTACACCTTACGTTTACTTGATAAATGTGACTTTCAATATAAATAACACATTACCGAGAAATGCAAACATGTTTTTATTTTTACACATAACAAATGGGTTAATTTAGAGTAAAAATAAAGAAAAATCAACGAAAAATTTCTAAATTGAAAATTTTCAGAAGCGTTTTAAATAAACATGCGCAGAATTTTGCCTCAAAAAATTGAGAATACACCAATGAAATTTTTGCAATATAACGCATAGAAACAAAGTGTCACTATTAAATTGCATGTCTTTTGGCTCTTATAATGGTCTCTAAACGTCATGGTACCGATTCGACCCATTTTTGGTAGTATCTGAAGATATTTTACCCCATTCTGCTTGCACCACTTGTTTTAAATGGGTTTTGTTTCTAATTTTGTGTTTTTGAACCACTTTTTCGAGTATGGCCCACGAATATTCAATGGCATTCATGTCGGGGTACTGTGGTGGTGTGTGTAACTGCTATTTACAATGAAAAAGACACCATATTTTGACGTTACGTGTATTCTGTTTGGGGTCGTTGTACTGCTGGAAAATGGAATTTTCATCTAAACCCACATTTTTAACACTTTTCTTTAGATTGCTGCTACCATATTGTTCCTCCAACTTGTAGCAAACACTTTCCAAATCATAGGCAGAAGTGTAAGTGCTGAAACTGTGCTAAATGCCATTAGACAAGCTGGATATAAAAGTCGCATTGTTAGATAGAAACCGTTCATCAGCTTGTAAATCCAGAAAAAGCATTTGAAGTTTGCAAAAACTCATCAATTGAAAACTAATAACCTTTGGAAGAAATCTATATTTAGTAATGAAAGAAACCTCAGCATTTTTGGCAGTGACAACCATCTTACTGTATGGAGAACGCCTAATACTGCTTTGTATCTAAAAAATGTACGTCCTACAGTTAAACATGATGGTGACTCCGTGATGATTTGAGGTTACATGGCTTCATCCGAGGTAGGAAATTTAATTTTTATAGATGGCATTATAAAAGATATGGTTTACTTGGATATACTTGGCAGCAATCTAAAGAAAAGTGCTAAAAATTCGGATTTAGATGGAAATTTCATTTTCCAGTAAGACGACGACCCCAAACAGAATGCACGTAACTTCAAAATATGGTGTCTTTTTCATTGTAAATAGCAGTTACACACACCACCACAGTACCCCGACATGAATGCCATTGAATATTCGTGGGCCATACTCGAAAAAGTGGTTCAAAAACACAAAATTAGAAACAAAACCCATTTAAAACAAGTGGTGCAAGAAAAATGGGGTAAAATATCTTCATATACCACCAAAAATGGGTCGAATCGGTAGCATGACGTTTAGAGGCCATTATAAGAGCCAAAAGACATGCAATTTAATAGTGCCACTTTATTTCTATGCGTGATATTGCAAAAATTTCATTGGTGTATTCTCAATTTTTTGAGGCAAAATCCTGTGTATATTTATTTAAAATGCTTCTGAAATTTTTCAATTTATAAATTTTTGGTTGATTTTTCTTTATTTTTACTCTAAATTAAACCTTTTGTTATGTGTAAAAATAAAAACACGTTTGCACTTCCCGGTAATGTGTTATTTATATTGAAAGTTGCATTTATCAAGTAAACGTAAGGTGTACTCTCAATTTTTTGAGCCACTGTATGTCCAAACTCACCCAAAATTAATTTTTTCTCATTAATTTAAAAAAAAATAAACTTCTAGCTGCATTTAGTCAGAATTACGACTATTATGTGCAACATTTCATGTCTCTGTATGTTAATTATATTTGTCTGTATATCGCGCTTGCGTGCGCGCGTACACACACTTCTTTATTATTCGTAGATATGATTACTTGCGTTAAAAAATAAAATTGCGCCGGGAAAACAGTATATAATCATATTTATTAAACAGAAAGAGACTAAGTAAAACTTAAAAAAAAAAGATTTTTCTTGCTATTTTCCAGATATAACTGTATGTGAAATAAAATATGATATAATCATAAAAAAAACACTTTATTCCAAAATTTCCTACTTCATTAGTTAAAATACCAAATCAAAAAAGGAACCTGAAACTATTCTATATTATCTAGAACGTCAACAAGAAAGGATTCTACTGTACAGAGATAAGAATCACGTTTATGGGAAAAGTAAATAAACCTGAAATTTTTTACGGAGAGATATATCTTGATTCGAAGATATGGGAGACATATTATTTTCCATAAGTGCCTCGAAAAATGGAAACTTTATTTTGCTGAACGCTGGACTGGAATGGTATCTTTATCATCAGTTTCCCTTTTATGAGATCTAAAAACTGATCTTAAAACTCTAGAAGGACTCTTAAACTATTTTTTTATCTTTTGGAACATCCAAGGATAAAGAATGTGGTCAATTTTCAAACTTTATAGAAGGGACAGTTTCGTGAAATATAACAAAATTATGGATGCAATTTATTTTCTTCGTTGTTGGAAATGGTATTATGAGGAGCTCTTGAATACAAAATTATTATTGAAGATAAATCAATATAAAGAATACGAAATTCAAAGGAAATTAAATTATTATTATAGATTAATTATATGATTTAGTACTATTAATTTGACTTGCATTTAATCCTATAAAGATAAATTAAATAAAAATATAAATTTTGAGGAAATTCTTTTAAATTATTCTAAAACACCAATACTGAGGTGATATTTTTTATCTTCCTTAAAGTATATATTGTTGAATTTTGTTCATTTTTAAACTGTTTTAGAAGATCGGACGTAGTACTTTTTTTGAGTATCATCTGATCGTTAAATATTAATAGAATTATTCCAAATATGCTAAAATCCTCAGGATTGAGATAACATTTTGTTTTTAAAATTTACTTTGTATGGCTTTTTTATTTGTTTTGCTTTCATGCAAAATCAATTTCAGGAGATATTAAGCAATGAAATCTTAAATTATCTTCTAAACAAATCTAATGCAGGTTACACACAACATGTAGCATTTTTTAAATATTTCTGTTAACTTGAATTTGAAACAAACTGTATATTTTTCCAGATCTGAGTGTATTGCATCAAAAATGGTAAAAATAATTTTCACATCTATATCATTATAAGATTTGTGTCGATTGAGAAAAAAGAAGGTTGACAAGAAAAATAATGTGTCGAGTTTTTTTTCCGAAGAGATTAAAGGCTTATTCAATATTTTTACTAAACATTGACAATTTTTCAGATTAATCACTTTTAATAGCTAACTGATCCACTGAGATTGATGTTTGTTAAAGTTTCGATTAAATATTTTATGTAAATTGTTTGTAATCTCTTCTACAACCAAACTTAAACTTTTTAAAACTTCTTTTTTTTTTGTATAAACATGTAAAAAGTATTATTTTAGAACCCTAAATATATTTGATTATTCTGATGGTAACTTTGTTGTACGTTTTCCTTTTTTTACCATTTCACATAAAATTTAAAATTTTATTTGAAACGAAAGTGAATTAACTTCAGCTAACATAAACCATTCTTGCGGAAATGGAAGTACATGAAAAATGTTCCTATTTTCGTTATTCGGAAAGTGTTTTACAGTTATTTACTTAATTGTAAGTATAACAAAATTAAAAAAAAATATATTAAAAGCATGCTGTACACAGAAATCTATTCATCATGGAAAAGTATGATAAACATATATTCGTCATCATGTTGAAAGAAATGAAAAAAAACAACCTCAGAATTAAATATTTGTAGCAATTTGAGATTTTTTACAATAGCAAACTATATTACTGAAAAATTAGCTAAAAATACCTTTTAAAATTAATTAAAATTAGATAGAATAAAGGCTGTTCACTATTTAATTGTAATTGTCACCTTAAACATCTGACATCTGATTTGATAAGTAATTAATAATAGACGTAGTTGCTAGTTACGCATATTACTAGTAATTACACGTCAAAATGGATTTTGCCATTTATTATAAAAACAATTGTTCTAAGGATAATTTCTTGACTTTTAAGATGTTGAAAAACCCAATTTTGTGTGCAGCATTCTTGGTAGTTAAGAGAGATTTTGACGTTACATATCCTTAATTTTTAATTATTTTTACAGGCACTGCAAGATATAAATTTTCATGCAAGAAATTTGATAGAAATAATGGTTTGTCCTGAAGAATGCTAATACATACATACATACGCCCGGCTCCAACACATACACATACATGCAGTTTTATTATACATATATAAATGTATTCTGTTAAAGTAATATCATGTGAGCTCTCCTAATTCATATAATTTTGAAAAAAAAAACATATTAGCAGTTGAGAAAAAAAGATATAATGATATGTCTTTAATACTGAAAATAATTAAATGAAAAATTACCATTCTTCAATAAAAATGAAATCTCCTGCTATTTTTTGGAAAATTAAATTTAATACTTTCAAAAGACAATGTTCGGAAATTTTATGTTCAGTCAATTAAATTGCTGCAGCGAAAATATAACTGAAAACGATTTCATAACAGTTCGAACTTTTACTTCGAGATATTTTACTATGCCGAAATATGAATACTTTTAAATAAAATAAAAAAAAATCTGAAATTTCATACGGAGATGTATATCTAGATTTAAAGATTTTTGGGTTATAATATTTGCCACACACGCCTTTTAAAATGAAATGCAACTTTAAAATGGAAAGGTTTTTTTTCTTGTCGAACTCTGAAACGAAACGATGTTTACATCATCAGTTTCTGGTTCAGAAGATCTGAAAATTTATTCTAAATTCCATGATGGCAACGGAAAATGATAGCTTTAAGCAGTTTTTTATATTTAGAAACGAATGATGAAGTCTTGAAACTGTGTAAATAGGATATTTTAGAGAAATATGACAAAGTTTTAAATGTAATATATTTCTTTAAATATCATTTGTTGCTAGATGCGTTAGAGAAAGATAACATGCCAGTAATAGAATTATTTCACAAGTTTTATCATTAAAATTTTCAATATATTTAAAAATAATTTGAATATTAACGATAATGTGTAATTTGTCTTGAAGCCATTAATTATATGTCTGTTTAAGTTTGAAAAGAATTATTCAAGAAATGCCTAGAATTTATTTGAAATATATTTTAATATCGTCTGGTAATAAAAATGTGAAATTATCAAACAACTTATTTACAAAATTATTTGTTACTTTGTTTTAAAATCCAATAAAGTAGTTTTTAACTTTTATTAAAGAATGCTTAAACTTTAAAACATTTCAGAACCTTACTTTATTATCAGTTTGGAATCTTATTTTATTATCAATTATTATTTTAGTCGCATGTTATGACATTAGATGCAATTTTTCTTGAATGGCAGAGTGATATTCTTTTTTTCTATCATTGCTGAAAAAAGCAATATTTTGTTCTTTTGCTATAAATAAACGGACTGTATGTGCTTAAGTGAAATGCTTTCGAATTTTTAAGAATTATTCTATATAATGCAAGAACAGCACTGGTAAAATTTAATTTCAACAAATTTATTCACTTTTCTTTAAATATTTAACCGATAAATATATTAATTATGGTATAGGATGAAATATTTTTATATCTTTTATCCTCATATCTCATATGGCGATCTAGTTTTAATAAATATAAAAGCAATTAATTAATTAAGTATAAAGAATGCCTCACTAAAACTTTCTTTATAATTATGTATATTTGTGCAAAATTTGAAATACTTATAATATAGCCAAAATTATTGTATCTACACTTCAAATATACTGTTGACAATTATGTGGTTATTCAAAAAAATATAAACATATTTATGGTTACCACGCGATGTAATACTACTTTGAAGGTCAGTAAACTATATTTAAATTTAATATAATATTTTTATGTAAAAATATTTCTACATAAAATATTAGAATACCCAAATTAATCTTGACATCTAGAATTTAATTTTTTAGCTACAAAAATTACTGCATGTAATCTTATAATCTCATTATATCCCATAGCTCTTTGAAGAATTACATTGTGCAAAACGATTTTTATATTCCTGTAAAGGCTAGTTTTTTTTCTAAACGTTATTAAAAATTCTTTAAATTTTATACAAAATAGGATTGAAAATTTTGAGTGGCAGCTTGGACACAAATAAATAAAAATACTTAAAGTATGAGAAAGATTTTCATTTAGTAGAAATGGCAACGTTCATTAAAAAAATAACTTTTCTAAGTATGGTCATCTTTTATTTAAGTAATTCATCTTTTATTATACGTATATATTTTATTAAAGTATTTATTATGTTTTATAATATTTTGATAAACATTTAGTGAAATTTTACTGAATCGTATTAATTTTTATACTGTAAATTTTGTATTTGTTGAATATTTAAATAGAATATTTCCTCGATTATTGATTTTTAAATACAATGCGTTTTTCTTTTTTGTAAAATTATTTGATTAAATTTATACAGACAATTTCTTGGAGTTGAAATCTATTTAATACAAATAGAAATTTGGGATAATATTAACAATCAGTGGTCTGATTTAATATTGATTAAAAGCAGCTTCATTTAAAGAAGTACTGTATAATCCACATCAAATTGATCCTTCAAAGTTATAACGTATTTCAATTTTTCCACGTATTGCTATTTCGTTCAGATATAAACTTCAAACTTCAATTACAAACAATAACTTTCATCTAGAAAAATATAATATACATTCTAACCTATCTAAATATATGCTCCATATTTTAAATATTGATATCCTTGCCTGAAATCTGGTTTAGAGTCCACATACAAGAACATTAACACTCTCATTTTTAAGAACTTCGGAGTTCAGGTACCTCAATATTGGAACAGTTTCGTACCTCAATATCAGTTTCTACATGAAAGATAAGAAAAATTTCCTGATCCCCACTGAAATTACAGTGATGATCGTATTCTACAAGGGATTTGTATTCAAAAGAAAACCCCAACCTTAGCGAATATGCATCAAGAAAATGTACAGTTTGAAAGACAGGTGGAATTTCTGAGATTAGTCAAGAAATGCGTGAATAAATATTATCAAAACTATATCTTCGATATCAGGCATTGTTTTAAAATTTGCATGTGCATAAGCAAGAAATTTTACAGCGGTTATATTTAAAATCGATGTTGTATAGATACAAGTTTTAATTTCTCTTTGCTCAATATAGTCACAAACAATGTTTTTAACCTGTTGCCAACTATGTAAAAGTCATAGAATGTCTAAGGCAATACAATTTATACTAATTATTTGAATGGAACAGTGTGTATCATTGAGAATTCACGGAAATATCATAATCAAAATCAGTCAAAACAATAGACAGACAAAAATACATATTTTTGACAATCATAAAAATGTTAAACACATAGCTTCACCGAAACAATAACGATTGTATCATTTTCTCTTGAAATTCCTTGGTAATGAAAACGATATAAAACATTTTATGCAAATGTAAAAAATAAAAAAAAATCGGTTGGAATTTCGCATAAATTTAAAAGTAGCAAATCTGCAACTCAAATAAAAATCGTCTGCCTGTATGAAATGAATGAAATATGATATTTCAGAAATAAAATATGTGTACTAATGATACATTTTTCATTCACCTTCAAAGCGCTTCTATGAAGAACTTCTCAATTTCATAGAAAGAAAGTTTAGCAATTTAACTTTTTAGGAGCTGTCATATATTTCACATGAGAGATGTATCAGGAAGTGTTCGAAAGTATTATTTCGTGACGTTTGATAAACTGGGATAGACGTCTAGCCAGTTCTGAATAATAATAATAAAAAAAAGAATTTCTCTGAGAATTTTTTCACCGGACGAGGAAAAGCAATCCCAGAGGAATCTCTTCTGTGTGCTAGAAGAAATAAGGATAAAATGAGCTCATTCAAAAAGAATGTCAGCTTTTTTTGTTCTTATTTCTTTGTTCTACAGGAGCGAATTTACCTGGAATTTTCTCTCTTTACGCTCTACTGTATAGTTGTACGAATGATATATGGCTATAAATATCCTCATATTTAATCTAAGGACAAAAGGATATGAAAATAATTAGGAAAAAAATAACAAAATGAGTCGTGGATATAATATGAGTTGCAGATATGTGGAATTCTATTAAGATGAGAAATATTTAGGTAGATTTTTTGTATGCTTAAGAGGAAACAGTTTCTACTTTTTTTGTGATATTTTCACATAAAAAAAATGTTAATGTTCTTCCTCTTTTCCTTTCTAATTTCGTTTCATAAATTGTAGAATTTTCGTTAATTGCATATCTAATAAATGTATAATCAGCATAGAATTGCATAAGTTTCGTTTCTTAAACAAATTTGTTCAGTGTTAAGCAATGTCCATGATTCAAAGACTTATAGGAAGTGGAAATGCTACTCCTCCTTCTTGTTTAAGTCATATCATTGACTCTCTGACCCGCCCGAAGGCACACGAGTAATAAAGGCTGAATGACCGGACCGCCACGACAGCAACACTGGTGGGATTTGTGGTTGAGTCCTAAGGGCCATCACCGGCCACAGTACAACCCTTCCCTAAGGAAGTACGTTCCGTAATTGATGGGAGGATCCAGACCCCCATCTTTTCGTGTACACTCCAGGGTGGCGAGATCCAACCACCATGCCGGAAGCATCTCATCCGCATTTCTAGGCGCCTTTCTTTTTCCTTTTGTTTAAAGTAAAGTTAGAAATATTTAAAAAAAATGGTATAAAACCGTTAGTACAATGGGAACAATGGGGCGTTCTGTTTATAATGTCATCAAAACAGTAAAATTACAGCCACTTTCCTGGACGCCAGAATAAATCCTGTTTGTCATAGGATATGGCCCGTTCCCTTCTTTTCTTCGCCGTTTTCATTTATTAGATGATAACTATTGCTCTTATGGGGAAATCGGCAATTCCATCCACTTTGCGACAACCTGTAATTTAACCTTTTCAAGGCACCCTAGAACACTTTTATTTTTTACATGAAAATCTTTGGTATAAAAGAGTCCTTCATAATTCATCACAAAAACATGATTAATTTCTTAAATGATCAAAAGAATTATTTCCCCTTAGATTATTCCTATCAATTTTCCGTGAAATATTTTAATATTCTCTGAATTTTGTCCATAATATTAGTGTGTCCCATAAGTTTTTTTTCCTATTTCTATGAAATGAATATATAATATTTACTGTTTAAGATATTATTTATTTTGTTATATAAGAACCCCTTTTGCTCTATCACTTTCTTCCATCTACCAGGAAGCCTCATTATGCCTTCTTTCCAAAACTGTTGTGTTTTGGTCAAGAACTAATCTTCGAGGTGCGCTTTTATTTCGCTGATGGATTTAAAGCGCTTATCGCGAAGAGAAATTTAATGACAGAAAGAAGTAATAATCAGATGGAGCGAGATCTAGAGAATATGCAGAATGCGGTAAAACATCCCAATCAAACTGTAAAAGTCTCTCTCTTACGGCTAATGCAATATGTGGTCTCGCGTTGTTATGATGAAAAACAACACCTCGTCGGTTCATTAATCCAGGCCGTTTTTTTTAGCTATGACAGCATTTAATTGATTATGTTAATGAGAGTATTTCGTAGAATTTATTATTTCGCCTTGTGGAAGGAGTTCGTAGAAAATTACGTTTTCCAATTTCTCCAAATGGAAAAAAGAACTTTTTGGGGGTGTAGTCCCGGCTTTGCGATAGTCGAAATGTTGCGAAGACTGAAACCGATGATATAGACGGTCAATAGATAAGCTTGCATGTTTGCACAAGCAGAGCCAGATAAGGTCATTCATAGCGTGAGGAGAAAGAATCTTTTAGGACACCCTAATATGTCCATAAGTCTCCTCTAGTACATTATTTTTTTATATAATTGCTTTATTTTTATAGTCATAGTGTACTTATCATATTTATTCGTTTTGCTTTCTTTTTCTTTTTTTTTAAATTTCTGGTATTTTATTCCACAAAATACGCAGACTAATGAACAATTTTCAAAATGAGAAATTTAATTAAAAAATCTGATATAAATCTACATCGAAGATGATTTAAAAATACCTATTCATCTAATTCGGTGCATTATTGAATTATTATGTATATATGCACGTAGATGTACGGTAGATTTCTTTTGCATGCATTTTGCAAAAATTCTATGGGGATTTATATTCCAAATTAAAATAGACTGTACTTCGTTAAATTAATAAGTTCAAGTCGTCATATTCACAGGCTGAAAATACAGGCATAATTCCAAAATTATATTTCTCAAATTTTATATTTATCTCATTATCTAAGTTTATTTATATGCTTTAAATTTTCTTTAAAAAAGAAAATAACTATGCTAACATTTTAATTTAATTCAAATCTTTCCAATGTTTGACATTAATTCATTTTTATCTGAAAATGAATCCATTAATTTTCAGATTATTAGCTATATAAAAAATTATAAACAAATTATCTGCTATCGATTCCATTTATCAAAACTCGGTAGCAGACGATCAAATGTAACATTATGTCTAAAATGTCACATATTTTTCTCAAAGTCTATCTATAAGGAAAACGACATTCCTAATTCAAATTCTTGCGTCTAACTTTCTTAGAAGAAGGGCCAAATAGAAACAGAGAACAATTGGATATATAGAAATAAAGGACAGAAATAGTGAGTTCACATATTCTAAATCACCAATGTGCACAAATAAATAGAAAGCCAAAATGAGAAAACATATAAACGAAACCGCAAGAGAAAAGAGAAATACTTTGTGTTTCAGGACAAAGCACCTAATCTCCTTAAGAGACACATTTGGTGACAGTAGCTTGTCTTTGACACTCATTCCTTTTCTATGTTATTTCCTCATCTGAAAGACAGAAAGATTTAATATAGTCTTTTGTGGGAAAACATAGTCTAGGCGATATAATTTAACCAGCTTTTGTGGGTACTTTATTTAATGCAAGGGACGTCTGAAAGGAACGATGGCTCTAAAAATAGGCATGGAATCAAAATTTCTAAAAGATCCAACCTCCTAAAGCTAATTTATCTTTTATTTTTATAAATTGTAGTAATTATATTACAATTTCATTTGGATATTTTATTTATCGTTTGGTCATTTTTATTTTGAAATACAACTAAAATTAGATTTAATTGTGAGATTATCATAATCAACAGTTTTTTTAACCATTATAAGTTGCTTATGCGTCATTGGTTTATTCTTTTAAAAATGTAACTCTTTCTATTTCTATTTTTTATCCTCGCGCTATTTCATTTTTTTATTTTTATGATTTGTAGCTGTATATTTAAATTTGATTTGGAAATTTTATTTATAGTTTTTTTTTTTTTTGTATTTTACGAATTCAGCTGGAAATTATCATTATCAACAAATTTTCAATCAATTGTAAGTTGCTTATGCGTTGTCAGTTTATTCCTTTAAAATTGTATCTCTTTCTAATTGTATTTTTTTATCCTGAAACAATTTTATCTTTTATTTTTATAATTTATAGTTAATATATTTCCATTCCATTTGGAGATTTTATTTATCGTATTTTACAAATACAGATGAAAACTAGAATTGATGGTGAAATTATCATTATCAATATTTTTTAAATCAGTTGTAAGTTGACTATGCGTTATTAACTTATTCTTTTAAAAATGTATCCCTTTCTAATTCTATTTTATGTTTTATTTTTATAATGTATTTTAAAAATGTATCTCTTTCTGTATCTATTTTATATTTTATTTTTATAAATTATAATTAATCTATTTGAATTTAACTTGTGGATTTTAATTGTCGTTTGGTGCTTTGTATTTTACAAATAAAGTTGGAAACCGGAATTGATTGCGATATTATCAAAATAAACGATTTTTTGATCACTTATAAATTGCTTATGCGTCAGTAGTTTATTCTTTTACAAATATATCTCTTTCTAATTCTATTTTTATTAGTACTGTGCAACATTCATTTAAACTTTCCCACGTTGTTTTAAAAAGATATAATAGCACTAACGAAGAAATTTTTTGACAAATATGTATTGGCAAGCGTTCGAAAATCGAATTTATTGTTCTTTTGTTCTGGACTATGATCGAGCATTCTTTTTACTTTCACAAGATGTGCTATTAATTTCAAAATTAAATTCTTGCAAAGAATTTAATATACATCAAGCGAAAGTGGGTGTATTCTTTTCTTTTTTACCTTTTTTCAATCAGCTTCAAATTCAAAAGTAGGTCAGAAGTTATTAGCTTCAGATAATTTCTCGAAAAATGATTTTGTCATTTTATTCATTCTTCTTATGTGTGTGTATGTGTGATTAAGACATAATCTTTTTTTAAACGTTACAAATATTGTTTTTCATTAAAATAAAGCTTATCTTTTTTCATTGTGATTTTTTTTAAAGTTTGTTCATCTGTTTATGATCCTACTCACTTTTTCATTTTCCTTTCTTTAATAAATCATCTCCTAGATGAAAAAAATATTCTACGATGAAACATTAATTTTTAGACATTAGTTTTAATCTGAATTTTGAGTCAAATCAATATAAAATTCAAATGCTACTGACTTAAAGATTATTATTTAAGTATGAAATGATTAAGAAGATTCTTAGATAAGACCCTTTAACCCTTTAAAAGGCCATGTTTTTTCTAGTCATATTATGTGAAAATATTTTTAGGCTTGAATTAAGAATAAGAAAAGGGATTCATTTAGCTTATTAGATAAATTTAATTTGATTCATTAATTAATTTGGTTAATTAATAATTTAGTAACAAATCAAGACACATCATTTTGTGTGAGATAAAGAACTGAAGCATCTAAGTTTCTGACTTTCTAAAAAAATGTGTCAGAACTTATGCCAACCTACATAATTTCATACAAAGATTGATAAATTTGGTGGGAAGCATACTTCCCACGGCCCTAGAAAGGGTTAAATGTGAAATGAATATTGAAAATTATTTACTTAAGGTGATAAAAATTTATTGGAATTTTAAATTCTGAATCGGAATTGTAAAGCAATTTTACATCCGTGTCATGTAAATATTATTTTTGTTAAATAAATACTAATTTTGATATCTTCACATTTTGTATTTATTTTTATCCAATTACCACTATTAAATTCCAAAAACGTTTTTGCAAGATTAAAATTCTAGATTTTAACATTATCAGCAAAAATGCCCATCAGGAGATATATTATATAGAGTTGCAGCGAAATAGCTACTGAATCTTTTTTAATGTATGATTAGTTTCATATAACGAAGTAAGGTGGCATCCACTTTAGGTGGCATTATTTATGTAAATTCATGGAAAATAAATTATATGTAAACTTCCTTTTTTCTCTACCATATAATAATGTGAACTATACCTCCGCTTTAATATTTTTGAAGCATCTCAACTTATTTCGGCATTTTTAAATGTGTAATAAAATGTTTGTTGCGTTTTTACTTTTCTCGCATACGTATACTCGAGCTTTTGACTGATCTCCATGTTTTAGATCTCCCTGAGTTCGAAAAACATATTTTTAGAAAATATCTGTCTGTCTGTCTGTCTATGACAAAGATAACTCAAAAACGTTTTGAGCTGGATGGTTGAAATTTGGAATACGGGATTTACACCAAATTTGCAGATTTGTGTCAAATTTTAAGTAAAAATCTTTTCAGAGGAAGTGTGTCTGTCTGACTGTTCGTATATAAGAAAACACAATAATTACAAAACGAAGAAAACCAGATAAATAAAAGTCGGTGCGCAGACTTATCACCTGTAGTGTAAATGCATGTCAAATTTTGAGCCGTATCCAAATACGGTTGACTGTATGTCGGTCTGTACTTTCAGAAACATATAAACGCAATAAATCAAAAACGGGAAAGACATAAATATATGAAATTTTGTATAGGATTTTGTGATTAAAAGTGCACATTCGAGGTCCAATAGTTGTTTCAATCGGTTGGAGTATAGTGTCTAAAATACAAACTCGATTTTTGGTTACTCTTAACGCTTGCAAGGGATTAATCATCGCTAAGGATGACACGACATATTCAGTAAAAATGCTATATACACACTAAGGGTTAATATTTCGTAACTATTGTATGTCAGTGCCATTCAAGGCGTTTTATGGAAAGACACTTTTATTAAAATGCATGCGAGAAAGCTTTGGGGAGACAACTCACGCTGGTTAATCTTTAGGGAACCATCTCTACTCAATGTAACTGATAATTGCCTTTATAAAGCACAATAGCTTACTAAGTAATCTCTATGCCATACCAATGCCCATATCATCCGTTATGTACGGAGGTTAAGAACCTCGAGTACAGGAACTCCTATGACCCATCCTTTAAAGCGACATTCTTCTTGTTACCAAAACCAAATATATTAATTATTTGATTTAAAATATTATTTTTTTTTCACATTTAAGAGAAGTGGCTGAATGCTAAACACCTGAAAAAATTAAAACATTATATATGTGTATATTTTTGTTAAACCTTTTATTTTTTTACTATTTTTTTTTCAAAAAAATTTCGATTGGCAAATCTGACAGTTTATTATAATTGTAACCTTAATTTGAACTATAACTATACTTAATTAGAGCGAAGATAAATTTAGTTACTGAAATCATTTATAAGATGCATTTGCACTTAATGTTTCTAATTTTTTCTTTCTGTAAGAAAAATCTAAAGCTAAATGGTAAATCCAAACATAATATATTATTATTTTAGTAGCTTATTAATGATTCACTGAGGCTTTAATCAAGTATCTTAGCATCGTTAATTGCTTTTTTGTTCCTATACAAACTATATATCTAACAAATAAAATAATAATTATTCATTAATGAAGTTGAAAATTAACAATCCTTTCTTAATACAAAATTATATTTAATTATGCATTTTAAATACATTTCTTTAAATGTTTATTAATTTAAGTATTTAATAAAATATTGTTTTTATTTATTTCATTAATAATTTATAAGACCGAAAACGAAACATTTAAATTTTGTATGCCCCATAACAAATGCCCCATTCAAACTAGTTCATGATTCTTTTTTTCAAATTTGGTTCACGAATATTAGAACTCTTAAGTAAATTTACAGTGAATTAATAATAAATAAATAAATATACAGTTAATATATTACTAAATACGTTATTTCCATTGTATACGTGTGGAAATATGGAAGCAAACAGCATGGCTGCACTGAAAAACTTTGAAGGAAATTGACTTAAAATCCACGAAATTTGAGAAAAAAAGATATCTAAAAATATTCATTTTGCATTATTTATATTTAAAACTTACATCTTTTAACTTTAAAATGCTTTTGAGTTAAATTTCTGTTATTAATATCGATTCAAAATTTGACTATTTTTTTCAATAATAGATTAATTAATTTTAATAATAGATTGAAAGTAGCTTTAGAGAAAGATTTCTTTAATTTTCAAAAACTGCAAAAACACATTTAAATTGCTATTCTAAATGTTTAAATAAATTTTGCTTCAAGTTTTAAAAATTATTATTAATTTATCAAAAATTAGTTTAATGGAGTTTGTAAAATAATGCGGGACTCTTTTTAACTTTTTCTTGCCGGGAATTAAAATTCTTTGGTGTTAGATTTTTTTAATACAAATAAAAGAAGTTTCTATAGGACACAAACACTTTATGTGTTGTAATATTTTCTATAATATTACAAAATATATGTTTTTGTGTTTTAAAAAACTATTAATTCACTGCTACCAGTAAATATTAATAATCGATTAATCTCATTTCTCATAGAATATATATATATGTATATACCATTTTTATGTGATTTAAATATGCATATGTAATAAAAATAAAAAATATAATCTTTAACATTAAAAATATTATGTATAAATATTCAATGAGTAGGGCAGTAATAATTTTAACATCTGTTATGTATATCAATTTTAAGTACTTCCATTTTTGCAAAAGAATGTTGAAATGAAACCACGTTGGAGTTGGAGTTAATTGAAGTTGGAGAAAATGGTATACTTTAATATATTTCATACCCTCATAGACATAAAAATAAATAAATAAATAAAAGTTTAGAATCTCGATCAGAACCATTTTAGCTATCTTTAATTATAAATAACACTGCCCCATTAAAATTCCACAATGCCATTTTTATAAAGCAGGAACTTTTAACTAATTTCGGTTTAAATTGATGAAAGAATCCCTATATATTTTTATATTTAACCACAAATTTAAATTGCCAGACTTAACATTTTTACAAATGAATATCTTCTGCAAAACGTCTTTCTGTAGTAAGCCTAAACAACAAATCTAAGATCGTCATCAAAACTTTTTCCGGGAGCTTTGGCGTTCGCCAAATCCTAGTCCGGCCGCCAAGCGAAAATTCTTTCCGCGTGTTGAGAGATCCCGGACTTTATTCCGGACCATGTTGTTGGGGGTGTAGCAGTCGATTAATTCCCGCAACTCCACAGGAGTGACGTTTATGAGGTGTTTACGAGCAAACGATTTTTCTTCTCCCACGCTTTTGATCTAAAGTGAAAAAAAAAGATCGTGGATTAAAAAGAAATTATTTTAAAAGCGAAAAGTAAACTTTATTTTATATGCTGTTTGAGTTGTGAAAAAAGGCAATTTCCCGGCGCACATGATTTAGTGATGGATTTGTGAGTTATTTTTGTTCGAATTTTTTGTGGTGAACTTTTTTTTCTTATTACTTTTTTCTATTTTGCCTAGTTTTTGATAAAATATAAATCTAAGAAAATGTTTTTTCATATGAAGGAAAGAATAATTCGTGATTTCAATTTTTACAATTTGCTTTAAATTTTATGTTATTTTTTTTTTGTTCTAAAAGTTTAAATTGTATTTCAAAATGCACTTTACTGACGTAAAAAACGTTTGATTTGATATATAAAAGCAAGATTATAAACTTTTGGACAAATATTTTTCAACAATATATTTTAAATTGATAAGGATATAAAATTTTACAAAATATAGATAAAAAAAAATTCTTGTAATTAATAAGGAAATAATTGCAAATCTGTGAACTTTGTATCTTCCCATACTACTGACTTCTTTCTTGAAATGAAATCCATCTCAGTACACCGTTAATTTATTTGAAATATACTTTCTTTATTGACTATTTATTATTTTAAAAAAACCACTCACTCTTATATGTGGCAGAATATTAATAGTTCTATCGTGTTGTGTTATTCAAAAATTCCATTAGAAGATTCACAAATATAGACAGCGTGAAAAATGTGAATTCATTCATTTTTTTATTTGCTGATATTATCTGATGAACGAAATGGACATTTAGTGCAGTTTCAAGAACGATTTATCTTGAAAATTAAAAAAAAAGTATGGAAAATAAAACTATAATCATCGTACCAAAAATGACAATCATTTGAAAGCTACTAGCAACTAACATATTTGGATGCAAATATATATCAGACTCGATTAATCGAAGACTGATTGATAGTTGTTAAGAATTCAACTAAGCATACATAGATTTTTTTCAAGTAGTTTCGCGAGCGTTACAGCAGTTACTAAACTTTATATCGGTGTTTATAAATGTTAGTAGCTATTACTTGTTGCATGTTTGTACCCGAATATCTATATAAAAGGTTTGATTTATATGTATTACGCCAACACTAATGTTGAGAATAACCAACATATCAATGGATCAATATGTTTTTTTCGTAGAATATAAAAATATCATGGAGTGCACTTTAGCGAATTCTCTATAAGTTTCACAAAATATCGATCCTTGTAGAAATCTCTTGAATGAATTATATACCAAAACAGTAGTTATTTCCTTATTTAATAGTGATGAAATTGTATTGATTTTGAAATAAGATTGAACTTTAGTAGATCTTTGAATATCGAATGTAAATTTGATAAATCAAACAGAGGATTCAAAATGACGTCTCTTGGACAGATACTGATATTATGGATTCTAATTAGCTTTGCTACATCTGAAACAGACCTCAGCAAACTTCCGCCAGTTCGACTTGCAGTTTTGGCCCCAGACGATGATTCACTGCCATTTTCACTGCATAAAATCCTACCAGCTGTCCTGTATGCTGTCAGGACACTTCTTCGCCAAGGTGGACGCCCGATGGAAGTTCTGTACCGGGACACACAATGCTCTTCTACTTATGGACCATTGGCCACATTTTCTCTTTACAATGCTGGACTTGCTGATATCTTGCTTGGACCATTATGTCCTTATGTCCTTGCTCCTGTGGCCAGGTATTCATCAGTTTGGGGGCTTCCCATACTGACAGCTGGAGGACAGAATGACAATTTTGATCACAAGGAGCCCCATTATAGACTGCTCACTCGCATGAATGGGTCCTATTCGCAGATTGGTACTATCGTGCTCCAGGTTTTGGCGAAATTCAATTGGAAAGTAGTGGCTCTGTTGTTTCATAATTACGAAGACAGGACAAGGGGCAACTCTAACTGCTATTTCACGCTAGGAGCTGTCTTTACAGCCCTAGGAAAAAAGTCTTTTCATAGAGGTTTCGATGAATCCAGTCCGAATACAGACTACTTCAAACTTCTGAAGGAAGTATCACTTCACTCAAGAAGTAAGTATTATTTTTTTGAAGTTCTTGGTGTGATCTTTCAATTTTCTTTTAGAATTTTCGTAAAATGCTGATTGATACTTCTCAAAATCCTTTCATTCAGTCCGAAATATCATAAATGTGTGAGTCTGAGTGAAAATTCTGAAAAAAAAAATCATAATAAAATAATAATAAAAGCGTTTCTGAATTTTAATATATGAAGTCCTCTAAGTAGAAAGTTTTACCAGATTGTTATAAATTAAAGCATATTGAAAAGTGATTTTATTTTGTAGGGTATAAACGGGAGTATAAATAACTTTTTCATAAAATTCTATCATGTTGGATATTTTTATTTGAAAGCTGGATCCTCTTGCCTCAGACAAAGTAGATGCAGCATCTCAATTTTTACATGCATGCATGCGACGTGCAGCATTGTTTTACCATTGCATACAAATAGATTTTAGTTTTTTGACCTTATTAACCAATTTTTTTTTACCTTTTGACCTTTTAAGCCAGTTAACTGTTTCGACCTCTTCGGGAAATGTTAACTAAGTTTTATCGCAGCAATTTAGCAATGACAAGTATATTCGTCAAACACAGAGCATATGTAATGAAATGGCTTTTATTTTTTTTATTTCAATAATCACATTTATTTAAATTAACATACATTTTTGGCACATGAATGAAGAAAAATACAAAAAATTAATTTATTATTTTAATTTGCTGTTAGAGAATGGTATCGAGAAAAGCATGGTACAAGACACAAAATCTCAAAATCACAAAATCTTTCACAAAGCCTCAAAATCTTTTAAAAGTCTTAAAGATTGCGAACATGCCTGAGGATTTACAAAACTGCAAATTGTCACTACTGATAACTCCTGACGAATTAACTCGTCATGACGCAAAATGTATTTTTTCCATGACGAGTATATTCGTCAAAACCAGTTAACTGGTTAATGAGTTTTGATATAAAAGGTCATCCCCAAATCCGACGAACTGATAATTCTCTATCTATTTCTCTGTAGATACAGATATTCTGCAAAATAAAATGGTAGCCTACAATGTTTGCAATATCATTATCAATATTTTCAAAAGCACTTTATAATATCTAAAACTGTTATGCAGTATTGTATGATATCGAATAATATTGTATAAAACAATATTGTTCAATATTGTATAATATATAAACAGCACTGTAAATTATTGAACATGATGTTGATATCTGGTAATATGAATATATAACATGATATATCTATACTTCACGAAAAACAGCCTGTGCTCTTTTCCGTAGTAGGGCCTGGTTTATTACTGATATTGTAAAACAATATAAATGAAACATAATGAAAAAAAGAATTTTTCTTCATTAGATTTCTGAATCTTTGTTTTATATTAATTATAAAGTTTATTTTATTTCTTTTAATTATTTAATTTTGAAAACTACTTCTTGTAAAATTTAAATAGCCTATATAAATAAAAAAAAGCTATAAAAGCTTGAAAAAAGAAAGTTATAATAATTTATATACTATGCTATAGCAATTCAAACTGATCAATAAAATTAGTTTAAATTTTTTGAAAAATAACATAAAATACATGAATTTTTTTTTTAATTGTTCTGAAAAGTGATAAAATTTTGTTTAATAATTATAAACTATTATTCAATATATCTAAACGCTATTTAGTTTTTTTTTTTTATTATTATTATTTCAATTAAATATTAGCATCAGAAATATCTAGAATTATTCTGATGATTTGAATTAAAGTCTCAATGTTTAACTAATTTTTGCATCATTCATCAAAAAAAAAAAAAAAAGTTTAACTTAGTAAAAAAAAATTCTAGCAGTTCTAAATATTTCATATAATTTAATTTTTCAAAAAGCAAGAAATTTTATTGTCGTTTGGTGCAAATGATATTCTCACTTCAATTAAAAATAAAATTGCAAACGATAAAATGTATTTGTGAATTCTAATATTTTGTATAGAAGTATATTTATATTAAGAAATTATATTATTTAAGAAATAGATGAACATTTTCAATTAGTTATAAATATGAATTGAATAATTTATTATTAAATTTGGCTTTTGCCTTCATTCATGAATCAAGATATAATTTGATGCGACACCGGTTATAAAATCTATATTTTATTTATTTGCCTCCCAATTTTGAAGATGTTAGGACCTCTCTTCTTAAAACAATCATGTTGGTTTATGACTTTTTTACGAACATATAACTTATCTTACATGAAATTTCAGAACAGAATTAAGAAAGGAATGATATTGTACATTTTTTTTATGGTAGGAAAGTGATTTGTTTATTGCTTTTTCCATTCATATTACCTAGCAGAAGTTAATGGGTAAATATGGTTGAATTGCTATAATTTACATAAGACAACTCAGAATCATAAGAAATTTAATTCTGATGGTTTTTCTTTAGAAAATTTCTCCATGCCTTTACTTTCATATCTGCTAACGAATTTTTACCTCTTCAGTGTTTAATTATGAAGGACTATTGAGAAATTTGTTTATTTAATTTTAGTTACAAACACCAAATTTGATATTGATTGGCATTTTTAATTAAGAGATCATATACCAAAATCAATACTGTTCTAGAGTTTTAGTTAGAAGACCATATATCAAATTTGATGTTGATCTATATTTTTAGTTGCGAGATCATATACCAAATTTCATACTGATTTTCAATTACAATATCTATGCCACATTTGATATTAATCTATATTTTTTAGTAGTGAGATCATATACCTGGATATTGATCTACAGTTTTAGTTACAAGATCATATACCAAATTTAATGTCAATCTATAGTTTTAGTTAAAAGTTCATATACCAAATTTAATATTGATTTACAATTTTATTTCAAAGATCATATACCAAATTTGAAGTCAATCTATATTTTTAGTTAAAAGTTCATATACCAAATTTAATATTGATCTGCAATTTTATTTCAAAGATCATGTACCAAATTTAATATTGATCTACAATTTTATTTAAAAGATCGTATACCAAATATTATATATCTAATTTATCTCTTTTACTTGAATATGCAGAAGTCAAACAAGTATTTGAAGGATTTGGTTTATTAATTGATACATATCTTCAATTTTAAAAAAAAAAATGTGTGACAAAATTTATTGACCTAATTTTTTACACTTTTTTTATTGTGTTAATTTGTATTTGGATAGACCTACAAATACATTTTCTAGATGTAAATAGATTATATTCAAAATTTTAAAAAATAGTTGTCTAAATTTCATCCACCTAGTTGAAAGCTTTATAATGCTTACAAATAGAAACTCATAGCATTTTAATACTCATCAAAAATTTTTTTTTAGGAATTTATCAAAATATAGATGTCGGATTTCTCAACAGACTCTAGATGATGAATTTTTTGAAGAATAATATTTAATTTTCTCTACGAAGGGAAAAGAATGAATATTAATGTATAGATGGAGAGAAAAAATTGAACTACCAGTCTGAACCTTCATAATATGATAACGTTTCCAGCTTAATTCTCCCAATGACACGCATATATTGTACGATATTGTATGCTATATAACAATGCTTTCAATATTGTAGAATATTGATTAATACAATATCGCAGAATATTGTAAAATATTTTGCAACATTCGTTCTTCTTAGTCGGTTTATTTATTTTATTTTTAATATTTATATATAATTTATAGCAAAAATAGCAAAAAGTATATTTTGTATCACGGGATGTATATGAATATAAATATAGCGAATAAACTTTAAAAAAATTGTTCTTGTGAAATTAAGAATATATATTATTAGAGAGGAAGCTGAAATCATTGAAAAACCTGTTTTGAATTTTAAAGTGATTTAAAAATTGCTTCTGGGCAATAATATGATCGGAATTTAAACAGGAGACAATAATCGATATTTAATTAAATATGTTGTTAAAATTTTTGAACAACTTCTTTTATTGAGCGTCTATGTGTCGTTTTATTAATTTTGTATTTAATGTTATGTCATACAGCATGTATTGAATTATTTTAGCATCGGATATATTACTGTTTTACAGACAGTATGTTAAACTAAAATATTGACAGTTTAACATAAAAAATATATAAGTTAGCATATTATGTTTTTAATATCAAATTGACAGGGAGAGATTATAGTTAACACGCAAAACGCCTTTAGAATTGAAGACCCTATTTTTGGAATAAATTCCAGTTTGCCATCATTTGCTTTCATTTTAGATCAACAGAATGCATCCTGTGGAGAATATTCAATTAACAAACAAACAAAAGATAAATGAGTTCATAAATTAATTAGATAATAAAATTCAATGTTTTTTTTTAGTTGAAGTTGCACAAGTAACTTTAAACAAAACAGGTGTACGTATAAATAAATGAATTCCAGAAAAACCATACGGAAATACATCAAATTTGGTGCCCAAATTTACCATTTTTTCAATAGCAGAAAATGATAATTGCACTTTCTAATGCTAAAACGCATTTAATTAATTGTTTTCAAATTTTCAATTTCTGGGTTAAAAGTAAATCGTGATATTAATGTTGAACAAAGAGCTAAACATTTTACCATTCACAGAATGAGAATAAAATTTAAATGAAAGTTATTTTTTTATAAATAATCAAAATTTTCTTTACACATCTATATTTGAAAAAAGCTGATTCTTAAACTACTTTAATATTCAATTTTACATAATTTATTATTTATTTAATTACTAGCCGCCTTTGGCGACCAGCCGGTTCGCCAATCTTAATGTTCGTTAAAATTTTAATAATTAAATATTTTATGCAATTCCTACGTTAATAGCTCCTTCATCAAAATATTTTAAAACTTCACATTTTGATTGTCATTTAATTCATTCATAATATTATAAAGGCCTTCAGTTATAACGTAATATGTATCTCTCTCATTTTCTGTTAGCACCCGTAGAATTTATGCTTTAAATTAAAGTGGAAAGAATTAATCTTCAATTAATATAATAATATTTTTTACTGAAACAAAGCATTTTTTTTATAATCTGATTACTGAAAATAGAGTCACTCAGCGTTTAAACTCTATGGGCAGTAAAGAATATATTTTTTTAATTTATGTAATATCTCAAGAATTTGTCAACAAAATTTTCTTAGATTCATTATGATCAGATCGATTAATTAACAATGTTTAATTTTAAATGCATCAAACACTAAGAAAATAAAACGAATCGTTTAAAATAAACGGTTGAAAACAGGTTTTAAAAAAACTACTTAAAAAACGATGTACTTAAAACTATAAGCATATACAAAAAATATGTAACTAACATAAATACATTTTAATTACAAAAGCATACAACAAACCTAAAAATAATTTAAATCCAGTCCGCATCTGTTGATAATAATTGTCAACACAATGCGCATGCGTGAATTTTCAACGCCTGTTACGTAACGCAAATACGTGATTATTTTTACGCCATTTCAGGTAACGCTATGCGGGTTAGAAATTTTTAATTTCCTTTATTCTGTTTTATTTTAATTCAAAAGTACTTCAGAATGAATCTGAAAGATTAATGAACAATGTTTAATTTTTAATGCATCAAACATTAAGAAAATAAACAGAATCGTTTGAAATAAACCGCCGAAAAATATTAACCCTAGCCTCATTACTGTTGAGAGAAAAAAAAAACTGAAGCCTTACTCATTTGGCGGTGGGGAAAATGGAAGATTTTTTTTTGGCGGGAAAGTTAGATTTTAATTAATAAATAAAATTCTAATTAAAAATTCGAAAAAAGGAACTCCAGGTGCACATTTCCAACCTCCAAGGTATACATGTACCAAATTTGGTAGCTGTAGGTCAAATGGTCTGGCCTGTAGAGCGCCAACACACACACATTGAGCTTTATTATATGTATAGATATAGATAAAATACGTTTTACATATTAGAAAAAGAAATTTATTTTTTCATTTATATAGATTTAATTGTGACTTAAAAAAAATCGTCTGAAACATTAATTGTGGTTTTTAGCAAGAACTTTAAATACTTTTTCAGAATTATTTTATACTATTGTGTGTTTTCGTTTTCGTAATGTATTTTAATGTTTGTTCTGAATTCCTATGTATTTTTCTTCGTTTTTGCCTTTTATCTAATGTTAAAATAAAAGATGAGTTGTTAATTGTTTACTAGATTACTTCTAAATGCAATTTTCTTACAGATATCTTCTATTATAGTTACAACGGTGATTTAAAACCTTTACTCTATTAAATGAACTTCTAATTAGGAGAATTCTTATAAACATACATATGAATACGTTTTTGTTGCAAATATTTTGAAAGTTGCAAAGACTGCTAATTTGCCTGTCGGTCCAATACCAATGACTTTGAGACGTCAAATTCCTTATCTGATAATTTTAAACAATATCAAATTTTTACATTTAAAGATATCTTTAACTTTTTTTAGCAATTTTCGTACATATATATAATTTATTTCATGGAAACGGCTAAAACGATTTGTATATTTAGATAAGGTTTTGCTTTTTAACTTTATTTATATAGGTATCTATAGAATATTTCGAATAACATGTTAAAAACCAACTGCATTCATGATTTTATTTTTATTCAAATGACCAGTTCTTATGTAAGTAAAATTGAAAATTATTCATCTGTAATTAGTATGTGATTTCGTATCTGAATAGTTTCCTCGAAAAAAAAAACCCATGATTTTATAGAAAAAAAAAAAAAAACCCTGACACTCAAAGTTTGGTCTTCCAGCTATAAGTTATAATAATAAAGCCAAAAAAAATATTTATACACGAGTACAAGCGATAAGTCCTTTATATAACACGAACTACATTCCATGTCCTTAGGATTTAAATAGAAAGGTTGTCGATAAGTCGTAGCAAATCCTGCATCTCTTTACATGGGGAAACTCCGTATTAGCTTTCAGGTTTCTTTCAAAAAGTCAATTTCTCCGATGCGAAGAGGAAAAAAAATTAATCCTCGGGCTCTTAATAAATAATCCAACATTGCTTCAGATACACAGCAGAAAACTTACCATCCAAGGAAGCATTCAAAATGTAATTTAATGCGACCTTTTGCAGAGAGAAGTTCTGCATTTTTCTGCACAAGGAATTTTCCCGATTTAACTTTCTGGTAATATCTTGAGAGTTAAAGAAAGTATGAAGTGAGACTTAAAAGTACTACAAGGAACTTCGGTGCCTATTCTAAAGACCGGTGAAAAGTTTTTTTTTTTTCTGAGATGGATAGCGTTCCTAAAATAGATTTTTTTAGACTCAAGTGTTAAGGAAAATCTTTTATGTTTTTTCATTTTCATTTTTTATTTTTTATTATATCTAGCAGATTTATAATTTATTAATCATATGAAAATTTTTTGACTAATTTTTAGCTGGCGTGCAAACAGTTATTTTTGGTAATTAATCTTTGTTTGCAAGATATTTTTTTTACTGTATTCAAGCCATGAATAAAAAATGTAATTTCAAAGAAATATATGTTAGAAATCGTTTGAAAACTTTTAAATATTATTTATTTTTTCTTATATAAACATTTGCAGGCATTCAATATTTGATTTTATATTATCGTTTGAAAATTAAATTTGAAAAGGCCATATGACGAAAATTTATCTTAGTTGACTTTTCATCATGGCTAAAATAACTGAGCGAGAAATATGTTTTAAATTTTGCTTTCTCATTGCAATTTCTGCTCTGACAGCATGTAAAATGCTTTGGAAAATACTTTCATTGAATATAGTTTATTAAAAAAATAGAATTAATCAAGTATCAAGGAATATTTAAAGAATGCATAGAATTAAATCAAAAATTAAAATAATGTTGATTTTTTTCCGCCATGGGTAAAATAAATGAGCAAGAAATATGTTTTAATTTTGCTTTCACTATGCAATATTTGGTTCAACAAAGTAAAAGGCGTTGGAAAATGCCATCGTAGAATTAAGTTGATTAAAAAAAAAGAATTAAACAAGTATCATGGAACATTTAAAAGAATTAAATCAAAAAATGAAGACAATGTTTATATTTTTCATTTTCGATCTGTTTGCTTCATAGATTTCTCTAATTGATCTAATTGATAATGATGAATTTTATTTTAAAGTTCTTTAGGATTAATTACCAATAATTATCTGAAAATGGCCTAGAATATTCAGAGATAATTCGTGTTATGCACTGCTATAATGCATCGTATTCATGCCCTATAAATATTCATAAACTTGTGATAAATATTCAAAAAAATAAGACCGCACAAACTCATTATTGCCTTCTTATTTTATGATTTTTTTCTTATTTTCATGGATTAAACAGCTTTTCGTTGTTCTTGTTTTGAATTGCGTAAAGTAATACCAAATCATGTGTTATGAATTCTTAGATGGCAAAGGAAAATTGTTTTAATCCGTGATTCGAGGATTATGAGGCGCATTGCAGTTTGAGAAAGTATTTTAAAGGATATAAACTAAAAATTCACATTTTTTAAAAAAAATAATTTTTGATAATTTGTGAGTATAGCAATTTATATTTTCTGGAGCCATTTATTGAGAAATAAATGTTAAATGTTATATTGGTAGATAGATTTCACAATAAAAAAATCGCTTACCAACAAATAATTTATAGAGTAGAATTAATTATAATTTGTAGATCAATATTGGGATTTTGAAGACGAGAATTTCACTAAATATTGAACTAAGCATCATATTTAATCACATTAAAAAAGAAGCATTTTAAAAGTGCTGTCTTGTAATTTCACTTTCTTTGTTATCCAAATTCGCTATTTTTAAAATAAAAAATGATTCTAACCTCCATTTAATGTCTTTCTTCGTTAAATGAAATTTGTGCATCGGATAGTTTGATTCTCGTTTTCACTAAGTTCTTACCATCATTTTTTGCTAACCTGCTGTGAAATTCTTTTTTTTTCCATCAAATGATGATTGTGATGCAATTATCCTCCCAAAATAGCGCTTTTAATTAAGTTAAAAGAAAGTTCTTTCTATATGTTCGAAGTAATTGGTCAATCAATTTTAATTTTAGAAAATAGTGTAGCTTTTCAGCTTTTCTGTGGTTAATTATCTGATCCTTTCTTATTAGCTATAAACATAATTGCTATGCAATATGTCATAGAAAATTGCTCGTGAACAAAATTATTCATTGGTTGATTAATGAAGAATCAGATTAGTTCAATATGAGTGTGAAATAACAAAGGCATAATGATATAAAAGATCTGCCAAAAAGTTATTTTATACTGACAAAGAAATAAAGTTTATATATTTTTTTAAATATTGTTTTCATTTTATATATTTTCAAATAGGAAGAAAAGAATATGAAAATAATTTTCGTTGTAAAAGTCTAACCTGGAGATCAAGGAAAGTCTCCATGATTAGATCCCCTTTACTATGATAACTCAAGAATAAATACCGCAAGGTAAATGAGTTTTGAATTGTAGTTTCCCCACTAGATTTTTAGATTTGTATCGATTTTGAAAAAAATTGTCCGAGGGAAATCCTTCAGACGATTCATCTGCATCTGTACAAGATATCACTAAACGCAATGAGACTAATGGATGAATTATGCTATGCAATGAAATACACTCATGTCCAAAATTAAGGTCACAAAAAGGTTTTTCAAAGTAATTCTAAATGGCTACCCGTAAAATTTAAACAAATTATATTTTATGTATTATGAAGCACTGGCAACACGATACTATCCGTTGTTGTAGGAAAAAATGTTGTTTAGCATTAGTTTATGAGGAACTATTAAAATTAGACCATTTAGGCATCTGGGATTTTCGCCTGCAATTTTGTGAATATTGCATTAAAACTAAAAATTTAACCTGTTTCCAGTGAGAATGAGTTCGCACAATCGTTTAGACGATTTCTTGAGATGGAGAGCCATTGGCAGGCTTGAAGCAGGGCAGTCACAGGCGGAGGTGACTCGATGATTACAAGTGGCACCGAAAGTGGTATTCGGGTTGTGGAATCAATTCCAAACAAGTGGTACTGTAACCAGGAAGGCCGATCAAGGCTATCACAGGACAACGACGCCTGCACAGGATCGCTATTTGGCATTACGCGCTCGACGGCATAGGCTGACAACGGCTCCTTAACTTGCTTGTGAGCTTGCTGCTCCGTCTGGAATAAGAATTTCCAGACAAACAGTGTACAGACGTCTAGCAGAGAGGGCCCTTTATGCCCGGCAACCAGTTGAGTGCGTCCATTTGACTGCATACAACAGAAAAGCCTGGTTGTTGTGGTGCCAAACACATCAGTCTTGGGCAAAGCAAGAAATGGGGGCTTGTTCTTTTCAGTGATGAGTCGAGATTTACCACATAGAGTAACACTCGTCGAATCTTCATCTGGAGAGAGCGAGGAGCTCTCTATCATCCCTCCTACGTAAAAGAAATCGACAGATTTGATGGAAGAAAAATCCTTGTCTGGGGTGGCATAATGTTGGGCAGTCGTACACCACTGCACGTCTTCGATGCGGGTACTGCCAATGCACATCGCTATAGGGATGATATCCTTGAAGCCTATGTGAGGTTGTTCCGGGGTGCTTTTGGCCCAGACTTCATGTTTATGGACGACCTCTGTGGCAAATTTCGTGGCAACACAGTGAATAATTTTTCATTTTTCGCAGATTTTATGTTTGTGACCTTAATTTTGGACATGAGTGTATATGACTGCCACGTTTCGTCTATCAAATATAAAATATCAAATGAAAAGTTCTAAAATTGATATTAGATTATTTTCAATCTTTGGCGTAGCTAAATGCAAAACTAAGCATATTCAGTAAATAAAAAATAAAAAAAAAATAAAAAAAAAAAAATGTGAAACATTTATAAACTTCAAACACATCAGAAATTTAGCGAAACCATTGGACGTGGTCTTCTCGATACTTTCTCGCGTTTTCTTAAATAAAGACATCATCCCTCCTCCTTCCCCCACACAAAATTAAGAAATTTGGCTAGGACCGCAATTGCCTCGCTTGGCGAAAACTAGCTGCGAAATATAGATATTTGGCGTAAATCTAGCATGTTTTTTATTGCATCCCTCACGAGAATATGTGTTTTAGACATATCCTTAATGATCAATTGAAACCGAAATTTAACACCGAACTGCAATTCCATTATATACCGAATTTTATTCAGTTACTGCATTTACAAGTAAGCAAACAGCATCCCTTTAAATACAGTATGCGCCAAAATATACAGTACTGAAATGGAAAGATGAACAAAATTGTCATCTGGGAGTTTATTTTTCCTCAAAAGAAATGTACATATATACATACACACTATTGGTATGTTGATTTACCACGGTATACGTAATGTGAGGTGTTCACTGCCTCACCGTAGATATGCAATGTTCATATCGTGCATGCAGAATCTCAATCATATCCTCAAACAAGGATTGTTGCAGACTCCTGTAAAAAGAGATGATTTTTTCACGTAATGCGGGCACAGTTCTTGGTGGATCTTCACAGTTGAACACACTCTCATTGAACATTTTCTTTCCTTTGACACAGTACACCATCAGAAAGGCAAAATTTCGTAACAATAGAAGCATAACTGTGTTACTTTGTGCCCTCTTATTAAACTTATTTTCGAATTGTTCTGCCATCTTTCTTAAAGTACCGCTTCCGTATGATCGGAAATAATGCTCAACTATAAATACTTTTTCCACAGTCGAGAGACCTATTTCCTACAACAACTGCATAAGACAACTTTCTTTTCACTACTGCAAACACGTGTAGCTGGAGTTATGCCTCGTCTGCAAACGCAACCACGTGTTCGAGATGCGCGAGTTTCAGTGCTGTATGTTTTGGCGCATACTGTATTTCGTAGAAAATTTTGTAAAATATTAAATGGTTTAGATGCTATCTGTGTACCGAATTTTGTTTGTTTAACACTTTAGGTTTTTCAGTTTGTTATTGAGTTTATTTATACTGGAAAAGCCAGACATTCCCAGAATAGTTTTCCTTCAAAATTTGATGTAAGGGTCCTATATAAAATTTCATCTCACTAGCTGAAATCTTTTATGAGATATCGTCATCACGAATAGACGAGCAGACATAGCTGCAGAAATTTGCGTTTCGAACTCGGAGAGGTCTAAAACTCAAAAACTTCTCAAAATCTAAGGTTTTGATTTTTTTTGGTAACTATAATACTTTCTCTATACTTCTTTTGTAAGAGCGTAAAAATTGATAGCTAAATAACCCTTAACTGGATAGGTGTGGTATCTCAGACATCTAAGGATGGTCTTTCGGTTCCCTTATTTTATTTTTAGCTCCATCGAATGGATTGACCTTGTAACTTTTTGTTTCGTGAACTTCCCTACACGTGCACTTTTTCAAAATGTTTCAGCGGATGTTTTATTTCAACTATTTCTTTGCGCGGCGTCTGTGAGATCGCACCTCCCTTTTACTGTTCCGGTATTGTACAAGGCTTAGCAGTTAGCTCTTTCTCCTTGAAATATCATCCAACCTATCGATTTCCTGTATGAAACAGAGTTCCCGAGACTTTTAAATGAAGCAGAAAGTGATTTTAGTGATGAGGATAATTGTACAGAAGATTTTTTCGATGAAATTTCACATTCGATTTCTGATATATATATTGAAATATCATTACTTTTTCAAGTGATAATGTATTTTGAAAAAGTTCTTAAATATTTTTGATATAATAAGAGAAATATCTACAGAATTTACAGTTTGATTTTTATGCTAGTACTTAACTTGTATGTTTAAAATGCCCTCGAAAACTGTGCTACGAATGCTCACAAGTTTCTGTGTAGCAATGATGCTAATAAAGAAAGAAGTGGCAATTTAACCTCTGGGTCATTTTTTAAAAATATTTTTAATATAATTGTTGAGTTTTATATTATATTATTTTCTATATACCTTTTTATACTGGAAAAGTAAATATGATTTAAAAAGTAATTTTTTTTTCAAAAATATTATTTTTGTGACGTGTCATTTGAGTAGAAAATGTATGTTGAAACGCAATTATTTTTTTCAATGGTATTGTCCTTTCAAAACAAAAACAGTAACTTTTAGTTTAAAGAAGTGTAAAAAAATGCAAAAACACTTACATTATTTCAACGAAGAACAATAAAATATATTTAACATCTATTAACTAGAATGAAATATTAATCGCATTCTAAGTTACAATATAGCGTCTAAGTAATAGTTTCTATTTATAACTGCAGTGTCTAAACCAAGCTACTTAGGATAGGCTGATTTGTCAGCAAAATCAAAATGAAAATAATTATTGAAATAATATTATGGAAACAAAATCTAAACAATAAATAAATATTAATTTTTCACTCTTACTTTTTTGAAACAATATAAAGGTTTGCAGATCTTCAGACGATAAAAGATGTGACGCAGATATGACGATAAAAAAGTGAAAAATTAAATAAAACTACAGAATTTATTGCAAAAAATACTATTTTAATTTAAAGTGTTAAAATTTTATCTTTTGATTCTTTGAACATGCATTCTTATTTGGCTCCGTGACGAAACAAGAAGTGATAAAGTAATATTTTCCCCCTTTGCTGCATATCTTCGAAGAAATTCTTTGACTTTATTCGTATAACACTGAATTAAAAATAAGTAAACAAGTTATTTTTTATGTGTTTATTTTTTATTGGAAGAAATGTAACAGTGATAAAGATAGATATACAATTAGAATCGCAGATTCAAAAATATTTCTTATATCTCTCAAATATTTTCGGAAAAGTTAACTGCTTATTTTTTCATCAATCTTCAATAAATTACTTTAGATATTCAAAATCCAAATTTCACTAGTTGGTTGAACGTTAAAAAATCCAAAAAGAATTAATAACGGAAAATGTCGTTTAATTATACTTGAAAATACGAATTCACTGCAGTAAAACACAGCCAAGGAGGACACAAAAACAGCTCTTAGAGTAAACAATAGAACACAAATAGAATATTACTATTTAACAAACAAAACATCGAAACCTCTCGCTGGAGAATTCGTTCAAATACTCGATTAAGCGCAATTCTGATTCCGATTACATACTACTGACTACGAGCTTCATCTTTTGTAGCTTACATGTCGGGAATGGAATGTTCCAGAATAAGTGCTGGAACTCGAATCTTGATGTTGATGCTGCCAAGATTCCTGAATATTCTGGGTTCTTAATTTTTGGAATGAATTCATTCGGCAAATTGACACAGGATCCATTACTATAACTGGAAACAATCTTTCTTAGCAGAAAATTTATTGTGCAGGTAACAATATTGCAAATTCTGGCAATATTGATTGGTGAGATGATGCATCCATATTTTACGATGATCAGAAATGATATTACAATGAATAAGCAAAATCAACAATAATGAAATAAATTATTAAATTGAACTTTTCTGAATTTTTCTAGGGCTTCAAGGTACATTGGGTCATTATTAGTCCTATTAGGGTGATAAGTTTCATAACTATGATAGATTTATCTTAACATTGTGGAAATGCTTCTGTGAAAAGAATTGGCTCCCAAAATTCTTGAATATTCTGGGTTCTTAATTTTTGGAATGATTTCATTCTATAGATTGGCTCTAAATCCATTACTGTAACTGAAAAACAATCTTCCATAGCGAATATTTATTGTCTAGGTAACAATATTTTGAATTGCGACAATATTTCAATTGCAGTACCAATGATTAGTAAGATGATGTGTCCATATTTTACGATAATAAGACATATTACGAACCAATGCGAAAGCAAAATCATCAATAATGATATCAATTATTAAATTGAAATTTTCTAAATTTTGCTACAGCTTCGAGGTTTACTGGGTCATCATTAATCCTATTAAAGGGCTAAATATAATAAATATGATAGATTCATCTGGATATTGTGAAAATGCTTGTGCGCAATCTTTTACTTTTATAAGTTAAAAAATATGCAGTTGCGAAAAAAAAATGAATATATTCTATTTGGTCGTATGTTCTCAGCAGCTCAGGTGTCGTCCTCGTCATCTGACCGCGGTTTAAAATTACGAGGTCCGTCTTAAAATAGCCGTAATGTTGCTTTAAAACGTGGCGTTAATGTAACTAAACAAAACAAGCCAACACGTATGTTCTCAGCGTCATCTGGTTTTCCGAATTTTGTACAGATTACTTTGCTGTTAAAAAGTTTTAAATTCTGAAAGAAGACATTGAATTAAATAATGACAGTAATACATGGATTCGAATGTAACTTTTTAATTATAAATTTTATTTACAGTCCACTGCCTTCCTTTTGAGCTGCGGAGAGGAAACTTTCTCCCTCGGACTCTTTAATTAGTTTTATTTATTATCTATTTATATACTTTTTCATTACTGTTCTTGTGTCCTGTTTTTCCATTGAAACTTCTTGCCCAGCAAAAAAGCTTTTCTTAATCATTTTAAAGACTTAGGATTAAACTCCGAATTAACTTAACAACATCAGCAAGATTTGTTATTTTTACTTTTTGTATCATTCATTTGTTATAACGGCATTAGTTCCAAAATCTAAAAAAAGGAAACATCATTGAAATACTTCGGATTAATTTCTGATGAAATCTAATAAAAAATTATGATAATCAACTGTCCAAAGGGAAAACCATTTTAATGTAATTCTTGAATTTCTTTTATGAAGCTACTATTTTAAAGCTATATTCAAATGAAAACTATATAATCTATGTTTTTGGAGGTACATGAAGGTTCTTGCGGTATTAATCATAATGTAACTTTTCATCCTCGTACTTGGGGTGCTTGTCTTGTTAACCCATTAAAGGGCCATTTTTTTCTAGTCATATTATGTTTAAATATTTTTAGGCTTGAAATTAGAATAAGAAAAGGGATTCATTTAGCTTATTAGATAAATTTAATTTGATTAATTAATTAATTTGATTTATTAATAATTAAGTAACAAATCAAGGCACATCATTTTGTGTAAGTTAAAGAACTGAAGTATCTAAGTTTCTGTTTTTCTAAAACTAATTTGTCAGAACTTATGCCAACTTAATTTCATACAAAGATTGATAAATTTGGTGAAAAGCGTACTTCCCACGGCCCTAGAAAGGGTTAAGTACGATTTCAAAAACGAAAGCAAAATAATCCTTTATAATATGAGACCTCACCAATTCATAATATGGTATTAAAATAATTAAACTTAGATGAAATCGATTTTTAAAACTGTAGACATATATATTCCGAATTAATGAGAAGGAGTTGTCTGCCAGGAAATATCTCGCATATTCACTAATAAATGTACTTGTGTATTAACCGCTTATGTCTGGCGAACAATAATTATGAAAGAGTCTATCAGCTGGTGATCGTTAAGGAATTATTTCTGCAATATTGTTAAGCCATAAATATCATATCAGCAAATGTATGTTTCTGTGTGTTTCTTCTAAGTGGTTAAATTCAACACAGAAATATAATTTTAATGAGGAAATTACACATCAAATTTCATGCATTTAAGTTACAGATATTTGGGCGATCACTTTAACCCTTTAGGTACATTTGACGTATCAGAACGTTCTATATTTGTTTGAATTTATGTTTCCATTTTTCTTTTTGTAATTCTAATCAGCTTAAGTTACTTCAATATCATGTAGCGGTATATATTCTGACTAATAAGAAATAAATGAATTCTTACGTAAAAACTACTGCCTTCACATGTTCAAAAAATTAAATGCGATTCAAATACAAAAGTCGTTTCGAATAAATGTGTAGTCAGAGGGTTAACTTGTTTGTGGAAATACAGACCGACAGATGGCCAATCCCTTGACAGATTTGATTCCATTTCATACATATAGACATTTTGGAAGATAAATCTATATCAAATCTTTCCCACCTGAAATTATGTTCGAATAACCGGACAGACAAACTTCTTTAAAATGTAATTTTTTTCAAAATTTGATAGAAATTTGCATATTATATAAATGCTATACATCTTTTTTCATCTGTTTAACTGATACCTATATTGCGTTAATGTATTCTCAGACTTTTGAATATACATAATTCCCAAAACCTGTTTTTTATACCCAAAGAGATTTTAAATGTTGAGGAAAGAATTTTTGAAAGTTTCAATAATTTCTTTTTTAACATTTCATTTACGAGCAAGTACAAAATAATTAAAAGAGACACGTCAACTTCTAATCAAATTATGGATTATTATTATTGGTATTTGTGCAAAAGTTTAACAAAAATAATTTAAGTAAAAGCATATAAAAAGTATCAGAGACATCAGCACAGAAACAGGTAAAGAAAGCCTAATAAAAGCACTCAGGGCTTTTACCGAAGCTTTTCATTGTTTTTTACCCGCTGTCCAATCAATTGAACTAGCTATTCTTTCCATTTCATTAACTGGAATAAGCTTGTTAAACAAAACTACTCCAGTAAAATCGTCTGAAGTTAAAGTAGGAAACAAAGAGAAAGAAAGAAATCATTCGTTAGAATTTGTTTCGAGAAGTTGGCAGCAGTATCTAAAAGGGAAAAAGTTTCGCTATTATTTGGATTGTACAAAATAAAGATTGTTTTTGATGTCAAGGCTCATTAAGTTTATCTATAGAATGATATGGCTGAATGATATAGAAAAAAAAATGAAAAGTTAAATATATTTTAAATAATATTTGAAATAAAAATATATTGTTTTCCCCCTTAAGATAATGAATGAATACCGAAAAGCTTATGTCGTTTTATTTAAAATATTGTTATTTAGAGTTCATTTGCTTATTTTTATTAGTTAACCATTATTTACTATAGTTACTTATTATTATTTATTACTCATTTTATGCAAATTATTTGTTGTCCTTTAACATTTTATAATAACCTAGAAATCATCTTTACAACGTTTTTTTAACAAGAGTTTCGGATATTTATTTCTTAAAGATTTGAAAGTTTATTCCGTAGATATTAGGATAATGCTATTTTAAGCTATATCTTACTATTTTTTATTTTATTTTTTAAATATTAAATAGATTGTAAAGGAGCACGATAATCTTTCAAAGAAAGAGCATTTAATATCGTTTGCTACACGAGTGTATATATTCGTTGATTAATATAAAGAAATTTATGTTTAAGTTTTTTAAAGAGTTTACTGAAATCAGAATTTAAAATGTTACGAAAATCATTGGAATTTTAAAATTTTGCGAAATTGTCAGAGAATTTTAAAGTAGTGTCAAATGGTTTTGGGGAAGTAATAAGATCTGGCTGCAATGTGGTAAAACTATCAAAAGTAAGTTAGGTTTTAATTAAATTCTAGTTAAATTTTGACACTCTGTCTTAGTAAATGTAAACTACTCAAGAAATAACCCTGACTTTATTCATTTAGCTTTCTCGTACACGAAATATATAATAAAAAAATTGCAATTGGAAAAAAATCAAACTCGAAATTTTGACGAGTAACTAATAATATAAAATAATTGATATAAACCTGACACATCAGATTGGTGAAACCAAAAGCACATAATTCGATTTATGCCTGCCTTTCTGTACGTGGAAACGATAATTTGAAAACGCTTTGAGCCAGACAGATGAAATATGTAATATATCTGTATCCCATATTTTTGATTTCTAACAAACTTGGAGCGAATATTATTAGGTAATATTTTCATTTCGGTTTCTTATTGCAATTTATTACATATTTTTTTATCATTTTGTTCAAAATTATATATGTTACTTCGGGAGTTTTATTTGTCAAATGTACATTATTTCAATATTTTAGCTTAATACCTTCAAAATTATTGAGAGATTCAATTATTAATAACAATATCGAAAAAGTATAACAATCTTCCCTGTACATTATAGGAAAACAATATTTCACAATATTGATTTTATATGTTGCTACATTATTAAATATTCTGTTCTTTTAGTGCCACGAGTATCGGATATGAAATTTGAAAGTAAACCCCTCTTTTGTTTACTTTCCTTCCAAATTTCTGAAAATGTATACTGTTAAAAAAGTATTCTACAAATTGATTTTCATGCCTCAGTACAAATGGATTATGTAAATATTATTCGTATTCGAAAAATATTAAAATGATCGAAAATAGCACATTCAACCACAGAAATTCGAACGTATTCTAATTTGAGAATCTTACCAGCTTTATTGATACAAATTGAACATGGAATGGATAAAAATATTTGAAGTGTGACAAGGAAATTAATAAATAGTTTTTTATCGATTTCATAAAACATTCTATTAAATTTTTTAACCAGAAGTAAACTATTCTTTCCATTTCATTAACTAATAGAATATTCTTAAAGCAAAACTTTTCTTGTAATTGCGATGACATCAAAGCCTTTGTCGCTCTTATTTCTGAGCATTCAAAATTTGAAAAAGTTACATTAAACTAGGGAGGTGAAAATTTAGAACTTAATTAGGAAGGTGCAGTCTACGAGGCGACATTTTCTTTAAACTCTATGTAAATTTTCTAATGAAAGTATAAATGTGAAAATTAGCCAATATATTCTGCAGACATTTTTCTTTATATATAAATATGTTTTAGAAATATTTCAGTATATATTATTTCTTATAAAAGTAATTGCGTTTGAACATACATTTTCTTCTCAACTTAAATGTTACAACAAATAATATTCTTGAAAAGACATAATACTTTTTAATTTCCATTTATTTTTCCAGAATACAAAAGTATATAGATAAAATTATAATGGGAAATTCAACAATCATATGAAACGTTAAAAAAATAACAATGGCTAAAATTAATCCTTTTTTTTTATCGGCATCATTTCAACGCAGAAACTTGTGAACATTGGAGCACGGTTTTCAAGGGCATTTTAAAGATTCAGGTTAAATACTAGTATAAAAATCACTCCGCCAATTATGTAGATATTTCACTTGGTATATTAATTTCTTTAGGAAATTTTTCAAAACGCATTATCACTAAAAAAAATTAATTAAATTTATCCATACGAATCAGAAGCAGTCAAAATGCTAACTTTCATTGAAAAATATCTTTCGTACAATTGTCCACATCACTAAAATCACTTTCTGCTTCATTTAAGTCTCTGGAGCTCTGCTTCATAAGAGGATCAATATGTTGGATGATACTTGAGAAGGAAGTTTTAGAGCCGTCTCTAAGCCTTGTATAAGACTGGAGCACTAAAAGGCAGGTGCGGTCTTGGAGACATCGCGTAAATAATTAGTTGAAATATTTAAAAGCGCACGTGTAGCGCAGGTTCATGAAACAAGAAGCTACAAGGCCAATCCATTCGATTGAGCTAATAAATAAAATAGGGGTGATCGAAAGTCCCTCCTTAGCGGTATGAGATTCCGCTCCACCCCATTTAAGGTTAATAAAATTATTTTTTATTCAGTTACATCCAATTCACTTTTTGGATTATTAATGGGAATTTCTTTATTACACTACTCAAATAATGACTTATAAATAAAAGTGGATAGAATTATTTTCCATAGATATTTAAAGGAATTGTTTTTTATTGCAGTGAAAAATGAATACACAGGATGTCCATTCTAATTAGGACCCAATAGTTAATTTCTGAGCTGTTATTCAAAGATTTATATTTCCATTTGGAAAAATTCTTAAATAAGTTGAAAATGTTTTATTATTTAAATGAAGGTTACATGTTTATTGCTTGTGTTAATAAATTTATTATAAAATATGTTTAATTAACTGTTGTTTCTTATTTGTAGGTTTGTTTTCATGTTTTACGATTTGAGTAAATACATGGAATGTTAAAAAAATGAAGAGTCTGTATTTTAATGCAATCTGACAATGCAACTAATCATATTTATTAAAATATTTTTATATACAATTATTTTAATCAAAAATAGTCTTAAAGCTTCTAAAACATATAAATATGACTATAAAGCTAAAATTTAGTTTCTATGATTATAACCATTCGAATAATGAAGTTTGAAATTTCATTATTTTAAGATAATAAGAGACTAATCAAAGTCTCAACTCATTTATTGGTCGATGCTTCTCGAGTTGACTTTTAAAATGGTTTAATATATATTTATGTCATCACAACTCGCTTGATTTTGATGTCAGAAGATTGGAGGATATTTTTTTTAATTCTTATCGAATAAGAATAATATTTTTATTTTTTTTATTTTTTTATTTTCTCATATATGAAATTAAAGGAAGTATTGTGTTTAGTTTAGTTTAATTATATTAACGCCGTTTTAAAGCAACACTAAGCCTATTTTCGGATGTACCATGTGATTTCGAACCACGGTCAGATGACGAGGACGACACCTGAGCTCGTATCCCCTCTCCAAACTTCCACATCACACCAGCGGGAGGATGTTTGACTCCGACGGATTTAACGTGCATCAGACGGTTCTTTGGTGTAATCGGGTCTTGGACCTCAAACCTTCTGGTTCTGAAGCGGAGACCTTACTACCAGACCATCGCGGGCCTAATCTGTATTTTCGCATACACGTCAATTCAATACCTCGTAAAAGAAGCGAATTAAAACAATGAAATTCATTATGCTGTTTGATAACTGCAACTGTAGTTCAAAAAGTTGTACAAAAATTTAGAAACGTAAAATTCTCACTTGTTCATTTATTTATCGAATATGAAATATTTATGTCCTTTAAGCATTTTTCCAATTGGATGTTTATGTCGATATCTAAAGCTTTGAAACTAGGTATTAATCAATTATTAAGAGTGGGCTATCTATATACTTCAAGACTGAATATCCACTCTAATCGTGTCAGCGTAAGTTATCATCGATTACAGTTGTGCATTTTTCTTCTTGGAAATATTTCCATCGAATATGGCTTGCATTCCTTTAATTCTTTCTGAGAGAAAAAATATGAATGTTATTCTGAGGAATAAATCTTAGGCAACGTATGATAGTCTCTTTGTTATGCATCATGTTGATTTATTTCAATAATGCCCACTTCCATAATTCAGAAGATATAGGACGCAGGAAGATCTGATCCACTTCGCTTCGGCCTTGATGATACACTAAGATAATGAATGCTTCTTAGATTCAGTCAGTTTTCCGGAGATTCAACGAAAGATATTCCAGAAATAAATGGTCTTTTGCAAGTGATGAAATGTATTCTCGTTTGTGAGAATTATGAATTAAAATATGTAAATGATATTATTTAAGTTGTAAAATATAAATAAGTCATATACGAATAATGATAATATATAATATAAATGATAATACACAATATAAAATATGAATAATAATACATAATATAATGATAATATATAATATAAATATATGAATAATATAAGTAGGTCAAATAATAAATGACTGAAAAAGATTACATATTACAATATCAGCAGAAACTGACATTGTATTACAATATTAGCAATATAGAATATTTATTAAAAATCAAGTTATAAATTAATTGTTTGTTGAATATTGTTAATATAATAAATTTCTATATTAATTTAATGAGAATATGAGAATATTAAGCTAATCTGAGTTAATTAAATTTAAAAAAAATTATCGTTTGCACCTTTGCTTATTTTAAAAATATTGTTAAAGTAAATTATCGTTTTTTTTTTAAATAAAATTAATTATTTGTTGAAATAAAAGAGTGTAAATAAATAGTTTTTTCGGTAAAAGTGTTTAAAATCTTATTTTTAATTTTTAATTCTAACTAAATTTGTAATTATAAAATCTTAGTTGTTTTATCTTATAATCATATTTCTATTTAGTCATTATAATTTTTATAAACTTACATAATCCCTTGCTTTATTATTTTCTTTCTGATCTTAGCTTTAGCTTAATACAATGCACATATTTGTATTTAATCATTATAATTTTTATTACATAATCGTTTGTTTTATTATTTTCGTTTTGACCTTAGGTTATATTAATACAAAATTTTAATTCAAATATTTGTATATTTTTTTTGAAATCATCCAGTATTAATTTTGAAAAAAAATCATTTCTTAAAGCATATTTCACCAATGACTGAATTATTTTGAATCATATACAATATTTTTTCTCTTATTTTTATATTATTTATTTTATTAACATTTACTGTCCCTATCCAAAATGTAAGAATCCCTGATTAATCTATTATTGGTGTTTGGTCTTTAAAGAGCTCCAAGTTAAAATAAAAATGTGCATTTATTAGAAAAACTTTTGATGTGACACTAAAAAAAATAGTGCATTCTATGGCTTTTCAAATGATATGTGGAATTGCTGTCTTAAAAGAATCAATAATGATAATGGTCCGTAAAAACGTGGATTTTTCGTACACATAATGCAAAGAAAGATTTACTCTAAAATTCTGCAATGTACAGAATTTCATGAAATCCCCCATTTTGTATGTAGAGTTCTATATCATCTGACAAAATACGATGTTGGAACTTAAAAAAAGGCTGTATTCGAAAAAGAATTAATATTTTCTCCAATTCCACTTGAATGAACTTATTTACTCATATTTATAAACAATGGCCTCGTAATAGAAAAAAAAGCAGTTGATCAAAATCTAATACACAGATAAAACTTGAATTTCTTCTGACATAAATGAATGACTTGAATTTTTAAAGGAATTTCAGGGAAAATTAAAATCAGTTTGTGCTTCCTCTAAAGGTAAAGCATCAAGCAGCTAGTCGAACTTGCTGAAAGATTCGTTCTGGAATTCCAGACGAAAATAGACTTGTAATACACAGAAAAAACTTGAGGTAGTTCACTGAATTACTTCTAACATAAATGAACGACTTGAATTTTTAAAGGAATTTCAGTGAAAATTAAAATCAGTTTGTGCTTCCTCTAGTCGAACTTGCTGAAAGATTCGTTTTTGAATTGCGGATCATTTTACATATTTTTGAATAATTAGTTATCAAAATCTGATCTATGAGTTCATAAAATTATTTTATCGATTTCTGTTCCTCACCAATTCCGTGCCATAACATAACCGACTAGGTCAGCAATGAATTAAAACTCGTAAGTGTTTCCCCAAATATTGCAAAATTTACAAAATTTTTCATATATTTCCTTTCATTTCGTTCTTTCGTCATTTTTCCTATATTATATTTCGTTTCGTTCGCTAACTATAACAGATCAAATCATGTTTCACTATAATTAGTCAATTTTTGAATATAAGTCTAGAATAGATTCAAAAGTTTACTCGTATAAGCCTCTTTTTATGAATTTTTTGTCTCAGCCATTAAGTGTTATAACTTAATAGACAATTCCATCGGTGGACTACAGGAAGTAACAATCATTGCTTTCTTTCACTTAGCATCACCGCAAAGAGTTTTCCTTGTTGTCAATCGTTTCATTATATTTAGCCAATTTTTGAATATAAGTCTAGAATAGATTCAAAGGTTTACTCGTAAAAGCCTCTTTTTATGAATTTTTTGTCTCAGCCATTAAGTGTTATAACTTAATAGACAATTCCATCGGTGGACTACAGGAAGTAACAATCATTGCTTTCTTTCACTTAGCATCACAGCAAAGAGTTTTCCTTGTTGTCAATCGTTTCATTATAATTAGCCAATTTTTGAATATAAGTCTAGAATAGATTCAAAGGTTTACTCGTATAAGCCTCTTTTTATGAATTTTTTGTCTCAGCCATTAAGTGTTATAACTTAATAGACAATTCCATCGGTGGACTACAGGAAGTAACAATCATTGCTTTCTTTCACTTAGCATCACAGCAAAGAGTTTTCCTTGTTGTCAATCGTTTCATTATATTTAGCCAATTTTTGAATATAAGTCTAGAATAGATTCAAAGGTTTACTCGTAAAAGCCTCTTTTTATGAATTTTTTGTCTCAGCCATTAAGTGTTATAACTTAATAGACAATTCCATCGGTGGACTACAGGAAGTAACAATCATTGCTTTCTTTCACTTAGCATCACAGCAAAGAGTTTTCCTTGTTGTCAATCGTTTCATTATAATTAGCCAATTTTTGAATATAAGTCTAGAATAGATTCAAAGGTTTACTCGTATAAGCCTCTTTTTATGAATTTTTTGTCTCAGCCATTAAGTGTTATAACTTAATAGACAATTCCATCGGTGGACTACAGGAAGTAACAATCATTGCTTTCTTTCACTTAGCATCACAGCAAAGAGTTTTCCTTGTTGTCAATCGTTTCATTATATTTAGCCAATTTTTGAATATAAGTCTAGAATAGATTCAAAGGTTTACTCGTAAAAGCCTCTTTTTATGAATTTTTTGTCTCAGCCATTAAGTGTTATAACTTAATAGACAATTCCATCGGTGGACTACAGGAAATAACAATCATTGCTTTCTTTCACTTAGCATCACAGCAAAGAGTTTTCCTTGTTGTCAATCGTTTCATTATAATTAGCCAATTTTTGAATATAAGTCTAGAATAGATTCAAAGGTTTACTCGTATAAGCCTCTTTTTATGAATTTTTTGTCTCAGCCATTAAGTGTTATAACTTAATAGACAATTCCATCGGTGGACTACAGGAAGTAACAATCATTGCTTTCTTTCACTTAGCATCACAGCAAAGAGTTTTCCTTGTTGTCAATCGTTTCACTATAATTAGCCAATTTTTGAATATAAGTCTAGAATAGATTCAAAGGTTTACTCGATTAAGCCTCTTTTTATGAATTTTTTGTCTCAGCCATTAAGTGTTATAACTTAATAGACAATTCCATCGGTGGACTACAGGAAGTAACAATCATTGCTTTCTTTCACTTAGCATCACAGCAAAGAGTTTTCCTTGTCAATCGTTTCATTATAATTAGCCAATTTTTGAATATAAGTCTAGAATAGATTCAAAGGTTTACTCGTATAAGCCTCTTTTTATGAATTTTTTGTCTCAGCCATTAAGTGTTATAACTTAATAGACAATTCCATCGGTGGACTACAGGAAGTAACAATCATTGCTTTCTTTCACTTAGCATCACAGCAAAGAGTTTTCCTTGTTGTCAATCGTTTCACTATAATTAGCCAATTTTTGAATAAAAGTCTAGAATAGATTCAAAGGTTTACTCGTATAAGCCTCTTTTTATGAATTTTTTGTCTCAGCCATTAAGTGTTATAACTTAATAGACAATTCCATCGGTGGACTACAGGAAGTAACAATCATTGCTTTCTTTCACTTAGCATCACAGCAAAGAGTTTTCCTTGTTGTCAATCGTTTCATTATAATTAGCCAATTTTTGAATATAAGTCTAGAATAGATTCAAAGGTTTACTCGTATAAGCCTCTTTTTATGAATTTTTTGTCTCAGCCATTAAGTGTTATAACTTAATAGACAATTCCATCGGTGGACTACAGGAAGTAACAATCATTGCTTTCTTTCACTTAGCATCACAGCAAAGAGTTTTCCTTGTTGTCAATCGTTTCATTATAATTAGCCAATTTTTGAATATAAGTCTAGAATAGATTCAAAGGTTTACTCGTATAAGCCTCTTTTTATGAATTTTTTGTCTCAGCCATTAAGTGTTATAACTTAATAGACAATTCCATCGGTGGACTACAGGAAGTAACAATCATTGCTTTCTTTCACTTAGCATCACAGCAAAGAGTTTTCCTTGTTGTCAATCGTTTCACTACAATTAGCCAATTTTTGAATATAAAGTCTAGAATAGATTCAAAGGTTTACTCGTATAAGCCTCTTTTTATGAATTTTTTGTCTCAGCCATTAAGTGTTATAACTTAATAGACAATTCCATCGGTGGACTACAGGAAGTAACAATCATTGCTTTCTTTCACTTAGCATCACAGCAAAGAGTTTTCCTTGTTGTCAATCGTTTCACTATAATTAGCCAATTTTTGAATATAAGTCTAGAATAGATTCAAAGGTTTACTCGTATAAGCCTCTTTTTATGAATTTTTTGTCTCAGCCATTAAGTGTTATAACTTAATAGACAATTCCATCGATGGACTACAGGAAGTAACAATCATTGCTTTCTTTCAGTTAGCATCACAGCAAAGAGTTTTCCTTGTTGTCAATCGTTTCACTATAATTAGCCAATTTTTGAATATAAGTCTAGAATAGATTCAAAGGTTTACTCGTATAAGCCTCTTTTTATGAATTTTTTGTCTCAGCCATTAAGTGTTATAACTTAATAGACAATTCCATCGGTGGACTACAGGAAGTAACAATCATTGCTTTCTTTCACTTAGCATCACAGCAAAGAGTTTTCCTTGTTGTCAATCGTTTCATTATATTTAGCCAATTTTTGAATATAAGTCTAGAATAGATTCAAAGGTTTACTCGTAAAAGCCTCTTTTTATGAATTTTTTGTCTCAGCCATTAAGTGTTATAACTTAATAGACAATTCCATCGGTGGACTACAGGAAGTAACAATCATTGCTTTCTTTCACTTAGCATCACAGCAAAGAGTTTTCCTTGTTGTCAATCGTTTCATTATAATTAGCCAATTTTTGAATATAAGTCTAGAATAGATTCAAAGGTTTACTCGTATAAGCCTCTTTTTATGAATTTTTTGTCTCAGCCATTAAGTGTTATAACTTAATAGACAATTCCATCGGTGGACTACAGGAAGTAACAATCATTGCTTTCTTTCACTTAGCATCACAGCAAAGAGTTTTCCTTGTTGTCAATCGTTTCATTATAATTAGCCAATTTTTGAATATAAGTCTAGAATAGATTCAAAGGTTTACTCGTATAAGCCTCTTTTTATGAATTTTTTGTCTCAGCCATTAAGTGTTATAACTTAATAGACAATTCCATCGGTGGACTACAGGAAGTAACAATCATTGCTTTCTTTCACTTAGCATCACAGCAAAGAGTTTTCCTTGTTGTCAATCGTTTCACTATAATTAGCCAATTTTTGAATATAAGTCTAGAATAGATTCAAAGGTTTACTCGTATAAGCCTCTTTTTATGAATTTTTTGTCTCAGCCATTAAGTGTTATAACTTAATAGACAATTCCATCGGTGGACTACAGGAAGTAACAATCATTGCTTTCTTTCACTTAGCATCACAGCAAAGAGTTTTCCTTGTTGTCAATCGTTTCACTATAATTAGCCAATTTTTGAATATAAGTCTAGAATAGATTCAAAGGTTTACTCGTATAAGCCTCTTTTTATGAATTTTTTGTCTCAGCCATTAAGTGTTATAACTTAATAGACAATTCCATCGGTGGACTACAGGAAGTAACAATCATTGCTTTCTTTCACTTAGCATCACAGCAAAGAGTTTTCCTTGTCAATCGTTTCATTATAATTAGCCAATTTTTGAATATAAGTCTAGAATAGATTCAAAGGTTTACTCGTATAAGCCTCTTTTTATGAATTTTTTGTCTCAGCCATTAAGTGTTATAACTTAATAGACAATTCCATCGGTGGACTACAGGAAGTAACAATCATTGCTTTCTTTCACTTAGCATCACAGCAAAGAGTTTTCCTTGTTGTCAATCGTTTCACTATAATTAGCCAATTTTTGAATATAAGTCTAGAATAGATTCAAAGGTTTACTCGTATAAGCCTCTTTTTATGAATTTTTTGTCTCAGCCATTAAGTGTTATAACTTAATAGACAATTCCATCGGTGGACTACAGGAAGTAACAATCATTGCTTTCTTTCACTTAGCATCACAGCAAAGAGTTTTCCTTGTTGTCAATCGTTTCATTATAATTAGCCAATTTTTGAATATAAGTCTAGAATAGATTCAAAGGTTTACTCGTATAAGCCTCTTTTTATGAATTTTTTGTCTCAGCCATTAAGTGTTATAACTTAATAGACAATTCCATCGGTGGACTACAGGAAGTAACAATCATTGCTTTCTTTCACTTAGCATCACAGCAAAGAGTTTTCCTTGTTGTCAATCGTTTCATTATAATTAGCCAATTTTTGAATATAAGTCTAGAATAGATTCAAAGGTTTACTCGTATAAGCCTCTTTTTATGAATTTTTTGTCTCAGCCATTAAGTGTTATAACTTAATAGACAATTCCATCGGTGGACTACAGGAAGTAACAATCATTGCTTTCTTTCACTTAGCATCACAGCAAAGAGTTTTCCTTGTTGTCAATCGTTTCACTATAATTAGCCAATTTTTGAATATAAAGTCTAGAATAGATTCAAAGGTTTACTCGTATAAGCCTCTTTTTATGAATTTTTTGTCTCAGCCATTAAGTGTTATAACTTAATAGACAATTCCATCGGTGGACTACAGGAAGTAACAATCATTGCTTTCTTTCACTTAGCATCACAGCAAAGAGTTTTCCTTGTTGTCAATCGTTTCACTATAATTAGCCAATTTTTGAATATAAGTCTAGAATAGATTCAAAGGTTTACTCGTATAAGCCTCTTTTTATGAATTTTTTGTCTCAGCCATTAAGTGTTATAACTTAATAGACAATTCCATCGATGGACTACAGGAAGTAACAATCATTGCTTTCTTTCAGTTAGCATCACAGCAAAGAGTTTTCCTTGTTGTCAATCGTTTCACTATAATTAGCCAATTTTTGAATATAAGTCTAGAATAGATTCAAAGGTTTACTCGTATAAGCCTCTTTTTATGAATTTTTTGTCTCAGCCATTAAGTGTTATAACTTAATAGACAATTCCATCGGTGGACTACAGGAAGTAACAATCATTGCTTTCTTTCACTTAGCATCACAGCAAAGAGTTTTCCTTGTTGTCAATCGTTTCACTATAATTAGCCAATTTTTGAATATAAGTCTAGAATAGATTCAAAGGTTTACTCGTATAAGCCTCTTTTTATGAATTTTTTGTCTCAGCCATTAAGTGTTATAACTTAATAGACAATTCCATCGGTGGACTACAGGAAGTAACAATCATTGCTTTCTTTCACTTAGCATCACAGCAAAGAGTTTTCCTTGTTGTCAATCGTTTCATTATAATTAGCCAATTTTTGAATATAAGTCTAGAATAGATTCAAAGGTTTACTCGTATAAGCCTCTTTTTATGAATTTTTTGTCTCAGCCATTAAGTGTTATAACTTAATAGACAATTCCATCGGTGGACTACAGGAAGTAACAATCATTGCTTTCTTTCACTTAGCATCATAGCAAAGAGTTTTCCTTGTTGTCAATCGTTTCATTATAATTAGCCAATTTTTGAATATAAGTCTAGAATAGATTCAAAGGTTTACTCGTATAAGCCTCTTTTTATGAATTTTTTGTCTCAGCCATTAAGTGTTATAACTTAATAGACAATTCCATCGGTGGACTACAGGAAGTAACAATCATTGCTTTCTTTCACTTAGCATCACAGCAAAGAGTTTTCCTTGTTGTCAATCGTTTCACTATAATTAGCCAATTTTTGAATATAAGTCTAGAATAGATTCAAAGGTTTACTCGTATAAGCCTCTTTTTATGAATTTTTTGTCTCAGCCATTAAGTGTTATAACTTAATAGACAATTCCATCGGTATACTACAGGAAGTAACAATCATTGCTTTCTTTCACTTAGCATCACAGCAAAGAGTTTTCCTTGTTGTCAATCGTTTCATTATAATTAGCCAATTTTTGAATATAAGTCTAGAATAGATTCAAAGGTTTACTCGTATAAGCCTCTTTTTATGAATTTTTTGTCTCAGCCATTAAGTGTTATAACTTAATAGACAATTCCATCGGTGGACTACAGGAAGTAACAATCATTGCTTTCTTTCAGTTAGCATCACAGCAAAGAGTTTTCCTTGTTGTCAATCGTTTCACTATAATTAGCCAATTTTTGAATATAAGTCTAGAATAGATTCAAAGGTTTACTCGTATAAGCCTCTTTTTATGAATTTTTTGTCTCAGCCATTAAGTGTTATAACTTAATAGACAATTCCATCGGTGGACTACAGGAAGTAACAATCATTGCTTTCTTTCACTTAGCATCACAGCAAAGAGTTTTCCTTGTTGTCAATCGTTTCATTATAATTAGCCAATTTTTGAATATAAGTCTAGAATAGATTCAAAGGTTTACTCGTATAAGCCTCTTTTTATGAATTTTTTGTCTCAGCCATTAAGTGTTATAACTTAATAGACAATTCCATCGGTGGACTACAGGAAGTAACAATCATTGCTTTCTTTCACTTAGCATCACAGCAAAGAGTTTTCCTTGTTGTCAATCGTTTCATTATAATTAGCCAATTTTTGAATATAAGTCTAGAATAGATTCAAAGGTTTACTCGTATAAGCCTCTTTTTATGAATTTTTTGTCTCAGCCATTAAGTGTTATAACTTAATAGACAATTCCATCGGTGGACTACAGGAAGTAACAATCATTGCTTTCTTTCACTTAGCATCACAGCAAAGAGTTTTCCTTGTTGTCAATCGTTTCACTATAATTAGCCAATTTTTGAATATAAGTCTAGAATAGATTCAAAGGTTTACTCGTATAAGCCTCTTTTTATGAATTTTTTGTCTCAGCCATTAAGTGTTATAACTTAATAGACAATTCCATCGGTATACTACAGGAAGTAACAATCATTGCTTTCTTTCACTTAGCATCACAGCAAAGAGTTTTCCTTGTTGTCAATCGTTTCATTATAATTAGCCAATTTTTGAATATAAGTCTAGAATAGATTCAAAGGTTTACTCGTATAAGCCTCTTTTTATGAATTTTTTGTCTCAGCCATTAAGTGTTATAACTTAATAGACAATTCCATCGGTGGACTACAGGAAGTAACAATCATTGCTTTCTTTCAGTTAGCATCACAGCAAAGAGTTTTCCTTGTTGTCAATCGTTTCACTATAATTAGCCAATTTTTGAATATAAGTCTAGAATAGATTCAAAGGTTTACTCGTATAAGCCTCTTTTTATGAATTTTTTGTCTCAGCCATTAAGTGTTATAACTTAATAGACAATTCCATCGGTGGACTACAGGAAGTAACAATCATTGCTTTCTTTCACTTAGCATCACAGCAAAGAGTTTTCCTTGTTGTCAATCGTTTCATTATAATTAGCCAATTTTTGAATATAAGTCTAGAATAGATTCAAAGGTTTACTCGTATAAGCCTCTTTTTATGAATTTTTTGTCTCAGCCATTAAGTGTTATAACTTAATAGACAATTCCATCGGTGGACTACAGGAAGTAACAATCATTGCTTTCTTTCACTTAGCATCACAGCAAAGAGTTTTCCTTGTTGTCAATCGTTTCATTATAATTAGCCAATTTTTGAATATAAGTCTAGAATAGATTCAAAGGTTTACTCGTATAAGCCTCTTTTTATGAATTTTTTGTCTCAGCCATTAAGTGTTATAACTTAATAGACAATTCCATCGGTGGACTACAGGAAGTAACAATCATTGCTTTCTTTCACTTAGCATCACAGCAAAGAGTTTTCCTTGTTGTCAATCGTTTCACTATAATTAGCCAATTTTTGAATATAAGTCTAGAATAGATTCAAAGGTTTACTCGTATAAGCCTCTTTTTATGAATTTTTTGTCTCAGCCATTAAGTGTTATAACTTAATAGACAATTCCATCGGTATACTACAGGAAGTAACAATCATTGCTTTCTTTCACTTAGCATCACAGCAAAGAGTTTTCCTTGTTGTCAATCGTTTCATTATAATTAGCCAATTTTTGAATATAAGTCTAGAATAGATTCAAAGGTTTACTCGTATAAGCCTCTTTTTATGAATTTTTTGTCTCAGCCATTAAGTGTTATAACTTAATAGACAATTCCATCGGTGGACTACAGGAAGTAACAATCATTGCTTTCTTTCACTTAGCATCACAGCAAAGAGTTTTCCTTGTTGTCAATCGTTTCACTATAATTAGCCAATTTTTGAATATAAGTCTAGAATAGATTCAAAGGTTTACTCGTATAAGCCTCTTTTTATGAATTTTCTGTCTCAGCCATTAAGTGTTATAACTTAATAGACAATTCCATCGGTGGACTACAGGAAGTAACAATCATTGCTTTCTTTCACTTAGCATCACAGCAAAGAGTTTTCCTTGTTGTCAATCGTTTCACTATAATTAGCCAATTTTTGAATATAAGTCTAGAATAGATTCAAAGGTTTACTCGTATAAGCCTCTTTTTATGAATTTTTTGTCTCAGCCGTTAAGTGTTATAACTTAATAGACAATTCCATCGGTGGACTACAGGAAGAAATTGCTTTCTTTCACTTAGCATCACAGCAAAGAGTTTTCCTTGTTGTCAATCGTTTCACTATAATTAGCCAATTTTTGAATATAAGTCTAGAATAGATTCAAAGGTTTACTCGTATAAGCCTCTTTTTATGAATTTTTTGTCTCAGCCATTAAGTGTTATAACTTAATAGACAATTCCATCGGTGGACTACAGGAAGTAACAATCATTGCTTTCTTTCACTTAGCATCACAGCAAAGAGTTTTCCTTGTTGTCAATCGTTTCACTATAATTAGCCAATTTTTGAATATAAGTCTAGAATAGATTCAAAGGTTTACTCGTATAAGCCTCTTTTTATGAATTTTTTGTCTCAGCCATTAAGTGTTATAACTTAATAGACAATTCCATCGGTGGACTACAGGAAGTAACAATCATTGCTTTCTTTCACTTAGCATCACAGCAAAGAGTTTTCCTTGTTGTCAATCGTTTCACTATAATTAGCCAATTTTTGAATATAAGTCTAGAATAGATTCAAAGGTTTACTCGTATAAGCCTCTTTTTATGAATTTTTTGTCTCAGCCATTAAGTGTTATAACTTAATAGACAATTCCATCGGTGGACTACAGGAAGTAACAATCATTGCTTTCTTTCACTTAGCATCACAGCAAAGAGTTTTCCTTGTTGTCAATCGTTTCACTATAATTAGCCAATTTTTGAATATAAGTCTAGAATATATTCAAAGGTTTACTCGTATAAGCCTCTTTTTATGAATTTTTTGTCTCAGCCATTAAGTGTTATAACTTAATAGACAATTCCATCGGTGGACTACAGGAAGTAACAATCATTGCTTTCTTTCACTTAGCATCACAGCAAAGAGTTTTCCTTGTTGTCAATCGTTTCACTATAATTAGCCAATTTTTGAATATAAGTCTAGAATAGATTCAAAGGTTTACTCGTATAAGCCTCTTTTTATGAATTTTCTGTCTCAGCCATTAAGTGTTATAACTTAATAGACAATTCCATCGGTGGACTACAGGAAGTAACAATCATTGCTTTCTTTCACTTAGCATCACAGCAAAGAGTTTTCCTTGTTGTCAATCGTTTCACTATAATTAGCCAATTTTTGAATATAAGTCTAGAATAGATTCAAAGGTTTACTCGTATAAGCCTCTTTTTATGAATTTTTTGTCTCAGCCGTTAAGTGTTATAACTTAATAGACAATTCCATCGGTGGACTACAGGAAGAAACAATCATTGCTTTCTTTCACTTAGCATCACAGCAAAGAGTTTTCCTTGTTGTCAATCGTTTCACTATAATTAGCCAATTTTTGAATATAAGTCTAGAATAGATTCAAAGGTTTACTCGTATAAGCCTCTTTTTATGAATTTTTTGTCTCAGCCATTAAGTGTTATAACTTAATAGACAATTCCATCGGTGGACTACAGGAAGTAACAATCATTGCTTTCTTTCACTTAGCATCACAGCAAAGAGTTTTCCTTGTTGTCAATCGTTTCACTATAATTAGCCAATTTTTGAATATAAGTCTAGAATAGATTCAAAGGTTTACTCGTATAAGCCTCTTTTTATGAATTTTTTGTCTCAGCCATTAAGTGTTATAACTTAATAGACAATTCCATCGGTGGACTACAGGAAGTAACAATCATTGCTTTCTTTCACTTAGCATCACAGCAAAGAGTTTTCCTTGTTGTCAATCGTTTCACTATAATTAGCCAATTTTTGAATATAAGTCTAGAATAGATTCAAAGGTTTACTCGTATAAGCCTCTTTTTATGAATTTTTTGTCTCAGCCATTAAGTGTTATAACTTAATAGACAATTCCATCGGTGGACTACAGGAAGTAACAATCATTGCTTTCTTTCACTTAGCATCACAGCAAAGAGTTTTCCTTGTTGTCAATCGTTTCACTATAATTAGCCAATTTTTGAATATAAGTCTAGAATAGATTCAAAGGTTTACTCGTATAAGCCTCTTTTTATGAATTTTCTGTCTCAGCCATTAAGTGTTATAACTTAATAGACAATTCCATCGGTGGACTACAGGAAGTAACAATCATTTCTTTCTTTCACTTAGCATCACAGCAAAGAGTTTTCCTTGTTGTCAATCGTTTCACTATAATTAGCCAATTTTTGAATATAAGTCTAGAATAGATTCAAAGGTTTACTCGTATAAGCCTCTTTTTATGAATTTTTTGTCTCAGCCGTTAAGTGTTATAACTTAATAGACAATTCCATCGGTGGACTACAGGAAGAAACAATCATTGCTTTCTTTCACTTAGCATCACAGCAAAGAGTTTTCCTTGTTGTCAATCGTTTCACTATAATTAGCCAATTTTTGAATATAAGTCTAGAATAGATTCAAAGGTTTACTCGTATAAGCCTCTTTTTATGAATTTTTTGTCTCAGCCATTAAGTGTTATAACTTAATAGACAATTCCATCGGTGGACTACAGGAAGTAACAATCATTGCTTTCTTTCACTTAGCATCACAGCAAAGAGTTTTCCTTGTTGTCAATCGTTTCACTATAATTAGCCAATTTTTGAATATAAGTCTAGAATAGATTCAAAGGTTTACTCGTATAAGCCTCTTTTTATGAATTTTTTGTCTCAGCCATTAAGTGTTATAACTTAATAGACAATTCCATCGGTGGACTACAGGAAGTAACAATCATTGCTTTCTTTCACTTAGCATCACAGCAAAGAGTTTTCCTTGTTGTCAATCGTTTCACTATAATTAGCCAATTTTTGAATATAAGTCTAGAATAGATTCAAAGGTTTACTCGTATAAGCCTCTTTTTATGAATTTTTTGTCTCAGCCATTAAGTGTTATAACTTAATAGACAATTCCATCGGTGGACTACAGGAAGTAACAATCATTGCTTTCTTTCACTTAGCATCACAGCAAAGAGTTTTCCTTGTTGTCAATCGTTTCACTATAATTAGCCAATTTTTGAATATAAGTCTAGAATAGATTCAAAGGTTTACTCGTATAAGCCTCTTTTTATGAATTTTTTGTCTCAGCCATTAAGTGTTATAACTTAATAGACAATTCCATCGGTGGACTACAGGAAGTAACAATCATTGCTTTCTTTCACTTAGCATCACAGCAAAGAGTTTTCCTTGTTGTCAATCGTTTCACTATAATTAGCCAATTTTTGAATATAAGTCTAGAATAGATTCAAAGGTTTACTCGTATAAGCCTCTTTTTATGAATTTTTTGTCTCAGCCATTAAGTGTTATAACTTAATAGACAATTCCATCGGTGGACTACAGGAAGTAACAATCATTGCTTTCTTTCACTTAGCATCACAGCAAAGAGTTTTCCTTGTTGTCAATCGTTTCACTATAATTAGCCAATTTTTGAATATAAGTCTAGAATAGATTCAAAGGTTTACTCGTATAAGCCTCTTTTTATGAATTTTTTGTCTCAGCCATTAAGTGTTATAACTTAATAGACAATTCCATCGGTGGACTACAGGAAGTAACAATCATTGCTTTCTTTCACTTAGCATCACAGCAAAGAGTTTTTCTTGTTGTCAATCGTTTCACTATAATTAGCCAATTTTTGAATATAAGTCTAGAATAGATTCAAAGGTTTACTCGTATAAGCCTCTTTTTATGAATTTTTTGTCTCAGCCATTAAGTGTTATAACTTAATAGACAATTCCATCGGTGGACTACAGGAAGTAACAATCATTGCTTTCTTTCACTTAGCATCACAGCAAAGAGTTTTCCTTGTTGTCAATCGTTTCACTATAATTAGCCAATTTTTGAATATAAGTCTAGAATTGATTCAAAGGTTTACTCGTATAAGCCTCTTTTTATGAATTTTTTGTCTCAGCCATTAAGTGTTATAACTTAATAGACAATTCCATCGGTGGACTACAGGAAGTAACAATCATTGCTTTCTTTCACTTAGCATCACAGCAAAGAGTTTTCCTTGTTGTCAATCGTTTCATTATAATTAGCCAATTTTTGAATATAAGTCTAGAATAGATTCAAAGGTTTACTCGTATAAGCCTCTTTTTATGAATTTTTTGTCTCAGCCATTAAGTGTTATAACTTAATAGACAATTCCATCGGTGGACTACAGGAAGTAACAATCATTGCTTTCTTTCACTTAGCATCACAGCAAAGAGTTTTCCTTGTTGTCAATCGTTTCACTATAATTAGAGAATTTTTGAATATAAGTCTAGAATAGATTCAAAGGTTTACTCGTATAAGCCTCTTTTTATGAATTTTTTGTCTCAGCCATTAAGTGTTATAACTTAATAGACAATTCCATCGGTGGACTACAGGAAGTAACAATCATTGCTTTCTTTCACTTAGCATCACAGCAAAGAGTTTTCCTTGTTGTCAATCGTTTCATTATAATTAGCCAATTTTTGAATATAAGTCTAGAATAGATTCAAAGGTTTACTCGTATGAGCCTCTTTTTATGAATTTTTTGTCTCAGCCATTAAGTGTTATAACTTAATAGACAATTCCATCGGTGGACTACAGGAAGTAACAATCATTGCTTTCTTTCACTTAGCATCACAGCAAAGAGTTTTCCTTGTTGTCAATCGTTTCACTATAATTAGAGAATTTTTGAATATAAGTCTAGAATAGATTCAAAGGTTTACTCGTATAAGCCTCTTTTTATGAATTTTTTGTCTCAGCCATTAAGTGTTATAACTTAATAGACAATTCCATCGGTGGACTACAGGAAGTAACAATCATTACTTTCTTTCACTTAGCATCACAGCAAAGAGTTTTCCTTGTTGTCAATCGTTTCACTATAATTAGCCAATTTTTGAATATAAGTCTAGAATAGATTCAAAGGTTTACTCGTATAAGCCTCTTTTTATGAATTTTTTGTCTCAGCCATTAAGTGTTATAACTTAATAGACAATTCCATCGGTGGACTACAGGAAGTAACAATCATTGCTTTCTTTCACTTAGCATCACAGCAAAGACTTTTCCTTGTTGTCAATCGTTGTTACTGATTATGCGTGACAAATCATGTTTGATTCTAATTGATGAATTTTTGAATAATTAGTGAAAATCAGGACCAAAGGTTTATTCTCATAAACTTTTATTTAACGAATTTTATATCTGAGGCCATTCCATATATATGACATGATTAATCGTACTTTCTTCAATTTTGAACTACATGAAGTTATAATCATTAATTTTTTTATTGCTTGCATGTTATTCTCTGTACAGTTTTTCCTATACTTTCATTTCTTTAACATTGACTATGAAGGACTGTCTTTAACATTTTCCAAAAGCTGACAAATGTTTGAACAAATGGTAAGCATTTGATCAAAGTTTAATTTCATAAGCAATTTGTGTATCTCAAGCATTCTATGTTACAACTTATTCAATTGTGCCCGTACTGAAATATTTGAAGTAACAAAAATTCATTTTTCACCTCTTGTAAGAAGTTTTTGCCTAAACTGCACCATATTGTTGCTACAAATAAGGTTAACACCGAAAACATCATTGTCTAATTTTTTTGGAACTGCAGAAATTTTATATCGACTTTTATTTTTCTGTTTCGCAGCGCCACCTGCAGGTAGAAATGTTAGCTAAACCACAATTTGGTGGGATAAAATTTCTTGATTTCCTACGCGTAATGCCGCAAGCGATATATTTATATCGCATTCCGTCCGTTTTTGAAAAACTGCTTTTTAAAATCCAACATACATTTTTGGGACACCCTGTAATTCCAACATACATTTTTGGGACACCCTGTAATTCCAACATATATATATTGTTACGAATCTGTAATGCTGCTTCCCAGCATAGTTGGTTCCGCCATTGGAAAGAATGTTTTACAGTCATCTGTACTGGACGGAGTCCGGTGTCGCGTCGGAGGTTCCCGGAGCTTGGCGACAAACTTGGCGACTTTGGTGCCAAAATAGATTATACCCGAAACATCGAGAATTTTCCCGATCCGTCCGTTAGGAACCGAGTTACACCTCGAACGTTCCTGATTGGTTGAGAGGTTTCTAGCCCCGCCTCCTGAGACCTATAAAAAAAGGAGTGCTCGCAGCTGCCGAGTAGTCGTGGACCAGTGTAGTCGAAGAGTAGTCGGAACCGACGAAAAAGGACTGACCTTCCAGAGATAAGCGGAGCAGCGACGGAGTGAAGCTAGTGCTGAACTAAGCTGTGTGCTACTGTCTGTAGTAGAGTTTTGTATGCTGCACGTCTCGGCTGAAGATAATCGTCTTCTGTGCTTTATATAGTTGTCGTCTTTGTGCTGTCCTGTGTGTCTTCGTGTAAATGAACGTCGTTGTTTTATCTTCTACTGCCGCCTGGTGATTGAGCGTTCTTCACACCATATAACCCCCACTATCCAAACGAACCCCGGAAATTTCGTAACAGTATATTACAACAGCACCGATTACACATAATAAATCTTTGTCTGCATTCAAAAACAATGAATTATTTTACACAAGGGATATTATATATTATAATTATAATACTTTATATATATTATATACCTTATTATATATTATAATACTATATTTGTAAATCTATAATTCTTTATCAGAATTTTTAAAAATAAAATAAGTTTTTCAAAGAATATATGGATTAAAAACGGTATTTTAGAAGCCAATAAAAAATTCCCGTGCAATATTTTGATATATTTATTTCTTAACGTCTACAAACCATCGCAAAAGAGCAGTTGCTTTTTAAGCGATACACTACTTTTATTTTGGGGTTAACAGAGGATCTCTAACATATTTCCCTAACCTTTTGAGGCTTATACATCAGTCGCTTGTTGCGATTGACTTTCTACAACCGTTCTGGAAATAATCAGATTGTGTGAAAAACGAGAATCCTAGAATCAGATTATTTCCCTCAGCTCGTTCCAGTTGCATTTTCTGACATCATCGTTCTCGTCACGTGCACTGTTATCGACTGTGAGCAATTCCAGCGGAAGTACAATTCCTGTGTGATTGTCAGCTTGCAAGTTTCATTTTTTTTTCTTTTTTCTATTCGAGGTCCATTTTCTATTTTTTACTTGGTGTCCATATTGTCCGAAGTACGTGATTGTCGTGCACAAGTTGATTTATATAATTATTCGAAAATACAGTGATTTTATTGAAACATGTTTTCCAGTCTTGATCTTAGACATTAGCATAAGTTCTAAATTAACAAGAAGTGTGAATTTTATGTATGTTAAAGAAGAAAAAGGTTTATACAATATTTTTATTTTCTTGTATACGTAATATAGGAAAAACTTAGTAACCGTAAAAAAATTCGAACTTGAGATTTTGAATAACTTCCACATTTCACAGCCCCATGAGTACGTAAAACACCTTTTTAGAAAACGCCCATCTGTCTGTGACAAAGATAGCTAAAAAACGCTTAGAGCTTGACGATTGAAATGCGGCATACAATCATTGCACCAAATTTGCTTATTTCTATCAAATTTTGAGTGAAATCTGTTCAGAGGCACTCCGTCTGTCCAACTGTTCGAATATAAATTAACACAACTACAAAACGAAGAGAGAATATAAGATTCGGTACATAATTTTAACATTTATAGTATAGGCACCTGCCAAATCTTAAGGTAAATCAGCTATAGGTTGACTGTCTGTCGGTTTGTATTTTCAGAACCATAAAAACGCAATAATTCAAAAACCCAATGACTTAAAAATATATCACATTTGATATGGGATTTTGTGACTACAAGTGTAATATTGCATGAAATTTTTGTTTCAATCTTTTGAGAAAAATGTGTCTAAAACATAAATTCGATTTTCTGATCTTTTAATTTCATGCCAGGAATTAATGACCAAAGAATTCTCCGAGAGTGACACGATCGATTCAGTAAAATTGCTAAATTCACTCCAAAAGTTAGTATTTCGTAACTTCAGAACCATGTAAGGCGTTCTCTGGCATGAAATGTTTATTAGAGAATATGCGAGAAAGTTTTGGACATACCGTTCTTACTGATTTATTTAATGGATCCATATATGGCTTTAATATGCTCAGATATATTAAAATAAAATTTTAACTTTCATAAAATCATCAAAAGCAGAATAAATTAAAAAACAACCATACAAAAAAAAAAGCAAATGCAAACTAATTAAACCTAGAAAAAGAAAAATTAAGTAATTCTAAGTTTCGCCTTAAAAATTTAACTGTTTTTATTGTTGGATTCAATCTCATTTATTATTAAATCTTTCCTTAAATAAGGGTTTCATTTTAAAACAAACATCTAGGTATTTCCCTTGCAACAGACTAAAAAGATATATCAGCTTTTCTTTAATATTTGCGATCTAAAATAACTAATTAGAAATTAAAGATAAAACTAACGAAAGATAAAATATTTAAACAGCTAGTTCATGAATTTAAGTTTGTAATCGTAATCGCTCGTAAACATGAATTAAATATTTTTCTAAAAATCGTTTGCTTTTTTTACTTTTCTTTCAATGTATAAAATTAATTTGAATTTCTAATAGCAAATGGCGACGCATTTTGTGAAAGATAAATTTTGTATGTAAGCTGCTGAAAATTACTTTAGCTGTTCTACAAAATTAAATTTTTCCTTTCTATATGAGAGCTTATTGATATTTCTATGATGTTCTTAATATTTGGCAATAATTATTTTTTTCTTTGTTCTGAAAATTAGGAGATTCGTCGAGTTTCTGAATTGGGATTATAATAATTTATTTCCAAATGAGATAAAATGGCAATACTGTATTGGCTGAATGTAACTATAAAAACGTTGATATTTTGTAAGTTATGATTCTTTTTGAATTTTCAGTTAGAATATTACTTAAATAACATTTAAATTTTAATTAAATATTTTTGGAGCCTTTTCGAATATACTTCACGTAAAATAATTGTAGATTTATATTTTTTGTATAATGTTCGTATACTAAAAATTTTATAACTAAACTATTTAGTATACTGTTTTCGAAAATCACTTGATCATAATGAAAAAAAGATAATTAATATGTTTTAGTTAACTTTAAATGTTACTCTGTAACAGAAAAATAAATATATAATAAAAAATAATCTTATTCATGTAACAGAATGTATCACCAATTTATAATATATTGTAAAGAATATATCCGAGAAGTTGATACATGGGAAAAAATTCAACTGGCACATTAAGTCATAATGTTATTTTATTTTCAATGAAAGCACTAACCACAAATAAACAAAACTCAGCAAAAGAATACACAAGGATATGATCTGTAATAAACATAGCCCACAAGCACTTAGTCACTATTAATCAAGCGCATTTCCACAAAGCAGTAAGAGGGAAGCCGGAGATTAACATTCCAAAGACAGATTTCTCTAACTATTACAATTCCCGATTCTACTGACTTCTCTTGATTCACACTTGTTTATACGCCTCCTCTTTTTATAGCTCCCGTAATATGACATGGAATGTTCTAGAACAAATACTGGAAGTCATGTTTTTAGAAGGTTTCGCCAAATTCAAGTAGTTTCTGTAATTTTCACTTTTATCGTCAAAATTTCTTAATCGCCAAACCTGGCGACTAAGCAATTTCTTATCTGGCATTCATTCAGTATTTATCAGAGTAATCCAAAAGACTCTCTTTCTTGGCAAGAAATTAACTAAGCAAGAAAGTAGCGTTGTAAATCCATAACAATATGCTAGATATAAATGTACATGCACATTTATTTATACTGGGGTTATTGCATTTTAAAAATCATACAAACACAAAACATTAACTCAAATTCCTTTTTCGTTTGACTTGGTCACTTTTAGCATTTTACAGATGTTATTTAGAATATGCATACAAATTAAATATAAATTAATAATAATGAAATATAAAGTAATATTTACATGTAACAAATTCATGATTGGCAGTTTTTCCAATCTTTAATTTTATATTTTCGTAGAAATCGTCTGCTGTTTTTCTCTATTTTTGAAACAAATTTATAAATAAAAAGATGCCTAACATATAAACAGCAAAACTTTTATAATAATTGAAAAGCAAACGTGTAATTTAATGGATAATTAATTTAATTTTTAATTAAATTCGTGGAATAATTTTACTGTACTTTCTATGACATTTAATAGTTCCTTTTTATATAAATGGATTTTAGTATTCGCACTTCTTTATTTATACTAAAACTCTTCTATCAGAAAGATGGTTAAGCCTCTGATAGAAGGAACTATCAATTAAATTACATTTATACATACAGAAATTGTATGTATAAATTATAAATTTTTTCTCGCCATTTTCTAAAAATGTGTCCTACAAATTTCTGTCTTTCAAAACGACTCATTGCCTTAATGTCACAAACATAGATTTCAATACATGCTATCTCTTTCAATCCATTGCAATGCAGGCACCATCTGCTTATTGCTATTGGTTTCCTATTAGCGCTCTCAGCTTAAATGAGATTGAACGAAGGAAAAAAAAAGTTTAAAAAGCATAAAAGATCAGATAGATTCTTGTAGCGATTTCTTCCAGATCATAGTTCCAGTCACGTGTTTTAGTACCTTTGAGAAATTTCGAGAGAGTACAGTTCTTGTATAACTGGCAGATATTTTTAGAATAACTACATAGATACTCAAATGATAAAAAAAAAAAAAAAACATGATTGTCGTACAAACTGGATTTTTTTTGTACACTAGTAACTCGCATTTCAAATTCTTTGTAGATTTTAATCAATGATTTTCGTTTCCAACGTGCTTTAAAGTTTTATGAGAAGTAAGCCTGTGGAATCTAGAAATATCAAAATGAGAGATATAAACATATACAGTGCATTGTAGTAGAAGCCAAGTGAACAACAACAAAAACATGCTACAGATAGGTTGGAAATATTATATGCACACTGCACACAAAATTACTGAAATTCACGCATGGTATTATTAAATATTGTTTATTAATCTTTTATAGTTTCCATACGATATATTCTGATAAAATAATGATAATAAATAAATTCACTAATTTTAATCAAGAATTAGTGATGCGTTGTCAGAAAATATAAAAATCAACATTTTGTTGCTAGATGGCGCTATGACACAATCTAAGGTGTGTGTGTGTGTGTGTGTGTGTGTGTGTGTGTGTGTGTGTGTGTGTGTGTGTGTGTGTGTGTGTGTGTGTGTGTGTGTGTGTGTGTGTGTGTGTGTGTGTGTGTGCAGTTTTTACTCGCTTAATATATCAAAAGCATTTCTTTTATTGCTATTAAAATTGTAATTCGCCAATTTAGAAAGCTGTGTATCCAGATCTTTGGTTCCAAATAATATTTAGAAGAAGTTATTTCTTTTAATGCAATTTATGCAAGCTTTAATGTAATTATCCATCTGTTCGGATGCTAAAACAAAAACAGCATTTCCATTTCTATGAACTTTACAATAAATTTAACCACGCCCCTTATCTTAACGACTCTATTATTTATCATGCAGAACAAAGTATCCTGTAGTTTCGACAAATGTGAAGTTAAATATTATGATATGTTCTTATACAAGCTCAAAATAATCTCACAGCAAAATATCGAAAAATGAAATATCATTAAGCCAGATTGTTTTTAATGACTTTTCATAAGGTAATGTGGGAAGTTGCCATTTAACATCCTTCCTCTGGCGTGGTGTGGAGACCTGGAGAGGGGGTGCCGGCACAGATGTCGTCCTAGTCATCTGATCATGGCTCAAAATTACGAAGTCCATTCCAAAATATCCCTACTATTGCTTTAAAAGGGAACGTTAGTGTAACGAAACCAAGCTATTATTTTAGAAAGTCTGAATTTAATAGTTAATATGAAATTATTGTTCATCTTTTAGCTAAAAGAGAAAGAAATGAAATATGCTATCGCAAATTTCATGTTCTCATGTGAGAGCATTATTATTTTTATGTCATTGTTTGTCTTAATTAATTTAAGTTATTAACCTGTTTAAACCGGTTTGAAATAATCATGTGACAATTAGATTAAGCATGCGTTGATATTTAGAAAACGATGTATTTTTCAATCGCAGATGAACTGAGAAGCTAGATTTTTTAACAGCTTTTTATAAGGTAATTAGTGAAAAGACCATTTGAAACCATTAAAGAAAAGATTTATGATAAGATTTAATTTAACAAAAAGGAAATTCTGAAATGAAATATTCAATTTAATTAAGTCATAATAATAGAAAAAAAAAACATGGTCAAAGAATCATTTTAGGCGCTTACTATTTTCAAAATGTTTACTTTTTTTGTTCCTTTTTTTTTGTTTGTTTGTTTTCAGAGTTTATCACTTCTACTAAATACCGGTGAAATTTTGATTCCTTTGCACTATTAGAAATGACTAGACCTTGAATAATATTGACCTTATGTCTTATAATTTGATAAATGAAAAACACAGTTTGATGACTGAACTGTTAATTTTGTACTTATGTACTAAAATTGTATAGATTTGAATCAACTATAAAATTAACGACAATCTAATACATTTGTAGTGATATTTTAGTACGTTTCTGTATATTAAATTGACATAATTTGCATACATAAACATACATATACGCTTCTTATCAGATTTAATTTATACCCAACGGTATCTGAAGAGATTCATTATGTAAAAGTTATCAAGAACTCCATAATTTATGTAGTTTTGGTTTATACATCATTTATATGCAGCACTTACAAATCACTCTAATATTTTCTTTGGTACAAATTACTATTGGAAATATATAGAAATATAATGTAATTTAGTGTTAATACTTTATAATATGAGTCATCTTATTTATTCGGTGACGAATACGCTATTTAAAAAATTATTGGGAATTCCTGAAGCAAAATATATCTGAAGCAAATTGGTCCATATCTTAATAACTTACTCCTAAAAAATTTAATCTATAAGCTCTTTTAGAAATGTGTCAAAATATTTACTTTCCATGATGCGCGAGCTTTAGGTTTACATTTTCACGTTGCTATTTATAGCAATATATAAAAATATATATTATCAAATATATCCTTCAGAAAATAATTATCCTGGTAAAAACACAGGTTTACCTTTTGGACATGTTTCAACAGTAATGAATTTCCTTACTTTGGAAACTAATCTAAAATTTATTTTTTACTTTTCGTTAGAGATTGACGTTGCTAATCATATTTTTTTAATTATTTAGCTAATTACAGAAAAAACTATATGTTTACAAATCTAAATATTTAAATTCATCATATTTTTTTTTTTTTTATATTTTTAGCAAAACCTGCAGTTATTATTTTGAAGAATTTATCGTTTGGTTTTGATACTTATTTTATTTTTAGATTCGTCTAGAAATATTTTTCAATTTTCGCTCATTTCTTTTTATTTTTAGCATGGTTATGTTTATATATTGGCTTACTGTCTGTAAACTGCAAAATGCACTAAGACAAAAAATAAATAAATTTAAAAAAATAAAATAAAGCATATTAAACACTCCATAGAGCATATAGTCCTACCTACAGCAGCCAAAGTCTGTATAGAGTCACTCATTACTAAAAAAAGAAGTTAAAAAAATATTCATTAGGGTTTTAATTAAAATTAATCGGAAATTGAAGGATTTCTTTTTTAGGAACCTATTATTAAACAAATGCAAACATTAGTAATTTAAAAATTAAAAAAAAAAAAAAAAAACTAATATTTTTAAGATATCAATTTTATTTCAGTACAATTGTTGTTCTGTTAATTTAAATACATTTTAAAACAATATCTTAAAGCCTATTTTTAATTATAATATTCAAATTTTAATGTCTTGTTTATAATAATTTTTGCGATGTCATTAAATTTGATTTTTGAGAGCACATAATGGCTAATGTAAAATTAAAACTAAATTTTAAAAATAAAATATAGGCAAATGAAGCATTATCTTACTACTTATTTTTGGACTGGAAATTCTGCTAAACTAACTTTTAAATATAAACTTTTTGTTCTTATATTCCAGGTTACACTCAACTAACTCAAACGTTTATTTGAAAATGTATGTTGCTATAATAACATACAATTTATTTTACGCTAATGCGTTGGATTTGCTTAGGATTTGCTTAAATTGCTGATATTTAAAAGTTTACGATTTATTTTATAAAGAAACAATATTTTTTTAAGAATTGTTGTAGAAGTTTCATGTGGAAAATTAGGAGAGACAATTTCTGATATTATGATTCGTCTAGAGTCTTAGAATTTTAAAACACTATAAATACGTATAATTTCTTTGACTAACAAAAAAAAATTATGTGCTAAAAAAATTTGAGAAAAATAAATTGTTTAGGCCGAGTTTCAAAAAACACGGGATTTTTAAAAGCCTTTTTTGAAAATGTATTATTTATATTACATACCTATTTCTGTATGCAATGTATATTGAATTTGAAAGACGTGACATTCCCCAAAATTGTTGTAATTTGTCACATTAAAAAAATTTATTATACTCACGCGATGCTAGTCAAATGCTCTGAGTTGGCTTAATTCTGAAGACTGAGAAACGCTAAATATCAAGAAGAACATAACAAATTAACTTAAGGCAACTTTAATTTGATTGTTAGGAGGGATATGTGATACTAATTATCATGTAGCAGTGATATAAATGACTTTCATACATTATAATATTTATTTTCACATTTTTATATATTTATATTTTAACCTTTTATTTATTGAATTTCTTATTTTTTTTTAATCTGTGCCAACTTATTAAATACTTTATTTAAGTGCAAGTTAAAACCCCATAATCATAATCTTTATTATAAGTCATCACCAAAGTCGTTAATTACATAGAAATTATTTGGAACTGCAAAGTCCCGTCAGGATTTAACTGAAGCATTATATTTGTAATTATAATAATAGTACTATTTTCTGAATTTCGTAAAATTTTTTAATTCTGCGCCATATTTTTAAATACTTAATTTAGGTGCGAGAAAAAAATTCTATAATCATAATTATCTTTATAAGTCATCACCAAGGTCATTAATTACAGGGAAAGAATGTGAAAACTGGAAATACTGATAGGATTTTAAGGAAGCTATCTTTTTGTAATAATAGTTTTGGTAATATTATTTCATAATATTTCATAGTTTTATACTGAAATCAAATGCATTACATCTTATCCATCATAAAAAAGCAGCTTTATTTCTTTAAATGTATTACGAGAAGTATTTTAGCAGAACAACCACTTTTAATTGAAATCATAACTTCAAATAATAGGCTAAAATTAAATACTGTTAAAATACAAGAATACTTATGATAGCAGTAAAAAGTTACTTCTTCCAGCATAAAAAAACAAACGACTTTTTTTTATCCAAGTTTTTTATCAAACGATATCCCAGGAAAGAGGTAAATGAAAAGAAAAAGAAATTCCGGCGATATTTTTCCTTGAAAATTTACAGCTTTGATAATTTCTTGGCATTATATCATTCTCAAAGCGACGAAATAAAATATTGTTCGAAAAGAATAAATCTAAATTTCCTGAAATAAGAGGAAATAAATAAAAGAAACAGAAAAGATCAAAAGGATATCTAAGAGAAAAAGAAAATAACCCAAAAAGAAGACATATCGTAACCTGCTTCCGTTGATATTTTTGGATTTTGGTTTTCATCATTTTTTTCTGTCTTTTAGAAGAAATAAAATACCAGTTTACGACTCTAAGAATGAAGTGTAATGTAACTTTCTCCTTAGTGTCAAAACACAACATTTGTAAAGCTTTTAAAAAATAACAATATTTTTTTATCGTTATCTATAAGATATATTTTGAGATACTTTAGAAATTGGGTATTTTGCTATTCATTTATGGACAAAATTTTAAAAAAATTAAGAGTGAGGTTTGTTTTTATTCAAAAATTAAGATATCTTGTTTTTCTATGGCCAAGAATTTGATTGCATGTTGCTGTCGATACATTAATCTTTTTCCTTTTTTTAAGTTTCCTATTCCTTCCTGGTTTGCCAACGTAAAACAAAATATTGCTAAGTAAAGAAAATGGGTGAGATTTAAATTTTAAAAATTTTGTATATAGTAAAATTTAAAAAAAAAATCAAAGTGATGTTCATTTTCAGGCAAAAATTAAAATATCTTGATTTTCTATGCTGAAAAATTTGATTGCGTATTGCTGCCAATACTTTTTAATTTCCTATTCTGGTTTGTCAACGTAAAACAAAATATTGCTACGTAATGAAAATTTTCGGTGACATTTAGGCGTTAAGAATTATTGTGTATAGTAATTTTTTTAAAAAAAAATGAAAGTGATGTTTGTTTTTAAGTAAAAGCTAAGGTATTTTGTTTTTTCTATGGCCAATAATTTGATTGTATGTTGCTGTCGATTTATTAATCTGTTTTTTTTAAATTTTCTATTTTTATTTGTCAACATAAAATAAAATATTGCTAAGTGAAGAACGTTTTGGCTGAGATTTAGACTTTAATATTTATCAGTTACTGTAAAATTTAAAAAAAAAAGTCACAATGATTCCGATTTTTAGGCTGAAGTTAAGGAATTTTGTTTTTCTACGCCCAAGAATTTCATTGCATGTTTCTGTCGATACATTATTTTGTTTTTTTACAATGTCATTTGACAAACTTCCTGTTCTTGATTTGTTAACATTAAACCAAATATTCTAAATAAAGGGTATTTTAGGTGAGATTTAGGCTCTAAGAATTATTATGCGTCTATTTTACTAAAGAAAGCTCAGTTCAATTCGAACTATGATGTAAGGTATTATCTTTTACAGAATCAAATATTAGATAAGAACTATAAATATGGAGGAGAAAAAATAGAATGATTTTAAGAATTTTAATAGTAGTATTTTGATGAATTATGACTAAAGACGAATTTTAGGTACTTGAGAAAGTCTAGATTTAACGCCAAACCGAATGAGCATTTGCTTAACTGCTTGAATAGATATTCAAAATGTTAACATTTTATCAAAAATAGTAATCACGAGTTTTCTCGTGATTCATAGTTCATGGCAGACACCATCAGATTCGTGAGCAGAACATTTTTTATTTATAATGAATAAACTCACAATGTGTTTAGCGATTAAGCTAGTGAATTTCACAATTTTTAGCTTGATAATACGCAAATTTTATGCCATGACTTCTTCCTTTAACTATCCAGCCACATATCAATCGTTTGTGAAGATATTTTTTATCTTTGTTAAGGTTGGTAATTCAGTCTGTTTCGGGATTCGGAGATTAAACAGGAATTCAAGCTTAAAATCTCATTCTTTTTGGACTACGTCTGTTTCTAAGTTCGACAAAATTTTTGTGTTTTTCATACTCTTTTTTCCAATAATTTCTTTCGGACTGTCTCTATGTAGATAAATACTCAGTTTATAGTTAATAAAATTCGAAATTATTTTTCATTTGTTATAAAAACACAGCAATGAATTAATTTGGACAGGAACTTTATTTCATTTGTGAATTATTAATTAATTTAAAGAATTAATTTGACAGGAATTCAAGCTTGGAAACCCATTCTTTTTGGACTTAGTCTGTTTCGAATGTCACCAAAAGTTTTGTGCTTTGCATATTTTTTTTTCAATTATTATTTATTTATCAAAAATATGTAAAAGACAAAATTTTTGCCTTTTACATATTTTTTTTTTCAATTATTTCTTTCGCATTATCTCTATATAGATAAGAACTCAAATTATAATTAACAAAATTCAAAATTATTTCTCATTTGTTATAAAAACACACTAACGAATTAATTTGGGATAATTATTCACTATTTATCTTAAAAGGAAATAGAAAAGCAAAACTTCGGAAAAATAGTTACAGAATCTTCTATGTGTTTTCTTTTAATTAATTAAATTTATATATTGCAAAAAAAATGCTACTTTTGGATAGAAACTGGAAAATATAGGATTAGTTAAAGACGAAATTAGAAATTGATATTTCTTTGTATGTAAAGCAGTTTAGATGCTATTTTTAGAAGTTGCTTTAAATTCTATTAGGTTAGCTTCCACATAATTAAGGTTTTAAAGATATTTGTTTTGAAATAAAATTTGACGAAGTTAATTAATTTACATTCCATATAAACACAAATCCCGGATAAAAATTGTAAAAAATTATAATATCCCTTATATCATGACAAGAATGCATGATAAGGATGATATTGCTTATAATTTAAGTTTTCTAGTTTAAGTATTAAAATTTTAATCGCAGACAATATTTTAATTAACTATATTGATGCTTATTACATTATTTTGAATTTTTGATAATTTTTGAAAGGCTTATTAAAATATTTCTCGTAATTGTACTTTGATAATCAAAGTACAGCTTTTTGAAAATTGCCTTTATAAAAAGAGAAAATTGAATTTTAAATTAAATCACGTAAAAAAATTAAAATTTTATCTGCTAATTTTATAATTTTTTGAGGTCCAAGAAAAGAATGTTTTTTTTTTTAGTAGTTTTAGCTTCTATATATTTTATATCAATTTTATAAAATAGGAAAAAAAAAATAAGTAATGCATTTGGAAAAAAACTAATAATTTGGTAATTTTTTTAATACGAATAAAGTCTACTTTAAATATTTTTTTTAAATAAAATTAGATTTTTTTATTGAATTATGTTTTTACGTTCATGCTTTCTGTTGGAATAGGTAATTTTAACTATAAGTTAAGCATTCAAAGGCACAAAATATATAAGAAACAAATTAAGAAATTACTTTAAGTGAAGAATATAAAGCATCAACTTTTTTTTTATATATAAAGCCAAATTTTTATCGGCAAAAAAGTTTTCTTATAATTAATAACAACAATTTATATCTACAATAATCTGATTTTCCTTTATATTTTTCGTCTAAATTTCAAGAAATAATAAGTTAAAAGAAAAAATTAAAGCAGTAAAAACATTAAAAAATTTAATCTCCAGAAGATAATAGATGGATCTTAGATGGATTTCATTTATGATAAATGAAATTGTCTAAAAGTGAACTCGTTTTAACAGGGTTTTCATTTTGTCTTTTAATTTTAGAATAAAAAGAGCACACAAAATTGAAGCATTATTATTTATTATGTGCAAAAACTATTTAGTTAATGTCAATTTTCATTTTATTATTTTTTTATATTATTATTCTAGTTTTGTTTAGTTATTTTTCTTTTGTTTATGTTATTATTATAGTTTTCTTATATTAATAAAAAATATAAGTAATAGCTTTATTGTTTTTTTCTGCGATGCCATTATTTAATCAGTGTGCTTTTATTTGTATCTCATAGTCCTGTTGATCTTTATTTGTAAAAAGATTTTTTAAAATAGTTTTAAATGATATATTTTTAAATAGCGTTAGCAGACATCTCTTACAAGATTAGAATAAGTTAATTTTTATTATTAATAATTCTTTTTATTATCGATTTAATAAAAAGAAATTAAATGAATTTATGTACAAAAAATTACTGATTTTGAATAAATGAAAATATTGAATTGAATAATTTAGCTAAATGCATCGAATCAAAATATTTAATGGCATGAAAGTTTAAGATATGTTTAGAACACTATTTTATTTCAAAGAATAAGATAGTTCATATAAGTGTTTTTTTAAATAATTAATTATTTACCTATTAGATAACCCATTAAATCAAATAGTTGGTTGAAATATTCAGATACATTTTTTTAATTGAAAAAGAACAATATATATGCTTTGTCTTGATTATATTCTCATTTGGTTTATCATATTTAAAAATTCTTTGAGTCAAATAAGTGCTTGTTCATTTTACTCGCCTATGGTTTATGTAGCGTATTTTCAGAACAATCTTAGCTCGTTAAACTTTCTTATATACATGATACAAGGAATTCGTTATTATATTGTTAAAGTTTTGGATTAAGTAATTTTTTATCAAAAAAAATAACTTATTATTGTTTTTTATGGATTACATTTAGAAAAAAAAATATGTTTATGTGTTTTAATATTTGGATATTCTATGTTTCAATAGTGTTTTAAATTTATTTAAATATTATATCGAAATTCAAACTGTGAATATTAATGAAGTACGTTTATATAAAATGTACAAACTGACAATGAGTTTTTTTTTTCTAAAAGCTCCCTGTCTGGAAAATATTCCATCTGCAGAAATAATTCTTAAAAATATTTCAAGATTCCTAGTTCTGGTGTGCCTTATGCCCTAAAGCTGTTCCTGCCTCTTTCAAAATTCTGGGAAAGAAAAATAGGAGCAGACAGTGCAGATTTTAAAGATTTTGAATTTTAAATGAAAAAAAAAGTTTTTTCAGACCCGAAGAACTGACAACAGCAGTACAGAAGAAGCTTTTATTTTTTTCTAATATCAAACTTTTTAGTAGGTTTCTCTAAATGCCAACCTACGGTTTGATATGATTTATTTTTAGGTTTTGTGAAACCAAACTAAGATATGAAAGAATTGTTGGTTCGTGGTGTTTGAAGAATTTTTTGTTAGTAATTAATTTCTGTAAAAATTTTATTGGGTTTCACTAATTGTTTTTATATTTTGACTATGAATTAATAGTTTAATACCATAGTTGATTATATTAATAGTTCAGAATTTCCAATATCTTTGAAAAAGGATCGTAATGAATTTCATCTGAAATTTCATATCCGTATTTGCCAATTTTCAGATTTATAATGAGAAAAAAAAGAACGCTAAGCGATCAAAATAGATAAAATTCAACATATTGTTTTGTTACCAAGAAATTAAAATTTTTGACCGAAATAGGAAAGTGAAATTTATCTGTAGAAAACCAAGAAACTTTGAATACTACAATAATACAATTTTGAATACTTACTATAACAATAATAACATAGAAGAAAAAATGTTGTTTTCCTAAGTTGTATGCCACAAAAGTTGTTTCTAGTTTATAATAGTTTTCGAATGAGTAAACAGTATGACATTCAATACTATATTCTTTTTTTCACCATAGCTTTAAGGGAAATGATTCATCATTTTTGATTTGAAAATAGTTTTGGATGTCTGCTGTCAAACATTTTTGCAGAAGATTTTCTTGCGCAAACTGACAAAAACTGTCTTATTTTTTTTTTATCGAAGTTCTTTTTGAAGAGTAGAGAAGAAATCTCTTCACTTTGATTCGTATCGCAATAAAAATGCGGTAAAAAACTGAAAATGTATTATTTTCAGTTGGAAAAAAAATGATTTATATGGAAAGAAAAATTGGTTAATTTTTATGGAAATTAAAGAACTTGCATATTTAGTATGAAATCGTTTCCATTTTTTAATATTTCTAAAATAAAGTTCTCAAATTAATGCTTATTTAAAGATATAAAAATATGGATGAAAAAGCAAACGATTGAATTAAAATATTTATTATTATTATAAATATTTATTCATTAGATTGTTTATCTTTGTTACATTTATTTCGTTGCATACAAGTAAAATAAATGTTACATATTTTTTATTAAATCGTTTGCATTCTTTAATATACTTTACATAAAGTTTTTAAATTAATACGTATTTAAAGATATAAAAATATGGAAGAAAAAGGGAACGATTATTTAAAAATATTCGTTTACGAATATTTCGATATATGACGATTATTTCGTTTTGTTACTTTTATTTCGTTGCACACAAACGAAATAATTGTTAATGTGCGATGTTAGACTGTGTTTCGGCAATTATGGAATATTTTTGCGTTGTGATGTTTTCTTAATTATTATTTCAAATTCATTTTGAAAATATAAAACAATGTAATTGCTAGACACTTAGCTTTGGAAAATCTTTTTTTAAAAATGTTTGAAAGTATTTTTGACCAAATTTAAATTACAATAGAAGAATAAGGAAGCAAAAAACCCCGTATTCTTTTTTTATTTTTGATGTATAAAGTCCTTGTGTACCAGCAAGTATACCACAAGACTTACAAACAGAAGTGAGCACAAAGTTGATAGTAGATGATATTTCAAATATAAAGGACGCAGGCATAAATGCAAAGAAAAATGGGGAAAACAAGAATATACACAAATACAAACAAAAAAATGTAACAAACTTGCTCAAATCCTGACGGAAACATACAGTAAATGACATTACACAATTGGAGAAGCATAATCAAATAAAAATAAAATATTCAAAATACAAATACAAAAGCCTCAAAATATACAGTGGCTCAAAAAATTGAGAGTACACCTTACTTTTACTTGATAAATCCGACTTTCAATATAAATAACACAATACCGAGAAGTGCGAACATGATTTTATTTTTAAACATAACAAATGGTTTAATTTGGGGTAAAAATAAAGAAAAATCAACGAAAAACTTCTAAATTGAAAAGTTTCAGAAGCATTTTAAATAAACATGCGTAGTATTTTGCCTCAAAAAATTGAGAATAGACCAATGAAATTCTTGTGATATCAAGCATAGAAACAAAGGGTCACTATTAAGTTGCACGTCTTTTGGGTCTTAAAATGGCCTCTAAACGTCATGGTACCGATTCGACCCATTTTTGGTGGTATCTGAAGATGTTTTACACCATTCTTCCTGCAACACTTGTTTTAAATGGGTTTTGTTTCTAATTTTGTGTTTTTGGACCATTGCTTCGAGTGTGGTCCACAGATATTCAATGGTATTGATGCCGGGGTATAGTGGTGGTGTGTGTAACTGCTGATTACAATGAAAAAGACGCTATATTTTGACGTTACGTCCATTCTGTTTGGGGTCGTTGTGCTGCTGGAGAATGAAATTTCCATCTAAACCCAAATTATTAGCACTTTCCTTTAGATTGCTGCGGAATATATACAAGTAAACCGTATCGTTTATAATGCCATCTATAAAAATTAAATTTCCTACCCCGGATGAAGCCATGCAACCTCAAATGATGACGGAGTCACCATCATGTTTAACTGCAGGACATAAATTTTTTGGAACCAAAGCAGTATTATACTTTCTCCATACAGTACGATGGCTGTCACTGCCAAAAATGTTGAGTTTTCTTTCATTACTAAATATAGCGTTCTTCCAAAGGTTATTGGTCTTCAATTGATGAGTATTTGCAAACTTCAATTCGTTTCCTGACTTTGAAAGCTGATGAACGGTTTCTCTCTAACAATGAGACTTCTATATCTAGCTTGTCTAATGGCATTTCGCGCAGTTTCAGCACCTACACTTCTGCCTATGGTTTGAAAAGTTTCTGCAACAAATTGGATGAGCCATATGGTAGCAGCAATCTAAAGGAAAGTTTTAATAATTTGGGTTTAGATGGAAATTCCATTTCCCAGCAACACAACGACCCCAAACAGAATGCACGTAGCTTCATAATATGGTGCCTTTTTCATTGGAAACAGCAATTACACACACCACCACAGTACCCCGACATCAATACCATTGAATATCTTTGGACCACACTCGAAGCAGGGTCCAAAAACACAAAATTAGAAACAAAACCCATTTAAAACAAATGTTGCAAGATGAAAGGGGTAAAATATCTTCGGATACCACCAAAAATCGGTCAAATCGGTACCATGACGTTTAGAGGCCATTTTAAGAGCCAAAAGACATGCAACTTAATAGTGACACTTTGTTTCTATGCGTGATATTGCAAAAATTTTATTGGTGTATTCTCAATTTTTTGAGGTAAAATTCTACGCATGCTTATTTAAAATGCTTCTAAAACTTTTCAATTTAGAAGTTTTTCGTTGATTTTTCTTTATTTTCACTCTAAATTAAACCATTTGTTATGTGTAAAAATAAAAACACGTTTGCACTTCAATGTAATGTGTTATTTATATTGAAATTCGGATGTATCAAGCAAAAGTAAGGTGCACTCTCAATTTTTTGAGCCACTGTATATGCAAATATACGTAGGCAAACACACAGAAATAAAATCTAAATAATACAAACATCCGTATTAGCACGAGATATATCTGTGATATTGTTCGATATTTTGTATGTCGTACAATATCTTTAAGGTATTGCAGCCATTTTATCGACTTTTCGCGCTTATAGAAGCTGCTCATTGTTTTATTTGTGTTTTTTCATTGTCAATGTTTTTTTCAAAACCCAAATGAGTACTTTTTTGAGTTCATTATACAAGTATTGTTTACTTTTTCTATACATTATTTCATTTTGAATAGTTTGAATGAATAATTTTGCTTCTGATTATGTTTTTTCATCTGGCAAGTCTAAATAATTCCATGCAGGAAATAGTCTTTTTGGGATATTGTTTGAAAACCACATAAGCATTGATTTTTACTTAAGAACCCAAAATAGAACACTGTTTCATTTATTTTTAAATCAATCATTGCTTTCCAAAACTTTCGCTTTATTCATTTCTATTTTTCAGCAGATTTCTTTTAGAATATTCAATATAATGTATAAATTGAAAAAAAGTATCATATATATATTGAAAAAAGCACAAAATATGTATAAAACTGATTGCATGGGATTTTTCATAAATCGTTTGTTCTTTCCATTAATATATAATGAAAAATAATATTTCGGTTAAAATAATATATACGGTTTCTTAACCTTTTATTTCTACATACGTTTATCTAATATTTTAATACAAATAAATTATAAGAAAACCTAAAACAAATTAGGTATTCAAATAAAAAAAAATAATTACGGTTATGTTTAAATGCTTGATAATATCATTTATATTTGCCGACCGTTTTTACAATGGATTTAGAATGATATTTTAAATGCGAAATTACCAGAACAAAACCTAGAAGTATTGAGTTATAAAATTTTACAATTACTAAATAAGCCGAGTTTTACCCAATTTTGTTTAATTCTAGTTGCATAGATAATTAAACCATAGAATTAAGCAGAAATATCCTTCGTTTAATTTCTTTATTGGTTTTAACTACATATATAATGGTGTTTCAGTTTTGGTATTTTTGAGGAATGGCATTAAATTTATTCTTTCAGAAGATAGTAAATACCTAAAACTACCGAATGACTCTATTCTTCTCGATTTCTAAAAAAAATATTTTCTTTGTCCATTATCTTATAAATAGGACAAATGGAATTTTATTGTGTTATGTTAAACAATTATGATTATATAATTAAACAATACCTTTAAAATATTAAAATATCATTTAAACCCGATTTACAAAGATTATACATTTATATATCTTCTTACACCGATTATAATTGTATTGATAGTGAAATCTTGTAACTTTAAACGTGCAATTTTTGTATTTATATTATGAATTTATTTATTTCGTGTATCTCGGAAACAGCTCCAACGCTTTGGATCAAATTTATATTTTGATTAGGCTTTGGTCTTTAAGTTAATCTATATATGTTCTCTCCTGAAAAAAACGTGATTTTACACACACACACAAACACACACACACAAAAAAAAACTTTTTATTATGAATAACTATTATAATACGCATATTCAAATTCTGCTTTGAAGTGTGGACAGGGCAGTATAGTGGTCAGAACAACAAGAATGATGCATGTGTTGCGAGTTCTCAGTTCCTGCTGCGCTGTTTTGCTTTGCTTTTTAATTATGAATATATATTTCTGCTTAAGTTTATCTGTATGGGTATCTTTCTTGAAAAAACACGATTTTGCACACACAAACACATAAAAAAGACTTTTTTTATGACTAATATTAGAGCTTTTTCTATCTGCTCTCATGCCGACAATGTCATATAACATCATCTGGGACACGGTTTCATATGGTAAAACTGAGTGTATATTCAAAAATATGCTAGATACACTGTAAAATGAATACTATAATATTGCAAATTGTTTCGAATAACATGTTAGAAACTAAGTACATTCATGATTTTTTTAAAGGTAAGATTGAAAAATATTCATATGTAATTTGTATTTGATTCGTATCTACATATTTTCTCCGAAAAAACACGATTTTACATTTAAAAAAAAACCCTGCCTAGCGAAGCTGGGTCTTCCAGATGTTACCTATCTATATATCATCGTGATATATAGTACAGTACATTCGAAAACACTGTCTCCCTTCTTAAGTGAGAACCACCTAAGTAGCTCCATAAAGGAAAGCTGTTCTCACAGGAGTTAATAGTATTTCATAAGAGCCAGTAATGTTTTTGTTTTCGTCCTTACTGCTTTAATGCAGCAAGAAAAACACGCTCTTATGATAGGAAATAAAAACTTAGTTATCTTTCTTGTCTTTTACTTTTCGGAATAGTATTATGTATTTGTTTATGGTAACGTCCGGTTTTGAAATAATATTATACCTATTTCTGAGGATGTGTCTGGTACTTTTGTAACCACACTCAAATGGCGAGCAATATCTAGATTTTCTCTTTATATTAACAGGTGGCTGTGTTTGGCATTCTACGTTAGATTTAAACCATAGTATATGATTATGTAAGCCAGATGGTTCGGTAGGATCGAATGTCAAGTTTAAAACACTTTAATACTAAAAAGAAAAATACTAATAACAGAAGCTCTCTTATTTTTTTTTTCTGAAGAATAATCTATTAGTCCAAAGCCTCTGCAAAATTATGCGAAGTTAAAAAATATCCCAGCCCTTTTCGTCTGCGTCATAATTGTATGCGAAATCCTAACATATTTTGATATTTAGCAACTAAAGCACGTGTTTTTTTTTGTTTTTTGTTTTTTTCATTTTAATTGATTACTATTACAATGCGCGAATAAAGTTGAATGAATGAAAATAATTATGGTATTAGAAACTTCATATATTGTTTATATTTTTATGATGAATGTAGCAAAGATTAATGAGTTGAAGTATGCAGTTTTTTAAAATTATTTTATATTATCTATATTACTATTTTCTTTTATTTTGTATTTGGCCTTGCATTTTTTCGTTTGTTAAATGATTATTATTTTTCAAAGCGAGGTTAGGGATTAATTTTTTTAGTGTTTTTGAACATAATCAATACGATATGAGATGATCCCTTTATAAGAAACAAACGTTTGATGTTATTATTGATTTACATGTAAAATTTGCTATAAATAATATTCTTTTTTATTTCTTAAGCCCTCTGCCAATGTACATGAGATTTTCAGCCACAATATTTGTTAATTAATCTGTGACAATCATATCTGAGATATTATTAACAAAATGCCCAGCACTCTAAGAAGGCACATCTCCTATCTCTTTGAAAAAATGTGTGATTCTAGTTTTAAGATTTTCTCTCTGGTATACATATTCCGCTTTTATATACCTTTCTTCCATGGGTAAGAACTAAACCATGGAAGAAAGCTATATAAAAGCAGTTAACTTTATAAACATATTTTCGTATTTCAAATATTTTGGATCCCATTTTATTATAGAAGAGTGAGTAAAATGTTTATATATATATATATATATATATATATATATATATATATATATATATATATATAAACATTTTACTCACTCACAACAATATATATATATATATATATATATATATATATATATATATTGTTATTTCCTTTGAAGTAATTATTTAATAAATTATGCATTTTCTTCATCGTTTATAAAAAGACGTCAAAGTGAATTAGTAGCCCAGTACGTTCGTTCTTGTTCATTGCACTTCTTCAGAACATACGAATGGTTGCTCTTCAGCAGATTTTTCTTCCTTCTTAAGCAAAACATCGAGTCTCTTATGGCAGTAACCAAACGTCATGTTTGTAATTTGTCTAATAATTTGGAGGAAAAAATTGTCTGGTAATTTGATGGAGAAAATACGTAAGTCAGCACATTTTAGTGACGAAACAACTATGATTTAGTGTTCCTAATTTGTATTATTTTACTTCGCCTTCTCATAAGTTTCCAGTATATATACTCATGAGTTTGGTGCAAATTATGTAAATATTTGAAGTCGGTAAAACAGGTTCTTAGCAATCGTCCACATGGTACTCTTCGATATTTAGAAATACCATAATTCATACACTTTTGGCAAATCATCAACAATATATTTAGTATTTAGTCAATATATATAGAGATATGGAAGTTTCTTCTGTACTTTTCCATTTCGACTTTCTGATATAAAACGAATCCCTGGGTTCAAAAAATACATTTTTGAAATATGTTTTATTGATTGTCTATATACGACAAAAAAACATTGAACTAGATGGTTGAAATTTGGCATTTGGTACAACACTTTGTTTTTAAGATTTTGGTCAGTTTTGAATGAAATCTATTTGCTTAGTCCGAATTTGTTAATAAGATAACTACAAAACGAAGAGAGCTAAATGAATAAAATTTTACGCTCGGATTTACCTATATATATATATATATATATATATATATATATATGCGTGTGTGTATGTGTGTAACATATTTTGGTTGAAGCAGAATGCACGTTCAAAGACGTTGAAGAGCCATGTTATATTCTTAAATTAATTTTAATATCCATTTCGTGCAAGCATAATGATTTACAAGCAGAGACGCGGACAAGGCACGTCCGCCACAGCGCGCCACAAAAGCAGAAGTAAGAAAAAGTGCGAAACAAATGATCACTAGTCTTATGTTACATAGGATTTCCGTCCAAGTGCCGATAGAATACATGTGTTGACCTTTGACAAGGGCAATGGAAGTTTCACTTTCATTATGGCGCATTATTTTTATAAAGGAATTAACCAAACCGAAAGTGGAATTAGATCAGGGAATAAGAGAATATTTTACTATGGGCTAAAGTAGGTAAAGTTTTGGAAATTAATTTGGTTTAAATTAAGAGTTATATATATATATATATATATATATATATATATATATATATATATATATATATATATATATATATATATATATATATATATATATATATAAAGTATTCATTTGGAATTTATATGTATACAAGAATTAAATTTGGAACCAAATCTGTTAAAAACTTTGCATAGTCTGTGCCTTCGTAAGAATGTCAATGCGATAACTCGAAATCACAGTGGCCTAAATGTATGAAATTTGGTAAATATTTTTGTGAATATAATTGTAGTTATGTGTCCAATTTTGATTTTAATCAGACAAAAAATATCTTCCAAAATATAAACTTGGTAATCTGATACATTTGTATTAGCAGCAACCCAACGAATAACTGCCAAATAATTATCGCATTCTTATAGGGTCTTTCGTAGCTATTGTTCGCTAACCGGTATAGTTAATAATATACAAATATATTTATTAATATTTAGGTGAGAAGGTTTTAGGGAGACCATACTTTTGATTTTACGTTTGTAATTGCATGACTTGCCAATAGGGCTAAAATAATGAGTAATTATAAGAAATATATGTGTGAAAACATAATGTCGTATGTGAAAACGATTTCACATACGTGTATGTCTATTTCTTTTGTAAAGTCCTATTTACTTAAAATTGGGTGGGATTTCACTCACATTTATAATTGTTTTTTCTTTGACATATATGATAAAATTTATAAGCGCCATGGAAAAAATTAATGACACCTTGAAATATCAAGGGAGGAAAAAACATTGCCATTATGAAAAGAAATGGCATAAACCTATGCAACAATATGGTGAAAAAAATAATCCGATATGCCCAAATAATTATCTCTCCATATTTCATAAGATTCAGAAATATCTCATGTCAAAACTAAAGAATTTTTTCTCGTATTCACGTGAGGTATTAAGTCACATCTTTGAAAATAACATTAAATAAATAATTATAAGCATATTTACACTGATGCGAAAAATAAGTATTTTTGTCATATAAAAAAAGAAGATAGAGAGATTAAATTTTTCTCAATTATTTGGCTGGAAATGAAATTCGTTTCCAGAAATATCAATATATAAAATGAAACCAGATCAACAAGGAATGTTTCTGAATAAGGCATAAAAAATATTCAGTAACATTTCTTTGTTATATCGACTCCAAAGTTTTGGAAAACTTATTACTTTAATATAAAGAATAATGGTATAAAAATGTATGGTCGCATCATGGTTTTTCTTATTTTTTTTTTTTTTTTTTTTAACTAGCAGAAGAGTGAAATATGGAAATATGGAATTTTGCCGACAGGGTTGGAATGTTACTGAAAGAATTTTTTTTTTAGTATTATGTTTAATATTATTTTTCTTTTAATATTATTTTTATGTTTAAGTTTTATTTACCGTCACATATGAAAAGTCAGTATTTTCTTTTGGTAATCTTATATATTTATATCAACTGACAAAAAATATTTTGTTTTGAAGAGTAATCTAAAATTTTATACAAATATTATGGAAAGAATACTCTAGCAGAAATTCTGAGAAACTTTAGAAGCAATATTTTTAAGATTATGAAATAAAGAGAAAAAAAATGGCTTGCTTTAATTAGTAGTGAGCAAAGTTTCATTTTTTTATTGGGAAGATTTTTGAATACAAAGTTTTATTTTTTTTATTGAGTGATATTTTTAAATATAAAATATCAAATTTTTATACTATCGCTTATAGTATAGCTTTTGGAGTATTATTATAACCAGATAATATTTGTAGGTTTAAATATTAATTATATTTTTTATAATAAAATGCACTATTAAAAATGTCGAAATATTCTGCAGGACAGAGTACTGGACTTAAAGCTACCAAGACTGGCAATTAATTTCTTCTTTGGCAAAAAGGATTTACTAACATAGAATTTTTCAAAATTGTCTCTGGATTTTTCAATAAAAATGAATCATAGTATTATTTTTAATCAATTTCTTGGGATATATTAATAATAGAAAATAAATTTACACAACTTGAAATTTAAAAAATTCTCTTGATGCCAATTTTATTTCAGTAAAATTATTTCTCACAGTTTCCTATTTTTTTTAAATATTTATTGTCACAATGCTTTTTTATTACATTATTTACTGTATTTAAACTCATTCTGCATATATATATATATATATATATATATATATATATATTGCTGAATTCGACCGACAAACTCAGAGGGGTGATAGTAGGCATCAAGAGGATTAAGAATCACTTTACAACATAGGGTCCCGAATGACGTCTGGTAGGTAAAAATCGTAAAAATGTAAGGAGTCCGAGAATTGTTGGAAACTGTAAAAAATTAATAAAAAAATAACATATGAAGTTAGAACTATGAATTTTCTTTTAAGTGAAAGCACATACTTAAAGGGTTTTTTTTCCCATGTTGATAACATGCCCATTTGATGATCTAGGAGGTCGTAAATTACTGAAAAAGAAAAATTACTTTATAACCCTTATCTAAAAAGATATTTAAACTTGAAGAAAAATAAAAGCTTAAATTGTAAGGAATTTCATGCTCTTTAATTTGATATAAGGATGCAGTATGAAAACTGGTGTGCCCCAGGAAACATCGTTGCAACATCGATACCGATGTTTGCGGAGGGTGTTGTCAAATTCGAAAGATAAATTCAGAGAAATGATAGTAAGCTTTAAGGAGAAGCAAAATTAACATAAAAACCAAGGGTGGCAGGTGACGTTTATTCGGTGAAAATCGCAAAAACAAACGTCAAAAAAATAATATCATGCTAGGATGTTTCGATCTAGAGCTTATAATATAGAGGATTATATAATTATAGAGGTGATAATAAATAAAATGTCATTTCTACAAAACTCTTATCATTATCAAATTCTTTGATTTTTTTTCTATGTTTATGTCTAGGAAACTAAACAATGATTTATTATTCCTCAATTCACTTTTAATTTTTTTATATCTTTAAATATAATTTTCTAGAATTATAAAATTTTACACAATCTTCTCATGATAATTCTCTTGAAGTGGAAACTCATTGAATATTTGTTTGTCAAAATTTGACTTTTTAATTTCTTAACATGTTATGAAATTCCTGAAGCATAGAATTAAAAGAACAATTTCATTAAAAATGGTTACATAATTATTTTAGTTATTTATTAAAGTTTTTTATCATTACTTAGTTTTTAGTTATTTATCAATAATAGATATTTATCAAGATTCGATAAAATTACACCCTATTTTAAATTCAACAACAGGGCATTATATTTTTATCTACAAATTTGTAAATTTAGAAAAATGTACTATATTTCTTCTAATTTTTAAAATATTTTTGATTTTTAACTGACATATTTTTGTATCATTGGCATTTTTAAAGTTATATACAAATTTAAAAATATATATATAAGGAATTTTATCGCATTTGTTTAAAAAAATCAGGCTTATAATTTTATATTTCAAGATAATATACTTTAAATAGAAACCAATAAAAAAAAAAAAAAAAAAAAAAAAAAACCACGAAGAAAGAATTTTTCACCAGACATAGAATTTTCACATCTAAAATATCAAAATGCAAAAAAAAAAAAAAAAAAAAAAAAAAATGTAAAATAAAAATATTTTAAATAAAAAAAATCAGAATATTAAGAATCGCATCATTAAAAAATCCATACAGAACTTAAAAAACAAAAACAAGACCCTATAAGAATGATATATAAATTCAATTTCTATTCTATATTTATTTTTAACGAAAAGTCAGTAGTAATTTCCCAGAAGGAGTAAAAAATATCATAATAAACTGTGCTTTTCAATTGAAACTAAAATAAATAATTTGCAAAATATAAAAAAAGTCTTATTAAGACTAGAATTTAGTTCACATATTTATATTTCGTATAAACCGTTGCCAATATTCTTATAATACCCCGAATTGTTCGTGCAGAATACCAGAGAAAATATGACAGCTGGTTTCGAAGAATTTATCAAACAACTTCTTCCAAATTACAGAGAAGTTGTAAATTTAGACTGCTAACCCTTTCAGAGAAACGTTCCTTGTTTCCAAATAAATAAATTGCTTTTCTCTACTATTCCGATGTTTTATTCGCCAAACTTTCTTTTTAAAAAAATAGTTTTTAAAGTAAAGTGGGAAAAGTAAAGTTTTAAATTCGAAAGTTGTCTTGTTTGTCTAAGAAACTTGTTTGAAATATTAAGGTGAGAAATATAACCATAGAGTTGATTTATTTTGATTCATCGCTTCCAAAACTACAGAAAACAAAAGTTCAATTGCAAAAACAGAAAGCTCTAAAATACACTGAACAGTTTGAAAGATAAAATGACTTTTCCGTACATGTCTTATCAAATGAAATATTCAAGTTTCTTTTTAAAATTGGATCGTGAAGAATATTTTAAATTAAATTCTAATTTGAAATTTTTCTAATTTTAACAGAATTTAATTTAAAACTTTCCTGTACTATGAGTACCCATGAACTGCATCTACCTTTAAGAAAAACGTTTTATTAATTTATTTATACGAGAATTCTATTTAATCAAAATACTTATTGATTACATAAGTGCGTAATTTATCTATATCTATACTTATAATAAAGCTCAATGTGTGTGTGTGTGTGTGTGTGTTGGCGCTCTACAGGCCAGACCGTTTGACCTACAGCTACCAAATTTGGTACATGTATACCTTGGAGGTTGGGAATGTGCACCTGGGGTTCCTTTTTTCGAATTTTTAATTAGAATTTTAATTATTAATTAAAAACTAACTTTCCCGCCAAAAAATCTTCCATTTTCCCCACCGCCAACTTTTCCGCCAAAATAATCTTCCATTTCCCCTACCGCCAAATGAGTAAGGCTTAAATGTTTTTCTCCCAACAGTAATGAGGCTAGGGTTAATATTTTTCGGCGGATTATTTCAAACGATTCTGTTTATTTTCTTAATGTTTGATGCATTTAAAATTAAATATTGTTAATGAATCGATCTTTCAGATTCATTCTGAAGTACTTTTGAATTAAAATAAAACAGAATAAAGGAAATTAAAAATGTCTAATCCGCATAGCGTTACCCCAACTGGTGTAGAAAAAAATCACGTATATGCGTTACGTAACTGGCGTTGAAAATTCACGCATGCGCATTATGTTCTGAATTCCGCATTCTGTTGACAATTATTATCAACAGATGCGGACTGGATTTAAATTATTTTTAGATTCGTTGTATGCTTTTGTAATTAAAATGTATTTATGTTAGTTATATATTTTTTGTATATGCTTATAGTTTTAAGTACATCGTTTTTTAAGTAGTTTTTTTAAAACCTGTTTTCAACCGTTTATTTTAAACGATTCGTTTCACTTTCTTAATGTTTGATGCATTTAAAATTAAACATTGTTTATGAATCGATCTTTTCATGATGAATCTAAGAAAATTTTGTTGACAAATTCTTGATATATTACATAAATTAAAAAAGATATTCTTTATTGCCCATAAAGTTTAAACGCTGAGTGACTCTATTTTCAGTAATCAGATTATAAAAAAAATGCTTTGTTTCAGTAAAAAATATTATTATATTAATTGAAGATTAACTCTTTCCACTTTCATTTAAAGCATAAATTCTACGGGTGCTAACAGAAAATGAGAGAGATACATATGACGTTATAACTGAAGGCCTTTATAATATTATGAATGAATTATATGACAATCAAAATTTGAAGTTTTAAAATATTTTGATGAAGAAGCTATTAAAGTAGGAATTGCATAAAATATTTAATTATTAAAATTTTAACGAACATTAAGTTTGGCGAACCGGCTGGTCGCCAAAGGCGGCTAGTATTGAATAAAATTGAAAAACAATAATACTGTCGCCAAAGTTGTATTATTAACCAGATATCCATTCCAATGTTCTCGGAATATAATTATATTAATTAAAATGCTTTAAATCAATGTAATTTGCCATTTTTACTGTAATTCGGTTTGATTTGTTGTGTCTGTATCGCAAATTATGGTGTTACAAGTTTAAGCGGAAATACAGCACGCATGTATTGACACAATTCTATTATTGGAAGCGCAAATTACAAATTTGACCGCTGTTGATATCTTTATTAATACAAACTATTCAAAAATAATATTAGAATATCCTTATGGCATTATTCGGCAGTCAGAATATCGAATAACAACATGGAAATATCGTACAATATTCTGTGCTAATAAAAAGGAATTTCGATATTAAAATTCAAAAGTTTCTTTCATATTTTTGCTATTTAGTCAATCAGAATTCCATTGTATATGGAATGGTTAAATTTTCATTTCATACATTACATTTTATATGTAGTGGTTACATTTTAATTTATACATTTATATTGTATATGTAGTGGTTACATTTTAATTTATACATTTATATTGTATATGTAGTGGTTACTAAATCAAAAAGCATTTTTCTTCTCTCTTTAGGAATAGCTATAGCAATCTATTTTAAAATTATTATTCAACATTTTTGTTCTAAGAATGATTTTTATATACTGTTGCCATTCGCAGTCTGTTAAAACAAAGATTATATATGCTTAACAATTGAAATTTGAGGAAAATAACTTCGTTTCCAAATGTAGAATATATAAAGTTTGATTTCGTTAAATAAAAATCACGCCTAAATATATACTAGTGCAATAATATGTTAGATTAATCTTCAGTTTTAGACTTAATATTTTGCTTCTATAAAATCGTTTGCATCTTTTTATTATGAATAAGTAAGAAAAATACACGAAAAGAATTTACGTGAATAAAAACGAAAACTAAATTTATTTTTTCACTGCTTTCACTTATTTTTATTTACAGATTTGAAAATTCAAATATTGAAAAAGGTATCAACTATAAATTCAGAATATTAAACAGTTATTTACATCACTGTAATCATATATTTCAGCACTTGAAGTTTAAAATGTATTTCATAATACTCTCTAATTCAAAAGATAACGAAATCCCATATCATCCATTATATGCAAATATTCTATATATTGTTTCTCAATTTTATCAGATAATGTACTTTCATAATATTAATGAAACATCTTTCTTATATTCTTTACTTCTTTTTTTGCAATTAGTGTTACGAATTATACATAATCAGTGCGAAAGAGGCAAAAATCTGAAATTAATATTCATTTCACTAAAGCTTAGAAGACTGGATGAAAGCTCTTTTCTTTCATTAGATCATTAGTTTAAAGCGAGGAGAATTCAAGGAAAATTAAAATGAAAGATGCATTGCAATATATGAGGTACTTTGACAGTATTGTATTTGCTTGATTCAATGTGAAAATAGCTTTAAGATTTCCTTTCTTTATAGAAAATATTTGACATTTTGATTCACATATTTGATTCAAAATTTGTTAGGTATTAATATATTAGAAATTAAATTAATGTATTAAATTTTATCTGCCGAGTTCTTTGTGATTTGTTGATTGAGTTCATTTTTACTCGAACAACCAGACAAACAGACTTCCTGTGAATGGATTGCACTCAAAATTTAATAGAAGTCTTCACATTTGGTCGTAATTCCGTATACAGTATAGCTCAAAGAATGTCTGAGTTTTCATGTTCACATATGGACAGACAGACATAATGAAAAGTCCGTTTTTCGGGCTTAAGGAAGTCTGAAATGTGCAAATTCATTAAAATCTCGAGTTCAAAAGTTTTGACAATTATAATATTACCTCCATATTTCGTGAAAGTAAAATTGAATAAATTCCTTTTATTAAAAAAAACTTGAACCTTTGCATCAAGTAAATCATTAATACTCAATTTCAGTAATAATTAAACAAATATTGTAAGCCAAAATTTTTACACAACATTTATAATTATTTCTAAAATAAAAGTCGCAAAAAATGGAAATCTGTAATAAATGGTATCATTATATATCAGACAAAATAGTTCAAAACTTGTTGCCATAAAAAATCATCTTTAATTAAAAGTTAATTACAGCCGAGCATGGAATCGATAAATAAAAAAAAATCAGAAAAATAAAAATTGAAGAATTCCCTACCGTTCTTATTCAAATAATATTGATGTAGATCCTATTTAATTATAATTTCTTTAATATCTAGTCTACGATTACTATCTTTTAACACGCTTGTATAATTAGTTAAACCTGAGTCATATTTTTTCTTATCATTTATTAGCAGCTAGCGTATAGTGTTATTTAATGGAATTTTTAGAATTTCCTATTTTTTGATAATGAGTTATTATTTTAATTCAAGAAAAATTCTACCGCAAATACTTAATAAAAGGAATAGTGGGTTGTTATTAGTGTTTTAGTTTACTTATTTGGTTGCTAAAAGCCCTTTGAAAAAAGAACTTCGTAGTATTCAATAAAGAAAATATCTCGGGAAATTGAAAAGAATAGAACTTTGCCAAAAGGTATTAAAGAATGTTATTTTTACAGTGTTGTTTTGCTAAAAATGTATAAAATGTCTTGATAATTTTTTTTTGTAATAAGAATAATTAGTTTCTATATAAAATAATAAACATTTTTGTATTTTTAACTAACTGTGAGTTAATTATTGCATAGTAGTGATTTTTTAATATTATTTCTACATACAGCTTATTTTATATTTAGTTATTTTTCTATTAACATCTTAAAAATAAAGGATATATCATTTTAATTTAATATAATAAATCTTGATAAAAAAAAATTGAAAAAATTTTTTCATATTTAATTTATCAAATTTTAATTGGAATGCATACAAATACGCAAAATACATTAAAACAATGCAATCGTTTTCTGAATTGTTGCTACATTTTTTTAGGATTATTCATTTCTTACTCGTTTTCATAAAAAGGTCAAAGAGTTTGAAAAAAATCGTTTGCTGTCGAATTCGGAAGATTAAAATGCTTTTTGCTTTCAAACAACTGAACCAATACCTGAACAGATAAAACGAAAATTCAAGCCATTTTTTCTTTAAAATTACACATTGACAATATCTTTTTTAACCTTACTTTTTATTTATTTTAGACCATCATACTATTTTAACTAATATTTGAGAATGAAAATGAAATTAAGTAAGGTTCCGGGATATATTTTATAATCAGCTCATGAATTATGCATTTATCATATCAAAAATATATGCACTCAACTTTTAGCATTCATGCACCTTTCAACAACGTAGAAAAAGTTAAAATGTATATTTGTTTTTTCCTTCTTAGAATGTTAATTTTATTCAGTAGCATTTCAACCACAGCGATTAAAAACACATTTATGTAAATATAGAGGTAATTTAATATCTTTTTATTTGCTTATTTGGAGGAGAAAATGGCATTGATGTGGTAGAAGCCTTTTTAGCATTGAATAAAATAAATATCAGGGAGTAGGAAATAAAAAAAAGAAATTATTAAATAGAAAAACTTGAAACTTTACTACATCTAAAATGTTCGCTTAGTTGAGGTAGTGAAAGCGCTAGAATATTTTTTTGTATTACATCAGTTAATATTATTGAACATATTAATCACACTGAAAACTTCACTATCTCAATTCATTGTACATATTAATTACTTATCATTATTTTTTTATTTATTGTTTCATATTTTGTAATCTCCACATTTTAATAATCAAACTAAATATTAATCTAGTACGAAGCTTCATCCATATTTTGAAAACTTGGTGATAAACTGTGATCTTCGCTTAAAGCAAGCGATGCACCAATTAAAGTTGAAAACGGCCCAAAATTAATAATTTCAACTTCACCAATTTTGCAACAAGCTAGAATTTCATTTTCATTGCAAATATTGAGAAATAACTGACACATTCACAAGAATTTTGTTTTAAATGATTCATTTTTATGTTATTAAGATTACAAAATGTAAGGAATAAAAAAATATATAATAGTGTTTTTACACAAAAAATATGCATATTTTTCATGAAATGACAGTATTTCAATTTTTTTTTCTTTTAAAGATAAGGCCACATACAGTGGCTCAAAGAATTGAGAGTACACCTTACGTTTACTTGATAAATGCGACTTTCAATATAAATAACACATTACCGGGAAGTGCAAACTTGTTTTTATTTTTACACATAACAAATGGTTTAATTTAGAGTGAAAATAAAGAAAAATCAACGAAACATTTCTAAATTGAAAATTTTTAGAAGCATTTTAAATAAACATACGCAGATTTTTGCCTCAAAAAATTGAGAATACACCAAAGAAATTTTTGCAATATCACGCATAGAAATAAAGTGTCACTATTAAATTGCATGTCTTTTGGCTGTTATAATGGCCTCTAAACGCCATGGTACCGATTCGACCGATTTTTGGTGGTATCTGAAGATATTTTACCCCATTCTTCTTGCACCACTTGTTTTAAATGGGTTTTTTTTCTAATTTTGTATTTTTGAACCACTTTTCCGGTATGGCCCACGTATATTCAATGGCATTGATGTCAGGGTACTGTGGTGGTGTGTATAACTGTTGTTTACAGTGAAAAAGACATCATATTTTGACGTTACGTGCATTCTGTTTGGGGTCGTTGTCTTGCTGGAAAATGGAATTTCCAACTAAACCCAAATTTTTACCACTTTCCTTTAGATTGCTGCTACCATATGGTTCATCCAACTTGTTGCAGAAACTTTTCAAATTATAGGCAGAAGTGTAAGTGCTGAAACTGTGCTAAATGCCATTAGACAAGCTGGATATAAAAGTAGTATTGTTAGAGAGAAACCGTTCATCAGCTTGCAAATTCAGAAAAAGCATTTGAAGTGTGCAAAAACTCATCAATTGAAGACCAACAACTTTTGGTAGAAATCTATATTTAGTAATGAAAGAAACCTCAACATTTTTGGCAGTGACAACCATCTTACTGTTTGGAGAAAACCTAATACTGCTTTGTATCCAAAAAATTTACATCCTACAGTTAAACATGATGGTGATTCCGTGATGATTTGAGGTTACGTGGCTTCAGCCGGGGTAGGAAATTTAATTTTTATAGATGGCATTATAAATGATACGGTTTAATTGGATAGACTTCGCAGCAATCTAAAGAAAAGTGCTAAAAATTTGGGTTTAGATGGATATTTAATTTTCCAGTAAGACAACGACCCCAAACAGAAGACACGTAACTTCAAAATATGGTGTCTTTTTCATTGTAAATAGCAGTTACACCCACCACCACAGTACCCCGACATCAATGCCATTGAATATTCGTCGGCCATACCCGAAAATGTGGTTCAAAAACACAAAATTAGAAACAAAATCCATTTAAAACAAGTGGTGCAAGAAGAATGGGGTAAAATATCTTCAGATACCACCAAAAATGGGTCAAATCGGTAGCATGACGTTTAGAGGCCATTATAAGAGCCAAAAGACATGCAATTTAATAGTGACACTTTATTTCTATGTGTGATATTGCAAAAATTTCATTGGTGTATTCTCAATTTTTTGAGGCAAAATTCTGCGTATGTTTATTTAAAATGCTTATGAAAATTTTCAATTTAGAAATTTTTCGTTGATTTTTCTTTATTTTTGCTCTAAATTAAACCATTTGTTATGTGTAAAAATAAAATCGTGTTTGCACTTCTCGGTAATGTGTTATTTATATTGAAAGTCGGATTTATCAAGTAAAAGTAAGGTGTACTCTCAATTTTTTGAGCCACTGTATATTTCTTTCTTTTAAAGTCATAGATTATCTCTACCATGCAATTGAGGAAAATATCATATAATTTTTACAAAAATTAATCTAATTTTTTGATGAATTTATTTTCTTAATTTTAATTACAAATCGAAATGGGAAAAATTTTAAAAAAAAAATGATTTTGAAAATAAGAATTAAATAACGATTTTTTTTCATCACTTGCATAAAATAATAAGATATTCACGTAATCGTTTACATTGTAATTCAAAATACAAAATGGAAGTCTATGTTTTTGGAAACTCAGTAATATAGACAATCGTTTTCATTAAAAGAATAAAGTAAATGCATATTTTTATAACGTTCAATTAATATATTTTTTTATGAAATATTTAACCTTTGAATCACAAATCTAACTATTTAGCAGTTCGTTAGTTTTTTTGTTTTTTTTATTGTCTATTATATGTTATATATAATATTGAGAAAAAGGAGGTACACAATTAGCAGCAATTTCCTTAAATTTAAAAAAAATCAAAAGGATCTTTATTTGATTTTTTTAATTAGAATATAAATTTAATTTAGGGAGAACTTAATAATGCATATCTGCGAAAAGTGGATGGAATATTCTATATAATTTGACAATTTTATATTTTTAAAATTTTTGGTAGGACAAGAACTTTGCTTATAGGTGGTATTTGTGACATTTAATGAAGAAACAGGCAATTCTAGTATCAGAAAAAAAAAACAGGTTAATAAAAATATTTAAAAAAATAGTGCTAATTCGGACAATTTTTGTATATTAAATATGTTACAAATTTTGTGGGATTTTTTTTTTTTCAGTATCGTTTGTAATTGAATCATTTGTTGTTAAATGTGCAGTATTAAATTGCGATGTAACATTTTAAAAATCAGAATAATGCATGTTAGAATATGGGGAAAATTAAAAAAAAACTTTTCTTTTGTGATATATTCAAATTCCAATATTTGTGCAACTTGAAAAAAAAATTCTTTTGTTCTTTTACATGTGATAATTAAAATGTGAAAAAAAAAAATCTGATTGCACAAAGTTCTAGAATATTTTTTCTGGCAATCTTCTTCATGAATACCCATATTTATCAAGATGAAAGCAAGAAATTTGAAATTAACCTCCATCTCACGTTAGCTTTGGACAAAAAAACTTTTTTCTCCATTTCTCATTAGGATGTTAAAATAATACTGGATCAATTCTACCGCAAAAATTAGAATAAAGAAGAGTTTCAATGTCTGAGGTACATTAACACAATTTTATTTGTACTTTTCTGCGAGAAAAACTTTGTTGAAGGAATTACTTCTTATTTAACGAATTACAAAGTGCACAGGGGGGGGGGAACTAAAAAAAGTTTAATCAAAAAGCATGAAGCGTGCATTTTTTTTCCGTGCTCTTTAGTTAAAAATACTGAAAAAGATCTGATTTTTTTTTTTTTTTTTCGTATTTGAAAGAGTTGGATTCTTTCACATTCCAGCTTGCAAGTTATTCGCATTGCAGGAAGCGAACATTTCTTTGTTTTCTTCGTTTCTTCTTGTTAAACTTATTTAATTTTACATTTTTATTACTTAACTTTTACACTTACACGTTTACATTTATTTACATCTTTATACTTTCATTACTGTTACGATTTTCTTATTACTTTACAGTCTTTCTTACTATGACCCATATATTAATAAGAAATAAAAACCATAATGTTATTAACATATTTAGAACATACTTATGGGGATAATTGAAAGAACAGAAGCGGATTAGATTATTAAGATATTGTTTGCCAACGAATTCTAAATCCCACGGAGCTGTTGCGCACGTGTTAGGATGGGTTTAATTCAGCAAAATAGGGGTGAGAAGAAAGAAGAAAGGAGGAGATGTTTGCATTTGACAATAAAGTAAATACCGGAAATGGCGTATATCCTTCCGTGTGTCACCCCTTAGTGAGATAGAACCGTCGAAAAGTGATCATCTCGGAATTCTGAAACGAACAGAAGAAAGAAAGAAGAAAAGAGAAAATGATTCTATTTTGAAGCAATTATAAACAATTGTTTCAAAATAGGATAATTTCCTCTGTTCTTCTTTAGAAAACAATTTATCTATCATGGATAATCGATGAATGAATTTTAATTTTAGTATGAATTTCATTATTAGTTATCAATTTACATGCATTACCTTTATAACAAAATTTTGTGTCATTAAGATTACTGGACTATTAATTAGGATTGAATCAGGGAGAACAAACTTGATTTGAAATTGAATAAATAATATGAAATAATAGAAATATGATATGGATAAAAATATGTTTATTCAGAATATTACTGAAATTTAAGTGAAATAGAATAGAATTGAACGAAACAGAATAGACGATATACTTAGGGGAAATTGGTAGGGCAGTTGATGCATGTCCAAATATATCTACAAATTTAAAAAAATATATCTTATGACTATCATGAAAATATTTTTTAAAAAAATGGCAGTGATTTTAGTCATTTTCTGCTCGATTTTTAAAATCTCTTTACAAGCCATACTTAGAAATTCATGCATTGTGTTTATAACATAAAGATAAAAAGCACTGTATGTTTAATTGATCATGCACAAGTGGTATTGCCATTATTTTACAACCTCAATGCTTGGGTGGCATTTTATTTTAATGTTTCTTGCCAGAAAAGTTATTTTTATGCTAAAATTATTTTTCACTGCAAGAACATGTATATATATTCTTTATGAATGGCAGATCATACTCCCCCTGTGTTTGGTGACAATTTTGGTGACTTTGAAGATAAAAGAAAATTTCTAGAAAATACAAAGGGTTTTGTGATATTTCTATGCGATACTCAAGATCCGGAGATTCCTCTAGAAAATTCCATATCTGTCAGGAAAACTTATGCTCAAAGCAAGAGAGACAAATCGAGTCAATTAATCGAATTCTCTATTTGAAATGTTAAAAACGGATTGATGTAGTAAATGTCTTCATAATATTTTTTAAAAAGGCATTTTCTTCCTTTCGATTCTTGAAATCTCAGTACAAGCTATACTTATCAATTCATACATTGTCTTTATTACATAAAGAAAAAATGATAACACAGAAAATATGGAGAAATAAACGATTTTCCATTTTTAATTTAACGAGTAATTATTTCTTAGTTGTAACCATCCAAATTAGGCACAACATTTCACTGTATACAAACATTTATAAATTGAACAGGCATCTCTCCATAGTTTTTAAATTTGAAAAGCGTTCCATCAAATACGACTTTCAAAATAAAACATTCCCAGAAACAACTCTAGAGGACATAAAATCGAACAGTTGGAAAATATCAACCACCAGACTGTGCCTCCTGGGAACATCAATTTTTCGGGCAACCTGGAAAGTTCAGACGATGCGCCTTTCAAGGATGCAATCAGATTTCGTTACGATGCTTTTATTGCGTCGTAAATCCGTCTTATGACACCTTCTCCTGAGATCAAGTGGAATCTAATTCCAGGACGTCTTCCTGGAATTCTGTTTGCGGATTTAAATGCCCTCCTCTTTGGAACTCATTTTAGACATATAAAGAAAAGAAGATTAATGAGTCAGAATTGATTGTCGTGGAAGCAGTAACAATTCTCCTGAAAATGAAATTTCAAATATGCTTAAAGAGTTGGGGGATTATCGACAGATAATTTTGGATGTTAGGTGATGTCAAAAGGTCTTAACCCTTAATTGGGGAGGGGAAAATTCAGGATTTCACTGGGGAGGTGAGATCTACGAGACCGCATTTTCTTTACACTCAAATTAAATTTTCTAATGAAATTATTTATATGCAAATCAGCCAATGTATACCTCATATACTTTTCTTGATGTGTAAATCTATTTTAAAAATATTTCAAAATACATAATCATTGAAAAATGTAACTGCGTTTGAACATATATTTAATACACATTACATGTTACATATTACAACAAATAATATTCTTGAAAAATCATATTTATTTTTCCAGTCTACAAGGGTATATAGAAAATAATATAATGGCAAAGTCAACAATTATATGAAAAATAAAAAAATGACAGTGGGTAAAAGTGATCCTTTTTTTTACCGACATCATTTCTATGCAGAGACTTGTAAACATTCGTGGTGCGGATTTTGAGGGTATATTACACATACACGTACGTACTAGTATAAAAATCAACTTGTAAATTTCGTGGATATTACTTTTGGTATATTAATATACTTTAGAAATTTTTCAAAATAAATTATCATTAGGAAAATTAATTATATTTGAACATGCAAATCAGAATCAGTCGAGTGCGAACTTTCATTGAAAAATATCTTCCGTGTAATTGTCCACATCACTAAAATCACTTTCTGCTTCATTTAAAAGTCTCAGAAGCTCTGATTCATAAGGGGATCAGTAGGTTGGATGATATTTCGAGAAGCAAGTTTTAGAACCATTTGCTAAGTCTTGTACAATACCGGAACACTAAAAGGGAAGTGCGGTCTCACAGACTTCGCGCAAAGTAATAGCTGAAATGTTTGAAAAACATTTGCTGAAACTGGTTGAAAATGTGCACGTGCCGTGAAGTTACAAAACAAGATTCTACAGGATCAATCCATTTGATTGAACTAAAACGGAATAGGGGTGACCGAAAGTTCATCTTTAGTAACACTAATACTAATAACCCTTTTAATATGCATAATGGTGGAAATTTTTGCAATTTCTTTTATCACTTTTTTTTATTGTTAAATATAGACAAGTGGAAATATTTAACTAAAAATAATTTATTATTAATAAAATTCATTTAAAAATCACACTTAAGAAAACGAAATTTTATTAAAAATTGTATCGAAAACTTTTTTACCATCTCGGAAGGAGTAATAAGTCAAAAAAAAAAAAAAAAACAACAAAAAAACACGCTATACTGTTAAGATAAAAATATTATAGCTCGCTTATTGTTAATTATTCTTGCTGTTATTGGAATGTATGGATAAGAGAATGGCGGATATCAGATTAACTTAGATAATAGGTTAATTATAATCCCCAGACTGTTTATCGGCGTAATTTTGTTGCTGGTATTGACATCGAGAACACTTTACTCCTGCTCTTGGGTTAGGCTCTAGGATCAATCGAAGCACTTTAGCGTGATCTTGAGGTACCCCCTTTTCCTTGCGACCTAGAGTTTTATCCAAGGAAGGCTGATTACACTGTGCTTTCGATTGTTGATCTACCACTTGAAAGTACACATGAAACTATTTCTCTCTCTTGATACTTTTGGCATAGGGGCTTCGGGGTAGAATACATTATTTTGTCGTATTAGATACTAGTCACTTCTAGTGATCGTTTGGCGGCCATTTGGATTATCATGTTTAATGGCTGCTAAACATTTTAAATAATTATTTTAATTAATTAAATTTTAATGGTTTTCTGAGCTTAGTATTTCAAAACAAGTTTTAAAAGATATAATTTATTTTATTTTAAGTACCTTATACCGTTTTGTTCACTGTCCTATGAATTCCGATATTTTTACTGGCTTATCTATATCTTAATTCTTTGAATTACATCACAAGAAATAGTATCATCATTTAAAAATGAGTGCACTTTTAAAATGATACAATCATAGTTACTTGTTCTTGAATTTGACCCTTAATTGAAAGCATTAACCAATTTCAAAAAATTTATTAATATCAAGTTTTTTTGGAGGGAAAGTAAGCAGAATTTGGAAAGCAGAGATGAGGAACGGTTTGAAATGTGGTTTAAATATAAAGACGTATGACAATTGTAACGAAATAGACATAAAGACAGCAACAAGCATATAGTTAAAAGTGCATAGATGCCATCTTAATGGTTCTCCGTGACGTCACGTATGTGACGTATCTCAGCATAACATTATCATACGTATGATGTCATCAAAATTTCTCGTCATTGGTTGAATATTAAATAAGGAGAAAGAAGGAAATTAAATATCGTGTAAGTTTCAACTGCAAATAATCAAACAATAAAAGTTATTTAATTGTTAAAACGATTCATTTCTCAAAAAAAAAAAAAAAAATCGAAATATCAAAAACCAACGCTGAATTAAAAACCATTCGTTTATTAAAATAAGATCCATTAATTGTTCGGAAAAATTTAATAAATTGATATTTTTTTTCTATCAAGAATTGCATTCTTCCAATTGCTTTCTCTTCAGGTTGATGTTGGTCTATTTTTTTCAGTATCCAAATGTTTATTTAATATATTTTTATTATTACAGATTAGAATTATGTCATGCTATTGTTAGATATCATAAGGTAACAGTACGATTTTCTCTTAGACGTATTTGAAATTTACAATTTTTATATCTAAATATTGATTTAAAAAATGCCTCAATCATAAATTTAAAGCAATTCTAGTGTCCACTATGGAATGAAATTCAATTCTTTTAACAGATTTGTTCGTTTACATCTGATATTCCTTAACATTCAACTATTAAATTTAAAAATGTTTATATTTTATATCCAGCTTCGGACACGAAATAAAATTTAAAATAAAAACGAGCTGTTATTTGTTTACTAAATATAAAAAAAATAAATCATTAATTTTGGAAATCAAAACAAAATTGTTAAAATCTCAGATGTTGTAGAACAATACGAAAACTAAATTAAATCAGCATTAATATGAAACAGAAAGAAACTTAGAACATTAATTAAAAGCCCAAAATTGATATTATAAATAACTTTTTAATGGTATTTAAATATTTAAAGCAACGATTAAAGTTCTTCTTGTTTTACTCTACATTAAAAGTTTTGAAGAAGATGTTGCTTTCTATATTTTAATACATTAATAAATGGATGCTGTTTTAAAATAATCTTCTTTTCTTAATGGTTATAATTTTACCAATGGTAGAAATAGTTTCTTTTATTTAATTTCAATCACGTTAGAACATTATACGCAACTATTAAAGTTCTTTTTATATTTTCTTTTAAAATAACTTTTATTATTTTCTCCCTTTTTTTTCTTTGGATCTAAAATTTAATTCCTCTAAGCTTTATTAATTGTTAAATTTACAACATATCTTTAAGAAGAATTTTGTTTGTATTTTAATTTCTCAGAGAGGAAACTCTGCAATCATAGAACACTGAAGAATACCAGAACCGCAGAACCTCCAAAATAGATTTCTACAACCATACAGAATCCTAATTTCATGCCGATGTTAATCTCTAAATAGCCATCTCTATCATCTATTCCTTTGATCTATCCGCTCGTTTCACATTTCAAGCTAATGGTGTGGTCTGGGCATTGCTGCATGAATTATTATCCCAGTTTGCTAGAAAATGTTTGGTCAGATCTTTTGAAAAGATACGAATTCAGCTTATACTTTGTGGTGTATACTAGATAAGAGCTAATTAAAATTTAAGTGAGACAGTTTATTTGTTAGATTTATTGTAAATTAAAATAAATTGCCCAGAATGAGTTTTTAATAGATAATTAATACTAAGCTAAAGATTGACACTCATAGAATAAATTTTTTGCAAATAAATTATTAAGTGTAAACATTTTTAAATAATAATAAATACCACATATAAAATAGAATCAAAACAATTTTATTTATTTTTATTCAGTTTTTGCAATACGTTTTTCCATAAATCTCACAGCAGTTAGAATTCTAAACATTATTTTTAAAAATAACACCAAACGATTTCACAAGACTAAAAACTGTACACGTACAGCAAGCTATAAATAAACATCATATTTATAATTAAAGTTTCAAACTTTTATTGAAGGAGATAACAAACATTTTTCTAAGTAAAAAAAAAACTGTTTAAATAATTCTTCCTTTTAAATCTAGTATTTAATAAGAAAGATAAATAGTTTGCTACATTTTCTACAGCAATACGAAAATGGCAGAAGGATTTTAACTTTTAAATTATTTTAACAAATAATCAATTATAATTTTAATATTTTTATTTCTCTGAATTATACTTTCTTACGGAATTTATAATGTTTTATATATAATTTTCACTTTACAAGAATTTTATAGATATTCTGACCGACTGAAAGGTCATTTTTTAAAAATAGTTTATAGGTATTTTTGTATGTAAATTTTTAAGAAATTATGATATCAGTTTTATTGGCTAAACTTTCTGTAAGCGTTTAAATTTCATAACAATATGAGACTAACATATCTATCATAAAAATTAGACAAATATTTATTCTTAATTTTAAATAATATTATAGGCGTTAAAAAGTTTCGAAAAAATATTTATAAAAATAAACTTCGTTCTTAGATATTTTTTAGATAAACTTCCAATGAACAGAAAATAACTGATTTTCAAACACAATATATAACTTGAAGCTACATATCTGGTTATAAGATTCAGTAAAATAGCACTTAAATACAAACTATTTGTTTTTAATTAATCATTTCTAATACACTATTTTGCATTACTATGCAGACCTTTCACAGTGTTAACATTTGAACTTTAAAGTTTATAAACTCGAACTCAAGTTATGACTTTAAAAGTTTTTCAGTTTCCTCTCTTTTATGATGAAGTTATTAATCAGACGCGAAGCGTTAAGTAGTTAATTATTTATGTAAAGCGTTTCCTTTCTTATTTGTGATAAAATATTTGGAAGGAATTTTCCAATACCAAAAGCAAAGATAATGAACTAGTATCGAATTATGCCTCAGATACAGCCAGCTTGTAAATGAAAAATACAAAGTAACTTCTCTTATATCTATACTTATAATAAAGCTCAATGTGTGTGTGTGTGTGTGTGTGTGTGTGTGTGTGTGTGTGTGTTGGCGCTCTACAGGCCAGGTCATTTGACATGCAGCTACCAAATTTGGTACATGTATACCTTAGAGGTCGGGAATGTGCACCTGGGGTCCCTTTTTTTGAAATTTTAATTAGAATTTTAATTATTAATTAAAAACTAACTTTCCCGCCAAAAAAATCTTCCATTTTAACCACCGCCAACTTTTCCGCCAAAATAATCTTCCATTTTCCCCAACGCCAAATGATTTAGGCTTTAGTTCTTTTTTTCTCCCAACAGTAATGAGGCTAGGGTTAAGATTTTTCGGTGGATTATTTCAAACGATTCTGTTTATTTTCTTAATGTTTTATGCATTTAAAATGAAACATTGTTAATTAATCCATGTTTCAGATTCATTCTGAAGTACTTTTGAATTAAAATAACACAGAATAAAGGAAATTAAAAATTTCTAATCCGCATAGCGTTACCCCAACTGGCGTAGAAAAAATCACGTATTTGCGTTACGGTAACTGGGGAAGAAAATTCACGCATGCGCATTCTGTTCTGATTGTTGCCATGACAACCGTTATCAATGGACGATTTAAATTATTTTTGAGTAAGTCGCATGCTTTCGTAAGTAAATTGTATTTATGTTAGTTATATATTTTTTGTATATGCTTATAGTTTTAAGTACATCGTTTTTTAAGTAGTTTTTTTAAAACCTGTTTTCAACCGTTTATTTTAAACGATTCGTTTTATTTTCTTAGTGTTTGATGCATTTAAATTTAAACATTGTTAATGAATCGATCTGCTCATAATGAATTTTAGAAAATTTTGTCGACAAACTCTTGAGATATTACATAAATTAAAAAAGATATTCTTTAGTGCCCATAAAGTTTAAACGCTGAGTGACTCTATTTTCAGTAATCAGATTATAAAAAAAATGCTTTGTTTCAGTAAAAAATATTATTATATTAATTGAAGATTAATTCTTTCCACTTTAATTTAAAGCATTAATTCTACGGGTGCTAACAGAAAATGAGAGATACATATTACGTTATGACTGAAGGCCTTATAATATTATGAATGAATTATATGACAATCAAAATTTGAAGTTTTAAAATATTTTGATGAAGAAGCTATTAAAGTTGAAATTGTGTAAAATATTAAATTATTAAAATTTTAACGAACATTAAGATTGGCGAACCGGCTGGTCGCCAAAGGCGGCTAGTATAATATAAAATGAAATTGCGCTATATTCAATTAAGTTTCGATACACTATCGAAATCAAATGCATTGCTCGAGAATTTTCTCTTTAAAATATTGTAGAAAATGACATTATTTGAAATTTTGAATGTTTTGTTAATCAAATTTATAATTTCCATAATTGAAAATTGTCAGTTTTATTTTTAGCAAACGGTTTTATAGATGGCACATAATTCATTCGGTCGAAGAACGGTGTTTATGTATTATTCAGTGGAATTATTTGTTAGAAATGTTTAGGAATAGCATTATAGATGATTTTATTTCTAATATTTTCTTTATAAATAATTTACTGCTAGTTTGTTACTATCGTTTTGTACATTGTAAATTACAGACAAAATACAAAGAAGGCCTAATTATATTAATTACGAGTTTAATATGTCCACATAATTAAATGTATGAATTTATTCCGATCTTCAATATAATATTTAATTCATAGTAATATATGGCTAAGAATAATTATCTCAAATACTTTTAAAGAAAAAATACATTGAATATTATTATTTTAAAATAAAGATTATAAATTCTTGTCATTATTTTTTATTATATTATTTATTTACCTCGATAAAAACTAAGTAAAAATGATTATAGACAGTGATATTACAGCAGAGAAAGACTTTATATTATTTTAAACAAAAGATCTAAGCTTTTGAAAAACATAGGGATCAAATTAAACACTAATTAAAACAGAAGGTCTAAAACTGTGAAAAAACATAGGGAACAAATTGTTATGAAAAAGAGAAATAAATATATTTTCTTTTACTGTAACTAATATGTATTGTGGTTCCTTTTGAATGCTACAAGCTAATGTCATTGCTTAGAATTTGATCTTTAAAATAATGATTTTTTCTTTCGAAAGAAAACTTATATGACATCACCATTAAAAAACAAAAGAAGATTCGTTAAATTCATAAAATGATCATTAATTACAAGTCTATTGTTTCAATTAAAATAAAACAACAGTTAATTACTTAACAGTGAGGCAATTTTCATACTTATTTTCTTATTTTTGTGTACATTGATAGCAAAAGTGTTGTGAATTATTATAAAATAAATGGCAACTATTAAATTTTTAAGAATCTGTTAACAATAATTTTAAATATAATGTATCCTACATTGATATGATATGTAAAATACTGCAAGAGTAGCTTAGTATACATTTTAAAACTTTCTATCACAATATCTTCTTTAAAACAACTCATGATAATTATTTTACATGTCGCGCTCTGCTTATTATTATGTCTCAAATTTTGTTTCTTACATGTCTTCAAACTAGTTATTATACATACAACATCAGCGAAAATTGGTGCTTTATAAATGATACGTGTCAAAATTACGACAGTTTTCTGAGATATTATATTTCTTTTCTTAAATCACTGTTTATGGGTAGTTAGTTCTTTATGAAAACAGTTTCCCTTGATGTGATTTTGTGCTATAAAGTATTTTGGATAACCGTCATGTCTTTATTTTGTTGTAAATTTTAATTTCCTTTTTGTTTACTAAAAACATGTACACATTATCACAATTACATTTTTGTTGTTATATTTGTCTTATATATAGTGAATGCTTTTTGCTCAAAAATTAGTTTTTATAATTATGTTTTTGGTAAAGGTTTTGCTGATAATTTAAATACATTGAATAACGATTAGATATATTAGAGAGTGCCGGCAGCTATCTCCTTTCTTTTATTTTTTTTGTAATATTTCCAAAATGTGCCAAGCCCCGGGAGGGCACCTCAAAATGAGGATGAAATGCTTCCGGTAGTGTGGTTGGATGTCGCCACTCTGGAGGGTACACAAAAAGGTGGGATATTTGGCTCCTCCTATCGATGACGGGACGTACTTCCTTTAGGAAAGGTTGTACCGTGGCCGGTGATGGCCCTTAGAACTCAACCACAGTTCCCTCCAGTGTTTCTGTTGCGGTGGTCCGATCACTCAGCATTTTTATCCGTGTACTTTCGGGCGGTTCGAAGAGGCAGTGATATGACTCACAAAATGTGCCTGTCTGTAGGCAAATAAGCCATCCTAAAACACGAAAATATTTTTAATTTATATAAAATAATATTTATGTGAGTTTTCTATACCATACTCCGTAATGATTACTTCCGGAAGGGTTGTACCGTGGCCGGTGATGGCTCTTAGGACTCAACCACAGTTTCCACCAGGGTTGCTGTTGCGGTGGTCCGATCACTCAGCATTTTTATCCGTGTACTTTCGGGCGGTTCGAAGAGTCAGTGATATGACTTACAAAATGTGCCTGTCTGTGGACAAATAAGCCATCGGAAAAACGGAAATATTTTTAATTTAATTTTTTAGTAATTGAAGTAATTTTTTTAAACAAAAAATGCAGAGTTGTAAAAGTTTTATATATATATATAAACGTGAGCTGCATCGGTGCCCGATAAGGAATAGAAATTCCTTTTCGGATTAAAAATAGGAAAAAATTAAAGCGTGAAAAATAAATATATATGATGCAATATTTCAGTCCCGAGTTTGGCTTTTTTCTGTTTCTATTTTTGTAATGCAATGCAGTGAACTGAATATAGATTTTGTACTTCATCATTTTTATCTGCTTTATACCCAAAAAACTAATGTAAGATTACAATTTCAGTACAAAGAGTATTAACAGAAAAACCATTTATCAAGCTTTTTGCAAGTTTTAGCAATCGTACTTAAATATCAATAGAAAAACAATAGCCATTCGAATCTTAAATTAATTCAAATCTATAACTCTGGCGATAAAATTAAAATTTCGAATAACATCGTGTCCGTCTTTTATAGGAGATTTTTGAAATAGTGTTTTCACGATCTTGTAGTCTGATAGATGAATATATTTAAAAAAGTGATTGAATATTAAATATAACTGCTATATAATATTATAACAAAAATATTAAAATTGAATGATAGACAAACATATAACAGTTGTTTTGGTCATAGAAAGTTCTAGATTGTGAAAACTCATAAAAATCAGGTGATCGAAATTTGTGTCAATCAGTAAAAATTAACTTTGTATACTGCGTATTCTTAGTAGCACTCATATATTGCACAATATTGTATCACATTAAACAATATTCAAAATATTGTATAATATTTTGCTATATTGAGCAATATTGTATAATTTTTTGCAATATTGAGCAATATTGTATAATATTTTGCAATATTGTATAATATTTTGCAATATTGAGCAATATTGTATAGTATTTTGCAATATTGAGCAATATTGTATAATATTTTTCAATATTGAGCAATATTATATCGTACTTTGCTAGTAAATAAAAAAAAATTCCTCTTTAAGAATGAAAAAGAATTTTTGACATACCATTTAATTATTCCCGAAACACCATTTAATTCCATTAAAAATTACTTATTTGTATACCGTTTATTAAGCCTTTTTCATTGTCTTCATTTATTTGATGCGCTTTATCTACTAAATGAAAAAAAAAAACTGCAAATTCAATGAACCAGCAGACACAAATAAAAAAATGTCATAAAATTCCACCTGCCTCTGTCTGACTGCAGTTGAAGAACGTTTTGCACATGAAGGAAAAAAATCCCTTTGTATGTAGTTAGTTGTGAATGTACAATGAATCTACGGACACGTTTATTTTAATTTTTATCAGTTCAAAAGTCCTTGTTGCAATTTATTTTTCTCAAATGAACGTCGAGAAAGAAAATTGGGACGCATTTTCATTAAGATTTCGAAAAAAGACTGTATGTAGGTCAAGGAAGGCATCGAATATATTTTTGACGAAAGTATTTTTTAGGGATTATTTCGATAAAAAATGAATGAATTGATATGCATATGACGTGGCAGAGAGAAAAAGAGAAATAAATAATGAGCTTTGCTGTTCAGAGATTTTTCTGATAGAGTTTTGGATAAAAGTTGATTGGACATTTTACTTGTATATTTAAACATTCAACGAAGTTTATATTGATTCTTAGATGTTTCACATTAATTCCGTATCCACATTCGCATGAAAATTTTAATCATTTCTAGGGTGTATTTTTTATGTCACATGGACTGCTACATACTTAAATGAGTTGACATTTTTTAAAATTAAATGCGACTTAATTTAATTGTGGATTTTGTTTTTCAAGCCATGAGATGATAAAAATATATTGATGCTCACTTCTAGTCCAAAGCATCGGATACTCATAATGCTATGATTTTAGGTTATATTAATAATTCATTTGAAAAATGCTCTCGTACTTATATATCATCAGTAATGCATACAAAAATGATTTAAATATCATATCAACATGCATGAATATAAGGATAATAACAAAAAAGATAAAAAGCGTTATCGTAAAATGTATATAAAACTCTTTTTAAAATTTATTAAAATTGGAAAAAAGGTTTTTGGGGAAAAATGATTACCATGATAATCTATTTGAAAAAATAAAAATATGTATTGTAAAAACAGTTTTCATGAATAAATATATTCCGTAAATATTCAGTTGAAAATTCCATGTATTTTTATTTAAATATGTAATCAAAAAAATTGAAAACGCCATTTCTTTATGAGGATCCCACCCAAGAAGTGAGCACATGTTAATATTGGTAGTTGAGACATTGAACTCTTGTCAGGCGTTTTTATTATAATGGTTCGACCATTTTGTATTGTGTAATCGTCAACAAATTCTAACTCGAAATCTGGAGATTCTTCATGATTTCCTGAATCTGAGAAATACATTTTTGGAATTATATCTGGTATAGTTGTGTCTATCTGACTAAGAACACACTAACTCGAAGATGCTTTGAGCTAGACGGATGAAATTTAGTCTAGATACACCAAAGTTTTAGATTTTTATCAAAATGTGAACCCATTAAGAGGAAGCCCGTATCTCCCAGTACAAATGAACTTGATAATAGCATATTATTGAGATCTAGATTGATAACATTTGCACACAAGGTTAGCATTTTAAGTATGGATCTGCATAAAATATGAAACCAAATTGAACAAGGGATTGACCATGTCCTTGTATTTGCTTTCGAAAGAACTTATATGAAGATGCTAAATAAATGAAATTTGGCATGCGATCTTGTGACTCCGATTGCCTTTCTACGTTTAACTTTTTTTGGGTCGAAAAATAAATGTCATCTCAGATATATATTTGATTTCCTGTTTATTTTTGTGCATTAACCGTATCCCAGTGATAAATCGCCTACGATCGTATACTAGATTCAGTAGAACTATCAGATTTAATTTATTTGGTTGAAAAATGAATAGCATCCTAAATATGTATTTGATTTCCTGGTATCTATATATTAATTCCAGCTGTTAATCGCCTAAGATCACACACTAGTTTCGGTTAAACTGCTAGATTTACGTCAAAGATCGATATTTCCCAATTATTGTTCACCAGTGACATGCAAAACATTCACAGCAAATCGATATTTCCCAATTATTGTTCACCAGTGACATGCAAAAAAATCACTGCAGATCGATATTTCCCAATTACTGTTCACCAGTGACATGCAAAACATTCACAGCAGATCGATATTTCCCTATTATTGTTCACCAGTGACATGCAAAATATTCACAGCTTTGCTCAAAGTCTACAATTTTATGCGGGGGTGGGGGTGAATAACTTTTTTATTTAGAGGGTATGGGAGGAAGTATTATTCTTTTCGCTGCTTTATTATGCATATCGCAATTATAGATAAATATCAGAATGCAATAGATATTATCTTAGTAGATTCTTTGTCTCAGAAGAATGCAGACATGTATTAAATACCATTTGATGCATAGTTGCGAAAATAGAAAACAGCCACCCAATTTTATTTTGCCATTTTTATTCGTAGTATCGTAAAAAGAGTATCACTTGAAAAGGCAGAATGTACTTTATATTTTAATTAAAAATGTAATAAGTAACCATCTATATATTTAAATAAGAGCAAGTTTGAAAACTTCTGTGGCAACACCCATTTTTCTTATCAAATTTTAAAACTACATCAAAAGGTATTTCCGGAAACCAAGTTTCATTAGTTTAGCAAGGATGAAAAAAAAAATATTATTACCGACGCCTAGATAATATCGAAACCTTACTTATTTAAATATGGAAACCACCCCTTAACAGAAAATGCCAAGTATCTCCCAACGTAATCATAGTATAATAACAAAAAGTTGTGCTCCGGGTATTTATTCCATAGGAAATGAATTCATGACATTAAAAAAGGATGTTGTCCTAGGAAATTTCAAAGTTTGTACAATTTTAAATATGTAGACAGCCCCTGTGAAAATTATAGACATAAAATATTTTTAAGTATTCATTTTTACCTTTAAAATGGTACTTTTATTCTTCACATACGAAGATCTATTTCAAAATAAATCTAAGTGGTTGCTTTTTTCCACCACTGTACATATTTGCCTTTCTCATGTCATAAAGAAGTTAACAAAATTCGTTAAATTGTGCTTAAAACAGAATCAAAAATAATCCTCATATACTCTATTCAATATTAGCATATTCTAACTGATTTGGATATTCAGTGAAACACAAATAGTTTGAAGCTGAAAATTCTTAGATAACTTAAACTTTATATGTAATGAAAATATATTCCTAATTGTAATATAATAATTTTGCAACAAGAAATCTCCATGTTCTTTGAAATTTTATAGAATTAAAATTTAGTGGAATTGTAGAAATTTAAAATGTTTTTTTTTTTTTTTGAATTACGGTTTTTAGGCATATAAATAAATAAATAAAAAAACTGAAATCAGTTTAAAACTTATCGTGTCAATATTCCTTTTAAAATAATGAAGAACTAATAATTTTTCAATATTATCAAAATAATTAGATTTTATTTATTTTTTTAATATTTTGCTGCCTTATATCAAATATCTATATCTAGAGCCTTATGTTCTAGTACATCAAAACTGGAAGAATATGAGCAACACTTAAAACAAAAATTAACTAGAATCTAAAAGTATTATTGTTAAAATTAATCATTCAATATTTAGAATATTTCTGGCAGGGTAAAATTTCTCAAATTTCGAACAATATACGTACAGAATCATTGTACAAGTAATTAAGTTTTCTTTGATGTTTCGGAAAATACAGCTTAAAGATTAATTTTAAAATACTAATAGAAGAAACAACATCAAATCTATGATTAGAAAATTATGAATCAAGTTCTAAAGACTAGAAAAATTAAATCTAAATTTATAAAGATTCTTCATGTAAAAGCAAAACAAATTCATTAGGAAATTTAAGAATATTTATAACCAATTCAAAGACCTTATTGTAATATAAAGTGAGCCTTAAATAGTTTCAGAAATGTTTCAAGACTGTACTTATCATATTGATATCACTTGAATAGATATTGAAATTCATGCGAATTGAAAATATGTTTGAAAAAATAAATAATAAATAATAAAAAAATCTAGGTAATCTATGAAAGTGCCTTCCAGAAATTCGTAGAAAATTCCTTGGAAAGTGTTTTCGTCTGACATCCTTGTAGTTTTATTTCATATTTTTATTTTATAAGAACAGTCGTGACGATATGAAATTGCCTCGCTGAAATTGAAATGCTATTTAGTTATTAATATAAAGTTAAAAAAAAGAAGAAGAAATATATATTATATTGGTATTTCAAAAGCACTCAATTTATCTATCTTTATATGTAACACTGACGTGCATGACACAAAAATCACTCTTATTACTTATTGCCGAATGGCAACAGTGAAATGCAAACAAATCATCATATGAATTTCAGACTGCGATCGATCATTTTTATAGATGGATTGAATTCAATGCATCCCTAGACTAATTAATATAACTATCAAATAATGTTAGAAATGCTCTGGAAATATATCATTTCACTACATAATCAGTTTGAAGAAAGAAGATATGAAAAAAATTAAGAAGTAGACTTCACACAGAAAATTTATTCGAGTACAAAAATAGATTTAATTCTTGCCAAATGAATAATATTTCTGACTTGTCTAGGAAAACTAAGGCCAATATATAGCAAAACAATTATCATATAAAAATAATTTTTACTAAGACTTAATAACTACGGCACGATACTCATATACACGCGAAAAAGAAATTGAACGGAAAAGAATCTAATAGGGCGGGAATCAAGGTCAAAGAATGACGAAGAATTCCGGAAATGCGCTCAACCTTCCGCGTCTCACCCCTAAGAGAGATAGAATCGTCGAAAAGTGTTCCTCTCAGAATATTGAAACGAACATTAAAATATGGTGTTTCATTAAGATATCTATATCTTAATGAATACCATATTTTAATACATCAAATTAAATAATATTACTTCAATGCTATTTTCCCAATTTTTGATATTGTATTGTCGTCTAGAATAACTATTGGAGGGCCCTAAAGAATTCGTATGTTCACTTATACGCAATTCCTCAAATTTATTCACTTGACTTTTTTTTTTTTTTCGTCTTTTAACATTATTTCATTTAGTTCGTAGGAGAATTTAAAAAAAAATAATAATACGGTTTATTACCATCCAGAAATGCTTCGTGTGAGAATTACATCAGTTATAGAGAAGAATGAAAAAAAAATCTGGATTTTTGGGAGTATAACAGACAAATTAAAAATATAAAGAATAGAAGATGAAAAGGAATTTCATTGCATGTTGCACATTTATATAAAAAACGATAATTGTGTTTAAAGTCTGGAATAAGTGATTTGTAATTTGGTGAACATAGTACTGATTATTAAGCTTTGAAATTTTTCATATCGGGAAACAACTTTTATTGAATTTTAGATCTATACTTATACTATGCAAAATACCGCATTAGAAAATATATTGCATAGTATTAATAACAAACAATTGATTACACTTCAATTTGCCAAAGAATAAGACAAAAAATATTATTATCTGGGTCGAATGTTTATTAGATGTTTGTTAAGAAATCAGAATGATAAATTCTAAATTGAAAATGTTAATTCTTACAGTGTCTTTTTTACGAATAACCACTTACCACTTTTTTTACGAATACTTTTACATTATATTAGTAGTTTCCCACCATTTTTCCAACAATTTTATCTTCTTTCAAAAAAAAAAGTAGGATTAATATTATATATATATATATATCTAACAAATTCGAATCCTGTCGGCTCTTTAATATGTAACATTATTTTATATGAAGCAAGATGCAGTTTCACACACAGTGAAGAGACGTTTTACTTTTTTAAATTCTTTTTAATCCATCGGGAAAGCATGATTATTTACAAGAAAAAACGCGAGCATTGCGCGTCCGCCACAGCGCAGCACAAAAGCGGAAGTGGGGAAGAAGGGCCGAAATAAACTATCCCTCGCCTTATATAACCTTAGATTTTGATAGGGAAAATATTTCTTCACAGTGCTAATATATTAAGATTCTGATAGGGATTTCTGACGCATGTCAATCACATGTAAGGGAAACACATGGATCTTTTAAGAAAGAATGTGCTTACTGGACATTTTTTACCCCTTCACGCCGAGCGTGTGAAAGTATCGGCTTTTAGTCGATTCAGCAATTTTATAAAGCTTCTCTTGAATGAATTAAGTAGAGAAAGTGGAATTGGATTGGAAATAAGAGAATATTTTAGAATGAAGTTACTATGGGCTAAGTTAAGATAAAATCTTGAAAATTAATTAAATTGAAATTAGAGTTAAAATATCATTATATATATATATATATATATATATATATATATATATATATATATATATATATATATATATATATAATGTTCTTTTAGCAATTAAGATTCGTAATTCGTATTAGATATCCAAATCTAGAGTTCGAAAATTTAGATACTCGAAATACTTTATCCTTGTATACTTAGTATATTAGATTTTAAAAAAAAATCCACCAGAATTTATTTATTTTATATCCTATGAGACGCAGTGCATTTTCTATACTTCGGTTGTATCGTTATTATTTTTTCTATTATATATCACTTGAGAGAATATCATTAACTGTTTCTTAAAAATAATGCAATCATTTTCTAAAAGAAAAAATATTTTTAATTGAATAAATAATTTCAGCTAGAAATATTTTTTTATTTATTTAGCATTCAAAATTTAAAATAAAACGAATAACATCATGATATAAAAAAGCCCTTTAATATACCGAAAATATGATCTATTGCTCAAATAAATGCTCCTTTTATATTTATATCATGAAAAATCTTAAAAATGAGACATTAAATAACAAAAAAAAATCGTTTGCTTAGACGATAAACCTGCTGAGAATTGTCTAAAAATAGCAGATGAATCTTTTAAAAAGAAATGCCATTACTATAAATAAATCTCAAAGGATATAAAAACTAGAAGTTCAGTAAAATATATTTAGAAATAAGATGTCGAAGCGCCTGACATCAAGAGAAAATTATTTGAATAGTTTCTATCAAAAATGCATCAACTAAATGAGTTTTAAGCATTAAAAATTTAGATGAATTCTTCAGGGAAAATTTTTTATATAAAACGAAAATAAATGAATATTTTAAAAGAAGATGCGCAAAAATATTCTATTTTTAACATCTTGAAAATGATCTTAAAAGTAAAATTTTAGATTTTTTTAAAAATTTAGCTACGATTTGCTCGTAGAAGAACCCTTTTTTCACTCCCCAATTATTTATAATATATATATATATATATATATATATATATATATATATATATATATATATATATATATATATATATATATATATATATATACAGGAAATGATATATATTTAGTACTAAATTCCTAGACAATTATAGTTTATCTTCATTATAATTGTCATGATGAATAAAATATTTTCAAATTTTATTCAAGTTTCCGATATCAATTCTGAAAAATGGCATCACAAATGATGATTGACTAGACTACAAGCTGATTGGAAACCTCTAATTCATCTGAAAGCTGTTTGAAATTTTTCATAAGTAAATAATATGGAACACGAATGTCCAACCAACCAACCTGTAAAGTCGCAACTGCGGCCTCTGCGGTAAGGCGATTATTCCAAATTTGAGATCCGATTTCATTGATTGGCTTACTAATACTAACACCTCGTTTTAAGGGAACACTAGGGTTGTTTTGAGATTTTCCTCGTAATATTGAACCGAGGTCAGATGACGAGGATGGTAACGGAGACCTCCCTCTCCAAATTTCCAAATCACACCAGTGGGGGTGGGGTTTTGGCCACAACGGATTTAACTTGCACCAGACCAGTTTACATGGCAGGTCTTCGGTTGAATCGGGTTTCGAACCTGGAATCCTCCAGTGTTGCTTTAAAACGGGACTTTAATATAACTAAACTAAACTAAACCAAACCAAACTTGGAATTTCTGGAAACTAATCACGCATTTCTTTACCTGCGGTTTTAGTATCCTCAATTTCTTTCGAACCAATTGTTAAATATATTATTCTTTTGTGACAGATTTCCGTTATCGTCTCGTTCGTCAAGAACGAGGCTTAAAGCCGAGAGAATTTCGTCTTTTCTCTGATTTAAATAACTGGTAAGGACCTGCTCCATATTTGTTGCCACTAAAAAAAACTAAAAAATTTTCAAAACTATTTAAAACTTTATCTGCCAACACTAGTGGCAACATTCTTTGAGAGGCGAGACAGGAAAACTTGTCAGGACAAAATGCCTGAATTTTCAAGGCAATTATATCAAAAATCTGCTATATTAATGCATAAATTTTGTTAACACACTCATTTTGTCTGATGTCTTTTTGTTTTTATGTATGATCCAAAGGAGTTTGAAAAAGAAAGACACCAGCTTGCGAATATCATAGTCTTCTCGGATTCATTGTGGATTTTAAAAGAAAATTTCACCTAATTTTAAATTAAAATTGCTGAAGAATCCTACTTAAAGAGAATTTTGTTCAAAAATCTAATTTTGTGAAAATTATCTACAGCTAAAGAATAATCATTTCGTGGCATGGTGAGTCAGATCGCAAGTCCCTTCGTAAATCAATAATTCCCAAGTTTTTTACTTTCTCATATGCAGTGAAGAGAAAGTATAGTCATAATCAAAATTTTGATGAATTTTCGCGTTTTAGGCCTCCTTGAATTATAAAAATACATTTTTGGGAAATGTCTGTCTATCTACCTATAACAAAGATAACAAAAAAGATTTGAGCTAGACGGATGAAATTTAGCATAAAAATGTCTAACAAATTTTGAGTAAAATCTATTCAGAGAAAGTCCGTATATCCAGCTGTTTGAATATGTGTTAACACAATAATTATAAAACGAAGAGCGCTACATAGATAAGACTTGGCACACTGAATTAATATTTATAATGTAGACACTTGCCAAGTTTTAAACCACAACCAGCTCTGAGTTGACTGTATGTCTGTCTGTATTTTCAGAAATGTGAAAATACGATAATACAATAATGCTTTATCAAATTAGGTATGATATTTCTTTTTGACTACAATTGTATTTTTTGTGTCAAATCTTTATTTCAATCGATTAAAAAAATGTATCTAAAGCTAATGTATCTAATGTAAATGTATTTAAATTCAAATTTCGGATACTATTAATCACATACCGTGGATTAATCGCCAAGGAATAAGCCAAGGTTGGCATGATAGATTCAGTAAAAATGCTAACTTTGCGCCAAATATTAATATTTCGTAATTATTATATGCCAATTTCATGGCGTCCTCTGTCATGACAATTTTATTTGAGATTATGCGAGGAAGTTTTGGAAAGACCCTTTCCATTAAGTTAAAAATACAATTTTAATCACTTTATAGACTTCATAAAAAAGTTTTAATTTTTTTTCTATATTATAAGCGATTTTAAAATTTAAAAATGTTATTCATACCTCTAAACAATTCAGAAACACTCTGAAATCTAAATATTTTCAATTTAATAACTAATTTATCTAAATTGGAGCAGCTATCTAAATAAGATAGCGGCTCCAAAATTGGAAATTATAAAAGTCACAGCACTCGATAACAAATTTTTAATTTAATTCGATTTCCTAGTTTAAATGTCCTCAAGGCATCTCTTATCATCATTTGTCCTAGATTGCAGATATTTGATTCTTGAAAAGTTTCATTCATTCTGTTTTCATTCTGTGTCTTGGAAAAGATTTAAATCCACAAGGCAGTCACAGAATTCTTTTACTTATTCCTTTGTCTGCGTTAAACCACTTGAAATTCTAATTAGGAATTAATTTGTTCTTAGAAATATCAAGATCCGTAATTTGTTTCATTTGTAATGAAACCACTTGAAATAAGGAGACATGAATCTTTAGATGACTTCGGGCTAATTTGAAACATTGCCGTATCTCATTAAAGTATCTATACTTATTCTCTGTGCCTATATTTGAATATAATTAGATTCCTTTAAAGTCTGTTTCGAATTCAAAACATTACTTGAAACCGTAACAAAGAAAATGGGAAAAATGGCTTGATTATTTCGTCATAAATATTTGTAGATATTTATAAAATAATCTTAAAAGCAAATATTTTGTTTTTTCCCTCTAAAATATTCAAAATTAACTTATAACTTTAACAGAGCAATGCTTGTAAATATATATAAAAAAAATACGATATATAACGACTATAACGTTTTGGATCAAATCGTTAAATGAGGCACATAAGGCTATGTATACATATTTGTTAGGTTTTTGTATATATATAGATAAGGTAAATATATTTAAAGTTTTGTTTTTTCCCCCTAAAATATTCAAAATTACCTTATAACTTTAACAGAGCAATGCTTGTAAATATATATAAAAAAATACGATATATAACGACTATAACGTTTTGGATCAAATCGTTAAATGAGGCACATAAGACTACGTATACATCTTTGTTAGGTTTTTGTATATATATAGATAAGGTAAATAAGATATCTAAAGTTCTGTTTTTTAAGTTTATCTAAATAGGTGTATTTCCAGAAAAAATTTCATGTGATTTACAAGCACGATTTCACACGCACACACACATAAAAAACATTTTTTATAGCTAATTATTAGAATAAGTATATTCAACCTTCCGCTTTTAAGTGTGGGCATAGTTTTTGAACAACATGAATGACGTATGTGTTGCGGATCCTCGGTTCGAGTCTTGCTTTTAACTTCTTTTTTTACTTACGTGTATATGTTTAATATTTTTGCTTCTTAAATTTATCTATATAGATGTCTATCCAGAAAAAACGCGATTTTATACGAAATAAAATCATTTTTCATAACTAACTATTAGAGCTGATTTCTATCTATTCTCATGCTTGACTATGTTTTATAGTCTCATCTCGCACTCGATTTGCCATGGTAAAACTGGGTGTAAGTTCAAAAATATAAGTCATGATAAAAAAACTGTAAAATGAATATTGTAATACAGTTAAATTTAGTGCATATAAGATTTCTTTTTATTTAAATGACCATTTTGTATGTAGGTAAGATTGAAAAATATTCATAAGTGATTCGTACCTAAATATTTTCTCCGGGAAAAATCCAATTTTAAACATACTCATACGCGCGCACAAAACGCACATAGACACAAGCACACACAAAAAAAAATGAAAAAAAAAATGAAAAGCGAAGCTTTGTCTTTCAGATATTGAATTATAAAATAGACAAGGCAAAGTAACATTACAGAAGAAAAAAAGGAAAGATTTAAAATAAAATAAGAAAAAAAGAAAATATTTAAAATAATATAAGAAAAAAAAGAAAATATTTAAAATAATCTAAGAAACAAGCAGAGACGCGGACAATGCACGTCCGCAGCAGCTCGCCACAAAAGCCGAAGTGGGGAAGAAGAGCGAAATAAATTCTCCTTCGTCTTAGAAAACATGAGACATGGAAAGGGAAAATATTTTTTTTTACAGTGCTCATTTATTATTAATATTCTGATAGGGATTTCTGACGCATGTCAATCACAAGTAAGGAAAATACAGGGATCTTTTAAAAAGAATGTGCTTACTGGACAGTTTTCTACCCCTTCACTCGAAGCGTGAGAATGTGTCGGCATTTAGTCGATTCAGCAATTTTATAAAGCTTTCTCTTGAATTAATTAAGTAGAGAAAGTGAAATTGGATCACGAAATAAGAGAATATTTTAGAATGAAGTTATTATGGATTAAATTAAGATAAAATCTTGGAAATTAATTAAATTGAAAGTAGAGTTAAAATATCATTACACATATATATATTTTTTAAACTTTCATTTCCAATTTTTCTAGCTGGCAAACAAGTTTTGGAGCTCCACCATTTTTGAGATGAAAATAAAAACCATGATTTCATAGTTCTACGTCAACCTTTTAAAAACGCATCTGCTGTCAGAGAAGCATACATAATAGTAATACAATGCTGGTAAAAGCAGTTAAAAATTATATGCGATTAAAAGATGATAATGAAAATTACCATGTATGCCTTATTTATTGCCTACGCGATTTCGAGCTTCAAAACCCCCTAACCAAAACAACATCATGTTCTAATATGATAAAAAAAACAGAAACGATTTAAAATATACATCTTTCTAATTTTCATAACTGGCAAAAAGTTTTCATACTGAAATTTAGATTAATTTCTATATTAAACTCACTTTTAGTGAAAGAAAACATTTTTCAGATTATTTCTCACTCACCATGTTTTGCAAACAAAATACTGAAAATCAAACAAGACAAATGAAAAGTTTTTATTTTATTTTTTTATTTTAAAATCAAAATGACTTCCCTCCATTAAAGAGGCTCATGTACTCAATAATTTGAACAAGTTTAATTCGATTAAAATACTGATATTTAAGTTTCGATCTTTACTTAATTTTTAAAGATAAGATGTCCAGATGTTCAGATAAAGATAAGATAAAGATGTTCAAGAAACCATCAATATCATTTCGTGCATAAAATATCTAATTACGTTTAGCACAACCAATATCCGAAACATACCACTTGCCCTAATGAGATGAGTTGTAATTTATATGCAGGGTTAACGCAATTATTTTAAAATATAATGATATGGCAATAACGATATTGAAGTTATGTGTTCTTTTGCAAAAAGGTCATATATTCAGAAATAGTGTTTGCCCAATTTAAGTTTGTAATTCATTTTTAAAAAAAGAAGATATATATGAACGTGATGCGTTGTCGTTAATTAATGCTATATTTGAAAGTGGTCAAATTAAGGAATGAAAATTAATGCACACTTTTTGATGAATTTGTAAACATAAACTCTTCAAATATTAATGATTTCAAAATGAATTCCGCATTATCCAATCATCAATTTGTCATAAATATCTATGGGGATTTGGTCTATTAATTTTGTAGACGTCTATGCTTCCGGAATTCGTAACCTTTCGCTTTCGCAACTGAGGCTCTGTCAGAATTATTTTGAAATATTCATGTAAAAACATACATGCTGCTTATACGATAAGGGTTAAATCCCAGAAACGCCATATGTGGATATTTCTAGCCAGACAATTGAGTAAACTGAAATTGATTTTAAAAAGTATAAGGTAATCGCATCAAAATTTTTTCAACTGTTTTAAAGTAAATCTCAAAAACTCAATTTACCATGAAATATGATCAATAACTCATGAAAAATAACAAGCTAATCTAAATACTATTATGGAAACACGTTTGATGCTCAGTTAAAATATAAATAAAAATATATAGCTTTTTTTTAAATTTTTGAAAAATATTTTCCTATATGTTTTCCATTACACTTTAATTCCGTATTTGTCAAATTACTTTTTACAGCTTTTGAATCAAGAAGATTATCAATTAAATTTCCATGATACGAATATTATAAAATTCTGTGAAGAGAGTTTAAAGAAACATTATGGCATCATGATGCAAACGATTTTCAAAAAAAGGAAGTCACGTGTTTCATTTCTTCACGCAGCTGTGTTTTATTTCTGAATAGTAACAGCAATAGAAATGTCAAAATAAAATTTATGGTACACTTTTTAGTTTCATAATTATTTCATTATATTTTTACAATAATTTAATATGGCGGCTTTTTAATAGGATCTTATCAAACTTTTTATTTCTTCTTTCGAGAAATGTATTTTTCTTCGAACAAATGAGAATGTCCCTTAAAAAATCATTATGAGTTTTATATGGTCAACAATTAAAAAAAAAAACATTCGTTTTTATTAACTACAATTTAGTACTACTGTTGTTGTTGTTTTTTTTTTTTCATTTATCGATTAACACTAGGTTTACCAAGAGAGCGTTTTGACTCCTCTGAGAAAACTTTTCGTTAATTCTCTTCAGAAAATTATTGCCGTATTTTATTTTAATTAATTTTTACTTCCATTTATAAGACATATAGTCTAAAATCATATCTCTTTCTTATTTTTAGTTTCGGAAGAATGTATATAATATGCCTACTTTCATTTTGACCATTCGAATAAATATTGTTTAGAAAACATACATTTATATTTAAATATGTAATGGCTTGATAGGGAGGCACATAGATATTGGTACAAATATAAAAATAAGTATGTGTTAGAAAAATGTGTGTATATAAGAAGCAAGAAGACGAAACCGAAAGTCTGTCAGGTAGAAACTATTATAGTTTGTTTGTAAGAAGACGTGTCAGTCAGTGTTTTAGTAGAAAATGATTATAGAAGAAAAGAAAATAAACACTTTTTTTAGTAAATAAACACAGAGGAATTACCGTTTCATCACACCACTCCTTAATACATATATTGAAATTCTAAATTTTTTTCTACTTTAACTTCATAATAGATAGGTTAATTTATATATTTTCTAATTAAATAACGAAAGGGGACATTTTGACCCCTTTCGTAGAAATAGGTATATGCCAACTCATGGTAAACTTAGTGTTAAGAAGCTAGATGTTCCTAAAATTCATTCAAAGATCTTCACCAAACTGATTTCTCTGAATCTACCAAAGAAAAAAGTCATCCGACTAAACTAGAACACCCACAATATTTATAATTTATGCAGTTCAAATATTTATAGCAATTCCTCCAGAAAAAAATAATCAATTACGTCATAAAATTAATCTGGCATTGATCAAACATTTCCGCCCACACTTGCGTTGGTATTTAATTCTTTTTATTATAATTAGAATGACGATAGGCCCTGCAGCAATGTAGGGTAAATAATTCAGTATTTTATATTTTATTTGAGTTTCATCAATTAATTTTATTTCATTTTTTGGTGGAGAATTTCAGTAGAAAATAAATTCATGAATATTTAACGAGATCCTTTTAGTTACTAATATAATATTAGTTCTTATAAAGGAAGATTTTTTTTCCCTTTTTAGTATAATTATTCGAAAAAAAAATACTGTATAAATATAAATGTTTTTTTGTTTGTTTTTTGTTTTATGAAAATATGACCAGTTTAATTTTCTACATATATTTATTTAATAAGAATTATTTCTAGAAATATGTATTCTATTTCTTTTATATTTAGAGTCAATTTGGTTTTAAAAAGATAGAATTAATTTCCATAAAGTAATTTAAATTCTTAACAAGAGAAAAGCAATTTGCTGAGGCTGTTAAACAAGGTCCTTTATTTTCTAAGAGCGAAACATTCTTTATCAAATAATTAATTCTATTGTTTTCATAGTTTACGTAAATATTAAAAGTGAAGAATTAATTCAAACATTTTGTTAATGCAACGAGCAATTTACAGTCTCATTTTGTTAAAATAAGTCGACTTCCTTATGAAAATGAATGAATGTTTTGGAATGATAGGTTCCAATACGGACGTTTGAATACGAAGAGAAATTAATATATTCCTAAATAGATAAATAAAATAAATCTTTTAAGAGAACAAAACTTCCTAGGAATTGTATTTCACTGTGTATTAATTCATGAATATGAAAACTTATAAACACAATAAACAATGCTGATAAAATTTGATCTTTCAACTTTTCATCAAATGACACATTTCTACCAATTTTTGGATGAATTGGGCCTATGGAATATGGCCTATTTATCCATATATGATGATGCTATAATGACCGAATATTATAAGTTTATGTCGCTGCTTATCTTAGTTATTGTGCTTATTTTCTCAAATCTACAGACCACCAAATTTTGACAAATTATATTTAAAATCTGATATAGTCGTAATGTTGCACTATTTCATCCATCTAGAGTCTTGCATTTTGGAGTTATTATGTTCATTTGGGCATATATAGATAAATAATCTTCCATTGATGGAATTTTTTTTCTTATATGTATGATATAACAATAAGTTTCTTCCTCATATCATATCAATTACATTTTTTAATAAAATTGTGCATTATAATTGATAGTTTTGATCAGATATAATCGTTTACAAATCAATTTATCTATAAGTTAGGTTTTCGTAAAAATTATAGCAATAATTCATATATTTTAAATGAAGGAAAGTACTGTGTGTTGCTTTTTTTTACTTCTCAAACGGTTTTATGTTTAAATACATAAAAGTTTTTAGTACGAAATAACAAAAAACTATTAACTAAAATTTCAGTCAATTAAAACTGATAAATTTAGTCAGTTTAAGCTTTTTAAATGGAATTTTATTACCATTAATGGAATTTTATTTTTTCAAAGAACGAAAATCGGTAAATTTTATTAGTTTTAATTCAAAACATCTGTCAAAGAGTGGATAGTTATTGCCTTTTCCTGGTGATAAAAAATGTCCGTTAAATCTTTAAAAAAATTCTAATTTAAGCATATGATTAAACAAAATTTGTTACATAACGAAAATTGCTAAAGCTCTAAATAAAAGATTACGATTATTTAACTGAACTTTTAATGGAATCGAAACTTTTTTTTTCTTTATTTCAGAAAACTATTTATTTTAAGCTATTCAGTTGTTTTTCAATCGATGCAAAATATAAAAAAATAACGATAAAGGAAATATGAAATAAATTCATTTGAGTCTACACTGTGTAAACATTACGTTATATAAATACTAATAGAATGAAAAAAAAAAACTTATTCCAAGAATTTTTGTTTTTACAAGTCTTTTTTTCTTAGCCCTTTAAAGGGCCATTTTTTTTCTAATCACATTATGTTAAAATATTTTTAGGCTTGAAATTAGAATAAGAAAAAGGATTCATTTAGCTTATTAAATAAATTTAATTTGATTAACTAATTTATTTGGTTAATTAACAATTAAGTAACAAATCAAGACACGCCATTTTGTGTAAGATAAAGAACTGAAGCATCTAAGTTTCTGTCTTTCTAAAAAAAATTGTCGGAACTGATGCCAACCTACAAAATTTCATACAAATATTGATAAATTTGGTGGGAAGCATACTTTCAACGGCACTACAAAGGGTTCAAGTGATTCTGAAATACGATTTTGAATTCTACTTTATATTTTTTGAATATTATTAGTTATATAACAAAAAATTCTACTGCTCAAAACACATAGCTAAAGCTTATAAAAATAAAAACACATTTATTTATTTCGGTCGCCATATTAGTCATTAATTATTTTAAGAAGTTCTAAACTAGGACTTTAGCTTTAAATGTTTAAACTAATAACAGTTTCAATAGTACAAAGATTTAACTTTACAGAATCAAAACTAATTCAAAGTAAGGGCTTGTCTATGCAAAGTTAATTTGAATAAATTTAATTACTTCCGAACAAACGATCTGTTTCAGGTGATTGTAAATTAGTTTAACGAAATAGATTTGGCTTTACAAAGACCGCAAACGATAAATTTCCGAACCGCAATAAAACTTGAAAGCTAAAGTGTTAATAAAAGGTTCTGGTCTAGTTTGGATTTTGGTTCGATTGTAGTCGCTAAATATTTCAAATATACGGTAGTTAAATTTAAAATCTTGAATTTAAATTGTTCGAAATTCTACCGAGGATATTTTTCCCTCGAATTTCTTACAATCCGGAGTCTTTTTACTTTTTCTAATACTATGTATACAGAGAGAATTTATTTCAATTGTTAAAAGAATTTGATATATAATAGGACGAATCCCAACACTTTAGAGTTTTTCTAAATTTGAAAAATACATTTTAGTAATCATGTCTGCCTGTCTCGCTGTATAAAATTAATTAAAATGCTTAGAACTGGTGATACGTTATCTTGTATGCTATATTACCTCAAAATTGTAGAATTCTGTCAAATTTTGGGTAAATTCTGTGGTATATCTGTGTGTACGAAATATAATATCAATAATAATGTAAAAACTTGAATGATGAAGTTTTGTACCTACTTATATCACTCGAGTTTAGTTATATTACTTCCCGTTTTAAAGCGACACTAAGGCTGTTCTGGGACAAACCTCGTAGTTTGAACCACGGTCAGATGCAGAGGAAGGCACCTAAGTTGGCAACCACTCATCCAACTTCAACACCAGACCCGCTTACACGGCGGTTCTTCTGTAATATCGAGTCTCGAACCTGAAACCCTCCGGTCCCGAAGCGGAGATTTTACAACCAGGCGGCCCCCATTATGTTATTAGAAATATAGATAAGTATTCAATTTTAGAAGTTCAGAAGAGTGACCAATACCCAATCTATATATTGCGACCGCGATGGCCTGATGGGTAAGGTTTCGGTTTCGGTTTCGGTTCCGGAACCGGAGGGGTTCAAGTCCCGATTCTACCTTAGAACCGTCATGTAAGTGGATCTGGTTTGCGTTAAATCCATCGGGACCAAACGCCTTTTCTTCCGTGTAATGCGGAAGCTAGGAGAAGGGGGTGCCTCCTCAGGTACCATCCTTGCAATTTGACAGCGGTTCAAATTTAAAAAGTCCGTTCCAAAATAGCACTAGCATTGTTTTAAAACGGAATGTTAATATAACTGAACCGAACCAATTCGTATGTAAGTAATAACGACTATTAAAATATTTAAGACTTCTCTCAATGATTTTGGATATCAAACAATATCACCAAAATTATAGATTTTAATTAAAATTTTTACTCAGTTTCTTGAAATGAAAAACAAAATCCGAAATTAATAATCATTTATCATCATTATAATCAGAAACACAAAATATGGTCGCAAATAATATATTATGCAACTATAGGAGGGAAGATCACTAATGCTTCGAGCCTTTAATGTCACTTTCGAGATTTTAATCCATACCTCTTTACTTTCTGAGTCAATTGTCGTCCTCGTCATCTGACCATGGTTCAAAATTGCGAGGTTCATCCCAACATAGCACTAGTGATTTTTTTTAAAACGGGACGTTAATACAATTAAACTAAACCAAATCTTCTTCGCTGGTATAATTATTTAAAGATGAAAATATAACTAACGGTGTATTCATGGTTGACTTGACCATTTCATTTAATTCGCACATCTTCAAGAACTTGTGTTATCGTGTTCAGAGATAGATGTATTTCCAAAAAAGTGCTTTTCTGATTCATTAGAGGGGGGGGGGGTTAAAAAATTGGAGAGTTTGATAAAATCTCCAGGTTAAATTTTGTAAAGAATAAATTCTTTTTATATAATTCACTTTAGAGGAAGTAACAAAGTATAGCAATCAACAAAAATTCAAATTTGAATATTTGGAAGAGTTTCCACGCCTTGTGTCTTTCTTAGTATGAAATTGAATAAAAAAATTGTTTTGAAATTTCGTGTGGATTTGTCTTTGTTTTCTTTAAACAAAATGGTTAAAAAAGTGGAAAAATGGAGGCAAATAAAATCTGTTTTTTTCTCCCAGAGGAAAATAATTGGGTTGCATCTATTTCATCTGTCGAAAATTCATTTGTCTTTTTTGTACTTATATACATGCAGAACTAGACGATGCAACATAACAAATAAGTGAACTTTTTTATATTATTTTGACTCAAAAATTTAAAATCTGTAAGGGGAAAATAATTTTGAAAAGTGGAGAGTGTGATGAAATCCCGAAAATTTACATTAGAGAAAGTGACAAAAATGGCAATAATCAAAAAACGTAAATTTGAATATTTAGTAGAGTTTTCATGCCTAATGTCTTTCTGAGTTCGAATTAGAATAAAAAATTAGTTTTGAAATTTTGTGTGGGTTTTTTTTTTATGTTTTTGTAAACTTTTGTAAACACAAGAGTTAAAAAAATAGAAAAATTCAGACAAATAAAATCTGTCTTTTCCCCCAGACGATGATTGGGTTGCACCTTTTGTTTTATCGATATTATTATGTTAAAAGTCACCGATGTCGTTTCGACACCGCGATATAAAATATATAAAATAATTGTAATAACTAAATAATTACAGGACTACTGTTCAGTAGGGTTTTGTTTTAACACTCTTTTTATATTATTTCAAGTAATTATCAGATATTATGACCCTTTATATCATAAAAAACTGTAACAAAACTAATTGTTCGATTTTGTAAAATGAAATAAAATAATATTATTCATAAATATAAGTATAATAAGCAAAATCGTCATTTTTATGCGAATGCAAGTTTTTTAACCATTATTTATCACCACTGAGTTACGACATTTTATGCATAATTTTTTGTACATACCTCATTTGCAATGGATACAGTGATATTCAACTTTTTACTGTACATTTTCCGCAGACCAGTTGACTGCAAGAGAGAGAGAAACAATTAGTCACAACAATTTTAGAATAATTGATTCATTTTCGATGTGAACCGAATAACGCTGCATTCAAGGTCAAACAAATATGTGATAGTACTTTGGGAAATTTGGTTTACTTATGGTATCTACATACGACAGCTGTTTATAATGATAATTTGTTTTGGTGTCGAAACGACATTAGCAGACGTTCTAGGTATATTTAGTTGTAAAATCTCTCCTATTTAACCTAGAAACACAAAACTGTTTCTATGTAATCACCATAGAAAATTATTAAAAGTCAGGAAAATTTTTCAAATTCCCTGCTAAAATGCAGAGGAAAACAAACTAAACAGGTTTCGGTTTCCGACCGACATCAACGGACGTTTTAGTGTTAAAGTTGACGATATATATATATATATATATACAAAAGCATTAGAATCAAGTTAATAGGAAAAACAAAAATCAAATAAAAATTAAACCAAAAAAATTATTAAAAAAATATTAAAAAAAAGAATCCGGCCTGAAGACTTTTTCAAGGGTCACCCTCTGGCAGGGATTCAAATAAAGGGATTTTTTCTGTGAGGACATACAGACATTGTCTAATAATGATTCCTCGTGACCCGAAAATCCCCTGAAATTATGCTCAAGAGATATACCATTTTAACAGAAAGGAAATACAAAAAAACAAATTAGAAAAAAATAACCACAACAAAGTAAAAATACAATAACAAAAATAACAATAAAAACAAAAACAGCATTAAAATTAAAATTAAAATTAAAAACGAAAAGGCCAGAACATACCATCCAACAGTCAAGGAAACTTTAAACAATCGATTGTGATTTCCTGTTTTTAGTTTCGTTTTCAAACTTTTTCTTACTTTAGATTGGTTACTTATACATATATATATATATATATATATATATATATATATATATATATATATATATATATATATATATATATATATATATATATATATATATATATATAGATAGATAGATAGATAGATAGATAGATATTGAGATAAAAAGTAAAGGCATTAAAATATTTTTATCCAAAAGAATCGATAAAAAAATATAAAATAATGCTAAATTAGAACACATAACACATGATTAATATTTAAATATATTTCATTCCTATGAAAAGTTTTTCATTGGTTGAATGCTTTTGTGTAATGCATTAGTTGAAAATACTTTTCACATTTATCTTAATTTACTGTAACACATTAATCTCTATTTACAGTTTGTCATTAATCTCTAAATATACTCATTTTTTATTAAAAAAACTTTGCAATCCACTTGCAAAAAAAATCGAAACTGGAAAACAAATGGACTATTTGATCTTTCTACTTAATCGATTAGTCAATAAAAAGTTTTTTTGAAGAGAAAGGATCAAAATGAAAATTACGAATGACATCGGAACAAAGTAGAAATGAATTATTTCCTTTTAAATGACAAACGATAAATTTAAACATCTATCAAATAAAGATTACAGAAATAAATAAAAATTATCAATTTATAACTATTACAAAATTTCAACATTTAGTTCGCTCCTTTACAGTAAAGTCAGTTTTCAAAAATAATCTCATTTTGCTTTGCACTTATATACCTTTTTTCGTTTTAAAATAATGAATTTGAAAATATAGTGATCCTATTTAGCTGAGTATCAATTAATTTACGTTATTATTAAACATTTACGTTAAGTTAACGAGTTGTGTGTGGAAATACAGAATTTGGATTGATAAAATTAAAATAAAATGAATAATAATTCAAATTAGTACAAAAAATGTTAAATTAATATGAATTATTGGTAATTTAAAGAACAATCAAGAATTGACAAATATATTAGTCTTTTAAAATCCAAGAAATAACAGATCCGAGGATTATTAGGTTATCTATGTATATCAGCATATCCATTTAAAATAAAGAATTTAAATAGCAAGCTCGTGTTTATAGCGTAAAATATACAAAATTATACAGATCAATCAAGTTTTGACAAATATATTAGGATTTTAACAATCCAAGAAATAACAGATCCGAGGATTATTAGGTTATCTATGTATATCAGCATATCCATTTAAAATAAAGAATTTAAATAGCAAACTCGTGTTTATAGCGTAAAATATACAAAATTATACAGATCAATTAAGTTTTGACAAATATATTAGGATTTTAACAATCCAAGAAATAACAGATCCGAGGATTATTAGGTTATCTATGTATATCAGCATATCCATTTAAAATAAAGAATTTAAATAGCAAACTCGTGTTTATAGCGTAAAATATACAAAATTATACAGATCAATCAAGTTTTGACAAATATATTAGGATTTTAACAATCCAAGAAATAACAGATCCGAGGATTATTAGGTTATCTATGTATATCAGCATATCCATTTAAAATAAAGAATTTAAATAGCAAACTCGTTTTTATAGCGTAAAATATACAAAATTATACAGATCAATCAAGTTTTGACAAATATATTAGGATTTTAACAATCCAAGAAATAACAGATCCGAGGATTATTAGGTTATCTATGTATATCAGCATATCCATTTAAAATAAAGAATTTAAATAGCAAACTCGTGTTTATAGCGTAAAATATACAAAATTATACAGATCAATTAAGTTTTGACAAATATATTAGGATTTTAACAATCCAAGAAATAACAGATCCGAGGATTATTAGGTTATCTATGTATATCAGCATATCCATTTAAAATAAAGAATTTAAATAGCAAACTCGTGTTTATAGCGTAAAATATACAAAATTATACAGATCAATCAAGTTTTGACAAATATATTAGGATTTTAACAATCCAAGAAATAACAGATCCGAGGATTATTAGGTTATCTATGTATATCAGCATATCCATTTAAAATAAAGAATTTAAATAGCAAACTCGTGTTTATAGCGTAAAATATACAAAATTATACAGATCAATCAAGCTTTGACAAATATATTAGGATTTTAACAATCCAAGAAATAACAGATCCGAGGATTATTAGGTTATCTATGTATATCAGCATATCCATTTAAAATAAAGAATTTAAATAGCAAACTCGTGTTTATAGCGTAAAATATACAAAATTATACAGATCAATCAAGTTTTGACAAATATATTAGGATTTTAACAATCCAAGAAATAACAGATCCGAGGATTATTAGGTTATCTATGTATATCAGCATATCAATTTAAAATAAAGAATTTAAATAGCAAACTCGTGTTTATAGCGTGAAATATACAAAATTATACAGATCAATCAAGTTTTGACAAATATATTAGGATTTTAACAATCCAAGAAATAACAGATCCGAGGATTATTAGGTTATCTATGTATATCAGCATATCAATTTAAAATAAAGAATTTAAATAGCAAACTCGTGTTTATAGCGTAAAATATACAAAATTATACAGATCAATCAAGTTTTGACAAATATATTAGGATTTTAACAATCCAAGAAATAACAGATCCGAGGATTATTAGGTTATCTATGTATATCAGCATATCCATTTAAAATAAAGAATTTAAATAGCAAACTCGTGTTTATAGCGTAAAATATACAAAATTATACAGATCAATCAAGTTTTGACAAATATATTAGGATTTTAACAATCCAAGAAATAACAGATCCGAGGATTATTAGGTTATCTATGTATATCAGCATATCAAATTAAAATAAAGAATTTAAATAGCAAACTCGTGTTCATAGCGTGAAATATACAAAATTATACAGATCAATCAAGTTTTGACAAATATATTAGGATTTTAACAATCCAAGAAATAACAGATCCGAGGATTATTAGGTTATCTATGTATATCAGCATATCCATTTAAAATAAAGAATTTAAATAGCAAACTCGTGTTTATAGCGTAAAATATACAAAATTATACAGATCAATCAAGCTTTGACAAATATATTAGGATTTTAACAATCCAAGAAATAACAGATCCGAGGATTATTAGGTTATCTATGTATATCAGCATATCAATTTAAAATAAAGAATTTAAATAGCAAACTCGTGTTTATAGCGTGAAATATACAAAATTATACAGATCAATCAAGTTTTGACAAATATATTAGGATTTTAACAATCCAAGAAATAACAGATCCGAGGATTATTAGGTTATCTATGTATATCAGCATATCCATTTAAAATAAAGAATTTAAATAGCAAACTCGTGTTTATAGCGTAAAATATACAAAATTATACAGATCAATCAAGCTTTGACAAATATATTAGGATTTTAACAATCCAAGAAATAACAGATCCGAGGATTATTAGGTTATCTATGTATATCAGCATATCAATTTAAAATAAAGAATTTAAATAGCAAACTCGTGTTTATAGCGTGAAATATACAAAATTATACAGATCAATCAAGTTTTGACAAATATATTAGGATTTTAACAATCCAAGAAATAACAGATCCGAGGATTATTAGGTTATCTATGTATATCAGCATATCCATTTAAAATAAAGAATTTAAATAGCAAACTCGTGTTTATAGCGTAAAATATACAAAATTATACAGATCAATCAAGCTTTGACAAATATATTAGGATTTTAACAATCCAAGAAATAACAGATCCGAGGATTATTAGGTTATCTATGTATATCAGCATATCAATTTAAAATAAAGAATTTAAATAGCAAACTCGTGTTTATAGCGTGAAATATACAAAATTATACAGATCAATCAAGTTTTGACAAATATATTAGGATTTTAACAATCCAAGAAATAACAGATCCGAGGATTATTAGGTTATCTATGTATATCAGCATATCAATTTAAAATAAAGAATTTAAATAGCAAACTCGTGTTTATAGCGTGAAATATACAAAATTATACAGATCAATCAAGTTTTGACAAATATATTAGGATTTTAACAATCCAAGAAATAACAGATCCGAGGATTATTAGGTTATCTATGTATATCAGCATATCCATTTAAAATAAAGAATTTAAATAGCAAACTCGTGTTTATAGCGTAAAATATACAAAATTATACAGATCAATCAAGCTTTGACAAATATATTAGGATTTTAACAATCCAAGAAATAACAGATCCGAGGATTATTAGGTTATCTATGTATATCAGCATATCAATTTAAAATAAAGAATTTAAATAGCAAACTCGTGTTTATAGCGTGAAATATACAAAATTATACAGATCAATCAAGTTTTGACAAATATATTAGGATTTTAACAATCCAAGAAATAACAGATCCGAGGATTATTAGGTTATCTATGTATATCAGCATATCAATTTAAAATAAAGAATTTAAATAGCAAACTCGTGTTTATAGCGTGAAATATACAAAATTATACAGATCAATCAAGTTTTGACAAATATATTAGGATTTTAACAATCCAAGAAATAACAGATCCGAGGATTATTAGGTTATCTATGTATATCAGCATATCCATTTAAAATAAAGAATTTAAATAGCAAACTCGTGTTTATAGCGTAAAATATACAAAATTATACAGATCAATCAAGCTTTGACAAATATATTAGGATTTTAACAATCCAAGAAATAACAGATCCGAGGATTATTAGGTTATCTATGTATATCAGCATATCAATTTAAAATAAAGAATTTAAATAGCAAACTCGTGTTTATAGCGTGAAATATACAAAATTATACAGATCAATCAAGTTTTGACAAATATATTAGGATTTTAACAATCCAAGAAATAACAGATCCGAGGATTATTAGGTTATCTATGTATATCAGCATATCAATTTAAAATAAAGAATTTAAATAGCAAACTCGTGTTTATAGCGTGAAATATACAAAATTATACAGATCAATCAAGTTTTGACAAATATATTAGGATTTTAACAATCCAAGAAATAACAGATCCGAGGATTATTAGGTTATCTATGTATATCAGCATATCCATTTAAAATAAAGAATTTAAATAGCAAACTCGTGTTTATAGCGTAAAATATACAAAATTATACAGATCAATCAAGTTTTGACAAATATATTAGGATTTTAACAATCCAAGAAATAACAGATCCGAGGATTATTAGGTTATCTATGTATATCAGCATATCAATTTAAAATAAAGAATTTAAATAGCAAACTCGTGTTTATAGCGTGAAATATACAAAATTATACAGATCAATCAAGTTTTGACAAATATATTAGGATTTTAACAATCCAAGAAATAACAGATCCGAGGATTATTAGGTTATCTATGTATATCAGCATATCAATTTAAAATAAAGAATTTAAATAGCAAACTCGTGTTTATAGCGTGAAATATACAAAATTATACAGATCAATCAAGTTTTGACAAATATATTAGGATTTTAACAATCCAAGAAATAACAGATCCGAGGATTATTAGGTTATCTATGTATATCAGCATATCCATTTAAAATAAAGAATTTAAATAGCAAACTCGTGTTTATAGCGTAAAATATACAAAATTATACAGATCAATCAAGCTTTGACAAATATATTAGGATTTTAACAATCCAAGAAATAACAGATCCGAGGATTATTAGGTTATCTATGTATATCAGCATATCCATTTAAAATAAAGAATTTAAATAGCAAACTCGTGTTTATAGCGTAAAATATACAAAATTATACAGATCAATCAAGTTTTGACAAATATATTAGGATTTTAACAATCCAAGAAATAACAGATCCGAGGATTATTAGGTTATCTATGTATATCAGCATATCAATTTAAAATAAAGAATTTAAATAGCAAACTCGTGTTTATAGCGTGAAATATACAAAATTATACAGATCAATCAAGTTTTGACAAATATATTAGGATTTTAACAATCCAAGAAATAACAGATCCGAGGATTATTAGGTTATCTATGTATATCAGCATATCAATTTAAAATAAAGAATTTAAATAGCAAACTCGTGTTTATAGCGTAAAATATACAAAATTATACAGATCAATCAAGTTTTGACAAATATATTAGGATTTTAACAATCCAAGAAATAACAGATCCGAGGATTATTAGGTTATCTATGTATATCAGCATATCCATTTAAAATAAAGAATTTAAATAGCAAACTCGTGTTTATAGCGTAAAATATACAAAATTATACAGATCAATCAAGTTTTGACAAATATATTAGGATTTTAACAATCCAAGAAATAACAGATCCGAGGATTATTAGGTTATCTATGTATATCAGCATATCAATTTAAAATAAAGAATTTAAATAGCAAACTCGTGTTTATAGCGTGAAATATACAAAATTATACAGATCAATCAAGTTTTGACAAATATATTAGGATTTTAACAATCCAAGAAATAACAGATCCGAGGATTATTAGGTTATCTATGTATATCAGCATATCAATTTAAAATAAAGAATTTAAATAGCAAACTCGTGTTTATAGCGTAAAATATACAAAATTATACAGATCAATCAAGTTTTGACAAATATATTAGGATTTTAACAATCCAAGAAATAACAGATCCGAGGATTATTAGGTTATCTATGTATATCAGCATATCCATTTAAAAGAAAGAATTTAAATAGCAAACTCGTGTTTATAGCGTAAAATATACAAAATTATACAGATCAATCAAGTTTTGACAAATATATTAGGATTTTAACAATCCAAGAACTAACAGATCCAAGGATTGTTAGATTAACTAGGTCATCGTATTCATTTAACATAATGCAATTAAATAGGATACCCGCGTTTATAACATAAAATACACAAAATTATACAACAAATAATTTTTTAATAAATATTTCAATTCTAAGCAGATTATTCCCGGGGGGAGGGGGGTATTCATCAATTTAATTAAATTATTATTAAATAGTTTGATATAAATACGATTGGGAGATGAAAAATATAAGAGTATCTAAAAATTTTTATTGTAAGAATTATTTATTGGTTTGAAAAAAAAATCAAAAATTGTCAAATTCCGTGCATAAATAGTTTTTAAAAATAAAAAGAATGAAACTTGACAAAGTTATATATCAATGTAATTTTCTTAATTATTTTTTCAGTTGTATACAAAATAGGAAGACAAATTAAAAGATAACGTTCTTCTCAATGATCTGGAAAAAAAGATCTCAATCTAAATATTACTTATAAAAAATTATTTTTAATCAAAGCGCCAGTATACCTTTGTATATTTAATTAGACTTCAAAAGTTATGTTAATTAATTAAATTTCTCTATAAGAGTACTTTTATTCTTATTGTTATGTTAAAGATATTATTTTCAATTATTAAGAAATTGTTGAAATTATAGTTTTTTTGTTTCCCATTTCCAATTTAAACAGAAAGTTATAACTTTTTTTTTTCTAGCTAACTGGCAAAAAAATAAATTAAATGATAACAAAATCCATAATTTTATTAATTTCAAAAAATATTTTTATAAATTGTTTTATATTCATCAATTTTTTCAAATTTTTCACTAAATTTTCTTTATTGCTTTGGCTTTTCAAAGATGGCCATTCATGATAAAAAAATACAAATTATTGTATTATTTTCCTTAATCAAAAAAGTTTTTACACAAACCTTAACTGAAACCACAGTTCAATAAACCATTATCATTAATAATTTCTTTAATGGAAACATGACTAATATTATTAATACATTACTAATCAACAATTTTTAATCTGATGATTGTAGCTTTATTATAAAATCGCACATTTTAGAAAAAAAGAAGTGGATTCGATAGAATGCGTAGTTTCTAATTCAAAACATCCCAATAGTTCATTCTATATCTGTCATTTCGATGAAGACAAAATGCATGATTAATTAGCAATGTCTTCAAAATTAATGGTAGTGGCATTTTCCGCTTCTACATTGTTTCACATAGTTCAGACAAATTTTAAGGCAGCTGGTACTCGAAACATCTGCCGCTCGTATCAAACGATATCAAATATCCCCCTTAAGTTGTAAGTATGCTACAATATGACAAGTGAGAATTAAATTAGAAAGATATTCTGATCAAAATATTACAATAATGGAAATGTGTAGCAGTCTATCGGATATCATGTTAACAGTGGATTTGGTTAATTCGAACACATTTAATTCGAATTTGTCATTAGTCAAACTTTTTTTTTTGATCGTAGAATTTACTTTTTATGTAATGTTGATAACAATTATAATTCAACTTAATTTTATTATTTCTTACTTTATTTATTTAAATATTTTTATTAATTAATTGCTGTTATTTGTTAAGTATATTGTTATTATTAATTATAAATCGGCAACTGATGTCTACAGTGATCGTAAGCGAATAATTTTTTAATGTATCTAATTTACTCTAGTATTGTTTGACAACGGATTCTAAAACCTTCCGCGATTTTGTGCATAAGTAAGGATAGGTTTAATTCGTTAAAATAGGGGTGAGAGGAAAGATGAAAGGAGGGGATGTTTACATTTAACAATAAAATAAACTCAGATTACTCGCAGACTGATTAAAATAATTTAATAATTAAGTAAGAAGCGACTCGATATTCAAATACAAGTGAAAAAAATGAACAAAAAAGTATCTAATAGGGCGAAAATCAAAGTCAAAGAACCCACACAATTCCGTGTCTCTCTCCTTAAGGAGATAGAATCGTCGAAAACAGGTCGTCGCAGAATACTGAAACGGACAGTAATTAACAGCTGCTAATTTATTAAATTGTACTAAGAAATAAAAAAAATTCGCTTATGTAAAAAATAAATTTAGAGTAATAGATATGAATTATGCTATGTTTTACTTATTATTTTTATTTAGTCTGTTGTTTTTAAAGAAATTTATATATTTTTTGATTGGAACAAATAAATGCTGATTAATTTTTTTTATTTGAATTTTTAAAAAAAAAAATCATATTTATAAAATTAATTAATTTATATATATTAAAGCAGTTACAATATGTTAAGAAATGAATGTATTTTTATTGCCACTTTCTTTATCTGAGCTCATGTTAAACTGATTTTTATTAGAATTTTGTGCTCCATTGAATATTTACTTTGGCTCCCACAACTCGATTTAAAAAAAAATCAAAAGGCGAAAAAGAAATATACGTGGCATAGAGATAATTAAATTATAATATTATTAAAAAATATCCAATATTATGCATAAAATGTGTTATATTTTTATATTATACAAACTTTTTTAAAAAAATTTACAATTAAAAGTTTTTATGTATTTTAAATTTACCTGACTAAAAATACACTTGTTTAATTAAATTTGTTCTTTCAAGTTCAGAGAAACCAAACATAACATATATACAGAAGAATTAAAAACAGCACTTGCAGTGTTTGATTAAAAAGCCGTCACAGAATACTAAATCATTTTATTTCTGAAAATGAATGTTTATTTAAAGATAGAAAGAAAATCTAATAACTCAATAATAATACAAAAAAAGCATACTTTCCAAGATTACTTTTTCTAATTTCATTTCCTCCTTTATTTTGCGCCGATTGTATTTAAAACTGTTTTTTTTTTCAGTTCTTTGTAAATTTCAATTGAATAAATCATAGCATATAAATAATATTTTTGGAACAAGTTAAGCTTGAAAGCTTGGAATAAAATACATAAAAAGGAAATCTGATGGAAATATTATTGTTTGGCTTACGCACAACAGAATTGCTCCATTGTTAATACTGAAATGAATTTCTCATGAATAATGAATTTCAAAGAACGTCCTGTTGAATTACATCCTTTGTTATAAAGACGTATAAAGCGAGTTTTGAAATCAATTTCAAATGTTTGCTTTAAGAAAATTATATATGAAAAGTTAGTAAAGTATTAATATTTCCAAGAGTTGAAATTGCCTTGACTGCTTCGCTTCTAACATGCTTTAATCAGTTTTGGACAAATTCCTTTTCTACTTTATCTTTCTTTTTCTATTATATGGCGTTATCGAATGCTTTTCATAAAATATGTTGAGCTATTTAGTTTAGGTTTCCTTTTCAATATACAGCAAAGCTATTTCCAGAAGGAATCTATTGTTATGGATTTTATATAGAAGAAAAGGCATTCATTAATTCAAAAATCTTATTTTTAATCTTTTAAATCATGATAATAGGAAAACTTTTATATCGTATTTGATTTGCAATAATATATTGATTGATTTGTTCTTAGTACTAGGTTTACCAAATCGTCATTTTGAGCCCTCTGAGAAAACTTTTAGCTACTTTTCTTCAAGAAAATTATTGCCGTATTTTATGAAAATATTTTAATTAATTTTTACTTACATTTATAAGACATATACTCGAAAATCAAATATTTTTTTTTCTTTTTTTTAGTTTCGGAGGAATGAATATAATATACCTACTTTCATTTTGATCATTCGAATAAATATTGTTGAGAATACATACATTTATATTTAAATATGTAATGGCTTGATAGCGACGCACATAAGTATAAGTATAATTATAAAAACAAGTATGTGTTAGTAAAATGTGTGTGTATATAAGAAGCAAGAGGACGAATCCGAAAGTCAGTCAGATAAAAGCAATTATAGGTTGTTAATAAGAAGACGAGTGAGTCAATGTTTTGGTAAAAGATGATATTAGAAAAATGGATGGTCTTGAAGACCTAGATTAGATAGTAAACACTTTTTTTAATATTAAACACAGAGGAACTGCCTTTTCACCACACCGCATCTCAACAAATATACTGAAAATATAAAATATTTTTTTACTTTAACTTCATAATAGATAGGTCAATTTACATTTTTTATTCTAATTAACTACCGAAAGAAGTAATTTTGACCCCTTCGGTAGAAATATGTATTTGCCAACTCATGGTAAACGTAGTATTAAATCAAGTCTAAAATTTACGAAATTTCGGTTAATGCCAAGACATTACCACTATGACATCCCAATATATTTGATATTAACAATATTAAATGTTATTAACTAATATAGAATATAGTTTAATGGATGTCTTTTGATCTTTTTCATGCTACGATTTTTCATTGTCACTTTTAAAAGAGCAACTTTCGAATAAGATCGGTTAAATTGGACTCTTAATTTAAGCATTCTAAATTTTAAGTATTCATATCAAATGCCTTTTATACTATTTTTTTTTCTATCTTGGAAAATGCTTATTTGTTTTTATATTAATATGATCTTTTTTTCTTGTTCTGGTTTTTAAATTTTTTTATACCTAAAGCTTTTTCTTTTTATGATCACGAAATGATAATTAATTTTAATGCTACATCTTTATTCATTACTAAGATGTTTTCTGGACACTCTGATGCACATATTTTAATATTTCTTCGGAAAAAAACTTCCAATTTAGGAGAAAAAAACTTATTAAGAGGTAACCCATTTGGTTTTGGTAGCAGTTGCAATGGACGGGCATTGACTTCTCATTAAAACAATTATGTAAATTTCTCTAACAATTAATCTGAAAAAGAAAATATTATAAAAACATACACATTCCTCTTTTTGGGGAGGAAGAACTCTATAATTTTTTTTAATTATATACACACAAAGAAAAATAATCGTCAATTTTCATTTTAAAAATTATGCTTCAACGTTTATTCTCTTCTTTATTATGAAATTCCTTAATGGGCAGATGTTTTCGTCGATTCCGCTTCGCTCAGTGATGGCAAGTTGGTCGACTGTATACTAGGATAGATTATTTAACTTACTACCGACAAATTCGGCATAAATAAATCAAATTTTAAAGGGATAGTGGACTTTGAAATAAGCAAAAATGGACGAAAACGTGCAATTTTATTTTTATCGTTTCATCCCCTAACTATATGTTTATATTCAACCAAAATAGCGTTATAAAATGTATCGTTCAATAAAATAAATATTCAAAGGGTTAAGAGGGAAAAAAGTAAATCTTAATGACTTTTCTTTAATATTGTAATTATATTTCTTGATATTCTTGATATTGTGATTCATATATTGATTTTTCTTGATATTGTAATTAAATTTAAATTTCTTTGAAATGTACCAGTTGTCACAATTTTTGAAGAAATTAAATGAAATTAATAATAAAGATTTCGGGCAAATATTAAAATAAAGTAGGGTATGCATTTTATATTTCGAGGTTTTTTTGTTTTTTTTTAGATATTTAAAAGTCAATTTTAGTTCAGAAAAAACGTAAAATTCCCATGGAAATTCAGTAAGTGTGCCAAAAAATATTTCTAAAAATTAGTACTTAATTGGAATTGCAAAATCATACGTAATTTTGTTCCAAATAAATTTACATTGGATAATAAGAAAATAATAGCTAAAAAGAAATTAAGAATTAAAACGCCTGGAATATTTTTAAATTTTAAAAAATTATGTACCTGTTAATTTTTTTAAAAATAATATATTTCGTTAAAAAAATTTTTTAAGGAAATGTGACATATTTATATGTTAATACATATGCATAAAAAATATCATAACCTTAGCTGAATAATTCCCAAAAGTGTCTATTAGAGTCCACTGTCCCCTTACGTAGTAAAAGGAGCAGACGGTTACTTATTTTTTACTAACCATTTTTAACCACTAAAGTAGGATTTTGATACTTTTACAGTATTGTTTTTTTTTAAAAAAAAAAGTATTGAAATAGTAAAGAAAAAAAAGAAAGAAATAGTAAAAAAAACCCAAAAAAACCTGACTTTGAGAATTTTATGAATATGCATGTTTTAGATCGCCATGAGTCCATGAAACCCATTTTTCATTTATATCTGTCTATTTATCCATTGTTACAGAAATGTGCTGGTGGTTGTAAGATATAAGTTTAAACATTATATAAAACGACACTTTTTTTATTTAACGAAAAACAAAAGTTAAAACACAGCCTAAGCATATACAAAAATGTGCACTTGATGAAACTCACAATCAGACAGAAAATCGCTAATTGGAAAACAGCAGTAATGTTCATAGCGCTTAGCCAATTCAGTCCCCGACAAGCAATCCAAAGAGAGGGAATTTATCTGCCTCGTGCAAGTGCTACCTCCTATATAAGCATTGCAACAAGATATGGAATTTTCTAAAAAAATTTGTCCAGATTTTGGTCCCTAATAGAAATATAGTCATAATTCTGTATATTTTCTAGTATCTTCATTTTTGTAACAAAATAGTCGCCATGATCAAGGACCATTGACCTAGCACCCATCGAGTTTTGATTAAAAATATCTGTATATATCTGTTTATAATATGAGATTAATGGGACGAGAAACATTATTAAAGATTTACAACAAGGTCTTTCAAAATTTCATTTTGGCAGAAGAATGAAATTTGCCAATCAGTTTAAAACAAAATTTGTAGAGTTCTGGTCAAATTTCGCGCGACATATGCCTGAGATAAGTCTGTCTTCCTCCTAAAGCTAATAAAAACCCGAATGACTCAAAAAATGCAAAAATATATCGATAAAATTTGAGGCATAATTTTATCGATAGAAATATAAATGTGTATGAAATGTTAGACCCTACCTGTCATAGGGATCATCATGTGTCGTTTTGCATATTATTCTGCATCTCAAAGCGATAATCCAAAAACGACGAAATCTAGATAGATACAATTTGGTATGTCGACTTTTGACAAGTTTGCAGATTTATGTAAAATGTTGTAACTAAGGGATCGAAAGAAAATAATTCAAAATTCATTATCTATTCTCTTTACTATACTGTAAAGCACACAACACAGTATATTGACTAGTTACAAGAGTTACGAAAATTTTGTCCTGTCTTTCAATGGTCGATTTAATTCCGCTAGATGCGAAGTTCAGAGGATGCAAAGCAGTATTGATATAAGTAAGCATATTTTTTTGAAGCAGAAAGCAGTTTCGAAGATTTTTTAACTTTGTTTTATTTTTTCCCAGGAGCCATGAGTTTTTTCACAAGCAGAAGTGACGAGCACAACTCAGAACGACACAACACGAAATGAGGAAAAAGCTCATGAAAATTTTATCAATGTGAATATATACCGTAAGATTTTAATAGGGATTTCGAACACCTGTCAATCACAAGTAGGAAACACAGGGATCTTTTAGTGGAATTTTTTTTTATATCAGCAATATTTTATTCCTTCACTTGCAGTGTGGGAACGTGTCAGCTTTTAGAATTTATGTTGAATTAATTAAATATAAAAAAGTGGAATGGGATCAGGAAATAGAATATTTTAGAATGAAGTTAATATGCTAAGATAATAATTAAGAAATTTATTAAATTTAAATTAAATTTTAAATTATTATTACATATATATTAACTATTTGGACTCGGAAGAGAAAATTGATGCATAATTATTTACCTAATACAAGGACATGTTTATTGCTTCTAAAAATAAATGTATATAACTATTTTAAATTGAATTTCTTCCAAGATTTAATCTATACATTCTATCCATTCTGTAGGCATTTTTAATATTCAATATTTAAAATATAAGTAAATAAAATGCCAAAATAATGCGTGTCTTGAATAATATCTGAGATCAGCCATTTAAGTATAAAGATTTAATAAAAATCTATATATTTTTTAAAATGTGCTTTTGAATATAATTCAGAATTTGAATTTGGTCTATTCTGTCCTGTATTATTTAATTTTGAATTGTTTTGACGAATCACACAGTTTTAGATACTAAATTAAAATGCAGCAAGTTAGGGATATATATATTTTTTACTTTATTCTAAAGTATAGAAAATTATAAACTGAAACTACCAACAATTATTTACCTATTTTTCTTAACAATAATTAAAATTTAATCCCTAAATTTTGTTAACTATAAAAAAAGGTATTTAAATTGTTCTCATATTGTTATATCTCACTTCTATGAAAATCAACAATCATCTTTTAGATGCATATTTTTCATCAAATTTGTTTTTACATTTCACCTCATGAAATTTTTAAATGTAAATTTTAATTTAAATCTTTACATAGGTAATTAAATACTTCTATTACTCAACATTTTATATCTAAATTTTTAAAAGATTACGTTATCAGAATAAGGAATGAGTACACATAATTAATCAATAGTTGTATTTTCAAAATAAAAAATCACAACGAATCTTTTAGTCATAAAGAAAACCTTTCTTAACTTAAACCTCACAGCTGGTTTCTGATTTCCCATGTCCTAGTATTGTTCTTAAAACCTTTCTTTTCCAAATAGAAATGTTCCAAGAATTTATGAATGCATCTGCATTGAGAAAGATAATTGCGTTTTACGGCAGTTTGAATTCGAAACATTTGCTATTCATTTCAAATGTTCCTATTCGATGGGTGACAGTTACAGGGGAAAGTTGAAAATAGGAACACGGATATTGATTTCCTCTAAATTCAGAGCTTTCGAACAACTAGAATTGCCATCAGTGTAATCTAACATCTGAAATAAAGATTAAATATTAATAGTATGTGAGCAATGAGTTTAGAGAAGTCAGATGTAAAATAGGAAAACAAAGTTAGTAATTTAACAACTTTTAATGAATATCTTATGGGATATTTAAAAGCAAAATAAATAAATAGTAATGAAAATTAGAAATACAAAAAAAATGTAATTTAAACTAGATTGTTAAAAAAATACCAGTTTTATTGAATTGGATTTTATAGCAGTTATAATTTCAAAAAAAAAAAAAATGTTATGTGCTTCAAATGTTCCTATCAAGTGGGTGATAGTTACAGTTTAGTTTAGTTATACTAATGTCCCGTTTTAAAGTAACATTAGAGCTGTTTTGAGACGGACATCATAATGTTGAACCGTGGTCAGATGACGAGGAAGACACCTTAGCTGGCACCCTTCTCAAAAATTCCACTCCACGCCAGCGGGAGGAAGTTTGGCCCCGACGGATTTAACGTGCACCAGACCTCCCTGCACAGCGATTCTTCGGTGGAATCGACCTTTTAACCTGAAACCCTACGGTTCCGAAGCCGAGACCTTATCACCAGGTCACCGCTGGTCAAGTCATAGTTACAGAGGAAAGTTGAAAATAGGAATACAAATATTGACTTGCTCTAAATTCAGATCACTGGAAAACAACTAAAATTGCCATCAGTATAATGTAACATCTAAAATAAAGATTAAATATTAATAGCATGTGAACAATGTGTTTAAAAAAGTCAGATGTCAAATAGAAAAGCAAAATTGGCTATTTTAGAGGGTTTAAAGAATATTTTACGAGATATTTATAGTCAAAAACATTTGATAATAAAGATTAGAAATATAAATAAATGCAATTTAAAACTTCTGGTTTGAAAATTACCAGTTTTGTTAAATTGCAGAGTTTTTTTTTCTACTGATTTAGTTACTCGTTTAATACGTTTACTTGTGAAATTGCCTTTCGCTTCCGCACATTAAAACCTTGTATATTTCTGTTTAAAATATTTTCAAATCAAAACATTTCACATAAAGTTAAATACGTGATTTAAATAAGCGCTAAATCTGTATTATTCAAAATAATGTTTGCATCTTAAAATGATTATCACAAATATCTTCAGAATATTATGAAACATGAAATTAAACGTTAATATATCAAAAAAGGCAACTTTAACCGAAAAAATGCACGAGGCGTGTCTTAAAATCAAAGATAACACGATAAAGACCCTGCCAGTATAAACAAAGTTCGATTTTAAACATTACTCTATCGACGTTAGAATATTATAAATAGTTAATTCTTTTTTAAATCAGGTAATTCAGTTAAAACAAATTTTGTTAAATAGTTGTACCATATTTGAAGAAAATTTACAATTAAATTTTATCGAATTAAATATTTACAAACGACATTTATAATATATATATTTATGCGATAAAGAAAATATATTATGTACGACAGATTTAAATGCAGTAGTTCCTATATTAATTATTAAAATGTTTAAAAAAATGTGCATTTAAAAAACAACTAATAATAATCTTTTATTAAAATACTTGCATATTAATATTAACAAAAATTACTTCTAAAATAAATTTCTTCATTTAAATTTATATATGTTTATTAATATTTTTTTTTTCATTTACTTATTGAATTTCAAGAAATAAAAACGTGATTTATAAACAAAAATAAATTGCCATTCTTGCGAAGACAAAATAATCTTTGAAATCTAAAATAAAGCATATTTAAAAGGAAGTCTAAAGTCAATTCCTTTGTTTAATACAATTCTGTTATTTATTATCCAAATGAAATGAATATTTCACCAGCTGCAAATGATGTCGCGTTTGTTGTGAAAGAAGACCAGTGGAAATGAAATTCTTCCTTTAAAAAAACAGTATTTATGATCTTTAGATAATATATCATGACATCAAAGTTGGAGCCAGATCAAAACCCTTGGCATTTAACGATCAGGATTTCAAGCGATAAACGTTTTTATTCATTTGATAAAAGGTCGTTTTTCTTAATTCGAAGAGTGAAATTTATTTCAATATGCAGATTTTATTTATCTGTATAAAATGGAGAGTTAATCGTTTTTAAAGTGCAAATTTATATGTTTCTGATATTAGTACGCTTTCACATTTAGATTTAAAAAAAATATTTTTAACACTTTGAATGCAAAAATATTACGCAAAAATATAAATCAAAAAATCCAATCTCGAGATTTTGATGATTATCAACCTTTAAAAAGTTCATAAAACCATTTTTTGAACTCATAAAAACATTCTTTTTTTTCTGTCTGCAACAGCGGTATCGATGAGTATACCATATGCCGTTTTTACAGTGAAGGATCAGATCTCTCACACTTTCGGAGAAACTTGTGTAAATGAAAATTTCTTCGTTTCTCTATCTGAAGATCAAAATCGTTTGTTTTATTTATTAATTGGATTATCATGTTGCAAAATACAAATGGGCCATTTTTTTGTCACAAAATATTCTGCGCCAAACAAGAGATATTTTATTCTTCAATGCATTAAAGAAGAAAGAAAACACACACACACACACACACACATACAGAATAAAAAAAAAAAAGATCAGGAAAGCAAAACAAAATCGTTGGCAAAAACGATAAAATTTGGATTAGAAAAATATTTTTTTTTTATTGAAAAGATTTTAATTTTGCACGAAAAAATGATCAATAAAAATTCGAAATCTTTTTATTTCGTTGTTAAATTTATATTTATAAAAAGCCGTATCTGTATGTATATATGTGTGTGCCTGTGATATTCATATTAATCTATTGTATTTAAGCCATAGAATTTTGCACAGTGGTAGATGTAATTTATCTCGAATATCGATTTTTAAATTCATTGTTGACAATTTTTTATTTCATATTTTGTGTATTTTTGGGCCGATTTATCCCATAAAATGTTTCATTATATTATTTCTAATGAATTATATTTTGAAAAATGGTCCAACATTGAAAAAAAGAAATAATTTCTCGTCTAATGAAATTTGATTTTGAGTACCTAAGTTAATCTACTGAATTTTTATAATATTTTAAATACCTGTCTACTTTATGATTTTTTTTATAATTAATACTAAAATTCCAGCATTTTTTTTATTTTCTTTTAACTTATTCCAATTTATTTCTTTTGGGTAATAACTAGTATCTTATTACACTTGGATTCACTTGTAATGTTTTCATTAATTTTATACAGAAACCGTAGAAATACACATTTTTATTGATTTCTATTCAACCAAATGAACAAGGATTTGTTTTATGAATCTGTGGCAAAAAGGGGGCAAGCGTTATTTTTTTTAGCTGGATTCTTAAAGTGCTTTTTATATTTTTAATATTTAACTGGCCAAGAACCTATGAGATTTAACGTTATTAAAACATTATTTTTAGAGAATTTCAGTTTTAATAAAATCGTTTGCAGCTAAAACTAACTTTTCTAATGAACAAGTCTTCATTTTCAGTTATTTATTTCGATTCATTTTTTTCTGCATTTCTGTATAAGAAGTCAATGTGGCGAAGACGAAAAAATATGTAAAATAAATATTTTGATAATTTTTTGATTCCGTTTTTAGAATTAAAATATTTTCTCAACTTATTTCATGCTAGTAAGTTTTTGATTTCTTTGACATCAAGCATATCACGGACGAATAATGCTAAATATAAAAATAAAATTTAGGTATAGTCAAAAATTTGTTTTTGTGAGATTTCGTAGAAATAAATTTTAAAGAATGCATTCCATGCAAAATTCTTTTTATGTATCGTTTTCATACTGCAGCATTTTCACATTACATTAAAGCATTTTCAGTTTATATATTTCATTTTCTATAAATCTATATATTTAAAGTTGAATGCATATCGTTTGTTTGAACATTACACAAATTTTTAACTCCTTGACAAAATCGAATAAAATTTGACACGTACGTTCTTCTTCATGTAGAAGTATAAACATCATATTAAAAAAAAAATTGCGTACTCCTAAAGGGGGATGAATTGGGATTGATAAATGATTTTGCGTTTTTTCTCCATTACTTTGAAACATATTATTACACTAAATTTATTTTTGCACCACCTTAAAATTTAAAACAAAATTCAGTCTATTTTCTTAATTTTCATGGATACTTTTTTAAAATTATGATTGAAATATTATGATTATCATGAAAATTATGATCATTTAAAAAAGTTATATAAGAATTCAAAAGTTGTACGAAGTAAAATTTTATATATTTTGCTTTCTCTTGTATGTACCGAAAAAAATGAAAACAAGTTCAGCTTTGTGTGCAGTGGTTGATATATTCTATATAAATGCCTGGTTTATATTAATTATTTTAAGATTAAAGATTACACTTAATTCCAAATATCTGCATTATTGGTTTTAAATTGAAGTGATTTTTTTTTTCTAATTTCTCTTTTTTTGTATTTCACGCTCATAAGCATATGCACACACTCCCACAGGATAATAAAAGTAATGTTTCAAAGAAATTAAAGACTATCTTTTGAATTAAAGGAATTTCAGCTCCTTGATTAGAGCTGCATTCTAATCAAAGGGGTTCTCAGATCCTTTCCAAAATCTCTTTTGTCTTTGAAGATGAATTGCATGACTTAATACACCCAACTGCGCAGCCAAAGATAATTGCATTTTCCGCATTACTCAGAGCATGGTCTTCCTTCACTGTTCAGTCATGTTTTAAAAGCAAATATAATTCGAAATATCTTCACTGAAATCAAACGTTCCCTGAAATAAAATGGCTGTATCAGTTGGTGAGTGGAAATTAAAATGGTATAACCGTTCGTTTTAAAATGTTGAAAATAGAAACATTTGCAATACAAGAGCAACATTTAGTTCGATATGGTATAACAATTACATAGATAAAGCTGCAATTCCAATTTCTTTCTATGTTGTACGTTTTAATAGATTTTCTTGAAATTCTAATCAGAAATATCATGAAATAAACAGAACGTTTTAGTATAAAGTTTAAGAATGAATAACATTGGGCTCACATATAGTTAGTTTTATGTTAAAGAAAAGAGGTTTACAGTGTTTTAAATGACTGTAAAACTGATGCCAAGTCAATGTCCTCTACCTTTGGCAACAAACCTGGCGATCATTTGGCGAAAAAAATTTAGCAACTTTAATAACTGTTGTTGTTGTTACTAATGACACTTGTCGTTGACAATCCCGCTTGCCGAAATCGGCGATTTAAGCGGAGATGAGCGTCTCTTGTTTTTCAGTAGCGCCATCTAGGGCTAAGAGCATGACTTAGCTAGTCATGCGTCACATTCGCTTGGAGAACCCCTTTTAACAGAACAGAACGCCGTCTCATACCCCCGTATCCGTGACCATTCTGGTCACTGAACGGTATGGTGGGCCTGTTACGGGAATTTTATTTAATTAACAAAATATTTACAGTAGGAAACGAAACAAAAATAACTATTTACAGAATTTACAATTATATAAGGAATTTTATTAAGAGAGACCATTTGCATATTTTTTCAACTTAGAAATATAATTTGTAGTAATAAACTTAGAAATATAATGCTGAGAGATAAAAAGTGTGAAAATATACATATAATCTGCATTCACTTATTTTTTATGATATAGTAGATCAGGATGATATTTTAGCTGATGTTTAAAAAATCAGATGGAAAATAATTTAAGAAGTGGAAATGAAGTGAATCTCTGTTTGATTGAATTGTGTGACAGGAGACTGCGCTGCTTGTTTTTTCCCTTAGTCTTTTTTGGTGTGAGACTTGGTGTTGAGAGCTATGGAGTCAAGAATAGGTCTCTATTTTCGCTTATAAATTTGATTATACTGTGGATTTTTTGCCTGGAAAGGACAGGGGAAGCACATTCATACATCTCACAGATAGAACATAGATGAAGAATAACAACCATTCCCGAACCGGGACTCGAACCCGAGACGTCCAGATGACTTTAATAACTGAAACGAAATACTCAAAATTGCCAGTATTTTAGCTATATTTTTATTAGAAGAAAAGATACAGTATCCTTCTAGATATTTATCACGACGATTACAAAAACCGAGAGACACTTATGAAGGATGTAGAAGATCAAAATATCTCTTTGGAGTGTTGATCTTTAAAAAGATCTATCTGCGCACTTTTAAATGTTTCGATTATTTGCAACGTTTTCTGTTTGTGTGTAGTTGATTTCTGCATCTGGCAATTTTGGGTGTGCTTCAGTTGTGTTTTGTTACCTATGTTTTCGTGTACAATAAACCTTTGATATCCATCATTGATATTTAAACGTGCACCCACCAGAAGGACTTTCCTTAAGAGTATGTTTATTGCCAGTTAATTATTTCTTAACTTTTGAATTAATAAATACTTCAGGGGGTACTTGGAATCTTTCATACAGTCTACCAACAAAGAACTCGCCTTCAAATTTCAACTTGAAATTCAAACTTAAGAATATTTTTTAAAATTGCTTTTAGTAATTTTTTTCTGTTTTCTTTTTAAAGAAACTTTTCTGATTTAAATATTATATGGAATTTTGTTATAGGCATAATTTTTATTAATTTTGCTGCTATGTTTTTATGATTTCCTTGTTTTGAACATCGATTATTTTTATAAAATGATTTCATTGAATATGCATTTCTCTATCTATGCAGGCTTATTTTATATGGAGGATTAGTTTGTAGTTTTATTATTTAGTTCGTTATTGCTTTAAATTTTTAAAAACACCAGACATTGAAAGGATGTAAATCAAGTTTCATGTAAAAATAAATTTTACATTTAAGATATGAAACGAGAAAATGTTTTCATCCGAAATATCTCTTTGCATATCAGCTATTATGCATTAAAATTGAAACTTGATATCCTCGTGGAATTAGAATTAAAATAGCAGCAAACGATATTTGAAATGAAAATTAGAATTTCAAGCAAGACTGACATCTGCAAAAATGAGCATTAAAATACAGAACTATATATTTTGTTACGAATAAATAGAATCTGTTTGCATCAAAATTGCAATTTTTTTTTTCCTTTCTGAATTGTATAAAATCAGAAATTTTAGAATTTGTTTCCTTTGTACAGTGCATTTTAGAATAAATATACTATCTTAGAATTGATAGTCACACGAAAAGAATATATATTTGAAAAACTACGACGGATGTCTAGTGAAAAATTTAATAGAAAAAATAATAAACACCCATGGGATTAAAATTTGAATAATATTAGATAGAGACTTCCATCTGCGAAACTCTGTTTCTTATGTAAAACATCATATATGATAAATATGATGTTTTCTTCTAAATTTAAGACGGCAGTTCCTATATTTTATTACTGAAGTTCTCTAAATGGTTTATTCATGGAAAAAAATAATATTATTAAAAATAATATTTTTTTAATATCGCGGATGTTACGTATATACATAAATACATATATGCATAAGAATATTGGAAAACTACTTCCGAAATTGCATTTTCTTGACGATTTCTTCTTTTAAGTACATTTGGTATGTTAGAAAAAATACTTTTTTATAATCTTATTTTAACAATTCAAAGTAATTTTTTTTTGAATGGATGATGTGAAGTGGGGTAAAAGCACCAATAAATTTTCTCATATTTTTGGTTATGATTAGTTTTGTATTTGAAATAAATTTATTCAAAGGAATTCTATATGAATATTATTGTTTAGTTAAATCATCATTCCATTCTTCATCGTTGAGATTAAATGCGCATAACCTATAATTTTTTAAGACAAAATTTGATAATTTTCCTCTGTGGAAAAGATTTACATAGAAATTCACATAGAAAAGACCATAGTTTCAAACATTTCATTTGGAAATTAAAACCTGATAAAATGATATCTAAATACAGTTTGATTTTTAAATTTTATTGCAAACTTCATTTTCTTCTTTTTATTATTTAAGCATTTTTTTTATGAATTTGGTTTTTTCTCCGTCTATATGTTCAGCGTAAATTTTGCAGTTGATTTTAAACTCAAATACAGATGATTTAGGCACTTGAAACGCAAATATAGCTGAGATTTGGATGGCAATGCAATATTAACTCAATTTCTTATCTTTTTATTTGATTATATGTTTAGTTTAAATCAATTTAAAATGTTTATCACCGATAGATGCCGCAATGTGTCTTCTTTGGCTAATCGGGAAATTAATTAAAAACCGATTGCGAATTTAAATTAACGAAAAAAGAAATGCATCACGTTTTTAAAACTAAAGCATTTCTTCTAGCACAGACTTATAACTCTGCATGGACTTTTAAACCTGAACAGACTTATAAACTTGTACAGATTTTAATACTATACAGAATATTCTGAAAATCCGTGATTATGATTTTTTTAACTCTGTATGGTACTAGTAGAAATTATTTTTTATTTTTTTGTCCATTCTAAAAATATTCTTTTTTTTTTATCAAAATAAATTTTATTATGATAAAAATAAATTTAGCGGATTAAATTGTTTTATTGTTGTACAGAAATAAATGCCCATTTATTATTCTGTTTTAGTTATGAAAAACATATTTAAAGTATCTTGAAATGCCTTTATATATCATTAATATATATAATTCAGACGAAATAATGAAAATTATTAAAAATATTTTCACAAAAATATTATAGGGGAGCTTTTATGAAATATGTATGAGAAATTGAATACATCAAATATAAGAAAATTTTATGAAATACAAGAACGAATTATTTTATTTTCAAAAAAAAAAATCAAAGCAAAAGCCAAATACAAAAACTTGGCAAATGGAGAATGTATTTGGGATTTCTTTCTAAATAGCACATTCTATAACATTTAACACCTGCTGTTTCAAAGTTCCACCTGTTTTTATATCATCCTTTGTACGTGTTAAATATTACTGTATAATGTTTGCAAATGCGATCTTATTGGTGTTCTATTCTTGAACAAAATAATATATATATGATTTATAATTTAATTTATTATTTTTGTACTGCAATTTGCACATCAATTATTTTCTGCAATAGATAATGTCTATTATTCAAACAGAATCTTCATATTTGTAGAAGAAAATGTAAAACAGTTCTATATGGCATGCTAATTATACTTTCATTGACAAATTACTTTTTACTTACTTATTAGAGATGCTTCATTTAGATGAGATATGTAAAAGAATATTCCACTGTGAAATATGGGAATCATGCTTTTGATTTGTTTCAAGTACAACATTTTTAGCATGAAAAATTTTTTAAGACATATATTTATTCTAAAAATATCAAGGTTGTGAGATTATTTTGCTATTTCACAGAGCGAAAGAAGCTATGTTTTAGTCGCAACAACACATCTAATATCCTATTTGCAATATCGTTTGATTGATTTAAAATATGTCTTTCCATCGAAGTTAAATTCCACGACTTAATCCTTGCACCTGCTTAACAAATGCAATATCGTTTTCTGCACGACATTTTGAATTGTTCGGTGGCATTTTAGAACATTCGAAAGATTTGCTGGTCATATCAAATGTTTCATTCTAGTGGAATCGACAGCTGAAAATTCAAATTAGAATCGTATTCTCGGCAAAATAATCCAACTATAGAAATTCTAGAAATTTCAAATGTTATGGTATGCGAAATGAAATTGGTCTATTGAATGGATATGGAATTCGGAATTAAAATAGCAACACATTATCATAAAATGGAAATGTAGCATAAGTAGAAGTTATTTATTAAAATATACAATATTTTGTGTCCTATTTACAGAAAGTAAGTAATAAAATAGTGAAGATCATAATTTGAAATTTAAGTATACTTCCTTATAATATTATATATATATATTGGAAGTTCAGTGTTAAATGGCATAAAATTTATTCTGATTCAATGTCAGAAAAGTTGAAATATGCAAATTTGCTTTTGAATTCATATTTTGGAAATATAATAATAGTACTTTATTTCTAATTCTTTAGTACTTTACTTTCAACTTCATCTTTTACTTTACTTTATTTTCTTTATTTTCAAATAAAGTACTCTACTTTATTTTCAAATTCATCGAATATTCCGTGAGATATGTATTGAAAATATGCATTAAAATTAATGGGAGGAAAATTAACACATTCAAAAGTGGAAACCTTTGGAGGGGGAGGGGTTCTAATATAATAAAGGAAATAAATAAAAATTATGATATTTTCCTCTCAATTTCTGTGACACATTATTTCAAAGTTTCTTTATTAGATCATTTTTTGGAAACTAGATTGCAATTTCTTTGAATGCGAATATCTTTCTGAAGACAAAGATGTGTCCATTTATTTTTCTTTTTTCGATTATTTTCATATAGATAAAAATATTTTGATTATTCACATTTTATTGTAAATGTCTATAGGATAAGACATGCTATACGAATTTGAAATATAAAGACACTGATTTTTCGTAAAACTGATGCAGTTTATTAAATAAATAAAAAAAAAAGATATCAAAAGAAATGTTTATGACATATATATTAATTTGCTGATAAACGTTTGAATATTTAATAATGGAGACATAATGAATTATTATTAATTAAGAACATTTAAAAAATAAATTGTTTTTTCTGATGCAATTAAATTTAAATAGATTATATTATAAAAAAGAAAATTTGGTTTTAAATGTTTTTTTTTTTTGCCTCTTTTACAATTTGGAAAATTGAGATATGTTTTGATGGTTATTATATGAAAAAATATTACTTTATAGGAAATCATATTGCTTTAATGAAAAGTCTAAAAATATTATAGAATAATTTTATTTTATTTTCAATGAATGTATTTAATTGAACAACAATAAATCTTTGAAAAATGCTAAATAGGATTAAAATCCCAAAATAAACCATAAAATATGTAAATGATTGAATTTTTTTACATGAAAATAATCAAAATTCTTACATAAATATTTTAATAATTAACTTCTTATTTATATAACGCTGTATACTGTTATAAGAAAGGCGTGCCTAATTCACATGGTGTCTTCGAAAACATTTATTAATCCATTCATTATGTGCGAGGCGAGCAAGGTTGGTAACCTTGTAATTGAACACTCTTCTAGTAAATGCACCCTAAAAAATGCGAATATATTACTTTTTAGCAATTTTTCATTTTCCTTAACTTAATTAAGTTCAACATTTTACGCTCTTCACATTTTTGTGACATTTATCTACACCTGGGCAAACTATTACAAACTTGATTATTCATTGTTGATCCTATCTTTCTTTAATCATCTTATATATGCTACTTTAAATTTTTACTGTACTTTGGGGAATCTGACTCATGAAACCAGTTGGAACCAAATGTGAATATTGAGAGCCACACTAGTAGGAATAAACATCGGCCAAGTATGATTGTCACGAGTCACACTCATAGAAACAAATTCGAACTAAACATAATCATTACCAGTCACACTCGTAGAAACAAACGCAGGAATCGCATCTTTAGAAACAAATGCGGGTTAAACAAGTCACACTTATAGAAGCGAACACAGGCCAAACACTCCAAGAAACAAACGTGGACCAACCATAATCGTGACCAGTCAATCTCATAGAGACAAATTCGAGCTAAACATGATCATCACGAGTCACACTCATAGAAACCAACGCATTCACACATTTAGAAACAAAAGCGGGTTAAAAGTGATTGTCACGAGTCACACTCGCAGAAATAAACGCGATCCAATCGTGATCGTCGCAAGTCGCACTTATAGAAACAATTGAGGACCAAACATGATCTTCACGACTCACACTTGTAGAAACAATTTCGAACTAAACATGAACATCACGTGACATCCGAAGAATCAAAAACGCAGATGTCACACATTTAGAAACAAAAGCGGATTAAACGTTGTCGCCATGAGTCACACTCTCAAAAACAAACGCTGTCCAACCGTGATTGTCACAAGTCACACTCGTAGAAACAGATTTGGACTAAATATGATCATCACGAGTAGCACTCATAGAAACAAACTCTGGCCAAATGGGATAGTTACAAGTCACACTCTTGAAATGAGTATTGGGCCATATATGGATCATGCCTTGGCTTGGATCATGTATTCTCAGCTTGTGTATCGTTTAATTATTATCCGGTCAATCGTCCATATAACTGTATCGGTAACTGTTGACATAACGACATAGTAAACAACCTAAAAAAAGAATTCATTACCAGCTACAATGGTCTATCATTTAATTACTTTTTGATGTGGTGTTTCCTTTAATATATAACAGGAAATGTAGTAAAAAATCAGTAAATTAGTCTTATGTCTAAAAGATTATACGTATATATGTATTATAAGAAGCTCATGTACCCTCATTTCGACTTTCAATCAAATTCCGCGCATCGGTTTGATCAGTTTAGTGTGTGTCTTCTGCTACCAGTTAGGACAAGATGATTTTCGGAGAGCTATAGAGTGCTGCAGAGGATAAATTCAACTCATGCAATTCAATGTAAGAAACATATAAAAACTTCAGAAAATAAAAAACGTATGCGCTTTCTCTTTAACAACCAAAAAATAAAATGTTGGGGAACGTATTTTGAAGACATCAATTAAATTATCACGCATATGCAAACTAGAATACTATGGAAATTCTAGTAGATAGTGAGCATTCTTGGAAGACTTGATATGTTTGTAGCATTATAGGGGCTAAAAGTGACAAGAGCATTTTGGTTTCTAACTCGACTCTATACGATGCGAATGGAAATGATTGTTAAAGGTAGTTGAAGCAATACTTATTTATAGCCAGATCAATTTTAGAAATCCAAAAATAACATATTCCTATAAAGTTGATGATTATTTTACTTATTATTGGCAGGTACTTAACTCCTTATAAGTCTTTACTGGTATTTATTTTTCCAGTTTCTAATTCATTAATCTTTCTTCCGAAACATTTATAAGTACCTCGGTTTCTTAACAAATTATAGAGAAATTCTTTACGAGAAGTGCTTGAATCGCCATTAATCACTGGCTTGAAAACTGTTAGATGAAGTTTAGCATGCAAATGTTAATTTAAGAGTACGGCGTAGAGCGTCTGAAAAACATTTGAAAGAATGAACTTTCCGCACTTACTTAGTGAGTAATTATAAGGCTACTATCCTAATATTTTCAGGTGTTTTTTCCCATTTTTTCAAAGGTCTTCAAGGAATTTACGCTTAATTTTTCCTCCAAATTAAATGGTAACGATTTCTCTAATCTTAATAATGGTCTTACCTAAACGTTATAAGAACATTAATTGCAATGAGAAAAATTTATTAAATTTGATTTTTATGAGTAAAATGAATGACATTTTTCTCTTTCTACTTTGACGAATATGAAGTATATAAACAGAAAATATTGTAATGAATATTATATCCAAACTTGAGATTCTAGCGAATCATTTAGTTTTTAGACCTCATTACGCCCTAAAGAACCCCTTTTGGAATTATATCTAGTTGTCTATAAATAGGATTATTAAGTTAACAGAAAATGCAGTGATTAAAAATAAATTATTAAAACATGAACATATTTTGAATAAGAATGAATGCGATGGAATTTTTCGTTTCATATCAAGTAAGAAGAGGAAATATGATTCAACATTATATTATGAAAAAAAAATCCCTCATGTCCATTATTGATTCTAAAATGTAATCAGTTTTTTTTTATTTCTTTTGTAAAGTTTGGAAAATTGAGGCAGGTGATGTGTCTAGTTAATCGAATAAATGCTAATTTTCCAAATAATCATATTTATTTAAACAAATATCCGAAGAAGCATGTTCCTTTGGCTGATTCAAAGGCGCGCATTGGACATTGCCGGCACAAAACATTTTTCTTAGTAAAAAAAATAATAAAAAATATTAAAATGAAATCTACGATCACGGATTTTAAGTTATCATGTGAGAACATTATTATTTTTAAGTCATTATTTGTCTTAATTAATTTAAGTCATTAAACCGGTTTGAAACAATCATGAAACTTCATTACAATTTATATATATAATTTTTAAAACTTTCATTTTCAATTTTTCTCTCTGGTAAACAAAGTTTTGGAGCTCGACCCATTTTGAGATGAAATAACAGATATTATGTCATAATTCTACTTCAATCTTTTAAAAAGCATCGTCAAAGAAGCGTACGTAATAATAAAACAATACTGGTAAAAGCAGGGAAAAGTATATGTGATTAAAAGATGATTGTGGAAATTGCCATTTATGCTTTATTCATTGCCTACGCGAATTTGAGCTTCAGTATTCATTTCCTATGCGATTTCGAGCTTCAGTATTCATTGCCTACGCGATTTGAAGCTTCAAAACCCCCTAACCAAAACAACATCATGTTATCATATGATAATAATAAATAAAAAAATAAAGGAAAGAAAAGAAAATTACATTTATTCTGTAGAAAAAGATTATTTGCATAAGCATACAATATGTAATATACAAAAGAATAATTTTGAAATGAATATTACATCCGAAATTTCACATTTAAAAATATTTTTAATTTAAAGTATCAAAACGTATTGTACTTTTGTGCTTTAAAAACTCACAAATGAAAGGCTGACATTGAAATAAATTTTAAGTGATAACAAAAAAATTGTATTAGTAATTTCTAATTAATATTTGCATTTTAATTTAACATTGAAATACAAGCAAGCACGTTGGAAATATGTGTTTTGGGTGAGACATATGTTTTCTAAAATTCCTGAAACTCTTTGTAGTCAGCTTCCAAATTATTTTCAATGAGCTACTATGAAACTGAAATTTTTTCGCGGAAAACCCGCTTTCCTAAGACATGATTTTTAAAATTCGCAGTCCTCTCAAGTTTAAAAAAACGTTTTGAAATACTATGTCATGATGCAGTTATTTCTTGTTTGTAAGATTTCGTTTTAAATAAATGCATTTAATTGGAAAAAAATCATTTCTTTTTCTGTTAAATTGAATCAAAATAATAAAGATCAGTTCTGCAGACGATATTATTTCCTTCTATTTTAAATAAATGTTTTTCAAATTTATTTTTTATTCATATAAAAATGCAGATATTTCCTAAACATATTTTGGAATCTAAAATAAATTTTCAAAAGCATCAAAGTTGCATTTAAATAGACTTATTTTATTTTAATTATCAAATGTTTTAATAATCATAACATTTAATTCACATTTCACCTACTCACAGAATTGACATAATAATACAACTTCTGTTGAACCAAAATGTTTTCAGAAAATAAAGTAAACCGTCTTATTTATCGTCTGAGGAATATATATTTACATAAGCGTTTTCGATTTTCATCTTAGTGAATAAAATATGAGCTTAAATGCAATTTGTTGGAACATAGAGGTAAAACCTGTTCAAAGAACAATACTTTCTCCTTTTCTTCGAAATTTGAAAACATTTTTACAAGTATTCTTTTGCATTTGAAATTGGACGTAAATATTTAGAGAGAAAAAAAAAGAACTTTTGAATAATGTATAGTTTTTGTAAGTGGTATGAAGACAATGATGATGTATGTTTGTTACTGGCAACATGAATTCGAAAAGACTACTTCTCATCTTAAATAAAGGCTAAATAAATGCTTTATGATAGATAGAATGATATAATTTTAAATAATGCCAAAGAAAGTGATTGCTTGTTCTCAATGTAATACTAACCAGAGGATAGAGATAATATATATATATATATATATATATATATACAGTGGCTCAAAAAATTGAGAGTACACCTTATTTTTACTTGATAAATCTGACTTTCAATATAAATAACACATTACCGAGAAGAGCAAACATGAGTTTATTTTTACCCATAATAAATGGTTTAATTTAGAGCAAAAATAAAGAAAAATCAACGAAAAATTCCTAAATTGAAAAATTTTAGCTGCATTTTAAATAAACATACTCAGATTTTTGCCTCAAAAAATTGAGAATACACCAATGAAATTTTTGCAATATCTCGCATAGAAACAAAGTGTCACTATTAAGTTGCATGTCTTTTGGCTCCTATGATGGCCTCTGAACGTCATGGTACCGATTCGATCAATTTTTGGCGGTATCTGAAGATATTTTATCCCATTCTTCTTGCAACTTGTTTTAAATGGGTTTTGTTTTTAATATTGTGTTTTCGAACCACTTTTCCGAGTATGGCCCACGAATATTTTATGGCATTGATGTCAGGGTACTGTGGTAATGTGTGTAACTGCTATTTACAATGAAAAAGACGCCCCATTTTGACGTTACGAGCATTCTGTTTGGTATCGTTGTTCTGTTAGAAAATGGAATTTCCATCTAAACCCAAATTTTTAGCACTTTCCTTTTGACTACTGCGAAGTATATTCAAGTAAACCATATGGTTTATAATGCCTTCTATAAGAATTAAATTTCCTACCTGGGATGAAGCCATGCAATCTGAAATACCGATTTAGTCACCACCATATTTACCTGTAGGACGTAAATTTTTTGGATCCAAAGCAATACAGTACGATGGCTGTCACTGCCAGAAATGTTGAGTTTCCTTTCATTACTAAATATAACGTTCTTTAAAAAGTTATTGGTTTTCAATTGATGAGTTTTTGCAAACTTTAAGTGCTTTATCTGAATTTGCAAGCTGATGAACGGTTTCTTTCTAACAATGAGACTTTTATATCCAGCTTGTCTAGTGGCATTTCGCACAGTTTTAACTCTTACACTTTTGCCTATGATTTGAGAAGTTTCTGCAGAATATTGGAAGAACCATACAGTCGCTGCAATCGAAAGGAAAGTGTTAAAAATTTGGGTTTAGATGGAAATTCCATTTTCTAACAGGACAACGATACCAAACAGAATGCTCGTAACGTCAAAATGGGGTGTCTTTTTCATTGTAAATAGCAGTTACACACATTACCACAGTACCCTGACATCAATGCCATAAAATATTCGTGTGCCACACTCGAAAAAGTGGTTCGAAAACACAAAATTAAAAACAAAACCCATTTAAAACAAGTGTTGCAAGAAGAATGGGATAAAATATCTTCAGATACCGCCAAAAATTGGTCGAATCGGTACCATGACGTTCAGAGGCCATCATAGGAGCCAAAAGATATGCAACTTGACAGTGACATTTTGTTTCTATGCGGGATATTGCATAGAAACTTTTGCCTTTTTTATTGCATAGAGATTTTTGCCTCAATTTTTTGAGGCAAAAATCTGAGTATGTTTATTTAAAATGCTGCTAAAATTTTTCTATTTAGAAATTTTTCGTTGATTTTTCTTTATTTTTACTCTAAATTAAACCATTTGTTATGTGTAAAAATAAAAACATGTTTTCACTTCTCGGTAATGTGTTATTTATATTGAAAGCCGGATTTATCAAGTAAAAGTAAGGTGTACTCTCAATTTTTTGAGCCACTGTATATATATATATAGTTAAGTAAGGAAAAAAGAGCATACTGAGTGTACGGATTTTAAATGATTTTCTGTAGAACTAAATCTGAAAACTCTTACTTTGAAATGAACGAATTTGATTGTTTAAAAGCTATAAAATGAAATGAAATAAGGTAAATTATAAATGAATATAATATTATATTATGAAATAAAATGTTTAAGAAATTAATATAATATTATATTACGAAATAAATATTTAAAAATAAATATAATATTATAATATTAAACATATATATTTTTAATATATATATTCAAGAAATTAATATAATATTATATTATGAAATAATTATTTAAGAAATGAATATAATATTATATTAAAAAATAAAACATTTGACAAATGATTAATAAAATAATAAAATTTGTTGTCCCTTAACCCAAATTTTATATCTGTATAAATTTTAGACCTTATAAATTGAATACAGTTTGAGTTTGTATGGATTTTAGGACAAAAATGGCATCTTTGACCACGCTACGTCACATTCATAATATTGTCACGTAGGTACTCTAGTGTTGAACTGAATGACACACACACAAGAAATAGAGTTAAACGAATTTATTAACTCAACTCAGAACATAGTAACTGACAGATCTTCTGCTTTTATACTAACAGGAAAAGTTCCAGAATACTTTTCTGGAGACAGTAATAAAAATCCAGAACACTTATCCGGTAAACTAAAGAAAGGTCCAGAATCTTCTGGAACATGAAATAAAGAGGAACATAAAATCAAGGAATAAAATATTTACTCAGACTGTGAATCGCATTGTCTCTAACGGGATTCGAACTTACGATCTCTTAATAATGAAACCCGTGCTATAACCGTTCGGCCATGGAGAGTCGATTGCCTCTTTTCAATGCAGCAGTATTAAAACATTTATATTAATTTATTATAAAAATAAAATGAGTAATATAAAAATAACAAAATGCTTATAAATGTATAAATGCATTTAAAAGGGAAATGAAGTAATGATGATGCATGGTATGGCACAACTGAAAGGAAGAATTGAAAGGAGAATGTTTTAAAAGCATACTTCATATCCCTATTCCTCATTATATGCGAAATACATAACAAGCTGTCTACATTCTCAGGAAAGGAGTGGGAGGCAATCATTTATAGACTTTGTTATTAGGAGAATGCAGACTCTTATGATAGGAACTGAAAAGACATTTTTACATTTTCTAAGTGCATTTAAAAAATAGGAAATCACTAATTTGCCCTGATGGTTTCATATAAAGAATTCCAATAAGCCTAATTTATATTTAGATATCGATTCGTATTTCTAAAATCTATCTTATTTACAGTACGAATTACATGAGAATAACACTAATTAAATGTATCTTTTTACATTAACTTATAACAGTGTCATTGTGTTACTATAGCAACCACTTCATAATTTTCCACGTTATAAATTATTATGAAATTCATTTTTTTATGTGTCGATTTTTTTTTCTCATTTATTTTTATAACCTTATATTTCTGTTGAGTTTCGACTTTTTAAATCTATTTCAATGATATCCATATAATACTGTATTAGCTATTCTTTTTTTTTCTTTTAATATTTTGATACAATATTAAATTTATTTGATTTATTTTAATATAAAGAGGAAGTGGCAAGTTGATAAAATTTCACAAGGCATGAAAGTGACTATTTGCAGGAGACAATTGCGTTTTAATAAGATTTAAATTGCGTTCAATTTATTTAATGCATGACTGCACGCAAAAGGGTTTAAAGCCATCTGTTGTTTTCTTGTACTTAAGTCAAAACGAAGCCCTTTGATTAAACTTCAATTCTCCGGAAACGCGAATGGAATTTTTATGTTTCTTTCAACTTTTTATTGTTTTAAATTAGAATAATTTAAACTTACCCTTTTCATTTCTTAATTATCAAACATAAAATATAATATTATGTTTTACTTTAGTTGAAGACTGGAACAATTTTCCATATTTTAAAAATTACAATCAATCTTTAGGTATGGAACCTAAGATTTATCAGCTTAAGCATAAATGGATTATGATAAAGTATAAATGGATTATCGTAAAACTAATTTTTAAGTATTATTTCGAGAAAAATATGTTGCTAAACAATTATAAGAAATATTTAGATTTTTTTCTTTGTTTCCAAAGAATAATGCTTTGGCTTCAATAGAAAAACAAATTCACTCGTTTTGTTTATGCTCTAGTAAGAATGATAGGATGATGAATCTTTAGGTTTTGAAAAATAAAACTAAAAATAGGCAAGAAATATTTTATTGCATTTTAAGGTCTTTAAAAATGATAACTGTACATCATTATTTTCGAATTATATTGTTACCATTATTGTTTAAATTTTTAATTAATTATAGTTATAATTAATTTTTGAAAATCATCACTTCGATTGCATATTTCTGTATCCCACAATTTGTGCACCCAATTTGATATCTGCATAGCTCTACCTGTTAAACATCAGCTGTTGCACACGCACATACACACACACACACGCATTTGCTTTTAATATCGAAAGAAAGATTTTCTTTAGCTGCAGAATTAATTTCTGAAACATTATAAGCTTTTTTCTATCTTAGTTGATCTGATCTCATCCAAACACATTTATTAACGAATGTAAAAGAAGAATTGGTGTTTTTCCAATTATTTTCTTTTTAAAACACATGAATTTTCAAATTATTCTTAAAATATTGTGGATTTAAGAAATCAGTATTTTACGAGTTTCTTACCAAGTGAAAACACTCGTAAAGCAAGGCAACGTCTAATTAAATTAATCTGTTAATTGTCAACTAATTTCTAAAAAAATAAAACAATGGACTATTGTTTTCATTAAAAATATACAACCGCAGAGAATTTTAAATACCTATTGCATCGGGAAATGAGGGAAAAATCGCTTGCGAAATTCTATCCTTATAAACTTGAAATTAGTCAAGTGAAATAAAAGTGCCAAATAAGTGGCTTATTATTTTACAAAAGTTCTCAGAAACTGTTGAAATAACCTTCAGCAAAATTCGAGCAATTTTAATTATTATCATCTTTGTTTCATCATCGTAACATTAATTGAAGAAGTGTCCGAAAAGTTGTTCGATTTTTGTTGCTTCAATAATTTACAGGACAATTTATGGCAAGTTCAAAATTCGCAACCCTTCAAGTGTAAAATTTGTGTCAAGAAGCTTTTAATTAAACTTTTCAAAGTATGAAACTACAATTTCCCGTATCTAGGCAAGCCCATAATAACTTTTCCCCAGTATGCACGATTTAATAATCTCTATTTTTTAAAATTACTTTCAACAAACCATCTTGTCAATATGTGCAGTGTAAATGAGCGGAAAAAGGAAAAGATATTATTAAAAAAAACATTTTTACAGATAATAACAAAGTTTATCTGTCGAAACCAAACAATCTGCGCTTTAAACCTAGATACGAGAATATTAATTCCGCGTTATTTTTATCAACACTATAAATCCTTTTATAGATAGAACGCTGTTGTTGAAAGTAAATCCAATTTTATGCATCATTTACCAAAATTTGTTGATTATTTTCCTATTATTTTATTCTGTTATTTAAATACTCGAAAGTGTTATTTTTCGAACTTACTAATCAGATAAAAACAGAGTAATTTACTAATATTTATTGTTACCCATTAAAGAAGACGATAATTTAAAATCGTTTTGGCAGATGGTACTGAAATTTATCAAATGAATAAATTAGAATTCTTGTTTAATTGTTAGAATACATCGTATTAATCTCCGGAGTTTAAAAAGATTATTACAAAATAATGGTTTTGGAATTTTTTTTTTATAAACTGGAATATATAATTACAGCTGGAACATTTTGAGCAATGAATATTTTTAAATCGAATAAATGTAAAGATTTTGAATAAATATTAATATTTAATTTGATACATATTTGAAATAAAAGATAAATTTTCATTAAAATACCACTATGCACAATTCCAGAAATAATAATCGGTGGGACGATGCAGCCAAATATATTACTTAACGATTTTTATAATTTGTTTTTTCATCAAAATTATTTAGAACTTATAAATGATATAAACAAAAATATTTATAAATTCTTGATATAATTATCGGAAATATTTCAAAATATTTTAATCTAAACAATTTGAAAAATAATATATTCTACAAGAAAAACTGCGATTTTAATTAAACTTTTTAAGTTAAGATTGTTTAGAACACTAATTAATTTTATCATTAAATCAAATCAATGTACAGGATGGTTATAATTAAAGTTCCACTTTGAAATGGTCATAAAAGGAAAACTACTGGACCAAATGTTATCAAACTTGGTAATATTTTAAAAAAGATCATGGGAGTTTCTTTTCACCTAAAAAATTCAAAAACTCACCACCAGGGGAGAAATGTCGTTGTATGTAATATTTTTAAGCAAAATAGGACATGAAGGAAAACATCGATTTAAAATGTGTTTAATCGTTTCTGAAACGTGTTAAAAAGCATGCTGAATGTGGCGTCCACCATTTTCTAAAAACGAAGTTAAATCGCATTATTGCATTCTCAAAAGTAGTCTTAGAATATCAGGAGTAATGTTACGCACATGTCGGTGCATCGCATCTTTCTGTTCCGCCAAACTGTTTCGATTATCACCATAAACAATGCTTTTTAAGATAACACATATTGAACATGCTTTGCAAGCACGTTTCAGAAACGATTTAACACATTTTAAACTGATGTCTTCATGTCGTATTTTGCTTAACAATATTGTATACAGCGTTATTTCATCCCTGGTAGTGAATTTTTGAACTTTTTTTCCGGATAAGAAATTCCCATGTCCTCTTTTAAACTATTACAAAGTTTGGTAACATTTGTGCAGTAGTTTTGCTTTTCCATTCAAAGTGGAACTTTAATTATAATCATCCTGTATATTAGAACATACAAGTTGAAATAAAACGCAGTTAAATGCAGAAAACTAATTTCAAATTTTCGTTTTTTTTTTCGTTAAAAGAAAATTGTTATTATTGAAGTAAGTAAATTTAATAAAATAAATTCTTAAAAATATTCATTTATATGTGTATTAAAGTATAACTTATTTTTATTTTTTCATTTTTCAGTCTCTCTCTATTATAATTCATTATTATAAATAAAGATATTTTGTGATCCTTTTTTCATCAAAATTACGACTAGATGGCACCACCCATGTGGCATAAAAATTTAATTAATCGATACTGCAGATGTTATAAAAAAAAGAAAAAGAAATATTGAATTGCCATCGAGTGTGTGAAAAGTCTTATTAAATGGCAAAACAATAGCTGGTTTTAAATTAATTGTACAATCGATTATAAATTACATGAAACAAATCAAGTTAAATAAAATTGTTTAATGAAACTCTTTTTTTTTTAAACTTTTTTTTACTTGTTTTAAGTTTTCTATAAAAACCAGTTGCTTGAAGATATGTGTATAGTGTTTATACATATGTCATCACTATAGTGCAAATAAAATAAGTAATTTAATTCCAGACACAAAACTCGCGGCAAAAAACAAAATAAAAAATATTGTATTCGCTATTTAGCAGTATAGTTATTGCTTGGTGGAAGTGCTTTATCAAACAATTGTCCCAAAGCAACTGGTGTGCTCTAAAAATTATCTCTAAGGAAATAGCATTTACCTTTCCCATCACTCCCATTTTTATCTTGTCTTCTTACCTGTCTAGAAAAGTAATTTCATAATCTTGAATGAATAGAAGCTTTTAACGAATGAATTCTGTCATTCTTCTCGAATGACGAAGAACAAAAATAGATCTCCTGCCTTCCGGCATATTTAATCTGCCTTCAAATATGAATCATGGATCAATCAAGACAGAACCTTCTTTCTTTTTTACCTGCGCAGAAATAAGAAATGGGCTTTTACCTTTTTTATGTAGGTTGCAATTTCGCAAAATAATTGTACATTTGGATATTATTCTCGAATCTGTTGAATATTTCGATGGACTTTAGAATAAATCTGTCTTCAAAGATGAATCATAGATCAATCAAAACCGAGTCCGCTTTCTTTTTTATCTGTGCTGAAATAAGAAATGGTTTTTCACCTTTTTATGCAAGTTGTACTTTTGCCAAAATAATTGTAGATTTGGATATTATTTTCGAATCTGTTGAGCTTGAATTTGTTAATTTAACACAGAATTCACTAGTGGACATTTGGCAATGTAGTTACATCTTTCGATGGACTTCAGAATAAATCTGTCTTCAACTATGAATCACAGATCAATCAAGCCAGACCCTGCCGTTACTTTCTTTTTTTTGTTTTGTTTTATCTGTGGAGAAATGGTTCTTCCACCTTTTTACGAAGCTTGCAATTTTGCAGAGTTAATTGTAAATTTAAATATTCTTTCCGAAGCTGTTGAGTTTGAATTTGTTAATTTAACACATAATTCATTATTGGACATTTGGCAATGTAGTTAGATTCTTCGATGGACTTCAGAATAAATCTGTCTTCAACTATGAATCATAGATCAATCAAAACCAAGTCCGCTTTTTTTTTTATCTGTGCAGAAATAAGAAATGGGCTTTCGCCTTTTTATGTAGGTTGCAATTTCGGAGAATTAGTTGTAAATTTGGATATTATTCTCGAATCTGTTGAATCCTTCGATGGACTTTCGAATAAATCTGTCTTCAAATATGAATCATAGATCAATCAAGACAGAGCCTGCTTTCTTTTTCATCTGTGCAGAAATAAGAAATGGTTTTTCGCTTTTTTATGCAAGTTTTACTTTTGCCGAAATAATTGTAGATTTGGATATTATTTTCGAATCTGTTGAGTTTGAATTTGTTAATTTAACACAGAATTCACTATTGGGCATTTGCCAATGTTGTTAGATCCTTCGATGGGCTTCAGAATAAATATGTCTTAAACTATGAATCACAGATCAATCAAGACAGAGTCTGCCTTTACTTTCTTTTTTTTTGTTTTGTTTTATCTGTGGAGAAATGGTTCTTCGACCTTTTTACGAAGCTTGCAATTTTGCAGAGTTAATTGTAAATTTAAATATTCTTTTCGAAGCTGTTGAGTTTGAATTTTTTAATTTAACACATAATTCATTATTGGACATTTGGCAATGTAGTTAGATCCTTCGATGGCCTTCAGAATAAATCTGTCTTCAAATATGAATCATAGATCAATCAAGACCGAGCCTGCTTTTTCTTTCTTGTTTTTTTTTTTTTTTCTTGTTTTTTCTGTGGAGAAAGGTTTCTTTGATCTTTTTTACGAAACTTGCAATTTTGCCGAGTTAATTCTATTTTTTTCGAATCTGTTTGAGTTTGAAATTGTTAATTTAAACATAGAATTTGCTATTTCTGTATTTGACAATACAGTAGATCCTTCGATGGGTTTCAGAATAAATCTGTTTGCAGATATGAATCACATATCAATCAAGACAGAGCCTGAATTTCTTATTAATCTGGCAGAAACGGTTCTTCACCTTTTTATGGAGATTGCACTTTGCAGAATTAATTGTAGATTTAAATATTATTTCAGATCTGTTCAGTTTCAATTTGTTAATTAAACACTGAAATCACTTTTGGGTATTTGGCAATATAGTAGATCATTCGATGGATTTTAAATTAAACCTATCTTCAATTATGAATCATAAATCAATCAAGATAGCGCCTGCTTTTTTTTTTTAAATCTGTGCAGAAATGTGTCTTCGATTTTTTTTTTACGCCGCTTGCATTTATCAGATTTTATTGTAAATTTGAATATTATTTTCCAATATGTTGAGCTGTAATTTGTTAACTGAAACATAGAATTCACTGTTGCATATTTGGCATTATAGTAGGTCCTTCGATGGACTTTACGAATAAATCTGTCAAAAATAAGAATCATAGATCAATCAAGACAGAGCCTACTTTTTCTCATTTTTTTTTATCTGTGCAGAAATGGTTCTTCGTCCTTTTTATGCAGGTTACCCTTTTGCAGAATTAATTTTAGATCTAAATATATTTTTTTCGAATATGTTGAGTTTGAATTTCTTAATTTAAACAGGATATTCTCTATTGGATATTTGGAAATATAATGGATCCTGTGATAGACCAAAGAATACATGAGTTGTCAAATATGAATCATAGATCAATCAAGACAGAGCCTACTTTTTCTCATTTTTTTTATCTGTGCAGAAATGGTTCTTCGTCCTTTTTATGCAGGTTACCCTTTTGCAGAATTAATTTTAGATCTAAATATATTTTTTTCGAATATGTTGAGTTTGAATTTCTTAATTTAAACAGGATATTCTCTATTGGATATTTGGAAATATAATGGATCCTGTGATAGACCAAAGAATACATGAGTTTTCAAATATGAATCATAGATCAATCAAGACAGAGCCTACTTTTTCTCATTTTTTTTTATCTGTGCAGAAATGGTTCTTCGTCCTTTTTATGCAGGTTACACTTTTGCAGAATTAATTTTAGATCTAAATATATTTTTTTCGAATATGTTGAGTTTGAATTTCTTAATTTAAACAGGATATTCTCTATTGGATATTTGGAAATATAATGGATCCTGTGATAGACCAAAGAATACATGAGTTGTCAAATATGAATCATAGATCAATCAAGACAGAGCCTACTTTTTCTCATTTTTTTTTATCTGTGCAGAAATGGTTCTTCGTCCTTTTTATGCAGGTTACCCTTTTGCAGAATTAATTATAGATCTAAATATATTTTTTTCGAATATGTTGAGTTTGAATTTCTTAATTTAAACAGGATATTCTCTATTGGATATTTGGAAATATAATGGATCCTGTGATAGACCAAAGAATACATGAGTTGTCAAATATGAATCATAGATCAATCAAGACAGAGCCTACTTTTTCTCATTTTTTTATCTGTGCAGAAATGGTTCTTCGTCCTTTTTATGCAGGTTACACTTTTGCAGAATTAATTTTAGATCTAAATATATTTTTTTCGAATATGTTGAGTTTGAATTTCTTAATTTAAACAGGATATTCTCTATTGGATATTTGGAAATATAATGGATCCTGTGATAGACCAAAGAATACATGAGTTGTCAAATATGAATCATAGATCAATCAAGACAGAGCCTACTTTTTCTCATTTTTTTTTATCTGTGCAGAAATGGTTCTTCGTCCTTTTTATGCAGGTTACCCTTTTGCAGAATTAATTTTAGATCTAAATATATTTTTTTCGAATATGTTGAGTTTGAATTTCTTAATTTAAACAGGATATTCTCTATTGGATATTTGGAAATATAATGGATCCTGTGATAGACCAAAGAATACATGAGTTGTCAAATATGAATCATAGATCAATCAAGACAGAGCCTACTTTTTCTCATTTTTTTATCTGTGCAGAAATGGTTCTTCGTCCTTTTTATGCAGGCTACACTTTTGCAGAATTAATTTTAGATCTAAATATATTTTTTTCGAATATGTTGAGTTTGAATTTCTTAATTTAAACAGGATATTCTCTATTGGATATTTGGAAATATAATGGATCCTGTGATAGACCAAAGAATACATGAGTTGTCAAATATGAATCATAGATCAATCAAGACAGAGCCTACTTTTTCTCATTTTTTTTTATCTGTGCAGAAATGGTTCTTCGTCCTTTTTATGCAGGTTACCCTTTTGCAGAATTAATTATAGATCTAAATATATTTTTTTCGAATATGTTGAGTTTGAATTTCTTAATTTAAACAGGATATTCTCTATTGGATATTTGGAAATATAATGGATCCTGTGATAGACCAAAGAATACATGAGTTGTCAAATATGAATCATAGATCAATCAAGACAGAGCCTACTTTTTCTCATTTTTTTATCTGTGCAGAAATGGTTCTTCGTCCTTTTTATGCAGGTTACACTTTTGCAGAATTAATTTTAGATCTAAATATATTTTTTTCGAATATGTTGAGTTTGAATTTCTTAATTTAAACAGGATATTCTCTATTGGATATTTGGAAATATAATGGATCCTGTGATAGACCAAAGAATACATGAGTTGTCAAATATGAATCATAGATCAATCAAGACAGAGCCTACTTTTTCTCATTTTTTTTTATCTGTGCAGAAATGGTTCTTCGTCCTTTTTATGCAGGTTACCCTTTTGCAGAATTAATTTTAGATCTAAATATATTTTTTTCGAATATGTTGAGTTTGAATTTCTTAATTTAAACAGGATATTCTCTATTGGATATTTGGAAATATAATGGATCCTGTGATAGACCAAAGAATACATGAGTTGTCAAATATGAATCATAGATCAATCAAGACAGAGCCTACTTTTTCTCATTTTTTTATCTGTGCAGAAATGGTTCTTCGTCCTTTTTATGCAGGCTACACTTTTGCAGAATTAATTTTAGATCTAAATATATTTTTTTTCGAATATGTTGAGTTTGAATTTCTTAATTTAAACAGGATATTCTCTATTGGATATTTGGAAATATAATGGATCCTGTGATAGACCAAAGAATACATGAGTTGTCAAATATGAATCATAGATTAATCAAAACAGAGTCTGCCTTTTCTTTTTCATTTTTTTTTTATCTGTGCAGAAATGGTTCTTTGCCCGTTTTGCACTTCCGTTAGCTTGCACGTTCCAGAAACAATAGTATATTTGATTATTATTTTCGAATTTGTTGAGCTTGGATATTTTTTTTTTAATTTAAAAGCTGAATTTTCTATTTGATATTTGGCAACATAATAGATCTTTCAATAGACTTTAGAATAAAGAATAATGGTAAGGTGATGAGGTAAAATTCTGAAATACATCCTGGTTATCCTGGTTACAACGAGAACATCCTTGCGCTGTTGTCAGTTACAAATTTATTATTTGAAGCTTTACAGCCACTAGATGTGGCACGAAATGATATGTTTGCCCAAGCATTGTCACTATCATCTGGCTTGCATCTGAAATTGCTGTTGCCCTTTTAAAATAAACATTATGTTGCTTCCAAAACCAATCCATCTAACCTAATTTGTAATATGAGATAACATACAGGAAGTCCAGTATAACGTGACCCAATAAATGACTTCTAAATCATTATATATTTTCACATGGTTTCAGTTGGAGCCGAGATCAAAAGGGCCAAAAGTATTATATTTTACATTGATTGATTATTTATATTATCAATAAAATCACTTTTGTGGGGAAAAAATACTGTTGTATTTGTATGCATTGTGTTATTCAGCTAGTGATATTCAAGAAAATAGTTCTGCTAAACAAGCAAATTTCCTTTCTCCTAAGAGCAAATTTGGTGCATTTCTGAAGTTTGATTTCCCTTAGTTTTAGCCAATCAATGGCCATGACGAGTAATAGCAGTGGTTTGATTGGCAGATCATCCTCGAAAGCAAAGCCATTCTTTGATTGGTGGATCTTCAATGACGTAGCCATTGAGTTGGTTTAAAATCATATAAAAAATAATATTTAAAATGTTTCAATAAAAAAATTATTTAAAATTTCTCAACTCAATCACAAATTGGTCATCGAATTGTAGAAGTTTATTTTTATTAACTATCTTAGTATGCCAAGAATATATTATAAAAAAGAGTATAAAAGTGTAAAATTATATTTATGGCAGACTCAAAAATATAACTTTTTTTGACGCTTAGAGATTTATTTAAATTCTTATTAGGCGTATATCAAACGATTATTAATTGGGAATTAGTCATTGGGTTCCTTTTAGATTAGCCATCCTGGTCATAGAAAGATTTTAATTTTGTAAAAGCTTAAAATACAAGAATTAAAATAATATTTATACATACTTCAAAAACAATTATTTTCATCAATTAATGTTTTAAAGAATATAAAAATTCAGTTTAAATAACTTATACAATTCCGTTTAATTTCCTATGTAAAAATTAAATTTAAAAAGCGGTCATTATACTATTAATAAACTCATTTCGACAAATTGATACAATAGCATACAATGCACTTTTTTGAAAATTCAAAAAACCATTAAGAGAACGAAGATGTTTACAAAGAGCGTCAGAGGAAATTTTATTTAATGGGACTTCTTGACATCAATTAGTGCATCAAGAGACCGAAAAATTCCATTTAAATCGTATAACCCGAAGAATAGCTAGACATTCAGCCTCCATTCAACAGCCAGTTTACCCATCAATTCCCAAATAAAACCACCATTCAAATTTAGGCCTAATTAATAACAACTCTGGGTCGTTTGAAAGCCAAATGGACTCAATTAAACAGGCCTTTCGAAATAACTGCAAATACTACTTTAGAATGAATATTGATTAACTCGTAGTTAACACAGACACTTTTGGGATCACGGTTGTTTCCGTGGAAAATAACTTCTTTTTATCGCCCAAAAGAAAGACCAGAAGTTAAACCAAACGTGTCCCTGTAACGATGAAGAAAAGCAATAAAAAGATCCTTGAGAGTATTTCTGGTTTATTGTGCTCCATGAAGTGGGTATTTCGTTTTCGCTAGGCCTAACATGGAATGGCCAGAAAACCAGAAGAATCCTTCTTCCAGTTACCTCATCCAAGAAATTGTATTCTTTCTCTGAATAGAGGAGAAAACACACACACACACACACAGTGCAGTTTAGTAAAAGATTGACGTGGGTTTAAAAAAGGATAAAGTTCTCAGGTTTGCGTTTCTACAAGCCCATTGAAGGCTATAATACCATTTATATTCGATTTGTAACTTCTTAGTTTTTTTCTCTCATATCAGTTTGTTTTAGTGAATAAATTGAAATATACGGTGAAATATTTTACAGGTTTTATCAATAATACTGTTATGATAAAATGTTGATAATCTTGTCTCTTAAGAAGATGGTATTTTGAAACATTCTAAATATTGCCCTGTACATAAAATAAGCAACATTACTGAATCGACATTAATGTTTAATAAATGTGTATATGATTTGCATATTACATCCTCAAGTAGCCACATTTGACGATTAATTGGCTTTGTAGAACTTATGTATGTCAGAAATCTTAAATGAAATATTTCCTATGCCTTCTTCTAAATGACTTCCTCAGTAAAATATTTTTTTTTAATTTAAAATTTGATAAAAGTAAAACACATTCTTTTTTTTAGAAGCGGTACACAATTTGGTTAAACACGTTCAATATTCTGTTTTGCATTGAGTCTTCATAATTTTTTTTTCTAATCTAAAATATGAACTTAAATTTGAGATAGAAGTAATAAAACTTTAATTGTAAATATAATAAAATTCCAAAAAGTTTATTAAAACTATTATAGGCCAAAACGTACTCATTATATACCAATGCTGATAATTTTAATTTTATATGGAAAATTATAAAATCCAGTAACGTCTTTAATGGATCTAATATCCCCACTCAAGTTAATATGGCGTATTCCTCCTGTGCACCAATGGTACACCGAAACATCCCGGGGTACTCTAGTGGAAATAAAATGTGACTGAGGCTCCCAGACTGCTCTGGCTAGACTAAAAAGTGCCCAAAGTATCTTTCATTTGAAAGTGGTAATAAACCCCATCCCACTTGTAAAAAATTGCTGTGACCATCCTGCTTCATCAGACCACATTCTGGGTTGCATCAGACATTCTAAGGGAGACTTAGCATCCTATCCCCTTATTATTATATATATATTTTTTGGCTGTCAATAACCTACTGTAGAAGAAGTTTTGAAGTTAAGTAACTACAACAGCAACATAGCTCCACTACTGTGTATTTTTGAAAAAAAAAATTCTCAGAAACATCATTCTTATCTGTACTGAGAGTCTTTAGCACTGCGAGCTGAAAGGTTTTCGCCATTTTTTAAAAAGAATGATAGATAATGATTCCTAGATTCGTTATCAGTGGTCACTTATCCTCATAGAGAGACTCCATCTTCGAAAACATTCTTAAAATCCAACCTTAATAAATGGATAGATTTTGCCATTTCCTTTCGCCACTAAGCAAACGTATCTAATTAATATATTCGAATTAAATGAATCAAAATTACAGACGTACACAGTGGTGAAAAAACATCTTATATTGCATAATTGATAATTCAATAGGCTAAATAAAACAGCCATTTTAATTTTTTCAATGTTTTACTCTTCACATTTAATGATGAAGAAGATGAAGTCTATAAATAATATGTCTATTTTCATCCAAATAAAGTAACCATTCAAAATCAAGTCTATTTCATAAAGGTTGTATGGTTTTTGGAATCTAAAAGACTAAAGAAAAGCACAAGTAATTTGAATCATTAATTATAAATGAAGATCAATTAACTTTCACTTAATATAAATACATTCATATGCATGAGAGATCCTGCAAAAGCCCTAATTTCTTTTTCGGGAATTTTTATTTATTGTATCTCTTGCATGAAATAATGAATTTTTGTAATCGGCTTTTCAATAACTTCTCGAATTTTTAAATATCGTAATCTTTCGTTTCTTTTATAAAGTGTCAGCGTAAAATGTTTTTAAAAAAATAATTATCATATTATTAAGTAATTTCATTTAAATTTTGAATCTATGTAAGTGGCGCCATCCAGTGAAATTAAAGACTAAATTATAAGAAATAATTAAATGTAAAAGAATGCTTCCTTTACTTTATTCCGATTTTAAAACTATATTATAGAATTTAATACTTTTATGGATAAGCTAGAATTGAAAATAAAGTAGAACGTACCTCTATGGATAAACTACAATAGACTTTAAACTAGAATGTACCTCTATGGATGAACTAGATTCGACTATAAACCAGAATGTATTTCTATGGATAGAATCGACTCGCACAATAAACCCTTACTTAACTTAATATTTCTATAATAGGATACATTTTGTGTTTGGAATCTTTGCGTTAAATAAGTATATTAAATTTATTCTCTTTTATCTAATCATCAAAAAATTGATAAATATTTAAGATTTCATTTTCCAGAGAACCTGCCAAATTTCATTCATTCAGGCATTTGTATTCATATGTACAGGAATGTACAGATCGTTAACTAATTAGCCTTAATGAAATTGGTTTAAATGGATAATTTGATATTGAATCTGTTTGTTTTTTGAAGCATCATCTTCATATGCACATGGGAAGACCAAATGACATATTTTCTTTGGACAGATTTTATATAAAATTTGATAAATATCTCTTATTTTGGTGCAAAAAAGCTACATACTGGATTATATACCTCTGACTGATTCCTTTCTGAATTATTAATCTGATCAATCAGGAAGATAGAATTTCAAATTTTTTTTGCCGAGGAATAAGTTTTTCGTACATGTACCTACATGGGCAGATAGATGCACGGATTGATGAAGAAGACCCAAAGATACAGATATATAATTCTAAAGATAAATCTTTAAGCCTACTTTCCGGCATTTAGCTGTATGCAATTTTAAATTATCAGGATCAAATGAACATGGTCAAAAGAATAGACAAATTTCTCATCGACATATTTCATTTAAAATTAAAGGGCTAAAAAGAAGTTCAAATATAATGTAATATTAACATGTCAAATTTACATTTTGCTGTGCTTCTGAGCTATCAATTTTCACAGACAGTCAGACAGGAAAAATTCTTTTTGTTTTTTTAAAATTTAAGAAGTTTTAATGTGAAAATGTATCAAAATGTAACACAAACTATTTTCATGATTGAACTCCCAATGTGGCGACTTATCACTACCATCTGTGGCAATAAGTCGCCGGCCGACCTATTGGCACAGCAGATAGTGATAATCTGTTTACTTCATCTTCTTCAACTATAATTCAATTCGTTCCATACATTATTTTTGATTGCGTTAATTCTGTAAATTTCGCTAATAAAATAGTTACCGTTTAAGTAAAGCCGTAGACTTGATTGCCAAAGTGCAATTATTTTGAGGCTATTTCTTACCAGGTGTAATTCTGTCAGTTTTAAATTGCAGTTTTAAAATTGTTTTTATTATTTTTCGTAAATGTCGTATATGGCGGATTTGTTGGTTGGTTGGCAATATTTTGTTGTATTTGGCGAAGAACCTGTTTATAATCTTTACTCTTAACGTTTAATTTTCGTACATTTAAATGGGAAACTCCCTGCTATCCTCAAGTTACAACATGAGACCAGTAATATACAAATTTCTTATTTTGTGGACATGACCGCCATGGATTTTAAATAATAGGTATGTCTCTTTTTGCTCCTTTTTAACATTTGATTGTGATCTATTATCTAGTGATATAAAAGTTCTATAGAAACATAAGTAAATGAATCTGTTGAGTAAATTCAGGTTGAACACGATTTTTCGGTAAAGTAATCCACGATTATAGTTTTTACTATTAGAATCGCAATTTATTCCAGCAATGGATGTCTTGGAAAACACTAAATTTCATTGTAAATCTATCGTTTTGGACTGCGATATTCTGACATCTATAATAAACATAATTCATCCTCTTCTTTCTGGTATTGTTCTATTCGCTACATTATGAGATAGAATTAAAAAAATAATAATAAGCAAACGTGAAAAATGTTCCTAATAAAGCACTATTACAACTTTTCAAAACAGAGGAATAAAATGCCTTCAGGTCGTTTTATGAGATGAAAGAAGGGATACTGATTAAGCTAATGAAGATGTTGTAAAAAAACTTTATTTGCAGAGTATACTAGTTACAATAGAAACAAATCTAAGCCAACTGCCATGAAGATTTCGGGAAATTAGAGAGAATTTGTAATAAAATCTTTGAAAAAAAACAGCTAGTACTGCAGATATTGGTGAGGTTTCTTGGAAAGCGTTGAAAATACAAATTAAGGTTTGGTCCAGGGAATGAGAACACCTTAAAGTTCCAGATAGAGGTCAACCATAAACAATAAAACTAAGAAACGCTATCGAGTGTGGTTTGTTCATAATGTTAAAAAAGATCGTAGAATATGTTCTTATGTGGTAAATTAAAAGATTAAAATCATACGAGTTTATAGCTTGCGTTGATTATGATGGATTAAACCGCTTATTTAGGATTTGAATTTCTAATCTAAATTTAAATTTTTGATTGATACTTGTAACAGTTTATTTGTTCTGTTTTCCTAATAATTTATTATACTAATTTATGTAAATATATACCTGGCATGAAATTCGTTTTATAACTTGAAATAGAGATTTATTGCAACAAACTTTTAAGTCCTATTTCTAAATAGTCAAAATGAATATACAAACAAATTGATCTCCGCATTAGTATCAAAAATATATGCCACTGCTACATTCCCTTCATAATTCTATATTCTTAATTTTAAATAATTAAAAGCTTCATTTAATTTTTTAAACTGTATTGACGCCCTTGCGGTATATTGGCTCGCATGAATAGTTTAGACTTAAAAGGTAATAAGATTTTTATTCCAAAGCATAGACACGTCATTACTGAAGCAGAAACTACTAATTTCGGGAATTACGAAATAAATTGCGTCATCTTTAAGAAATTTAATAGATGAATGCAATAACCAAAGAAATAATCGCTTCTAATTAGTCTTTAGTTAGCACAAAAACTATTAAATGCTGATGAATCACTATAAAAAGTTGTTGAAAAACGGTAGACTCTTCGGTTTGAAAAAAATTCTACTCGGCAAGCTGGAAGGCAATGGTAGATTCCTTTCCATCTCAGTTAATATCTGGCAACATCAATTATTAATGTTGGGAACAGTCAAAAGTACGGCTTGGAAATCATATTTTAGCCCCTAATTTCTAACATATCGCAGCTATCGAAAAACTTTAAAATCAAAAGTTGTACGTCATAATACGGCGCTAATTGGAATTATTTTCATATCTTCAATACTAAAAAAGTTATTGGGAAATGAAAATCCCCGCCCCCCATTTCCATACCCTGTGAACTAAATGGCTCATTTGCAAACTTCTCCGAGATTTTCACATTTTTAACAATTTATTCCAAACCAGTTAAAATCCAAACAAAATTACTCTAGTTATTCTGTTTACAAGATAACATGGGCAAAATGTTATACGCATATACAGGGTGGTCCAAAAAAAACTTCCCCTATATATGAAGCCCTAGCGGCCTATCCGCTCAACCAATCGAACCAAAATTTCAGACATGGTTGTTTGAAGGTATGCGCTGGAGATTGTGATGATTCTAAACAACGCAGAGTTCACGGGCGTTGTAATGTAATGCGTTGTCGCCTGCGACGGTGAACACGTTGAAAACCTGTAATTATAACTTTCCATTCCAATTAAAACTTTTTTTCTCTTTCCTCTCTGTGTTGTCATTAGTCCTTTATAATGCTCTTCTTTGTAAATGCTTTACGGCGGCAATTTTTGTCACACGCTAATCGTTCCAACGCCATTTGTGGTTTTTCAATACGCTGATCAATTTGAGCAAGGAAAAAGTGGGTGTTGCCATTCGAAAATTTCAAAATTCTCTCACTGTAACCGTAACCGTGAGCTCTGCATTGTTTAGAATCATCACAATCTCCAGCGCATACCTTCAAACAACCATGTCTGAAATTTTGGTTCGATTGGTTGAGCGGATAGGCCGCTAGGGCTTCATATATAGGGGAAGTTTTTTTTGGACCACCCTGTATATAATATAAACTTGTGAATGAAGGATGGCTTTGCTCTCTAGGGACCATAATCGGGAAAGAACTGGAGAAAATTTCCAAAATTCTTGTCATGAGAACTATTGCAATAGGTAGTCTTCCTATAGGAATCTACCTATAATAACAAAATCAGTCAACCACGAATCGTTTCATCTGCAAGTTATAAATCAATAGTTATTCGAATTTACTACGCTACTAGGAATTTAACATTTTGCCTTGGTTTGTAATGATTATTTACTGGTATTTTGCGATTGCAAATATCGCTCGACCAGCTCTAAGCCCAACATGGGAGAATCAGTAAATGAAATGATTGCTTTCCGTAGTTAATTGAACCATTAAATGATTTTTGGACTGGAAAGAAACAATAGATGGTTAGTGGTGGTTTTCTGAATGTATAAAAAAAAATCAACCGCCTATTTACCTACATTTCCGCTAAAGTATTTTTCATTCGATTTAAGCTTGCGTTTAGAGTAGATAATATATTATTTCAGTTTGTTCTGGAGATGGAAATGGTATTATGTATTTTCAGCCCAATCTAAATAACTGCAATACTTGAAAAAACATTATTGTGTTTGAAATCTGAATATCATTTTGTTTATTTGTTTTATAAGAAAAAGGCATAAAGTGAATACTAGAGCGATACATAATGTTTATTTTACGAAAACATTATAATGGCGGAAAAGTTTTCAATATCTGAAAAGTTAATATATGCATTGCTTTTTCTCAATAAATAGATGGAATTTTTTTTAAAAAATATTTTATTAAAAAAAATATGCTTTAGATTAAAAATGTTTTAATAGATACAAATTTTAAAAAAATGGTAAATGTATGTGTTTTTAAAGGAGGAAATAAAAATAGATGCTGCAAAATCCATTGATATTGAATGAAATTCATGAAACTTTGAAAGGTCTATAATATTTTGCATCCCCCTTTGTAAATAGAAATTAGAGCAAAATATTAATTATAATACAACCTATCAAAAATTAGTTAAAACTTTCAACTGTTTATGGAAGCCAAACTATTTCATTTTTATAAATGAAATAATAAGTAATTTTATTAACCTTTCGCCGTCCTCTCCTTTCAGCGAAAATTTCTGTTTTTCGCAACATTAAAACAAACAAAAATAGAAACTCAAACAAATAAACATTTACAACACTTTTTAAACGTTTAAAAGTTTTAACATGTAGAAGAATTCTTGAATTGCGATACATCCGCTTGCAGAAGTTTCACTTGAACGCGTTAGATGCGTTACGGACGACGAAGAGGTTAATAAGCAGATAGAGATATTGTTGTAAACCGATTGTTATCACTTCATATATTTTTACTTTTTTCGTATACTTAGCATAGAGAAAGAATTGCAATTCTCAAAAAAAATCAAACTCTAGGTTTTAGATTTCCCTGAAATCTAAAAATACATTTTTGGAAAATGTTGTACGTCTGTTACAAAAATAACACAAAAACGCTTTGAGCTGGGAAGTTGACATTTCGTATATAGCATTTATATCAAATTTTCAGACTTCTATCCAATTTTAAGTAAAATCTGTTCATAGAAAGTCCATATGTCCCTTTGTACGAATATAAGCTAGCACGATAATTACAATACAAAGAAAGATAGATAGATAAAATTCGGTGCCCAGATTTAACATCTATAGTGTAGTGACTTATCAAATTTTGAGACAAATTCAGCTAAGGATTCACTGTCTATCGATTTGTATTTTCAGGAACATATAAACGCGATAATTAAAATACGAAAATGACTTAAATATATCCAATTTGGTTTGGAATTTTATGACTACAAGTGTAGTTTTGGGTCAGTTGTCTTCAATTGGTTGAGAAAAATGTGTCTAAAACACAAATATAGTTTTTGGATACTATTAACGCATGCCAGGAGTTAATAGTCAAATAATTAGCCACTTTTGATAAGACAGATTCAGTAAAAATGCTAAATTCACGTGGAAAGTTAATATTTCGCAACTATTGTAACCCAGTGCCATGTAAGGCGTTCTCTGGTATGACATGTTTATTATAGAGTATACGAGAAAGCTTTCTGGAGACCACTCCCAATGGCGAGAAATTTTTTTATTAAGCAAGTAAATTTGTTCCAAGACAGAAAATATATTAAAATGTTTTGAAACTACTTGACAGAAAAAAAAATATTTTGCTCATAATTATGGAAAATTTTCGTAGGAACTGAGAATTTCCCACTTTTTATCAAGCAGAAATTTTATGGAATGATTCTTATCAAGGAAAATGAAAATATGAACTTCAGTATTTGAAACAAAAGGCACTAACTCTTTCCCATATGAGGTCAATTAATTTTTTTAACCCTTTGCTCTCGGAAAAGTAATTTGATGCTTATTTATTCACATAAGAGAAGGACATTGTTCATTGCTCCGAAATGTGTGTGTGCGTGTGTTTTAATTTATATTTTCCTTAATTATTTTCCACATCTTCTTACCATTTTAAAGGTATTTTTAGCAATTAAAATTTTAAAAAAATAAACAAATAAAACATGAGAAAGGTGCACCGTCTTGAATGGTAAGTGAGAGTCACCATACGAGCGCAAAAGGTTAAAAAAAACAATTCTGAAGATTTTTAGGCATAGTTGCTTAAGTAAAATTTGACTTTTTCCCCTTAATTTCCTATAAATAAAGTAGATATGTATTATTTCAACAATAATTGCATCATTTTTCTGAGCTAATGCAAACATTCATATTTAGAGCCAGATATACCATACTAGAACCCCATAACATAGAACCATCCAGTCCCGAAATGAGCAAATTAACATGAACTTTTCAAGTGAACTGCTACAACAACTTCAAAATGAGAACTTGCAATCTTTCAGTTAATACAGATACTTGCCAAGGTGGTTGTTTCTGTGGATAATCTGCTTTCTTTTTCTTTTTTATTTTCTATATAAAGACCAGGAGTAAGACCAAATGTGTCCCTGTAACGATGGGGAAAGTAATAAAAACCCTCCTTTAGAGAATTTCCGGTTCTAAATGGTCCACTAAGTGGATGTTTCGTTTCCACTGAACCTAACAGTGGACAAGCAATAAAAGCAAAAGATTATTTTTTGTACTTAGTTCAGCCAAAAAAAAAATCGTTTTCTTCCTTTGATTGAAAAAAATTGAGTGAACTTTATCAAAAGATTTTCTTGTGTAGCAGGAAAAAAATAAGTTTTAGGAGTTTGTGATATTTTTCAAGATTTAATTTTGGAATTTTGATTTTTTTTTTTTGAGTTGAAGGCCAATACAAGACATAATCCTTTCAATGACAGAAACGATCATATTTGATGAAAGATAGATATATTTATTTTTTAGGAAAGAATTTAGAAAGTTTTCCATAATTTAGTTATTTTCAGTATAACGTAGTAAATTGCCATGGTTTTTCAATAAAGAATTATTTTTATACATAAATTTTAATACAACTAAATTATATTAAGAGCAGAAATTCCAAAAAATATATTTTATTACTTATTAGATATGTGCATCATTTAAAATAAAAATAAACGATTGTTTTATCTAATTAATTAATGTTTAAGGTGAGATTAGTTGAAAATGGGGTCAAGCAAAAAATAAATCTTTAAGAATTATTTTTAATGAATGTTCTTTAAGGTAATTGTTTTTTTCTTTTTAATGATTTATACTTATAGTTTTGGGAAAATTAAGCTCATTTTCAAATGAATTTTCCTTTTTCGTCATGTTAGAATAAGAGAAAAAAAAACCCTGAATTTTGAATTTGAAAGACTTAGTATTTTTAATTAAATCGAAAAAATGAAAGTTTGGGACTTAAGTCTTCCCACCAAATTTATCAATCTTTGTATGAATTTATGTAGGTTGGCATAAGTTCTGGCACATTTTTTTAGAAAGACAGAAACATAGATGCTTTAGTTCTTTATCTCAGACAAAATGTCTTGATTTGTGACTTAATTATTAATTAACCAAACTAATTAATTAATCAAAATAAATTTATCTAATAAGGTAAATGAATCCCTTTTCGCATTCTAATTTCAAGCCTAAAAATATTTTAACATAATATGACTAGAAAAAATGGCCCTTTATAGGGTTAATTAGTTATTAAGTGGGCAGTAGATAGGAATCGTAGACTAGTCATGGGGCAGCCAATGAGTTGGAAATGTTATATTTTGCTTTTACTTTTTAGAAAAATGATATTTCATATTTATTTCATTTCATACAGACACGTGCAGAAAATTATATTTTTCTTTATTTCATTTGCAATAGCATTTAAATTTCTTAATTTGAGCTTTTGTCATTGTGATGGCAACTATTTGTGAAAGCTAATATTTTCCCATGCACGCGTAACGTTCTCGTGCTGATTAAATTTCATTTTTATTTCGTGGGAGATAAATTGTTGATAATATATTTAAATTATTTTTAAAAAATCATTAAAAATAGAAATTTAATTTCTTGGTTAAAACATTAGTATGATTAAAAATATTTTCTTTTATCTTCAATATTGTAATATTTACTCTTATAATTCAAAATTTTAAGTAAATGGCAAAGTTGTTACAATATTTTTTTTAACTTTAGCTTAACGTTGTTGTAATATTCCATTAATAAAAAAAAATATGCCGCTTTAAAAAATGGTTGTTAGATTCTTGCTTTTGTTAAGAATATCTACTTCATTGCGTAGAATCTGGGATTCAAATATAGTGAATGACATTACCAATCAGATAATACAGAAAGTAGACTTTATTTTGAGATAGATAACTTTCGGGTACTTTTGGACTATTTATTAAACGAGAATTCGATTGTACGTTAAATAATAACTGACATTTTCATGTGTAAGAAGAGCGAGCAGAATTTCCGTTGATAAATTTCGTTCACTATTTAAATTTTCTAATATTAACCATTAACTGGGGAGGTGAAATTTTAGGACTTAACTGGGGAGGTGCGGTCTACGAGACTGCATTTCATTTACAATCAAATTAAATTTTCTATTGAATGTATTAGTATGAAAAACTGACAATATATTTTGCATATATGTTTCTTAATATATAGATATGTTTTAGAAATTTTTCAAAATATATTATCATTGAAAAAAGTAAATGCGTTGGAACATACATTTTTTCCTCAAATTACATGTTACAATAAATAATATTCTTGAAAAAACATATTACATTTACATTTTAAATCATATTTATTTTTACAGTATATGAAGGTATATAGAAGACAATATAATGTAAAATTCAACAATTATATGAAAAATAAAAAAAAATGACAATGGGTAAAATTAGCTCTTTTTTTTATCGACTTTTGTAACTTTCATTTCACGTTTTTCTAAGTCATTTTAAACATACAGGTTAAAAACTAGTATAAAAATCAACCTCCAAATTCTGTATATACATCTTTTGGTATATTAATATATTTTATAAATTTTTCAAAAAAAATATCCTTAGAAAAATTAATTATGTTTGAACATACATATCAGAATCGGTTGAATGCGAACTTTCATCGAAAAACTCTTCTGTACAATTATCCTTATGACTAAAATCACTTTCTTCTTCATTTAAAAGTGTCTGGAGCACTGCTTCATAATAGGATCAGCAAATTGATGATATTACATGGAGCAAATTTTAGCGCCATCTGCTAAGCCTTGTTCATCACTGGGACACTAACAGGGAGATGCGGTCTTAGAGACCGCGCTTAAAGAAATAACTGAATTATTTTAAAACGCATACATTAAAATCGGTTGAAAATGTATACGCGTATTGAAGGTCACAAAACAGGAAGATACAGGGTCAATTCATTCAATAGAGCTAAAATTAAAATAGGGGTGACTGAAAATCCATCGCTAGCGGTCTCACAGACCGCACGTCCCCAGTTATGGGTTAATTTTAAGAAACAATAAGAAACTCCATCTATTTGCCCATTCATGTATTGGATTATTGCCATACTAATTACTAAGACATTTTTACTTTACTTGAGACAAACTTAATTCCAAAAATAATTCAATGGTCTCAAAAAATGTAATATCGAAGCATGCAATAAGATCATCTCGAAATTCAATTTTTTGGTTTTCACAAGACATTTTTTCTCAATTTATTTCAATACATAAATTTTTTATAAGATAAAGTAAAAATCAGACAAGAGATTTTATCTGAAAAGTATATTTTATCATCATTTAGAACTAGATAATATAATCAAATTTTATACCTTATTTTTACAAACTTATTTAGCATTATAAAAGGCAGAGGTCTAAAACAATTATCAACAAATACTTTTTAGACTTGTGCCTTTCTTTTTATTTTCAAAATTTACAGATAAATACTAAAAACCTTCAAATTTAATGCCTCATTTCTGACAACATTTATTTAGCCTTACGAAAGTAGAAATCTAAAGCAATTATCAACAAATGCTTTCAGACGTCTGCCATTCATTTTATTTTCAAAATTTACAGATAAATGCTAAAAATCTTCCAATTTGAAATCTCATTTTTTACAAATTTTATTTAGGCTTATGAAAGGTAGAAGACTTAAACAATTACCAACAAACGCTTTATTTCCAAAATTTACTCGGTTAATTTTCATATTTAGCAGATACTGGCTATGAAGGTTATACCACAATTCCAAGGTTAAACTTAATGATGAATCTAGTTTATGATAAAGAAAGATAAATGAACACGAGTCGGGCAATGTGTTTAATTATCGCTAATTAGTTCCGTCATTCGTGTAATTACCACACTGGCTTCAAAAGACCTGTGAAAGATGCTAAGTTTGCAATTTGTATCATTCTGATAAGGTGTTGGTAGAGATTAAATAAGGTTTTCGCTTCAATTATTTGTAAAAGTCTGCATGGTAGAAATTAGATTAGTGAATATTTTTACATCTTTTTCTCAACCCTTTTTCTGACAGCAACTGTTAAAATAGCTCTTAAGAAATACAAATCTTGTTGTGTTACAATAAACACCATGTTGTTCAGCGTATCTAAAAAAGTCTAATATTTAAAGAAGAGTTTTGTTATCTTATGTATTGACCAAAAAGAGCTTGAATTACATTGTATAATCTGGGGAAAAATTGTGACTTAAATTATTGTAAAATTTAGATTATTATATAGTGAAATATTATTCAGTATTGTACAATGATGTGAAATATTATTCAGTATTGTACAATGATGTGAAATATTATTCAGTATTGTACAATGATGTGAAATATTATTCAGTATTGTACAATGTTGTGAAATATTATTCAGTATTGTGCAATGTTGTGAAATATTATTCGGTATTGTGCAATGTTGTGAAATATTATTCGGTATTGTGCAATGTTGTGAAATATTATTCGGTATTGTGCAATGTTGTGAAATATTATTCGGTATTGTGCAATGTTGTGAAATATTATTCGGTATTGTGCAATGTTGTGAAATATTATTCGGTATTGTGCAATGTTGTGAAATATTATTCGGTATTGTGCAATGTTGTGAAATATTATTCGGTATTGTGCAATGTTGTGAAATATTATTCGGTATTGTGCAATGTTGTGAAATATTATTCGGTATTGTGCAATGTTGTGAAATATTATTCGGTATTGTGCAATATTGTGAAATATTATTCAGCATTGTGTAATATTGTGAAATATTATATACTCAATATTGTACAATATAACATTATTCAATATCGTAGTACAATATTGTAAAGTATTACATTTCTTAATATTGTATTCTATTATTCAGCACATGATAATACATGTGCGCTATTAGGGAAGTCGGTTGAAATACTTTCCATTCAATTTGCATATATACTTCTACTTTTGCACATTTCCCAAATCCATACGTTACATTTTTATAATTTTTCTAATGTTTTTCTGAGCTGTGCTTAATAATTGTTATCGCACAGCTTGCAAAAGGAATACTCCGAAAATCAATATTTTTTTAGAAATACAAAAGGGCATTTGGTTGGTTGATTCTGAAAATTCAAAGCAAAAAGACGAACTTCTTTTTCTTCTTTAAAGAAACTTTTGTGGACTTAAAAACGACTTCTTTTGCAAGGGGTGTAGCTTTGCTAGTAAGAAAATTTTAACTTAGATTTTTTATACCTTGATATCACAAAAGACCACGGGATTCAAAATCGTAGGAAAATAATGCTATTCATTCTTGGAAAGTAACAAAGAAAGCAGTCAATCTTTGATCTGGACTGGATTTATGAAGGAATTGTTCACATTTTGGAAGTTCATGAACTGTTAGTAGGAGTTTTCACAATCTAAAATATAAGATTTATCTAATGACATAAGTATATAAGGCACAAAATCGGTCAAAATTTGAATAAATATTGGAACGCCTCAAAAATATTACTGATTTGCAAAAAAAAAAAAAAATAATAATAATAGTGACTTAGTAAAAAATCTTTGACTTAGTAAAAATCGTGAGTTTGCAAAAAATCGTGACTTAGTAATTTGCCGATTAAATTTACAATTTTAAAATGAAATCACGTGTGATGTAATTTGAAAAGTAACTGGCAATGCAAGAAATACTACTTATTTAAAAAAACACTATATTTAAGTGGTAATGTAAAAACTGACAGGTACTTTAAAAAAAACACTAATAAATAAGTGTTAATATAAGAAATGATAGGTACTTAAAAAAACACCAATAAGTAAGTGGCAATGTAAGAAGTAATAGGTACTTTAACAAATAGTAATCATTTAATTTTGTAAAGCAATGAAAAATGTATTTATCTTAGAAAACATCCAAACAAAATACATTATTTGTGAACTCAGAAATTTAGATTGTATAACTTAAAAAAAATATCTCATACTTTTGATAAGGAGGAAGACTGAATAAATTAAAAATAAATATATTATTGATTTAAAGATTTAAAAAAAAATATTTTACAAAGAAAGGAACCGTTTAGCTTTTAAAATTCTGGAAAATAACTCGTTACATGATTTTAATATTTTCAACTATTTTTATTCGTATATTTATACTCAACTATAAAACTGTTAGAGGAATTCCTCGTGAGAGAGAAACATAGGTAAAATATATTCAATAAATCTTTATTAATAAAAAAAGGAATATATTTCCCTATATTAAAGATATGCAGACTATATTCCTCACCCTAGAGTGCTAATTCAGTACAAATATACGTTGCAAAGTGAGAAAGAGCACTGGAAGTAACTTGTATGAAATGATATTTTATGAATAATGATACTTTATCCAACGTAATAACGAGAAACATCGGTAATAATGATATTTTATCCAACGTAATAACGAGAAACATCGGTAATAATGATATTTTATCCAACGTAATAACGAGAAACATCGGTAATAATGATATTTTATCCAACGTAATAACGAGAAACATCGGTAATAATGATATTTTATCCAACGTAATAACGAGAAACATCGGTAATAATGATATTTTATCCAACGTAATAACGAGAAACATCGGTAATAATGATATTTTATCCAACGTAATAACGAGAAACATCGGTAATAATGATACTTTATCCAACATAATAACGAGAAACATCGGTAATAAACACAGACTAAGCATATACAAAACAACATTTGCAGAAATCAACACACATATACCAAGTCGTTTTTAAACAAAGCTAATAGTACAACGGAGATGGCTCGATGCACAACAATATTTCAAAAAGAGAATTCACTCAGTTGCTCCTTCTATCGACTAGACTATTCCACTTGGCTGTGTGCCTTCGCTTTTATAGCTTCCATCACAAAGCAATGAAAGTTCTAGAAAAAGCACCAAAACTTGTATCCTAATAGGGATTTCACCAAGATTGTCGAATATTTAAGATCCTCCATTTATTTCTCTAAATTCGTTAAATATATCAAACGGTAGCCAAGACTGAGAGTCGTTTTAATCCAACATCTATTTAGTATCCGTTAAAGTAATCTGTAAAAGTATTTTCCTTGCTGTGATACTAACTGAACAAAAAAAAAGTTAGTTCAAACATTTTTGAAGTTATCTTGGTAAATCATATACGAACAGCAGGAAAGACAGACTTTCTGTGAATGGATTTTGCTCAAAATTTTATAGAAATCTTCAGATTTTATTGCAAAGAGCGCATACCAAATTCCATCCTTCTAGCTCGCAGCGTTTTTGAGTCATCATTGCCACAGACAAACAAGCGGACATTTCCCCAAAAGATATTTTTTGAGCTCTAGGAAATCTAAATATGGAAATTCGCCAAAATCTCGAAATCGTTTTTTGATAATTACTATATTTTCTCTATACTAAATACTCGAGATAGTAAAATTCTAAAAATAAATAATAAGAAGTAAATAATACAAATAAGTCAGGGGAGGAAAATTAAGGAGCTTCAACCACATGGTTGAGTTCAGTTATCATGGCTAGGTGGACAATTTAGCGCGTTTACGAAAGAGCCGAATGCGGGTAACGTTTTTGATGCCTAATTGTTTCAGATTTTTATTTACCAAGTTTTCATATTTTCCCAGATATTAATTCCAAATTTAGTTATATTAACGTCCCGTTTTTAAAGCAACACTAGGGCTGTTTTGGGATGAACCTCGTAATTTTGAACCGCGGTCAGAAGACGAGGACGACACCTGAGATAGGAATTCCAAAACAGTATGTATGAAGAATTCAGGATCGGGGTTTCCCATAAATTGCTATAACCTATTTTGTTTGACATTCTGCAATTGCTATTTTAGTGTTGCTGAATTAAATGGACTAGATGGACTAGATGATTGCCAGATACGGCTATCTCTCTACACAACTTTATAATTCCACGAAAATACTTCCTTCAACTAGTAGGGCTGCGGTAGCCTGGTGGTAAGGTTTCGGCTTCGGAACCAGAAGGTTTCCAGGTTTGAAACCCGCTTCCACCGAAGAACCGTCGTGTAAGCAGCGCCTTTTGCACGTTAAATCCGCCGGGGCCAAACGTTCTCCCGCTGGTCTGGTGTGGAAATTTGGAGAGGGAATGCCAGCTCAGGTGTCATCCTCGTGACCTGACTGCGGTTCAAAATTACGAGATCCAGCCCGAAATAGTTCCAGTGCTGTTTTAAAATGGGACGTTAATATAACTAAGCTGAACTAAATCCTGAACTAGTAATATCGATATTTTTATAATATCAAATATATATTATAAAAAAGACTGTATTCTTAAAATAAACTCATTTTGAAAACCAAACAAACAATATTTTTTCTGTCTGGGTCTTTAAAAAATAATTTAAAATTTAATTTCATCCCTAATATCAAATATAAAGAAAGGATTCTTCTAAAATTGAAATTATTATATTTTTTTAATGGAAAAACGTGTTTTTGTAAGCAGAAAGCAGAAATTAATTTCCTTTAATAATCATCACAAAATGATGTTTCTTTATTCCGATTTTTTTTATTTATTTATTTTTTTGTCTTCTTATAATTATAGTTCTTCTTACGGAATAGAATTTTCGATCAGAAGCTTATTATTTCCGTTTTCGGAACATAATTAATATTTGATTTGTTTTCTTCAGAAAATTTCGGATAAAATTAAGGTATATTTAGGTGATTTAATTGAGTTTAATTCCATGTGCTTAGCAGAAGTGCCTATGAAATTTCTTTTGCCCGGAATCCGATATATTATTTTTTAAATTTCTTTTTTTGTGTCTTATTTTTAATGGTATTTTACATGGTTTGTTTCGAAATATTGCAGCGAGTCTTTAAGATTAAAATAAACGATAATATTTAATATAAAAAATATTAAAATTTACCTTTTGGCTATATGGAATCTTATTTTAAAGTATTTTAATATAGTTATTGATATTAAATTGTTTCAATTAATTTCTTAGATATTAAATAATGTAGCTCAAAATAATGTTAATGCCTATTTATAACACAAGTATTAAAATTACTTTTTTATATATATTTTGGTATAGTTTAAATTTATTAAAGAAGTTATCTAAGGAAATTACACGCATCTTCTTTCAAATCATTGTTCAAATTCAATAAAGCTATAGAAAAAAGCTGGTAGTTTTAATAAAGAATTGAATTTTCTTTTGAATCACTCTAAAAGAAATTTTAATATCTCAGATATTAAAATTCCTTATTTCCATATGTGTCTTAAAGGTACAAAGAATGCTTGTGGGTTTGGAATATTATTTTAAATTGTTTCAATGTGGTTGTTGATATTAATTAAATTCTTTCAATTAATACCTTGGATAGCGTATATGAAAATAATGTTAAAGTAACTAAGGGGGCCTGATATTTTTAACATAAGGGTTAAAATTGACTTTTTGATAGTATGGTTGTATAGTTTAAATTTCTTAAAGACGTTATCTAAGGAAATAACATGCATTTTCTTTCAAAACGTTGTTCAAAATCGATAAACTATGGAAACGGGTGTTATTTTCAATAAAGAAATTAAAAATTAACTTTTTGGATAACAGTTAAAGAAATTTTAATATCTCGTATATTAAAATTCCTTATATCTGTATGTATCTTAATAAGGAAGTTAATTAACTTCCTTATTTCCTTATATTAAGGAAGTTAATTAGGTTCCTTAATATTAAGTTCCTTTTTTTCTGTATTAACGATACAAAGAATGCTTATCTCCATAGTAAAAAAAAGTAAATTTTGTCTTTTGGGATTAAGGAAGTATATTTTAATGAAATTTTATTCTTCATCGAATATGTATTTTTAAGAAATCTTAATATATAATTTGAAAGAATAAGGTGCTTATCGTAGTTTATTATTCGCCAATTTTAAGTATACTCAGATGGTTAGGTTTGCCATTTCATCTTCCTTGGATCTAATGTCATTCACTACAGAGATTTTTAATATTTTTTATTTTTTATTTTTTTTAAACTTTTTACAAACGAGGATTAAAGATATTTGATAAAAACCTTTCAAGTAATTATTTTAGAAGACAAGAAAATAAATATAAAATGTGTTTTAAAACAATACAGTCAAAATGAAATAGCTAATTAAACTCGTGCAAGTGATTAAAATTACATACGAATGTGGGGTCTGTTGCATCTTGTGGAAGCTCTGAAAATCTATGTAAAACTAAAGGTAAGGAAAAAAAACAATAATTATAAATCATTTATTATTTTTTATTTCTTCAACTTTTTCAACCCAATATTTTGCTAGAATCCCTGATTTACGCCTGAAATTTCGAACTTATCTTAACATTCTTCTGCTTGTTTCAGCATTTCCTTTAAATCTTCTTATAAAGAATACTTTAATGAAAATCGTTTGGTGCAGAGGACCATGAATATATCCCAGTAAAGTGGGCAATGAAAACCGACATTTTATTCCATGAATATTTTTGAAAATACGAACAATAGTTAAAATACACACAATGAATAATTTTTGAGAATATTAACAAAATGCACTGACTGTAAATAAGTAATTAACTCTAAAAATACTGAAACACTTGAAGGGCTAAACTACTGCGAGTTGCTGAGACGCCTCTTCTTGTGAGCCGACCACCCTGCCACAACTGAACGTAGCAGTGTAGACATAGCTGAGATGTTTAAGAACGAAATGCAACTATTAATGCAAATATAACATAATGTTAAGATACGAAATTCCTCCTTATTGCAATAAGTTCGATTGGTTGATTGCCCTAAATGCTTATTTTAATCATTTGGTATGCTCACCAAGATAGATAAGAGGAATCGGCAGGCTTTCTGAGAAGTCTCAAAAGATGCCCGGATACATCATTTTTTTAAGCTATCGGCTAAGTAGGATACTTTTTTGTATATCAATCCTCTTAAGAACACTGGCTATTATTGCGGTTTTGAATAGGGGAAGTAATCTAATCTTTGAATAAGAGACCGAACCACTCTAGAGTTTAAAAGTACCTGAATTCGAATAATCTTTCTAATGAGAGATTTAAATCAGCTCGCTATGTTATCAAGAATCGAAGATTAACTTGTTTGTGAACCTTTGGTTTAAGGTTTAAAAAACTTTCGGTGAAGACATGAAATCTCCAGAAGAATAATCAGATCTCGGTTCTAAACAGAGATCCGACCATAATTCTAGCCTTTCCCAGAACTTTTAATTCTATCGCCAAGTCACAAAAGGATCATCAAGTTTTGTCGCCATGGTTGAGGATTGGCAACGATTAAAAATCCATGTAAATGATTTTTTCAAACCACTTTACTAACGTAGCAACAATACTGTATAACAAATTCTCAAGTATATATGTATATATATAATGTGTGTGTGTGTGTGTGTATCAACCAGTTCCTCATATGTGGAATTGTTATTACTGACTAATAAATTGATTGTCTGGTAAATATTTTCATTTCTTCATGCCCGAATTGCAACAGTGTTTTGAGCTTTTAAATAATTTTATCTGTAAGTCTTTATGTGGTTTTTATTTAATTTTGTACACTTCATTTTACTTTTTCCCCTTCTAATTCTCATTTCCCCATCGTTTATAATGCTGCGTTTCAATTGAGTGTTGGTAGCTACTTAAAATACTCCTGGGCAATATAATATATATTTCAACTATTTCTTTTTTAAAATTGCATTACCTAATTTCGCCAAATCTTAAGAAAAATGCGTAATATGCTAATATTCCTAAATGGTTCAATTTGACTTTTTGCGTTGGCAGTATCTAAATTTAAAGACGAAAAATTATTTTTGAAACAAAATAATTATATTACTTGTTTTCTTTAAATCTGTTTGCACGAGAAGTATTTGTAATTTATTTTCTCAGACATATTAAAACACAAGAGTAATGTTAAAAACAGGATTCGATTTTTTTAAAATTTACTCAATCATTAATGTGCCTTTACTAAGAAGTAAACTTTTAAACAGGAAACAAATTAATATTGATCAAAAAATATATATTCTTATATATCTGTTAATAAAAGGAAAAGAAATATGGCCTGCATACTCTCTATCATTATTGCCTTGATGCCTTGGATAATGTTATAACATTTTCTGTACAAAATTTTTAATAAGCTGTTATGCACTAAATTTCCCTGTTCCTGTGTAGCACAACCTGTCGCACAATATCTTTCAATATTATGTGATATTAGATGACATTAAACAATATTCTACAATATTAAACAATATTGCGAATAGGGATCAATGTTATACAATATTGTACAATGTTGGTGTGCTCTAGGGTTATGCACTAAATGATCCTGCCTATTCATGTAAACTTTTGATTCAATTAGTTAACTCAGTTTCGTTTTAAAAAATAATAAATTTTGCAGAAAAAAATTAGAACGGAAAAATAAAACTAATTTTTAAAAATTCGTTAAAATGAAGTATGAAATTAATATCCTTCTTTATGTAATTGTGTTTAAGGAAAAATAATAGAAATTAAATAAAGAAAACTAAAATATAAATAATATTAAAATATTAATCAGATTTAATTAGTTTTTAGTTTAAAAAAAACATGAGTTTAGATAAGAATTTTCAGATATTCGATATAACATCATTCCGGTGTTTATACATGCGTAAGTTAAAAATTCTAATGAAACATTATACGAACAGGTTTAAATGTCGGAGGGCATAAACCTTTGTTTTGAATCGAGTATTAAAAATTTTCATATGAGGAAGTCAATAATTTTATTTGAATTCATAAGACACACAAATACAAAATATTAAATACTTTTATTTATTCAGTTGCTATTTTCTTCAGCAAAAGCTAGGTTTCACGATCTGCTTTTGTCTTCAGGAGTGTAAACATTTTTTTTTTTTTTTTTTTATCTATCACAGATAACCGTTTCTCAGAGAAGTGTTTTCTTTTATTGAAAAGTATTTTTCAAGAAAAAGTACACTTAGTGAAATAAAACTTTGTAAACAATTCTTTTCTTCTTCTTACAATAGAAACCCTCTTCATTCTACTTTCGATCATAAAATGAAACCGTGACATGACTGTATTTCGTTTAGTTATATCGGAATTCAAAAGATTTGAACAAATATATATCTCCGAGGAAACGCTGTCTCCAAATTATTGTTCTTTTATTATCAGTACCAATTCCGTGAAGAGGAAAGAAAGTATCACGTAAAAAAGTTAAACTTTAAAAACAAACAAGAAAATTTTTCGAAAGTTTACATTTATAGGAAAACAAATTCAAGAAATCCGCTGTTTGGATTTGAGGTGAAAGAAGGAAAATAGAATGCATATCATAGAATGAATCATTAAATAAACTCTGATATATTTTATGGGTTTTGCAAATGTAAAAAAAAAAAAATACAATTCCTTGTTGAGTAAATAGAAATAATTATATGGTCTATGAATGACACTTGCCAATCAGTTCTCAATTCGGGAAAAAATCAAATGTCCGTTATACAAAAAATTCCAATAAAATCGTGCAGTCATTTCAGAAGGATACGTTACAATCCTTTAAAAAAAACAAAAAAAAAAGCCTGTAAATATTTAGGGAATTACAGATGACCAGATCTTTGGAAGACTAACCGATGAATGCTCAATTGCATTAATGCACAGGTTCACACACTGCTGTTGTTATGAAATTACTAGTAAGAATATCATAATCCAGTACTTCTGCAACCAGCTACGAAGTCACTTGAAGATGTGGCAAAAGGAAGAGCGTAATCTACATTTATATCACTAAGCGTGTCTTATCTTCATTATTTTTCGATCCTATGAGTGGTAATGATCATGGATTCTTCCTGGTGCCAAATTAACCATCGAAACATTACATTGCTCTACAAATGTACATATTACTTTGATTCGTTCCATTTCATAAATTACTCAGATGAAGAATAAAGGGTAATGATTCTCGAGTTCCAAATCAGATGCAGCGAAAAGAGATGGAAGCACTGGCAAAATGTTTCAAAAAAGGCTTGCAATTCTTATTTATATATACGTATGAATGCTGTCTAATATACATAGTTGTAACGGTTAATTGGTTCGATGGATGTTGTTTAAGAAAAAGCGATTCTGCGATTTTGATAAAGTGCAACGATCAGAGTTGAAGTCATTTGAAAATGTGGCAAAAGTAGACTTATGGTCCACCTTTATATCACAATGCGTCTCTTATATTCATTATTATTCGATCACATGCGTGGGCAGGATCATAGATTCCCCCTGGTGTCAAATTAGCGATTGAAATATTACATTTCAGGGCTAAAGCTTATCACTTTAATTTCCATCCATGTAATAGATTACTCAGACGGAGAATTTATTGAAAGGGCAACGATTTTCGAGTTCCAAAACAGTGCGGCGAAAAGAAGTGAATGATGTCAAATATATATAGTTATAACGGTGAGTTCCTTCGATGGATGTACCTAATAAGCAGGTTGTATCTGTACCCAGTTTATGTAATAAACATTCTGGAACATTGTGAATGCAATAATATTTCTATATATACGGGGTGATAATAATTATACCTGGACCACTCAGAATATCTATAAGTGTAATTAAAATGCTGATTGTTTTAGAAATTTACAAAAGGCAAATTAAAGAATGTTCTGAAAAATTCCACCAAAAAGGTTAAATGATTTCCGCTAGGAAACATATTATATCGAAATACAAACAAACTACACATTCCAATACAAGCATCCTTTATTTGTTATAGACTGTTTAATGATATATTATTAAATCTGCCTCCCCCCCTTCATTAAGGGTGCTGATATATAGGGGGGTGTATTCGACCGCTAATGATCTGCCGCACATGGAACATTATGTAGTTCTTCAGGTCTGTTAAAGTTTCAACATTGCCCAGATTGTGCCCTTTATTCAAGCAAGTTCCGGTGAATCCATAGCCATAGTTACTGATTATGACTCCATCTTCTCCTTTTTATAACCAAAACACACGTCAATCCTTCTTAAATTCAGATTGTTTTCTTTATCACTTCCAGTACTACAACTGCTATTCTTTTCATTATCATAATGCCTTTAAATGTAAAAATATTAGTTAGAAATTTTATAATCCTTGAAAATATTAAGATATCCTGAAGATATTTATTGTATTTTGGCTGTCATGTATTGAATCTCTAACATTCTGGTAATCCTATAGCCATTGTTACTGAAATAAGGCTACTGTTTCCATTGCTTCCTTTTTATAGCTAGAACTCACATCAATTCCTCTATAACGCAAATCATATTGTTTTTTCTTCACTACCATTATCACATTCAATGTTTTGAACTGCCATAATGCTTTAAAATGTAAGAATCCCAATTTTAATTGCCATATTCCTTGAAAACATCAAAATAACCAGCTGGTGTTTATTGAAATTTGGCTGTGATGCGCAGCCAAATCGGAATCTCAAGATTTTTTTTTTTTTTTTTTTTTTTTTTTTTTGCGGAACATTTCAGTGCATTATTTGAATTATCTATACAAAAAATTTCTGATCAGTCCGCATTTAATTACAGTTAAGGTGCTTTGAATATGCAATCAGATATTTTTACATATTAATACATTCAAAATAACTGAAAAAAAATTTTAATCAATGAGAAGTGGTATCATATTTATGCACTGTTATCTTGAAAAGTTCAATATGATTAAATGCAATTCGACTATTAGTGAAAAAGCATAAGGTCGTCTTTAGAAACTCGAAAATGGTAATAAATTAAATAGTTAAATAGAAATAGAGACTATAGAAATTATAGAAAATATTAATAAATTAATATCTTTATTTATTAACTAAGAATTCAGTGTTCTTAAACTGATTAAACGCGTTAACTTATGAAATAGAATCTGTTTTAGTAAATCTACCAATAAAAATATAAACTCATTTATACTTTTAAGGATTTCAAAACTCATTTTCTTGACTTTAAGGAATAGAAGTCATGTTATAACAAAAACTTTATTAATAATGATTGCAAATGCTATCTAGAGCTTAACATGTAAAGTAACAAATTTCTTGAAATCCTTTAAAGCAAAATTAATTTTCTGAAATTAGTGTTTAACTCAGTATTTTATATCAATTTTTCATAAAAGTATTATGCCTAGCATTAATGGCTTAGCTTGGTTTTTTTATTCTTATATTAAAGAATAAATTCCAACATTATTCAATAAAATATTGTCCAAAAACATTACAGAAGTCCATAATATGATCGTTTATTCCTATCCAATAGTAAGAACATATAATAAGAAAAAATTTTAAATTTATTTAAATAAGAAAAAAAGTTTTCTACCTCTACTTAAATTACTTTGAAAATTAAATATTTAATGTTGAAATTGTGGTTACTTGGCAAGAATTATGTCAATTCTCTAGGAACATTTGTATGCAAAACATAAACAATTTCATTTAAGAATAATTACACCAGAGTAATAAGGGCGTGGCTTAATGCAAATAAATTTAAGCAAATTATTTTGGCAACATGTTTTCTGTCAAGTATAAAGGTCATTATTTAATCATAAATATGACAAATAGAGTTTTTGGTATTCCTGGCTACATCGCCATGTCTTTTATCCAGAGATACGATTTTTTTTTGTGTCATTTATTATTGCTATAGGATTTTTTTTTATTTTTCTTATTATTAGTTAATTAGGTACACAATTATTTAGCATAAGAACACATTTAATAAAAAATATTTTAAGTAGAAATTTTAAGTTAGTTTTTTAAAAATATTACCAGAATTATAAATATTTTCTAATATTTGAACAATAAATTTGTATTTTAGAAAATTCTCTATATTTTTTAAATATATTTCGCAATTATCATCTGCTATTTATATTAATGCCTTAATTGAAAACGAGTTTATATATATTTTTTAAAAACTAATTTAGAATTTCGAAATGGCATTTCTATGTTTGTTAATAAACTAATCTTTTTTTTTTATCAAAATCATTTGAAATTTAATTTTAGTATAAACTATTTTTTTTATATAATACACATTTCCTTTAAAATTTATATAAATATTTTCTCTTTTTTACTAATATTTTTTTTTAAATTCCTTTTAAGCAAATCTTTAAAAATTAAGAAACAATTTTTTGTGTCCTTTGTAAACATATAATTTTTTTGTTAAATTTACTTCTTGGTTATCATTTCTTAACAATATAAATAATGATATTCTTATTTAATTTGCATATTTATAGAGAAATAAATTTTAAAACATGAAAAACTTATTTTTTTAATGTTATATTTGAAGTATAGGAAAAATTCTAAAATATTACAATCAAAAATCAGTTATTCAAAGTTGAATTTGTCAAAAGGAATTCTTTAATTTTAGATTTAAAAAATTAAAATCGGTTATTCAATCAATGTAAATTTTTTCAAAGATAAAAAAATATTTAAAATTAATGCAATACCTAAAATAAAGAACACCATGACGGTATATGAATAAATTTGTTTGAATTATTTTTATATATTTGGTAGTAATCGAAAATTATACACTAAAAATACAATTACAGAAAAATATTACTTCAAATCTTGTTTTTATTATTTCTGAAGACCAAACGATATATTTACTTTATTTTATCCTACATTCTTTCATACTTTGGTTTTTATCTTGAAATTTTTGTGGAAACCTTCTTTTCTCAAATAAAACTTTTATTTTCGAATGTATTTGTTCATATCAAAAGGTTTTCTATTTCAATTTATCTTCAGATATAAAGCACTTTTAGGTAGCGAATTGAAATTCTCTGATATTTCAAACTAGAAATTGAAGGATCTATTTTCTAGTTAGGTAGAAATCTTCATTTTATCCTCAGAAACATAAGCTTTTTCTACTAGAATTTCAAATTGTTCCTTATCATCCAATTTATCTTTTATCCTAGAAAATAAGAAGTATAATTTTTCAAATACCGAGAATTTTGCAGAGACAAGCAGAAAACTCTGAAAGAATGTGTAGCGATTTACTTGCGCTTGACTTTTATAACACGTTTAAAAATAGTTAGAGAAGGGGCCTCGGTGACCTGGCGGTAAGATTTTGGCTCTTGAGCCATAGGGTTTCAGGTTCGAGACCCGATTCCACCGAAGAACCGTCGTGTAAGGCTGTCTGTTGTATGTTAAATCCGTCAGGGCCAAGCGTCCTCCCGCTGGTGTGGTGTGGTTGAAGAGGGGCATGCCAGCTCAGGTGTCGTCCTCGTCATCTGACCGCAGTTCAAAATTACAAGGTCCGTCTAAAAATAACCCTAGTATTGCTTTACAACGGAATGTTAATATAACTAAACTAAAAATAGATAAAATTCTTGAACAAAAACTTGCTTTTAATAGGAAAATTATTCTTAATATAGGTAATTTCTCTCAAGACGGTTAAATAGTTTTTCTTCATTAAATGTTTTCACTTTCCTAAAAAAAAAAGACACAATTGTATAATTCGAAATTCAACATTGATTAATAGATTTTAAGCGGAACCGGAAGCTTTCAGGTTCGAGACCCGATTCCACCGAAGAATTGTCGTGTAAGTGGATCTGGTGCTCGTTAAATCTGTCCGGGACAAACATCATCCCACTGGCGTGTTGTGAAGGTTTGAAGGGGGGGGGGGTGGCGTGCCAGCTCATGTGCCATCTTCGTCATCTGACCGCATTCAGAATTACGTGGTCCGTTCCAAAATAGCCCAAGTGTTGCTTTAATAACGGGACGTTAATATAACTAAACAATCTTATAGATTTTAGGTTTATTTTTTATATATATTGTTAGGCACAATATAATACATTCTACAGCATATTACATTTAATTAGATAATTTTATAATTTAAAAAAATCAAATTATTTTTGTATTAATTTGTAAAGCCAGTTATATATAATTCAATAAGAATTTTCCAGCTGAATTTTCATTTGCATAATGACACCAATTTTGTATTACTGTAGAATAGGTGGAAAATTTTTTCTTTCGAATTATAATCGAAAGAAAAAATTTATAAGAAATATAATTAATTATAATTTATATATATAATTATATATAAATTATAATATATATAATTATAATTTATAAGAAATGACACATTTTATGTAGATTTCATAACTTATTAATTATAATCGAAAGTAAATTTTGGTAGTATGTTTTCTGGCCATTCAAGTTTTTTTTAAAAAAAATTTATTTATGTATTTTTTAGTTATGGCATTCATTTACGTTTGGATAATCAAATAGTGGATATTATTCAATGTAATTATTCCAATATTAATCGTATTCATAATTTCTACGTAGAAATTACTTTAAAAAATCCACCCATCTAGTTTATTATGATTTTGCGTAACTGACTTCATGTGCATTTATGCAGATAATTAGATTTACTCAATGTTTTTTTGTACAAATCTGTATATAATTTATTTTGGTTTAAAGACTGAAAAACAATTTTTTTTAATTAAATCGTTTGATTTTATAATAGTGTTTACAAATAAGCAAAATTCCGAAAATATTGGGTGTTTATAATTAAAGTTCCACTTTCAAACGGTTATAAAAGAAACTACTGGACCGATTGTTATATAGTTTATATATTACTGGGCCACTTAGTTTACCACTGGATCAAATATTATATATAATAGTTTATTATTAATAATAATTAGACCAAATATTAATAGTTTAACGGAATTCTTGGAAATTTCTTTTCCACTAAAAAAAAAGATCAAAAAATCACCACCAGAAGGAGAAATGGCGCTGTATGCAAAATTGTTAGACAAAATAAGACATGAAGACAGTGCTTTAAAATGTGTTTAGTCGTTTCTGAAATGAGTTACAAGACATGTTCAATGTGACATTTATCATTTTCTGAAAGCAAGTTAAATCGCATTACTGCATTCTCATCAAGAGCTCTTAGCATATCCCTTGGCGTATTCGTCTTACTGAATGATATCTTTGCAAAGTACGCCATTCAATGCTATCGCATGCATGATAACATTATCAAGAAAAGCATGGTCTTGCATGGGTAGAGACATTGTCGATTTGTAACTCTGACAAACAAGCTCACTTTTATATGGAAAACCAAATGACATGTAAAGCACATCAGCATGAATCATCTACTGCTTCCTGCCCTAAGCCAATTACAAGACATAGCGGTTTTACGTAACACCACAAACAGTTTCATTTCAGAATCAAATAAACAGATTTTAAAACTGTTTAATCGATTCATTGTCTTCATGTCTTATTTTGTTTAACAATATTGCATATAGCGCCATTTCTCCTTCTGGTGGTGTGTTTTTGAACTTTTTTTGGTGGGATAGAAATTCCCATGATCTCCTTTAAACTATTACCAAGTTTGATAAGCCCAGTAGTTTTCCTTTTATGACCATTTCAAAGTGGAACTGTATTTATAACCGCCCAGTATTCTTATCAAACGCAGTGAAATTTTAATGTGGAAATTAAAATTTTATAATTTAATTTTTCAGCAATTATAACTCAAAATAATTGCGCTGCTTACTAAAAAAGTAAATTCCACTTAAAAAACAATAGCAAGAAAACAATTGAACGTCCCATTACATAGGCAGTCTATTTTGCATTAACCATTTTGAAGCAGTCATTGATGCGCGTTCCATATTCGTATGCATATTCTATTTATCGATATATAAATCTTCAGAAATTACTAAATAAATATCCCTTTCATTTGAATACGTCATAAATTATGTGCTAATGCCTGTTTATGCTCATTTACAACCGAACTGGAAATATGCATAGATAATGATTCGTGCGGCATTAAATTGGACTATAGCATGAACGTTGGCAAGGCTACCAACGGAAGTCACAAAAGTGATATTATTATCTACCCAGGTAAAAGTTTAAAATTCTTTTCATGTTATACATCTGTTTTTTGTCATATCTCTCCCTCTCTATATATGTAACGTTATTTTGGTTTAGCAGAGTGCAGGTGTGAAGACATAGACGAGACGTCGTATATTTAATTTCGTTTTATTCTCTCTTTAATATCCATCTCGGGAAAGAAATTTATTTACAAGCAGACGCAGTGTGACACAAAAGCAGAAGTAAGAAAGAAGGGAAGAAGGGCGAAACAAATGATCACTAATCTTATATAACATAGGATTTCTCTCTATACGACAGATTTTTAAACCTAAAACATCCACCTTCTAAATGAATTCGAAACAGAAATAGTTTAGAAGGTAAAAATGTGTATCTTGAATCGATATTTCAAAAATTTCAATTAAAAAAAAATAAGTCGAATTTTGAAGTTTTCTTTCATTTATCAGATATTTCAAAAATATTAGAATAAAAAATAATATTTATGTCACCTCAAAATTTAACGCTTGAACGCTCGGAATTTCTACTACCCTTATACTTTCGCCGGTGTCGTTTCGATACCGCGATATAAAATATATAAAATATTTGTATCAACTAAATAATTGCAGAACTTCTGTTCAGTGAAGTTTAGTTTTGAGACATTTTAATATTATTTCCAGTAATTAGTTATAATATATTATGATCCTTTATATCATGACAAAAAAGGTAACAAAACAAAACTAACTAAATTAGGACAAGACAACTTGCCACCATCCGATTCATTCTCAGAGAGCTGTCGCAACAAATTAGCAATTTCATCCGAGCTTAGACTTTTTCTATGAGCCATCGTTTCAATGTGTCTGTACTGCATAAGTACATCGTTTTTTAAGTAGTTTTTTAAACCTGTTTTAGACCGATTATTTTAAACGATTCATTTTATTTTCTTAGTGTTTGATGCATTTAAAATGAAACATTGTTAATGAATCGATCTGTTCATGATGAATCTGAGAAAATTTTGTTGACAAATTCTTGAGATATTACATAAATTAAGAAAGATATTCTTTAGTGCCCATAAAGTTTAAACGCTCAGTGACTCTATTATCATTAATCATATTATTAAAAAATGCTTTATTTCAGTAAAAAATATTATCATATTAATTGCAGATTAATCATTTACACTTTAATTTAAAGCATAAATTCTACGAGGGGTAACAGAAAATTAGAGAGATACATATCACGTTATGACTTAAGGCCCTTATAATATTATGAGTGAATTCTATGGCTATCAAAATTTGAAGTTTCAAAATATTTTGATGAAGAAGCTATTAAAGTTGGAATTGCGTATAAATATTTAATTATTAAAATTTAAACGAACATTAAGAATGGCGAACCAGCTGATCGCCAAAGGCGGCTATTAAATTAATACATAAACCATTTTGTTTCCAATTTTGTGAGCTCATATACAATACTGAAATATCATTGCACAAGCATATTAAAATGTTTTTTTTAATTATTATTTACTTATTTTATTCTAGAAGCATTTTTTAAGGATATTTCTTTATTTGATAAATCCAAATAACTGTTTTTAATATCTTGTATTATTATTATTATGCAGAATAAAATCTTCCTATAGCTTCTTTTTCTTAAAAATATCTTTTTTTTTAGATTTAAAAGAATGTAGAGAAAGAAGTAATATTGAATTAGTGTTCTTTTCTATTTCTTTTAAAATTTAAACTTATCAAAATGTTCCAATTATTTACAGATTTTTTTTTCAACAGACTAAAGATTAAAATATATGCCTTGATGTATCTAAGTAATCATCTTGAAGTAATCAGTTTAGATATGCTATAAGAGTTTAATTTCCTTATCTATGAGAATGAAAATATATTTAGTCTCGATTTTTTCTTTCTTTGTTAAGGAAATAAATGAAACCTTTCAAATGCTGGTTGGCAACAAATAATTACTTTTTAATCACTTGCGTTGAACAAGGTAACGTTTCCTGGAATTTCATGTGGAAAATTGTTTGAAGGAAAGTAATTAAATTGATTATATTCGATGTGTTTACGTGGGATTTTTTTTCTAATATTTCTCGAATTTCTGTAAGCAATTGTTGGATAATGAATATTTTCAACATCGAAATAGTTTTTTTTTTCATGTCACATTACGATAATACAAAAAATCTTTCATAATGCCCTCCCAATTATATTATGAAATTGAAAGAATTTTTTACTATTATTAAAAATAATTTTCTCTTTTTATTTTTCTGTTAATATGTATGTTAGATAATGACTCACATAAAAATTGAATTTCTAATTCGTAATAAATTGCATTATCAAAACTCGAACACATACACTGTGGATAAGATAATGAGATTATGTGTAAATGAAAGTTTTACAAAGAATATTTTTATCCCGTTTCTTTATACTCGTTTGAACAAAACTGAAAATGTAATAAATACATAATACTAATTATAATAATAAAATTACTTTTCAAATAATCAGTTTATATAAGCTACGAGAGTTTGATTTTCTCATCTATAAGCACTGACATAAATTTAGTTTCGAATTTTTTTTCTGTTTATACTCGTATGTACAAAACTGAAAATTTAATAAATAATTCTAATTAAAATAATAAAATTATTTTTCAAATAATGATGTTTGATGCTTTTTCGTTTCTTCTTAAAATTGTATTATAATATATAATGCTCAAGAAAATAAACATACAAAATATATAGAATTAGAGAAGATTGATAAAAAATATATATATTGATACTTTAATTTTTTTTCTGTTTGATAATTGTGAAAGTTCAAATATCAAAAGTAACAGAAAAATTGTATTGTGAATAAAATTAATGTAGGTTCCAATATTTATTATTAATTCAGAAGATCAAGTATAATAGTAAGAAGTATAAAATTGAATTAAAACAATAAATTTAATCTATAAGTTGAGAGAATAAAAGATTTTTGTATCTTTAGTGTGATATAGCTTAGAAAAAGAAGGAATATTAGAAAAAAAAAATAGATGCCAGAATGCATTGGACGTTATATAAATAATATTAGTTCGTAGCCAACCAATACGTAATACAATTTAACCATAATAACGATTCAAAATTCATGTGGCAATAAATAAATAAATAAGAAAGAAAATAAATTGTAATAGACACCTGGCATGTGACATTTGAAGCAACATTTCCAAATTCCAAACTACAACAGATCTTTCATTTGTTTGCTTTCTTTAATTTGGGTTGATTTATCTTTTTGTTGAGTCTGCAAATGTTCATATTCTTTTGTTTTCCTTCTTTTCTTTTGCTTTTAATGTTTTTTTTTATATTTTATTTCGTGTTGTATATACACTTTTATATTAATTTATTTTCTTAGTTTTCATTTTGGCCAAAATAATAGCACGGCATGTAATTTTTATTTATAAAATAAAAAAAAAACTTTTGCCATAGTAATTTCCCCGAAACGACCTCATTTTTTTAGATAAATGTGACAAAATGGTATAATTTAAATTGGATTTCTTTCCTACGTCTTTCTATACTGTACTTCATTAAAAAAAGTTCGACGTTTTTCCAGTTTTTTTTTTTTTTTTTTCCTAATTTATTTTCTTGCGCTCGAAGATTAAAGTAACACTTGATATATTTAAGTAATCAGCTTGAAATAATCAGTTTAGCAGCTGCACAGGACTTAATTTTCCTTTCTACACGCATTGAAATAAATTTTGTTGCCAATTTTTTTCTGGGAAATAAATGAACAAGATACTTCAAGTCTAGTTAAGGGCAAATAATTTCTTTTTATCAATTCAGTTACATTGGGCAATTTTTTCGGCTACTTTTTGCGGACTAATTGTTTTATAAAGGTAATTAAAATAAGTGATTTATGTTTTTTTATTTTTCACTTTTTTTTCGAAGGTAGTTGAATACCTTTTGTAAGAAATGGTTAGTTAATGAATATTTTGAAAACGATTTTTTTTTCTCTTGTGTTCAAAATTTCAAAATGATTTTTGTAAATACGTTTTTTTTTTTAAAGTTATATTATTAAATTTTAGAAATCTTTTGCCTTGGACCAAAACTCCTTTTTATTTTAACTTATCAATTTTAATAAAGAAATGTATTGCATAATTATGATAATATATTCAGAAATTTTAACTAAATCGTCGAATTCCAAACCATTTCGCGGGATGTGTATAGGTATTTTAAGCATTATCTTTAATTAAAATGCATTCTTAAATTAAAATAAATTAATTATCTAACTCATTTCTATTTAAAGAAAAATCATAAAATTAGCGTAGATATGCCGAAGATTCAAGTTAGAAAACAATCGATGTAATATTGAATATCTGGAACAGATAATTGTTATTGCAAATGTCCAATGTATTAAAAGAGTCAGAAAAACTCCCTCAGTGGAGTTGATGCCCTAATTTTTATTAAGCATAACGCTGTCGACGAATAAATACATAATAGCAGCAATTACAGTATCAACAAAGCACACGCAAATAGTAAATCTTGATAAAACAACTATAATAGCAAGATAGCGCTGACAATGCAGCTGCACAGCTCGCTCGACGATCAACATTTTGAAAAAAGTATGGATTCCATGACGGCCACTTTAACCGCCTGACCGTCAATTTTGAAATTATTATTTAGATTCGTTGTCTGCAAATAAGTTCAAATATTTTTCAAACAAAAGGAACTGATACTATATGTTACCGAATAATAATATGATATATTAAAAATCAGCAATCGTAAAATTAAACACTCTAAACTGCGAAAAAAGCGGGATGCAACAAAAAATTGACCGATTGTCAACCCGTGGATCGCGGCATAAGCAACTGGAAGGTCAACCTTTTTAGATTCCTTACAGAATATTGTATTTCCTGGAAAGGTTAGAGGATTTCCGCCTTGAAAGAGATATTGCAATAATTCTTGTATTTTTAATATTTTGGTACCGATGACATAAAAGTAGTCTTGGATTTTATTACCAAGGTAGGGTTTTGTTGGTCCTGAATCAGTTGAATATTCTTTAAAAATGTATCTAAATCACTTTTTCTTATTATGAAAAGAACTATTTTAGGGTAGAGATATTATGCATTCTTACATTTTGTTGATAACTTTTCAGAAACCAAGTGCCAATGCATTTTTTATTTTATTGTCATTTCTTTGATATAAATTAATTAATTAGTTACGGAATTGAACATGTTATATAACTGCTTAAACTCTTAATTATCTGCCATATGTTAATATAAAACATAAACGTTATTTGATTGAATCCTTTTCATTAGTACAGAAATATCCATTTAAATTAATTGAAAGTGTTATGACTAAGTACTCTACTGAGTTAAATCTGTTAAAAGTATGGCATCTGTCAGTTCCTACATTTGCATGCATATAAATGCGACAGCCAAAAATGCAGCAATTAAGATTAAAAAATTCGGTGTCACTTTATTCATAAAAATTAAAATTCTGTGTCAAATTGTGATGTCAATCATTAAACGGAAAAACTCCAAATTGCTTACTCAGTTTTCGTCATTTGAATAATGTTCTTGAAACGCTTATGTGCAGCACTCTGAAAATAAAAATCTGAGCACTCATGAAATTATGACCATGCTGAGATTTCGTATTATTTGCAGGAGGGATCAGGTAATAACACATTTATTAGAGAGTATTTGAAGAAATTATTTGAGTACAAACCATAATGGCGAGATTTCTGGTAATGATTGCTTCAAAAATAATTTTACTAACTTTAACATTCTTTGCACAGTTAGAACGGATGTCATATAATGCCATGTAAATTTCAAAACCAAAATGTTATATCTAATAAAAAAAATCATATTTTAATCCTGCAAATAAGTGGCCAAATATTTAAAAATTTAAATTCAGAACTTTATCACTTTTTTACGAAACAAGTTGATTAACTTTCTAAAATTAAAACTTTTCAATCTATACGATTAAATATAAAAAAAAAAACAATAATTTATTCTAATACTTCTAAGAACCTTTTCCCATAAGAAATATGAGAAAAGATTCTCACAAACATCATCTGCATTTGTCTTTAGACATGCAGCCTCATCTATATTCGGAAATTCTTAACCAAAAGGAATTGCTTTTTCATTTAGTATTCCGTACATCATTTCGTTATTAAAGGCCAACCAATGAACGCAAAGGAAGCATGTTCGGAAATAACTCATTGGAGCGTGTGCGCAGAAGAACTAGGAAAGTCCAATCGCACTCATGGGGAAAATAGGACTAGTCGTCACGTGGATAAACATTCGAAAAAGTAATCAATTGCTTCGCTGTGCCTTATGAAAAAGGCTTAGAAGGCAGATTTTGCGGAAGTATGTAGGTTAGGGAATGTTTTACTAATAAAAAAAGAATCAGTTGTGTGAAAGGGGCGAGTAGACATAATCTTCTAGGAGATTTATCGTCTGCTGTCGGGGAATTTTAGGGAATCTGTGATCAGGAAATGGGATTTTGAAATGGGCACAGAATGTACAGAATAAAAAAAATGGTACACGTTTCGAAAGATTTAGAAATTTCGTGTAAAGGGATTTTAGCAATAGTTGCTGCGTAATAGATTTTTTTCAGTTTTTTTTACAGTTAGATGAAGCAGTAGTAAATTAAGTAATTCATAATTTGATGGCAAAGTACGTTGGGCATTTGTAAAAGTTTTAAAGAAAACACAGATATTCAATGCGTAGTGAGTAAAAACATATGAGAAGAGAAAATAGTTACTCAATTAATATTTGCAATTTTAACAATGTGGGCAAAAAATATAGCGTAAAATATTGTGATATTGTTCTGTATAATGCCCGATAATGTAAAATATTATAAAAACTATATTCTTTATTGTAATCGAATATTTTAAACTAATGGAAATATTTTACAAATCAAACCAAACTGGATAAAGTTTGAAAAAATTTGGCTAACATTTGAGTTTGAACTCTGCACATGCAGTCAAGGTTATATATCTCAAAATGAATTAACTAATCAAACATTTAATGACTTGAGTTCCAATGTATGAAGAGAGATTCACCTTGAAAACTAAACTCCAATAACTTTTGCAAACAACTCATTGCAAAAATTACTCTGAATCCATAAACTTCTTAAGTGCTTCATGCACTTTTAATTAAAAATATGACAGCACATTTCCAAATCATAAAGTATAATCAAATGAGATAGTAAGAAAAGCAAAGAACTTCAACTATTTTGCCTTTAAATAATGAATTATCTGAAAATGGCGACAAATGATAAAACGCTCGTTAGGTTCTACACTATGCAAAAGCTCCATCTTTTGTTTTCTTGGAAGGGGAATTTTAAAAAATAAAAAAGATAATTCTGCCAGTCAAGTTTGATTTCCTAAATTCAATAAGGCTGTCTATTCGAATACAAGATTAAAAAAAAATAACTACCAAGTATTTCGCAGCCTCCATTGAAGTAAATTAGACACTGTTCTGCATTGGTAAAAAAAATTCAAGCAAGCATTGAATTGTTTATATGATTTTATTTCATTGATTGGATCTGAAAGGTCACCACATACAGGTAAACAAATACAACAAATGAAGAAACCTAACAAAGCTATACTGCATATTTTTTGTAAAGATTAAACCTATTCTTAGACATATTTGTCGCGTAACGAAAACGCAGAAATATAGAACATTTTCAGTTATTTGTAAAAGAAATTAAATGTTTTGTTTTATACTACCAATAATATTTGTACCAGATATAGTTACTACAGCAAATGAAGAATCTCAGAGATGATATATGCCAACATTTTTGTTGAAAACTGTATCACTATATTGTTATGGAAATCCGTCAGATGTATGAACGAAATTTAACATGTTCTATAACAGAAAACGATGCTTTATTTCAAGAGAAAATAGTGAAGCATGACCAGAAAAACACTGCCAAAAGGTATATAAAGACAGTAATTGCAAACATAAACTGCTCGAATGCAAGTAATAAACAATATTAAACAATAATGATTGCAAAATACTGCCCAGCGAGTATCTAAAGAGTTCACTCAGTGATTAACACACAAAAGAGAGAATTGCACCTAGTGGATCTCTTTGCCATTTTACAGTTTCTGAATTGGATATAGATTCTTCTAGAAAGATCTGCAGATGTTGTTTCTTTCTCAGTAGCACAAAAATTCTAACACTATTGTTACTATATCTATGCGATGTTGGCCAGCAATCAGAATGTTGGACAACATCGTAGAGATACTGTACAATATCTTGTGCTAATACCTTTAATAACGATATCTCTTGATTCTTGTATTTTTGAAACGTTTCATTTTTGTCCCCTATCTCGCCAAGTGGTGTCGAAATTTGACCCCAAGATCAGAGATCATTGACTAGGTACTCACTTAGAATTTTTGGAGAATATCCACAATCCACGCTTACTTACTCGCAAAGGAAACAATATTAAAGATTTGTAACACTATAAGGGAGTGAGTGTCAAGTAATTAATGAAGCCCAAACACAGCAGTTTCAACCTTATATTTTTAAACTGAAATGTTGTGTTTCGCATCACCGATTGCTTCTGACTCTTTACCCATATTCATATCTGCAATGCTTTTTGAACAACAAAATTTGAATCCAAATGATTACCCCTTAATTACCTTTTCGTTTATAGACATATTATTCAATTTGTAAGTATACCTTTCCGTATATATTGAAACCCATCATCTCTTTTATTTACGAAGCTTCTTATTATTTATTGAAGGAAAAGTAATCTGTTCGTCCAATTTTTTCTTTCTGAGTTAAGCAGCTTTCCTACCTTTCAGCGTATTAGTTTCATGGAGAAACCTTTATTTCGGAAGTTCCTCGCTGAGATATATCGATTTATAAACTGTTTTGGTCACCTGTTGAGCTCCAGGTAACAATGAACAAAAAGACCCCTGCTGGGCATGTGAGCAGCAGCAATTGGGGGCAATCGAAACGATCGATATTCGCTGTTTCTGTTAGCTACAGCAGTTGAGAAGTGCCATCTGTTCTGAACTAAAACAAGAATAACGAAGAAAGAATAATTTTCACGTTTTCAAAAATGATTTTTACTGAAGACAGCCTGCAAAAGTACAGCGTAAATTGGAAACATGAATTTGGATACATATAGTGTTTTGAAAAAAAAATAGTAAATTAAAACATCTTTTATTTTAGCGTCTTATTTATAGGAAATATATCAAGATTTTGTGCATAGTTATAAGAATGGAAAAACGGAATTATTGTAAGATTAAAGATTAGTTACAATTTTAAGGATTTAAAAATAGGACATCGAATTCACAGCAAGAAATGATTCTTGTGTTCAAACATTTATGAAAGGCTTTTTAAAAGCGGTTGCTGTAATAACCAAATGGAATCTTGCTTTCCGGGTCAATATTGCATTTTGGAAATAGATACATGAAAAAATCATTTGACATTTTAATGTATTTCTTAAATTCAAAGCGTATATATATTATTAACAGTACAGTATAGCTGTACAACAAATAATTATCAACTTTTTTAAAGATATAAAATATAGGCTATGAGACAAAGAAAGAAAATCTAGGTTTACGAATACGAATCCATACTCTATTTTGAAGTTATATATATATATGTAAAATGGAACAATTAGCAATTTCACAACACATATGTCATTTATCAGAACAAAACGTGTGCAGTCATTATACAGTCAGAAATTGATTAATTTTTTTGTATTTCGAAAAAATGGAAAACTAGAAAATGCGTAGAAAAAATGTTTGTACAAGTAAGCTTGGACTTATAAACTGTATTGACTGTACAAAATACTTTTTAAATTGAAATTGGATATATAAAACAAATATTACATTTTAAAATGATTAATTGACCCATATATGTATATTTTTGTTAGAGTAATACTGTTAGTCACATACAATCTTTTCAATTTTATTTTTTTAGAGCACTATTACATTTTTTAAAAATCTAATTAGAGCGTATTTTTAAAACTTTCATTTTTATATTTTTATGCAAATTGAAAAAACATTTAACTTTTTTTATTTACAGCCAGTCACCTCGCTACCACAGAACTAAATCATATAAACAATGATTATTTTAACTGGATGTTACGCTCATAAACTATCCCACTTTTTCATAAGAAAACAAAGGCCAATAAAAGTTCAAAGGCTCTTCAAAATGTAGGTAAAAGGCTCGAAATCTGTTTCACCAATTTTTAATGTTTTAAATTCTTATCATTTTACACATGGGAATAATCGGGTAAATGAAATTTTATTCTTTTCAGCAAGTACTATTTTTGTTTATACAAAACTCCAATAATCTTTTCTGGAGCATTAACAACAAAAGATACACAAACTTGAAACGCCTATAAACTAAATCAAAAGAAAGTAAATATTCTTTCCAATCAATGGGGAAAAACTCCCATGACTATTTTCCTACTGCAACTTTTAGGCGCTGTTTGATGTTAAGAATCCCCTCAACAAGTTGTCTGAAAGTGAAAATGGATGTTTGTGGAATCATTCAGAAGCCCAGAACATCAATTAAAATCTTTTCTCTATCAAGTTTGTTCTATTTTTTAAAAAGTAACAAATCCTCTAAAGACTTACTTAACTTAGTCTTTAAGTCTTCTATTTCATTTGAAGATCAAATGATTTATTTGTTTCTAAAGAAAAATAGGAAAAAGATCATGTATTAAGGTTGAAAGATATTGAATGGAACGAATCTTTTGTGTTTTTATACAAGACAGGTCTAACTTTCCAATTATTAGGAAATTACTTCTTATCAATATTTACTTTTCAATTGTTAGTTTTTGCATTTTATTTTATTTATAAAATAGATTTTCATTTAGAACTGCAGTTGTTAAGACAAATTTTCTTATAGTTTAAAGTGCACAGAAAAAAAAAGAAAAAAAAAACCTGCACTTGAAAAATAATTTTGCGAATTTTATAAGTACTACCTATATATTCAAACATCGTTTTTTTTTTGGGGGGGGGGGTATTTATTAAAGGAGTAAAGTTTTGTTTATATTTAAGAAGAAGAATGTTTGTTTATACATCCTAATACCTTGTTTACACTAGGCCAGTAGGCCACGTATGCGTAGGAAGACTTATTTATATTTGTCACAATTTCATAAGATAGATGAGGCATTCCATGCTTGGCTTTAAATTGCCGCTTTGGCGTCCCTGGATTTTACTTTTTTTTACTGCGTATCGAATTAAAATGATGGATATTTACACAAAGAAACGTAGTAAAATTTAAAAAAAAAAGGTCAACTTACCTAAATTTGGAAAACGATACAAAAAATGGCAAATAAAAGGGAAAAATATACAACATCGCATCAGAAAGAACAAAGACCAAAAAATGTCGGAATTAATATGTTATGAGTTATCAATGCTTACAAGCAAAAAAACAAAAACAAAACAAAACAAAAAAAACGTCAAATCCTACAAACGCATGCGCAGAAAGAAAAAATACAATATAGTAGCATGTTTTTGTCTCGTCGGGACAACTACTTGCCATCGACCAAACAGAAGTTTTAACCTTTTTTCCCATTCACAGCCTGCTGGGCGTCTTATAACTAGCCGAGTGTAAACCCGACATTGATATAAATCTACAATTTTTGTCTAACTTTCAAGGAAAGAAAAACGTCACTGAATTTATTTTCAAAATCCAAAAATATAATTTAATTAAAGATTGGTCTATTTTTTATATTTTTCATTTGTGTTATCCAAAAAATTACTTCCTTAATGCTAATAAATTTTCATTATTTTTTTTTCTCGAATTTGGATTTTTTTTTAATTATTAGTTATACAATTTCCAATTTATGAATAATTATTTTTATGATAAAATTAAAATGAAATTCATTTTTCTTTTAAACCCCTCAGTCCCAAGATTAAAAACAGGTTTTCATTAAACATTAAATTCGAAGTAATTTTTTTTTTTATTTTCGTATAATGTCGGAATATAAAAACATTTTAATTCGCACAAGTAGTAAATTATGATTTAATTTCATTTCTTACAATTCCCATCTTTCAATCGAATCAAACAATAATTTGAAACTTTAAATAAATGCATCCTATATTTACAGCTAAACAGATAGAAGAAAAATCATGATTTCGAATGAACAAGCTGGTTTCAGAAGGTAACGGGGTGCTTGGTATTTTTGTAGGTCACTTCAATCTGCATGTATTTTCATGTAAATATTCATAAAACCAATGCGACTAGTTCTATGCTATTTACAATATTTCCACTTTAAACCCTTAACATTATTATTAATTTTAGTTTTCACTTGTCGAAGAATTCGACCTTGAAATTTTGAAAATCAACATGTTTTAGGTCATGAGTCAGAAAAAACTGTTCTGGAAGTAAAATTGTCTTTCTATTATGCAGTTCTTCGCCAATTCAGACACTCCATATTTCGATGTTTTTCAGCAGAACGAGTCGAGTACTTGATATGGAAAACAAATCGATATATTTCAATATTAGTGACTCTTACTTGGCATAAATAACTGGCATTCGCTGAAATTTTATATCATTAAGGACATATAAATATCTGTATATTTTTATAGATTTTATGCAATGAACTTATGCTATGTAATTAAAATGCGTTTGTAGACGACTGTTGACTAATTTAAACCATTTGTTAATATGGCCTTCGAAATGTCGCCTATCTTACTCGATACTTTTTTAAATTATCGTGATCAAATATAGAAATAGCGACAGATGATTTACAGAAATTTGTTTATCGTACTCGCAAGAATTTGAGACATGAGGATTCGTCATTCGTTTGACGAATTTTTGTTCGATTATAATATTTTTTTGTTTATTTCTTATGCTAGTTAGAAATGTAACCTAAAAGAGATAAATGTAGAAAATTCAGTATAAGGTCAACAAATCTCTGTGAAATCTTTTGCAAAGTCAATTGGGCTAAATCTATCAAGGAATCAATGATTTTCTATCACTAAATTTGTACACATACGAAAATGGTGATTCAAAACAAAAGACTGATAGGCAAAATTCAGTATACATTATTTACAACGAAAACATCTTAAGAACGTGCGTTTAATATGTTTTAATTACATGATGAACGTATACATCTTTCTACAAAACTGTACGATCTATTAAAGAAATACAAATCTGATTCTGATTAAGGATTATATTCTTGAATGGTTGATTATCGTTTCATTTGTATAAAAAGTCATTAATGAAAAATAAAAGTGCATAAAAGGAATTCAATATGAGATCTTCAAGTAAAATTTCAGATCGTATATTGAATTTCTAGACTAATATGTGAACGTGAAGACATATAAAAGAAAATAGATTCTTTTCATTTCATCACATAGCTACCCATTAAAAATTCAGTGTTGTGAAAGTCTTTCCGTATTTTCAAACGATTTTCTTATGAAAATGATGTTTATTGGTATTTTAATCTATATTTTTCGCGTGCTGCCATCTGTTGTGTACACTGTAAACTACATTTTTTTTGAATAAATCGTTTATAGACTACCACCAGGCTAAAATAAAATTACTCAAAAATATAAATTTCGCTTAGAAATCACTCAACCTGAAAACGTTTTTAATCCGTGCACGTTTTTTAAGCGCAAGAACGAAAAATGATAGGTATTATTATTCTCTGTTTGTAATACATCTCTAAATTAAAACAGACATGAAAGATTAGATATTTTTGAGTTCTTTTGCTATCGGAGAAATTCATGAAAGAAAACTTTTACGTTTGAAAATAAAATATTTTGGGAGAAACAGTCCTATAAATATAGAATTTTAGAAACCTCTATGATGCACAGAAAGATATACCATCAAAGAGGAAATAAGAAACGCTTCAAAATATTTTTTTTTGATGTCGGATCATAAAATATAGTAATTTTAAATGATCGTCTGACAAGATTGAAAATTTTCGCAAAAACAAATTTTTCATAACGCAACTGTAAAATTCTCCCATAATATATATATATATATATATATATATATATATATATATATATATATATATATATATATATATATATATATATATATATATATATAATATATTCCATCAGAAACTGGATATCGTAGCTAAGTATAAGTTATAAACATTTTTAGATACTTTATTCCTATGAACTAGAGAGTTCGAATGACTTTTTTTATTGTTAAAATGAAAATATCTCTCATATATGTGTCAAATCTTTGATTTATCTTTCTCGAATATTTATTTTGAAATACTTTACTTCACTGTTAAACTGATAAAATAAAATTTATGCAAATATAATCACTTATTTTAAAGTTTAAACTTACAGAAAATACATTGTTTATGATAATGATGCCTTATATAAATACGATGTCCTAAGTAACAATATTATCAAATTCTTAAAAATTACTGATTGTGAAAATTCATGTTGTAAGAATGAATAATCTAGAAAAATAAGGAAATTAATAATAATTTTAAAAAGTACAGTTTTATCTGTCTTCTGTGTAATAGAAAAATCAGTACTCCAACTGCAAACACTGATCCAATTTCGTCCATTATTATTTCCAATGAAAGCTTATGCTCAGCAGATTTATCCTTTAATAGCTTGCTGTCCACTTTCCCTACGGGTTTCAGAGTAGATTCATTATTTCGTTGTAAGAATCTCTAACATTCTCTATAAGAAGACTTGGCATTCCTTTAGCTAAACATTACAGCACAGATTTCAAAACTTTGTTTTTTGATCCTTAGATATATCACTAGTGTTTTCCTAACCTTTACTGTCTTCTAGTTTTTAGAAGTTTATAAAATATTATTTCATTACGAATTCTCTATGTAGAAAGCTCTTGAACATGTCGCCCAGTCATAGAAACCATATCGATTTTGCCAATTTTTGTTTCATTTGAAAAAAAATACCTCTAGATAGATCATTAATTTTCACTTATTCCACTTGCATATCATTTTCTAGAGATATCAAATAATAAATTTTTGGCAGAGTACTAAATATTGTCAAACTGACGAAGGTTAGTCCGCTCGGGACGGGAGGCCTCTATCCTAGGCACAAGCGAAGTTCGAAGCATACGCTAAAGGAATCATCCCACAGGAGGGATCTTTTGCGTCGTTAAGCCTAACTTTGAAAAAAGAAATCAGAAAAAATAACGTTTAAGACCTAACGTCGTCAATTTTTTCTACCTTTTTAGATTATTCATTCATAATGTGAGTAAATTCTTCCTCTGGTAAATTGCGTTTTTTCGCCGTAATAAACCGAAACTAAAGTTTTCCGTAAAAAAAGAGAAGTGCGCGAAACGTAACCGACAGCTACGCAAAATACAACAAAACTGATGGTAAAAGCCAAAAAGACTAATTACGGTTACACAGTACTAACAAAAAAAGAAAAGAATTCGGTCAGAAATGAAAAACGTTAATGATTCTATCAAGTAGACAGTTACATACAACTCAACTCTACTTATTTACATTACTCTTACCCACTCCCCCGCAATAACTGATGAGTAAAATATCAAAGGCTGAATAAGAACGAACTTAAGGTCAGGATACTAAAACTATATATATTTCAAAAGTAATTGCCATAGGAAGTTATCTAGTGTCGTTTAAAAATCGTTCCATTTTAAAATGAACATATGCATCTCCGTTCCATGAGTTCGATTTCCAATACTCTCTTCTGTGAGAGACGTTCTCTAGCCATGCATAATGACACGCTCGTCGCGAAAGGGTTAGTACATAAACTATCTACATAAGAATTACAACTACTACTTAAGAAAACGAATCAAGATTGTAATTTTGCACTTTAATTTGTATATCAAAGTGCCCTGCAAAATCTACTTTTCGACACAATTACCTAAAATATATTAAATTTTTTTCAAGGCCTTCAGCAAAAAAAAAATTCTTTCCTACTTCGTTCCAGACAGCAGTGGTTTCAGAATTTGTCACAATTGACTATCTTTACTCCACTCAGTATTGTCAATATCTGCCCATTCTCAAACATGTTGCACTTCTTTGCGACATCTTGCCTTGATTTTGTGTTTTCAGCATCATTTAACTTGGGAAAAAATACAATGCAATCACTCTTTTACGCCCTCAAAAATATGAACCACAGTAATCTTTTAGAATTTGATCAGACTTCCATACGACTAATTACCAGACAGAGAAAAATCGCTATGTGAAAGTCAGTTAGAGTAGAAGGATACAAATAAATGTTACAAAGTTCCAGTCACATTTGTGTCGCCACAAAGTATCGTCAATATATCCTTTCATTGAAAAATTTTATGAATGCGAGCAACTAATATTTTAAAGTACAGTATAATTATAATTAAAGTATAATTAAAGTCCCACTTTGAAATGGTCATAAAAGGAAAACTAGTAGAACAAATGTTATCAAACTTGGTAGTAGTTTAAATTAAATCATAGAAATTTCTTTTCCGCTGAAAAAAAAAATAAAAAAAAATCACCACTAGGGGGAAATGGCATTGTATGTAATATTTTTAAGCAAAATAGGACATGAAAACACCGATTTAAAATGTGTTTGATCGTTTCTGAAACATGTTACAAAGCATGTTCGATGTGGCGTCCACCATTTTCTGAAAGCAAGTAAAATCGCATTACTGCATTCTCAACAGTAGCTCTTAGCATATCTGGAGAAATGTTACGCTCATGTCTGTATATCGAATCTTTTAGTTCAGTCAAATGTTCAGATTTCACCATAAACGGTGCTTTTGAGATAACACACATTGAACATGCTTTGTAACCTGTTTGAGAAATGATGAAACCGGAAACATTTGAAACATGAGTCTCTTCATGTCGCATTTTGCTTAACAATATTGCGTGTAGCATCATTTCAACCCTGGTGGTGAGTTTTTGGCAGAAAAGAAATTCCCTTGACCTCCTTTAAACTATTGCCAAATTTGATAACATTTGGTGTAGTAGTTTTCCTTTTAGGACCATCTCAAAGTGGAACTTTAATTATAACCACGCTGTCTGTTGTTAAGATCTGGTACTCGATCTAACGTAACTAATTTTGCTGATTAGCAGACACTACAAAGAAATCAGATTGCCCCATGTTTATTTTTCCATCTTCTACTCAAAAGAGTATTTTCATTTATTGTCATAAAATGCAACTCATAGGAGTTTGACAGATTAAATTAATATGACTGGAGAACAGCTGGTTGCTGATATCTAATTAAAGTATAATTGACTTTAAATCTGGGTCCTGAATCAAGCTAATCCCAGTCTATATCAATACATTTTTTTTTCCTTTTCAAGTTTTCATTCTAATTTGTCACACAACTAACTTTAACATTTTTTTCTAATAAAATGATTTTAGGGCTAATAAAATTGATTGAACTTACAAATAGGAGAAGAAACTTATATTCTCTGGATGTATTCCTTGAACCAGATGAATTTTACTAACAGCAATATCCTGATTGAAAATAATCAAATTTTGTACCTGATGCAATCAATTTCGAAACCAAATAAATAAAATCCAAACTCTGACAGACTCCACATAGAAGTTCTGATAAAATCTATCTTAATGAAAATATATTTTTGTATTAGGTAGATCCCGCTGAGTTTCTGATCGATATGCTTGTACCCTTACTTCATAAAACAATTTATTTTGAAAGGTGTGTCATACCATTTGGGAATCTTGTGTAATTGAAAAATTTTCCTTTTTATGGAGCTCGGAAAGCTCAGGAGGGTCTCGTCTTAAATGTAAGCCTTATTAGATTTCCTTCCTGCTATAATCAATATCCTGAATCTGATAAGGGATTTTTTTTTCTGGTCCAGCCTTCAGAAAACCGATTTCGTTATTAGAAGCTATTGGGCGGTTTTTTTTTTTTTTTTTCCTACAGGTATAGGAGATTAAATGGATGACGAAGAATTAAATAGAACTGTTATTGTGTTTTTGTTTTTTTCTCCTGTATGTGTTTTTGATGCTTTTTGGAAGTAACTGAAGTTCAAGTTCCATAGCCTATTTGTCCAGAGACTCAAACAAAAACTGTAAATGTCTCAAAAAATTGTGCAATTTGCAAATTCTGTTTTCATTGATACAGTGGAGTTTAAACACCGGAAATAAAAGCATCATGAGATTACTAGCTATTTTTCCTCTTTTTTCAACAAGTATTGTGACACCATAATATTTAAAATCGCGAAAAAACAAATGAGAATTGTGAGTGTTTTGCCTTTAGATTTATTGGACATAAGATGCCTTTTGCTTTCATTTAACCCTTTCTTGGGCCGTGGGAAATATGCTTCCCACCAAATTTATCAATTTTTGTATGAAATTATGTAGGATGGCGTAAGTTCTAACAAATTTTTTTCAGAACTTAGAAATCAGAAACTTAGATGCTTCAGTTCTTTATCTCACACAAAATGATGCGTCTTGATTTGTTACTTAATTATTAATTAATTAATCAAATTAAATTTATCTAATAAGCTAAATTAATCTAATAAGGTAATCCCTTTTCTTATTCTAATTTCAAGCCTAAAAATAATTTAACATAATATGACTAGAAAAAAAATGGCCCTTTAAAGGGTTAACTAATGTTTTCGATATAAGAACACTAACTCTAGAGTTTGTCAATAGATGGCGCTACAAGGTATTTCATCACATAGCGCATAGTCTCTTTATTATAACTAGACATTACTGCCATGACTGTAACTGTCGTTTTTCTGAAGTTAAAACTAGTGGGTAATGAATATAAGGGGGCAGTGGAATTTGAAATAAGCAAAAATTGAAGGGAAAAGGTCATTTTATTCCTATTATTTCATCACCAAAATGTATGCTTGAATTCTACTAAAATAGTGTCATAAAATGTATTGTTTCATAAAATGAATATTTGTAAGACTGGGGTAAAAAGTAAATTTTAACGACTTTTCTCAAAATAATATTGTAGTTAGATTTAAATGTCCTTGAGATGTTTCTAAACTTTTGCAGAAATGAAATAGAATTGATAATAAAGATTTCAGTTAAACATTTAAAGAGAATAGGATTTTGCATTTTGTATTTTGTTTGTTTTAAGGTATTTAAAAGTCAGTTTTAGTTCAGAAAATAAAAATAAAATTCTTATGAAAATTCAGTAAATGTGTACAAACAAATTACTCAAACATTGCCATTTAATTGGAATTACAAATATCATTCACAGTTTTGTTCCAAATAAATTTACATTGGATATTAAGAAAAAAAAAATAATAAAAAAGTCACAAATTAAGTTCCCTTTAATTATTTTAAGTTGCCTTAATCTTTTATTTTTTTAAAAAAATAATGTATTTCGTTTCAAAATGTTTTCTCAAAGAAATTTGACTTATTTATTTCTTAATACATTTGCATAAAACGTTCCATTATCCTTAAAGAATAATTTGCAACAGTGCCTAATAGAATCCACTGTCTCCTTAAGTATCCTTGTTTTAAATTGCGAAAATAATAATGCGGTATTACTTTTGATCTCTTTTTTTTATCATTTGTTATCAAATTCTGTTAATTACATTTTTTTGTTAGATTTTTGTAGTGGATGTGGAATTGTTCAATAAAATCTCCAATAACTCCTTTATGTTCTAAAATTCTGAAATGCTCTATATTTGTGAAAAATTGATAGCAATGTGCTTTCCCAATATTACTGATATTAAATTCTAATTATAGAAGTAAAATTAGCTTTATAGCAGGTAATTCATTTCGAATTAATATTTTAAATAGAAAAGGTTTAATTATCAGCTATTCAATTAATTCCAATAAATTTTGATTTCATAGCTGTGACATCACTTGATAATAAATTTGCAAACAATTTATTTTTAACAGCCTATATTATCTATAGTAATTATAAATAAAAATTAGAAAGTGAAAAATAATTAAAATAGAAAAAAAAAATTGATTGAAAAAAAATTGAAAAAAAAAATTGATGTGCTTGGTTTAAAAACTTTTTGTATTAAATTCACCTTTTTCATGCAATAAATATACAGAAAATGATGCTCTGCAAGATTTTAAATGTCTGATTATGCGGTTGAAAAAATACCAAATTTAAAGAGAGAATTTCAATGGTAAAAAATGAAAATGTTTCTTGTTCTATTCAATTAATTCAAACGGCATTTAAAATAATAAAAAGAACTGCATACTCTGTGAAGTAGAAAATAAAAATCGATGTTAACACCTTTTTTCCCTTACTAAACATTTCACACTTAACCGTTTTTTTTTTAAATATTTGCATAATTATCGTTGTTCTATTTATAAGACAGCTGGAAAACTCATGCCAAATGCATTTAATATTTATCTTTTTCATGGATATTTTTAATATTTTGAATAATACTGATCGACTAAAAAAACTATGTATGTTTCCTTAAGAAAAATAATAATTTTATTATTATTTAAGTTATTAAAACTTTGACATTCTTTTAAAGTTGAATTTAAAGCAATTTCTTTTAATTAACTATTTTATAAATTCCATTTCCCCCTCTAATTTATTAAATTTTGCTTATTTGTAACAATTTACGAAAAGTTTGATGCAGAATTTAATTGTTTTTTTTAAACTTAATTCATATTTACTTGCCCTATAAAAAGGACAGCGGTCCAATATGGATTATGAATATCTTTGGGATTTTTTTAACCAATTAGCAAACTACTTTTAAAAAAACCATTTAATACTGAATTCGACGATCAATATCGAATGGCTATAATTCTAATAAAACAAGAAAAGCGCGACTAAAAAAATAAACCGAAATGCTAACAGAAACAGGAAGTCTGCTTTCCTTTTCCAGAGCAACAATGTTTTCCTTCTTATTGAGCCAATAAGTCTTTAGTCTGTGTTACTGTCTCAACAGGAAGTATCTGTAACAGGACGTCAAGAAGGATTTTATTTCCAGACAAACTGATAATTCAACCGATGCTTTTTTTTCAGTAACATACATCTTTTCTTAAATACCAATAGTTGAATTCTATATCTTATATAGGCTTACATATAAAACCGTTTATAAATGTTCTGTATAATGTTCTGTAAATGTTATAAGTGATCTGTATAATGTTATAAATGTTCTGTATAATGTTATAAATGTTCTGTATAATGTTATAAATGTTCTGTAAATGTTATAAGTGATCTGTATAATGTTATAAATGTTCTGTATAATGTTATAAATGTTCTGTATATGATATAGCATTATATAAAAAACTGATTTTTCTTACATAAAAATTCCTATATCCAATCATCGCCATTTTGTTGTTTTCAATTATGTGTATTGTTTGCCAACGGATTCTAAAAACTTCCGGCTTTGCGATAGGATGGGTTTATTTCGACAGAGTAGGGGTGAGAGGGAAGATTTAAGGGAGGGACATTTACATTTAAAACTAAAGTAAATTCCGAAAGTGCGTACATCCTTCCATGTCTCACCCCTCAGTGAGATAGAATCGTCGAAAAGTGGTCGTCTCAGAATACCGAAACGAACAATATCATTTTTTAGATATAGCGTGTCTCTGCTTAATTGGCGTCTGATTTCCGATCTCGGAACAACGAGAGCATTCACTTGTTGGTAAGAAAGTGAAATTGTGGTTCGGTCAAATAGTTTTGTATTTAATTCATTATATTAATCTTGGCGCTCTTTTGAAAGAAATGAAATTCAGCCAAATTGACAAATACTGATTTCAATCTGACTCTTATCTTAATAAAATAGACTCGCCTGCTATCGATTGATTGTTACGTCACAATAGCCAACTCGATAGAGTCACACTATATTTATAATTAAAAATGTTTTTTTATTGATTTATGTATTTATTTTTTAATTGTTTTATCATTTTAACTTAAGTATTTTATTATTTTTTTTATATATTTTCAAGTGATACACAGATATTTTCTAAAATGTTTTTAAATGATTCTGAAAAATGATTGTTTATTTGGTGCCATTGCACAAAAATAAGTTTTGGGCTGTAATATTTTTGAAATGCAACAACAAAGAAAGATACTGCTGTGAGCTAAACTGAAAAATGTGCTTTTTTAAAATAATTAAAATAGAAAGAAAATTTTTACTGTAATGAGCAAAATTGAAAAATTAGTTTTTGAATTTAAAGATTGTGTAAAAAATAATTTATGGTTCGAATTGATTGTGGAAAACTTCCAAGTTCTGCTTGAAAATTAATTAATTAAATTTTAATTCAAATTTCACTCCTATTAATATGTTTGCACTCCAATATATATATATATATATATATATATATATATATATATATATATATATATATATATATATATATATATATATATATATATATATATATATATAATGCGATGATATTTTAAAATCTAATTTAAATTTAATTAATTTCCTAATTTTATCTTAATTTAATTCATATTGATTTCATTCTATGTCTTCTTATTTCCTGGTCCAATTCCATCTTTTTTATTTAATTAATGCTAAACGAGCTCTGTAAAAATGTTTTAATTCGCACTTTCGCATGGTTCAAGTGAAGGGATAAAACTCTGTCAAGCTAAGCGAATTCTTTTAAAAGATACCTATACCTCCCTTATCTTAACCGACACGTGTAAATCCTTATCAGAATCTCACAATAAATAATCTTCCGGAAAATATTTCGTTCTCTTTTCGCTCAAAGTAAATAATCATCGGGAAAATATTTCGTTCTCTTTTTGCTCAAAGTATATAATCATCGGGAAAATATTTCGTTCTCTTTTTGCTCAAAGTATATAATCATCGGGAAAATATTTCGTTCTCTTTTCGCTCAAAGTAAATAATCATCGGGAAAATATTTCGTTCTCTTTTCGCTCAAAGTAAATAATCATCGGGAAAATATTTCGTTCTCTTTTTGCTCAAAGTATATAATCATCGGGAAAATATTTCGTTCTCTTTTCGCTCAAAGTAAATAATCATTGGGAAAATATTTCGTTCTCTTTTCGCTCAAAGTATATAATCATCGGGAAAATATTTCGTTCTCTTTTTGCTTTTGTGTCATGCTGTGGATTGACGTACCTCATCGCTTCTTGCTTATACATAGATTATGCTTCCTGAAATGGAATACAACCGAGATTTAAAAATTCAAAGTGTGTTCTGTCTTTGGCCACGAAACTGCTCAGAAATATATCTTATATATACCGAATTTGATAATTCTAGGAAAAACTAGATCCTGTACAGCATTGTATGAAAGCATAAAGATTTTAAATTTTGCAGTTTATGGGTAAACGGTTTGGCCGTTTTTTGGTGATAGTTAACGGAGTGCATGAACTCAAAGGCTTTTCAGCTCCCCACCTAACTATATTGGGAGGAAATACCAAAACAACTGTATTTACACGGTTGATTACATGGAAAAATTTTGAAGTGAAATATAAAAATAGAGATAAGTTTACGAAGAGTGAGGGAAAATAGATACTCCTTTAAACATCATATCAAACATTTATAAATTCATTCTAGATAGAATTAGTAGTATCCAAAATAAATAAAACTAATCAATCCACAGAATAAGGAATAGCGTTTTCACATAATAAGTAATTGTATTTTCAGAAATATAATGCTTCTTATCTCAAATTTAAGGGAACTTGGCACCCTGAGAATTTCTGAAAATCGATACATATATCGATTTTCAAATTTTGAGTGAAAAATGATCCTTGAGCCTTGGACTCATTAATCTGAAAATTTCAAAGCAATCGGTCAAGTATTTAGTGAGATATGACATTACTTTGTCTAACACGATATCGGGTGCCACGCCCACTTTTAGGGTTTACATCACACATATTTCATGTACAAGTAGCAAAGCCGTTTAATTTTATCTATCAATTAAAAGGCAGCACAATCATTTGATGCTGCAATGATTAAATCTTTGCTTATAGTTTTAATGCTTTCGCTTTTCTTTTCGATTGAATTTCTCCCTGATTTTTATAAGCATCTTTAAAATTACTAATTTCTTTTGAATTTCAATCAAATGGTCTAGAATTTTTGCTGTCTATAAATAGATATTTAATAAATAGCATTGCAGTACATTTAATAAATATTTTGAAAAAAATATATCGAACAAAAAAAAATGAATATTTTCTCATTTTTTTCTAATAATTCCTATGTATTATAAGGGTCATTAATGAATATGATAGTAATATTATTAATTAATGTGATATCTTAAGAATTGCAAATGCCATATTATTGCTCTAAGAAAAGTCAGCTTGGTATGAGCCGTATTTATTACAATTTTATTGTACTGGAGACTTTAAAGCTGTGCATCTCAGTTTGCTTTTTTTCCAAAATTCTGTTTGTTACAAAATGTCAAAAGTCAATCCTATTTTATTGTAATTGCATGAAATATTTTTCTGCTCATTCATAATAGAATTAGCGATGGGTTTCCGCATGTATAATAGAATTAGCGATGGGTTTGTAAAAAAATGTTATTGGAATTTTTTCTAAAAATGTTCAAATAAATATAATATTCCAAAGCAAATTCATAAATTTTTTAAAAAAAACTAATGTAGATATCAAAAATCCGATCACTAGTTTTGTTATATACATTATGAGGTCGCATTAAAAAAATGGTTAAAAAATATTGAAAATTGCATGTGAAGCACTACTATTAAAAAAAAGAATTAATATATTTGTTTTACCAAAAATTACCAATTAAAATATTTAAATTGGTAATTTTTGAAGCTGAAAAATATTTTAGAAATTTACGTTTCAGAACAGTTTACATCTGTATATCACAATACCTGAAAAACTTGTTGAAAATTGTATATTTTTTATGGGGGGGGGGAGGGGCTACTGAGTACCCTTAATTCCGATTCTCAAAAAAAAATATCCCGGTACAAATGAAAACATATTATTTGATATAAATCCCCCCGGAAACTTGATGCTCCTGATATTTTTTCACTGCGAAATCCGTTAAGAATCGATAATTTCTTTTCATGCAAAACTAGGTTAATGGGTTCCTTGTGGGAGACATTCTCATCTTACCACATCTCAGACACCCAGGCTCCGATGTTTTATTGACGGAAGTGCCAGCCAAAGAAGAGACCGCCATATAATGTATAACCCATATGGTGATCGTTTCCGAACTTCTTTTTTTATCATTAACTGTGTAATAAAATACTGAATCTATATCTTATATCTTGGAAGTAAAGTAAATAATCTCCTTCCTTATTGGTTGAGTTAATTTCGCTAAGGAATTTATCATAAGTGTGTCTGGGATAGCTCATCTTTTTACTTAATAGCTGGAAGTGGCAGATTATTGCCTAAATTTGTATTTATTTTTTATGCATGGACAATAAATAGTATAGATGAAATAATTAAGATAATGTGAAAATTTTTAAAAGAACGTTTATAGGCGTAAATTATGCCTATATATATAATCGCCCTTAGTCATTTGTGATTCCGGTCGCAGTTTAATTTAGTTATATTAACGTCCCGTTTGTTAAAGCAACACTATATCTAATTTGGGACGGACCTCGTAATTTTGAACCACAGTCAGATAACGAGGACTACACCTGAGCTTGCACCCCTCCCAAAACTTCCACACCACACCAGCTAGATGACCCGGCGATCGCTTGGCCTCGACGTATTTAACGTGTACCAGACTCTTACACGACGGTTCTTTAGTGGAATCGAGTCTCGAGCCTGAAACCCTTCAGTCCCGAAGCCGAGGCCGTACTACCAGGTCACCGCTTCACAATGCTGGATGCAATAAAAAATATCTTTATCATTTCGTAATTACCAGATACGAAATTCCAACTTCTGTTTTGACGTTTAGCATCTGAGATATAATTTTGTTTTATTGTTTAAATAGTTTGAATGAGTTTGAATATGTGTGAATAAGCTAAGCATTCATAGAAGATAGTCATGTAATCGTAATCGTCGCATTTTATTTACATTATTCTTCTTTTGGATTGTAGCAAAGTTTAATGAGCTGGTGTCTGCAGATTCATAATATTCTCATTTCAGTTTTTTTTTTTTTTTTTTTGTTATTACTGTTATTTTCCTTCAGCGTTATTTTTATTTTGTATTTGGCTTTGCATTTTTCTCTGTTAATGGATCGCAATTTGTTTCAAATAGATTTTAGTGATTGGTTTTAATTTGAGAATTCTCGGACAATATGGACAGTAAAAATCCCCACTAGAAGGAAACACATGTTTTAATTCTGCTACATTTTTACATCTAATACTTCAAATAATGTTCTTTTTATTTATTAAACATGGTGCTATCAAGAATGAGATTTTCTACTAAAACTTTCGTTACTTCATTTATAACAGCCATATCTGAAATACCATTAACATGCTAGCAATCCATTTAGATGGGTACATCTTTTAGTGTAAAAAATAATTTTTGTAAAAATTCTAGAAGTAAATTTACTTACTTAATTTTTAATCTGATAGAGAATTAAAGATTAACGGTCGCAAATCGGGACTATGGCCTTAAGATAGAATTCACTATCTGTAATGAGCTAGGATATCATGAAAAGAACTCTTAAATAAAGTGAACTTACGTGAAGTTCCTCTGGGAATTCACTACCTAACGAAGTTTGACTGTAACTGTGAATAGGGAGTAAGCAACTCTTTTTTTTTTTAAATCCAAAGTAGCGTAAGTAATATCGACTTAACTATTTATCATAGGCATATCTGCATTAACTAAATAAATTATTTGAGGGGTGCGTGTTTTCCTGTTTCGACTTATTACCCACTCTTGTGCTTTCCGTAATTTTTCGATTCTGAGCCTATTTAGGAAATCCACATTTTTTTTTTCGAAGATAACATTTGTACGAGTCTATAATTCCAAGAAGTTTTTGCGATAATATCAAAAGTTTTCAAATACTTCAAGTAAAACCTTGCCGCCTTTGAAGACTAACTGTTAGTTTACGATATTAATAGCATTAATTTAATAATAAAAATAATTTTTCTTGAATTACATCTTAAAAACGATAAAATGAAGTGTTATTTTATATTTTCGCAATAATCGTACAATTTTCTGAGTTATTTATCCGTATTTTTAGTGTATAGCCCTCCCCCCCCCAGATCATCTGGGCGAGCATCTCTAACGAATAAAGCATGTGTCACATGTATTCAATTAATCACACTTAATGAAAGGAGAATGAATTTTGCAGTAATATCCTGGCAATTCGACCCGCTTTATGGAATGTTTGAGAGATTTTTCTTCATTTAAGTTACAATAAAGAGCTAGTAAGCCATTCAATAAACATTATCATGTTAATATAATTCATAGTTAAATGATGAGAAGTATATATATCTTGTTCTGTAACTAAAGAAATCCGACATGATTCAAATGCTACGAAATCTTCATTTGCTCAGCAATTCTTTTGAATTGATACAATGGCTTCTAATTTTCCTACTTTAGGATTCAAAAACATTAATTAAGATTTAACGTCAAAATTGCTGTTCAAGAAAAGTTCTTTCAATTATTCTGGACTAAATTCTCTGAATTCACAAGTGATCCAAAAAACATTGTCGTGTGAAAATGATTCTTAGTTAAAAGATGAGAAGTATACAACTTCAGCATTCAACTTCTCAAAAAATCAATCGCGATTAAAATTCTACAAAATCGCCATTTGCTCAGCAATTCTTTGAATTGATACAATGGTTGCTAATTTTCCTGCTTTACGATTCAAAAATAATGAGCGAACATTTAACTTTAAAATTGCTGTTTAAGAAAATTCTTTCAAGTATTCTGAACTAAATTCTTTTGATTCACAGGTCATCCGATAAACATGATATTGTTTATATAATTCTTAGATAAATGATGAGAAGTATATATATATATATATATATATATATATATATATATATATATATTGTTCAGCACCTCAAGAAATCCGCCGTGATTCAAAGGCTATGAAATCTTCATTCGCTCAGTAATTCTTTGAACTGATACAATGGCAGCTAATTTTCCTGCTTTACGATTCAAAAACCATTAACGAATTTTTAACTTCAAAATTGCTGTTCAAGAAAAGTTCTTTCAATATTCTGAACTAAATTCTCTGGATTCACAAGTCATCCAAAAAAAATTATCATGTGAGCATGATTCTTAGTTAAAAGATGAGAAGTATACAACTTCAGTCTTCAACTTTTCACGAAATCAATCGCGATTCAAATGCTACAAAATCCTCATTTGCTCAGCAATTCTTTGAACTGATACAATGGCTGCTAATTTTCCTGCTTTACGATTCAAAAACCATTAATTAGCATTTAACGTCAAAATTGCTGTTCAAGAAAAGTTTTTTCAATATTCTGAACTAAATTCTCTGGATTCACAAGTCATCCAAAAAACATTAGCATGTGAACATGATTCTTAGTTAAAAGATGAGAAGTATACAACTTCAGTGTTCAACTTCTCACAAAATCAATCGTGATTAAAACACTACAAAATCGTCATTTGTGCGGCAATTCTTTTGAACTGATACAATGGTTGCTAATTTTCCTGCTTTACTATTCAAAAACCATTAGCGGACATTTAACTTCAAAATTGCCTTTTAAGAAAAGTTCTTTCATGTATTCTCATCTAAATTCTCTGAATTTACCATAACGAGAGTATATCTTCTGAAGTCATGCCAGTTATTTTAAGCTCATTTCTTTGTAAAAAAGAAATTGTGTGTTTATAATTACTTCTGAGACATCATTTGTCGTCTACGAAATCTCTTGTGACAATGAGAAAGTGAATAAAAATAGCAGCGGAAGCAATCATCAAGAGTCATTTGTCAAGCCTGGTTTCTTGAATATTTTGAGTTTAAATCGTCAGTGAACTGTCTCAAATGGAATAAATTAGTATATTTTGAATTAGAAAACAACAACAAAAAAGAAAATACGAGTTCTGTTGCTTGCTGTTATTAGTTAAAAATGTGTTATGATATATTGTTTTTTCTGATTGTAATCTTCATAAATTTAGTTGCAAAGTGCGTTATTTAGATATAGTAGAAATATGCATAAAGGCGGAAAGCAGCGTTTAGTAAAAATGACGAATTTATCCTCATAAATTCATGTTTGAATGGACTTTCTCTATATTTATTTATTTTTGTGATGATGCGCCATATTTAATTTTGTTCTTTCATTAGTATAGACATTTTAACTGTCTCGTATACATAGCATAGAGAAAGTACTGTAATTGTAAAAAAAAAAATCGAATTTGAGAGGTCAGAGGAAGTCTTTCTGTCCAGATGTTCGAATATAAGTTAACATGCTAGTTACAGCACTAAGAGAGCTAGATGGATGAAGTTCGGTGCACAGATTTGACATCTATAGATGTTAGTTTGAGTGTACTTACATGTGAGTTTTGAGCTAAATTCAACAAAAGGTTGACCGTCAGCTTGTTTGTATTTTCAGAAGCATTTAAAAGCGATAATGAATGAAAATTCTTAGTCTTCAAATATTAAAATAATATTTTCTCTGCATATAAATGTATAAAAAATAATACATAAATTTTTATTTCAGGTAGTTTAACCTAATTTTTCTTTGTATTAGATAGTTTAGCTGATTACTAAAAAAGTTCATTTCATTTTTTTTAATGTCATAACTTGGGAAAAAAATTAACATGAGTTTGATAATTGTTTTGTAAGATAATGAGAATTTGTGGATATATTCATAGCTGTATTGGAATATGAGAGTTCACATTTTTCGTTAGTCTTTACATAAATATATAATGTCGTAAAATTTATTTGAATTGAATATTTGACATTATTTTCTAAGTATATTACTCTTATGAATTTGATCCTTAATGTGTTTTCTTTTGATTTTTCCAAAGCTAAAATATTCAATTTATTCACAATTTTGGTAACTATTATGTGATGATTTATATTATTCATATAGATAATTTTCTAAAAGTATCTACTTTTACCAAATTTTTTTGCTGATTTTTCATTCTTGAGATGACTCTTAAAAACTAAAAACTTTTATTAGCTCACAATATCCAGAAACATTGTACAATTTCTTTAAGATAGATTCCTGTATTCCGAATATCGAATACCATTGTAGATATATCACACAATATTTTTCCATTTAGAGATTTCTTTTTAAAACTCCCTAAATGTTCTCCGTCTGAAGATGATAATTATTTCAAATTCGAATTCATACATATAAAAAGGTAAAATTTGGAATAAAATCGTCACAATATCTATCAAATTTCTGAAAACTGTTTCAATTCGAAATGGATTATCTCACAGGAACTCCACGACAATACATCTAGCAAATTCCGTCCGTCTGAATGCCAATTCACACTTCTCGAATTTCTACTGCTTAAATTGAGTTTAAGCGTCCTGTAACGTCCCTTCATAATCCGAAACCACCGAGCTCAACAGTTATTAAATTTGAAACGAATGGAACAGTTATGAGTTGTCACGCTAGCATTGCAGTTTCCTGCGTAGATGTAAGACAGATATGCGATTAGTTTCTCCTGTACCATTGAGTAAAACCTCAGATCAGTTAAAGAGCGAGAAATATCCGACATAAATTTTCGGTTGACCGAGATTTTGGTACGGATGATAATGGAATAAATATTTCGGATGGCTGAATGTTGGTGATAATGAGTAGTTCCATGCAAAGAGGTATTTCGTCTGGGCAAAATGTAGGATTACTGACGGGCAACGTTAGAATTTCGATATGTTGCGATTTCGCTCAATTCATATATATATATATACATGAGATATATATTTAGTACCAATGAGAATGGATATTGAATTCTTATTTAAAGGATATTATAAATATTTTTTTCTGTTAATAGAAAATTGCAGAAGAAATTATGAATGATTTGATGCAAGAAATGTCCCAGGACATTTAATCGATTCAAATGTCCATTCCTTTGAGCAACTGAGATAAATTTCATAAGATTGCTTGCTAGAGACTTTAAATTTAAAAACCATACAACGACCATCTGAATAAATTCAGGGAATAAAGTCAAATATATGGATTTTTTGAAGCATTTATGATTTTCAATGCTTGATCAGTTATTTAAACTTTCATTCACCTTTTCCAAAGCCATTAAATTATTTTAATAGGGTGTCACCATAAAAATTTTAGAATTCAGTAAAAGTTTTTTTTATACAGGGCCGCAATGGCCTGATGGCAAGATCTCGGCTTCGGTACTGAGGTTCAGGCTCGCCTAGATTCCAATGAAGAACCATCGTGTAAGCGGTCTAGTGCATGCTAAATCCGTCGGGGGCAAACGTTCTGCCACTGCTATGGTATGGAAGCTTGGAGAGGGGGGGGGTACCAGCTCAGGTATCGTCCTCATCATCTGATTGTGTCTCAAAATCAATAGACAATCGAGAGAAATATCATATATAATTGAGAAATGCAATTTGAAATGTAATTTTATACCAAAAGCAAAAATGTCGGAAAATTGCAAAAATTAAGCAACAAAAACTCTATAGAGCATATTTTCATAAATGTTATTATTAACTATTATACCAACTACCAAGAATTATAGAGAATCGCTCATTCAATACCAATACAAAAAATATCACATCATTTAAAATTCTTAGTCTTCATTACCTAGAAGTAATCAAGCTATAATATTTTTCACAAGCTAAATTTTATATACTTATATGTAATACAAACAATACAATTTCATAGTATTAGGGGATATACCATGATTATCCTATAAAATAGCAGTTATGATGAAATCTAGCTTACTCATTTTATACTTTCGCTTGAAAGTTAACAATATGCTTTAACGTTCAAGAAATCCATTTCCAAATATCTACAAAAGCCCGCTCTACAAAAGATTACTTTTGAGTTTAAGAGAGTTATATTTCACACTTAATGTTCAAACTCTTTCTGGAAATGTAAAGTATAGAAATAATGGAAACAATTCTTTATAGATTTACAAATGTCTTCTATATGCCATCTTTTCTTCATGTTTGTTCTTCCATTCTAAATGTATAAAAGCACTATGTATTTTATGTATCTTTTCCTAGTATAAAAGGAATATAACTCTATGCATGAGAATATTCTCAGGTGCAATGGAACTTGGGGGGGGGTACTTATGAGTGTAAAAGGATTTCATGTTGCATTCGAAAGAGATAGCTGTGAGGAGGAAATAGGATTTTGTATAGTAATAGTTATAGTCGTGTAAGGAATTCCAGAATGGATTTTTATTTCTATTTATACTCCAAAATATTTTAATTTTCTTTTATTTGAATGAGAATCAGGAATTATTTGATAAAATAGGAATAAATCAGTGTACAGTAAGTAAGACTTTGCTAGTATCAGAATATAATGTAAAATTATAGGAAATTATAAAGACATGAAAAGGGTCTTTATAGATAAGTCTTAAATGGGGAGGTGAAAATTCAGGACTCAACTCAGGAAGTGCGGTCTATGAGACCACATTTTCATTACACTCAAATTAACTTTTCTAATGAAAATATGAGTATGAAAGTCAGCCAATATATTCTGCAGGTATTTTTCTTGATATGTAAATATGATTTCAAATTTTTTTCAAAACATATTATCATTGAAAAATGTAATTGACTTTGAACATACATTTTCTTCTCAAATTACATGTTACAACAAATAATATTCTTGTAAAAACATGTTACTTTACAAATCATATTTATTTTTCCAGTCTACAAAGGTATATAGAAAACAATATAATGGAAAAGTCAATAACTGTATAAAAAAAATTGACAAAAAGTAAAATTTACCTTTTTTTTAGTGGCATCATTTCTATGCAGAAACTTGTGAAGATTCGTAGCATGAATGAATCATCTACCACTGAACTAGTGTTTTTAAGACCCCTGCACAATGCCCTGACTTTAATACCATTGAACATATGTAGGATTATTTGCAGCAAAAACTATATGAATATCATAATTTTTAACAAACAGCAGTTAAGAAAACAAGTTACGGAGTTAAGAAGTGAGGGCCAAAATCAATGGATCTTTTTTGCAAAAAATGAGTCCAACGTATGCCAAATAGATTATGGGAGGTCATAAAAGGCAAAAGTGGTCCATCAAGATGTTAATTTTTAAGTTTACATTGATTTTCTTTATTTATTATAAAGTGTCCCAATACTTTTTTGAGCAGATTTTTTTTAATTTTATTTCTTTTATTTTTAATTATAACCATAATTGCATTAATATGAGAGTTTTGTTTGGATTATTATGATTTGTATATATCAAAATAATGCTTATTTCATTGTTTTGGTTTCATTTGTGTATTTAAGTGAAATATTATGATAACAATCTATGAACTTGTGGGGTATCCTAATACTTTTTTGACAGACTGTAGATAATTCAAGTAGGGGGAATTATTGTCTGATAAACATAAAATGCACAGTTTCTGTCCTGGAAAGTTTTTGATAGTCACAATTGCTTCGGATTTAAGGGTTAAAAAATGATTTTCAAATTATTATTTAAAGGATCTACCTTTTTCTTCTGACCGAGAGCAATAATAGTATTAAATATGATGAATATTATCTACCAGTGCCTTGAAATGATGGGCATACTTTCTTGGCCAATAAAATGTATTATAAAAGGTTATAGTTAACCTTTCCACATTTAAAAAAATAATTTACGTTTATTAATTAAAATTTAATTCCTAGTTTTATAATTTAACAAAATTAGTATTATTAATTCAGAATTATATCAATTTTGACAATTATCTTCACGAGTAAATTTTGTTAAAAATTGGTATATTCGCATTTTACAGCCCAGAAGCAGAAAGAATATCAAATTACATTGTTTGTGAAAATTTTCCCATTAAATACAATAATAATAGAGATTGACGGAAAAGAATAAAAATGATCATGGAATTATTTTTATTCATAACTTAAATGTGATTAATCAATTCCTGATTGATATTAAACCCTAGTAGCACATATATATTCTACAGTAATATATCATATTAAACAATATTCCCAATATTGTATAATATAGTTAAATATTGAATTATGTAATAAAATATTGCTCAATATTGTATAATATTGTGCAACAAGGTTTGGTTTGGTTTGTGCGGTTTATTGGCGCAAGAGCCATAGTTGGCCATGCTGCACCAATCCAATGGTAAAATATAAAAGTAAAGTAAAACGTAGATTCAAATAATAAATTTAGTTAAATAAAAAAAACTGATAGACTAATTAAGAAAATAATCATTTTTTGGGTTCTATTGATCACAGTGATAAAACAGATATTCTACGTACTAAATACAAGTATAAAATATTATAGCCTTTAAAAATTTAAAAATATTTGGGTGGAGATTTTCACTCACCAGGTCCTGCAAGTTCAACGAAGTTAAATGAAAAAAGCGAATACGTAGGGATTTAAAATCAGTACGTTCAATTAAAATATGTTTAACAGTAAAATCCACACGAGATGTGCGGCACCTTGGTGCCGCTTCACCGAAAAGAAGATGTCTGTGCGTGAAGCGAGTATGTCCTATACGCAGGCGAGTCATTTTGACGTCAATCAAACGTATAGGGAGAACAGACCACAATCCAATAATTGGTTTGATGGAATGCAATTTATTTTCGGTTCGCAGATCCCACGTTAATTTCCAAGAAGAAAAAATGTGTTTAGCCAAGGACTTTTTAATATCGCAATAAGAAAGTCCCTGAGACAAAACATTCGCTGCTGATTTTGCCGTTAAATCCGCCATTCCGTTTCCAGCAATGCCAACATGACTCGGCACCCGACAGAAAATAATTTGAAAGCCTTCATTTTGTAATAGGCGCAAGGTAAATAAAATTCTAACAGCATACGGGTGCATCCGATTGTGATAGTGATAGTGTCTCCAAAGCACTCATGCTATCAGTATAAATAATAAATTTACGCTGAGTAGAAGGTGAGATTTTCTGTTTGTGCAACAAGATATGACATCTGGGAAGATGAATAATCTATTCAACTTCAGACTTTTCAAAACATTTATCAAAGACACAAAATAATACAAAACTAACCAATCCAACAATACTCCCAAGATTGCATAATACAGTTAAATATAAGTTTATATAATATAATATTCTACAATATTGTATAATATTGTGCAACAAGATGCTATGTGGGAACATGAATAATCTATTCAGCTTGCGATTTTACCAAACATTCACTATCACATCAAACCCATAGACACAAAATAATACAAAACTAACCAACCGAAGTGAACATCAAAAGTAGATTGATATGATCCAAGAGACCCAAATGGAATGATCAGACCAAACGGAACAGTCAATATTCTCGAGACAAATCGATATAATATTTCCATTTAATAATCAATCGACGCCTCGCACTTAATGTTGCAATAAACGAAAAAAAAAAAAAAAACTATATTCTGATGGGAAGTAAACAAGAGACCGTGAAAGCCAGCTTAAGAAGAGGAGATGAATGAGCTCTGAGTGATGGATTGGCCACCAAGGAATTCCAATCAGGCCCCAGATTCTATATCAGGAACGTATATTTATCGGATTTGCCTCACCTCTAACCATTAATACATCCTTCTTGCTGTGATAGGATAAATGTGCTCAGTATTCGCGCGTGAAAGATGGATTAGAAAGTATTTTGTTTGTGTAGGCAAGATATATCACACACAGGTGTTTGTGGTTTGATGGAGTAATGTCCCGAAGATTTGATCATATTAGTATTAGACTAATCAAATAATGATATAAGATATGTTTTTTATTTGGGGTTGGTAGCTTGAGATGAAGTTTTATGATTATAATTATTTTTGAGGTCTTAATGTATGTCTTAATGTATTCTAAATTCTAATAGTTTTTTTTTTTTTTGCATGATCTTTAAACCAAATTTGTATATTTCTGTCCAACTCTAAGCTAAATACATTCAGTGGAAATATGACTGTCCGACTGTTCGAATAGAAGTTAATACTGTTACGAACATGCGATGCGGCTTCACAGCATAGTTGGTTCCATAGGAGGTCCCAGAGTTTTGCGACAAACTTCGCGACCATTTGGCGACTTGCGACGAATTTGACGACTTTGGCGCCAAAATAGACTATACCCGAAACATAGAGAATTTTCCCGATCCGTCTAGTAGGAACGGAGATACACCTCGAACGTTCCTCATTGGTTGAGAGGCTTCTAGCCCCACCTCCTAAGACCTATAAAAGGAACTGCAGCTGCTGGGGAGTAGTGGTGAACTGAGTCGTGGACCAGTGGAGTCGAAGAGTAGTGGGGATCGACGGTAAAGAACTGGCCTTCCAGGATAAGCGGAGCAGCGACGGAGTGAAGTTAGTGCTGAACTAAGCTGTGCGCTACTGTCTGCAGTAGAGTCCTGTATGCTGCTGTGTTTGCTGCACGTCTCGGCTGAAGATAATCGTCTCCTGTGCTGTATATAGTTGTCGTCTTTGTGCTGTCCTGTGTGTCTTCGTGTAAATAAACGTCGTTGCCTCCACACCATATAACACCCACTATCCAAACGAACCCCGGGGAATTTCTTAACAATACGATAACTAAAATAGGAAGAGAGCTAGATAGATGAAATGCAATACACAAATTTAACATCCATATTTTAGACATCTATTAAATTTTGAGCCAAGACCAACAAGCAGTTGACCGTCTGTCGGTCTGTATTTTCAGAAGCATGTAAGCGCGCTAAATCAAAAATGCAATGACTTAAATAGAACAAATTTGACATGGAAGTTTGTAACTATAAGTGCAATTTTGTGTCAAATCTTTTTTTAAATCGGTTGGGAAAAACGTGTCTAATACACAAATTTGATTAACATTTCGTAGATTTAGTACGTCAATTCCATGGAAGGTATTTTCTGGGATAATAACTTTATAAGAATGTAAGCGAGAAAGTTCTGAGAAGACCGTTCCCACTGATTTGTATAGTCTTAGCACCCAAACTGCAGATTTATATAAAATTTGAATTAATTTGATCAAAAAAGAGAAAAGATATAAATTACAAACTGAATTTTCTTGACTATACGACGAAGTAAAGCACAAAATGCGTTATATTGGATACAAGAAGTAAGAGGTGAACAATTTCCCTTTGGATTGCAAATGCAAACTATCAGAAAATGTTATCTTTAACTAGAAATAATTTTCGTTCTTCCTTTTTCTCCGAAACAACAAAGGTTCTAATGAGGCAATATAACAATTGAAAATACATTCTGTAACACTTTCTGAGAAGAAAAAAGTGGCAAACAATTCTTCCACTTTTATTTGTGGAAAGAACGTGACTTTCACAAGTTGAAGTACATTTTCACGCACGACACACGAAACAAGAAAATGGCGAGACTAACAAGACTCCTTTAATTAGTGCACTTTTGGAGCTTGCCTCCAATACTTTGCTTTGCAGTCTCACCTGTGATTGAGAAAACAACTTGTCTCATTTTTTTGAAAAAAAAAAATATATATTTAAGATTGTTTGGCTGTAGTTGGATTTGTGTAGGTGGGTTTCTACAAAGTCTGATGGTGTTGAAAATTAGTCTTTGGGAATTTATCTGGATTTTTTTTTGATCTGTTGAAGTGCTGATGCTTCGAATCAATATATAAATATAATTGGATGTCCTCTTATATACGGAAGTCTTATAAGTATACGCTATATTTTTTGTCTTATATTTATTTATCTTTAATTTTATTGAAGAATGAATTAATCTATCGATTTCATGTTTTCAATCACATGCTCAGAAATTATTTTTCTTTTTTGTGAAGTGACAAACACTTTTTATATATTGGCTGCATAAAGTGAAGAAAATTCAATGAAATTAGTTGTCTTATGTTTATCTCAAGGATTATATATATATATATATATATATATATATATATATATATATATATATATATATATATATATATATATATATATATATATATATATTTGTATTTTAAGGCTAAATTTGTACCTAACTATTACCTAAAGCATTAACACCCGGAGGGGCACCTCGAAATGAATGATGAGATGCTTCCGGCATGGTGGTTAGATCTCGCTACCCTGGAGGGTACACAGATAGTTGGGGGATCTGACTCCTCCCATCAATGACGGGTCGTACTTCCTTCGGGGAGGGTTGTATCGTGGCTAGTGATGGCGTTTAGGACTCAACCACAGTTCCTGCCAGTGTTGCTTTTGCGGTCATTTAGCCTTATGGTTTAAATCCGTGTGCCTTCGTGACGGGTTGGAGATTCAGTTGGTTGACTTACCTAAAACATTGTCAATTCTATTTGCATTAATTAATTTATTTTATTGAAGACACACTTTTATTTAATAGAAATTTCGCTTTATTTTGGCATGCAACTAGAGATCAGACGATTTGTAAAACTGTGCTTACAACAATTCGCATTAGGTATCAAAATGTATATGAAGCTATATGCAAGCTTGTGGAATACTTGCTTAGATGTCGTATGTTAATGAAACATACATTTAGATTTCAAAAGATATATGTTGTCTAAGACTAAGGTACTCTATGTATTGACAAAATTAAAGCATTCTAAATAAATTCAATTACCAATCAAGTAACATTTAGTTTTATACAACTGAAATTACCGAATCGCAAGTCCTACGTCTGCAATTTCATTTTTTTTTCTTTAATAAGTAAAATTACGAAAGACATATACGCTTTGTTAATAGGGAATTTAAACTTTGATTTAACAATATATTTCAGGCTTTATCAGCACACAATTGTGCAATTATATGAGGAATAGCAATTCTTAAAAGTATTAGAAAAATTCCTCAATTCGAATATGTATAGTACATAAATATATTGCTACATAAATCCATCCGTTGGACGTACAGTGTGAGAACAACAAGTGGATTGGATTGTGGGATTTAATGGCGCAAGAGCCGATTATTCCAACAAGTGGATAACGTCTCTTTATCCACATGAAAGCATAGACACAACTGTATCATACACCAGTATAACAACTACAAAAAATAGCAACATAAATGCAAATATACGAGCTACAAAGTCTTTGTATTTGGTACAAAGAGTAATTCCTAATAACTTATTGGTAACCATTAATTAACGAAATATCTTCATAAAATGTCATTAAATATTATTTCAGTTTCTTATTCCTTTGGTGAAATTTCTGCAGAATTAGAATAATTAGAATTCTCAAGACTTTTTGAAATCAGTGGTACATGAAGCGAGTTTCTTTTCTTTAAATAAAGAATGACTTCAGTAATGAGTCTGTTACTGGTTTCCATTTTAAATAGGCAGTTGAGCAGTCCTTTGAAATACACAACCATTCTCAAATTAACAAATGAGCATCATAAAATGTACAGCGCTATTTGTAGAAAAATGAACTTACTGAAATACGTAGAAAGATAACCAATTTTTATAAATATTTTTGTTATGTCTGAAAAATGTTGAAGCCAAACGATATTCTTACATTAATTGTAATAAATTCATGATATTTTGTTTTATTTTTGTGATTGTAATTTAACCATTCTTATAATAATTTATAATTTAACAACATTACATGACCTTGCAATAAAAAGAATTATTAAATTATATGGTTTAATATGTTGCTTTGCAATTTTGTATTGTTTGGTCAGTGTTTAACCTTTATTAAAATTCCATTATTTTTTAAATAATTGAAATTAAGTATACTTTTAAGGTAAGAGTGAAACGACAGTTACTTGGAATGTTTCAGTTAAAGTATGTAATTTAGATATTAGTCTTTCTTAGATATCAGGTGAAAATTAATATTTCTTTATCTATTATACTGTCTAGATAAAAAATATTTTTTTAATTTCAATTTTGTATTCTTAATTTTGATTTTGATCATCGAATGACTACGATCAACTTAAGCGGCCATATTTCTTTTTCTATATACCACTGAATATCAGCTGGAGGATATTTGGTTCCTGATTTCAAATGTAACCTTTTGTTCGTCTTAATATTTAATAAATGTACGCCAAAATATAATTCTATGCAATCTATAGTTAATTAAATGTGACAATCTACAAAAATACTTCAATTTTTACTTTACTAAATGAAAATACAATGTTTCTCATTCGAAGCTTCATTCTCTAATGTTATCAAATGCATGGCTGTTTGAAGAGTCTCTGCAAGTGCCTTGATCGTTTGGCGACGAGATTAAAACTTGATTTTCAGTCAACCAACGATTGAATTTATGCTTATCAGACCTTCAAATGCGATGAATCAATATAGGTATCAGAATTTTCATTTTGGGGCGCTCTAATTTTGAAACTACAGTGGCTGTTTGACGAGCCTTTCAGCGATTGGCGAGTATCTCGAAATTTTGGCAGCGAAATTGAACCAGAATTTTAAATATAAAAATGCCAAGATTCAGGCATATAATAACTATATATGCAAAGAATCGGTGCATAACTTGCATAACTATATATGCAAGTGAAATCGGTGCTTTGAATTTGGAACACCCTGATTCTGAAATTACTGTAGCTGTTTGACGGGCTTCTCAGCAATTGGCGAGTATTTCGAAAGTTTGGCGACGAAATTGAACATAATTTTAAGTCTAACCAATGCAGGATTTATGCATATCAGACTTATATATGCGAAGAGTGTGTAGTGGAAAGGAATTTTGAATTTGGAATGCTCTGATTCTTGAACTGCATGGCTGTTTGACGAATTTCCAGCGAATTGCTCGAGTCGAAATTAGTTATAATTTTAAATCTAGCCAATGATAGGATTTATATATGTTAGACTTATGTATGTGAAGAATTTATAGTGGAAAAGGAATTTTTTGCTCTCTGATTTTGAAACTCAAATAGTAAACAAGCTGCTGCAATCTCAGAAATAATAGGAATGAAATTGTGTGTAATTTTACCGAGTAATAATTTTTTTTTACTTATCAAATCTAAGTTTTGAAATTTTATGATTTTATTAACCTAATTATGTAATTGAATTCACCCACTACTATTTTTTTGGTTATTAATATATTTGGTTATTAATATATTGTCAATAAAAAGAGTCGTTATAATATTACAAATAAACATTTTTTTAAATATCCTCCTAGTCCGAATAGTCCCTCAAGCTCAAATCAATCAACCGATTGTTTAGAAGCCTATATGTTCAAATATATGTTCCAAGTATGTATCCATTCATGTAAGTGTGAGAAACTCTTCGCGTATGTTATCGTATGAATATAATTGTTAGCGCCATTTCTATTGAATTTTTACAGGCGATGGACATATTATAGGCAGTAGGATCTTTACTGATTTCATAGAAATGATGGTTGAAAATGGTTATTCAGGAGAACGATTTTCATTTTTCTATTAGTTATCTACGATTAAAGATAGAAAGGAAACAAAATTAGACAAATTTTGATTCATCATAAAGAAGAACGTGTACTATTAGAACGTTTTGATTGCAGCAATTACATACAAATTAAGAATTGGAAATAACAATCAATCCTTTTTTTTTTACCAGCTTCCATGTTTATAACACTCCGTTGGAAAACTTCCATCGGTCTTTTTCTCCTCCATTCTGTGCATTTTTATAGTTCTAAGTGTTATAAAATTAGAGGAGGCAATGATTTAAGAATGTTAAATTTTTTAAGTACATTTTTTTTTAAGTAGACAGCAATTTGCCAATGTATTTCAGCTTATAAGTATTTAAAAAAAGAAGAGAAAGTATTTTTAAAAAATTTGATCTATCAATTTCAAAATTGAAAGTGAATGAAAGATGACACATATATTCCTTTTCTTTTATTCAATTTTCCTAAACAAGTATTATTAAGGCACCATTCCAAATACAATTCACTTCTTTACTAAAAATACCTTCGAAACTTCTAATTACTAGAATTTCAATGATCTTTAACACTTAAAGTTAGCCTTAAAACAATCGACCCTTAACCGTTGATGCAATGTATATTATAAATGAAGAAACGGTGATGTTTAAATTAGAAATCTTTAACCTAAAATGCCTTATTATATATGGTAGAACAAAACAGACAAAGCTTATTTCTTCTTTAAAAACCACTTCCAGGTCAAAAACTTTCGAAACTGAAAATAGCCCTCATCCACTTTAGCCCTTCATCACAAGACAATATTCCAGATACAATCCAATTGCATTTAAAAGTACCTACTAAATTTAAGCCTACCTATCTACCTACCTACCTACTAAATTAAAAACACTTCAAGTTAGCCTTAAAACAATCGATCCTTAACCTTTGATGCAATGAATATTATAAAGGAGGAAACGTCGAAGTTTAAATTAGAAAAATATTTAACCTAAATGCCTTACTATATATGGTAGAACAAAACAAAGAAAGCTTATTTCTTCTTTACAAACCACTTCCAGGTCAAAAACTTTCGAAACTGAAAATAGCCCTCATCCACTTTAGCCCTTCATCACAAGACAATATTCCAGATACAATCCAATTGCATTTAAAAGTACCTACTAAATTTAAGCCTACCTATCTACCTACCTACCTACTAAATTAAAAACACTTCAAGTTAGCCTTAAAACAATCGATCCTTAACCTTTGATGCAATGAATATTATAAAGGAGGAAACGTCGAAGTTTAAATTAGAAAAATATTTAACCTAAATGCCTTACTATATATGGTAGAACAAAACAAAGAAAGCTTATTTCTTCTTTACAAACCACTTCCAGGTCAAAAACTTTCGAAACTGAAAATAGCCCTCATCCACTTTAGCCCTTCATCACAAGACAATATTCCAGATACAATCCAATTGCATTTAAAAGTACCTACTAAATTTAAGCCTACCTATCTACCTACCTACCTACTAAATTAAAAACACTTCAAGTTAGCCTTAAAACAATCGATCCTTAACCTTTGATGCAATGAATATTATAAAGGAGGAAACGTCGAAGTTTAAATTAGAAAAATATTTAACCTAAATGCCTTACTATATATGGTAGAACAAAACAAAGAAAGCTTATTTCTTCTTTACAAACCACTTCCAGGTCAAAAACTTTCGAAACTGAAAATAGCCCTCATCCACTTTAGCCCTTCATCACAAGACAATATTCCAGATACAATCCAATTGCATTTAAAAGTACCTACTAAATTTAAGCCTACCTATCTACCTACCTACCTACTAAATTAAAAACACTTCAAGTTAGCCTTAAAACAATCGATCCTTAACCTTTGATGCAATGAATATTATAAAGGAGGAAACGTCGAAGTTTAAATTAGAAAAATATTTAACCTTAAATGCCTTACTATATATGGTAGAACAAAACAAAGAAAGCTTATTTCTTTTTTACAAACCACTTCCAGGTCAAAAACTCTCGAAACTGAAAATAGCCCTCATCCACTTTAGCCCTTCATCACAAGACAATATTCCAGATACAATCCAATTGCATTTAAAAATACTTACTAAATTTCAAATTACTTGAATTTTAATGATCCATACAGTTTAAAATAAGTCTTAAAACAATCGATCCTTAACCTTTGATGCAATGAATATTATAAATGAGGAAACGCTGATTTTTAAATCAGAAAATCTTTAACTGAAAATATCTTATTATATATAGTAGCAACAAAGCATATACAATCAGCAAAGCATATTCCTTCTTCTTTAGAAAGAACTTCCAGCTAAAAAAATCTCGAAAAAAAATCTCATCCCAGCTTAATTTCCTTCAATTACCCACACCAATCTTCTTCATAAGACATTACTTAAGTTATAATCCACTTACTTCTAAAAATACCTTCTAAACTTCTAATTACTTGAATTTCAATGACCTTTGACACCTACAACTAGCCTTAAAACAATCGATCCTTAATCCTTGCTATTGACCAGGAACACAAAGATCTTTCCTTTCGTACCCTGATTGATTAAATCTCATTGTCGTGCCATCAATCTTTGTCCTCAAAGCGTTCAGTAATTGCTCTTCAGGCAACATCGACAGATGATTAAAAACAATAAAAAAAAAGGCTGAATACTGATCTATTTCTCCATATTTTCATAAGTATCATTCAGCAATATGTTTACTAGTTGCATTAATAAATAACGTTTTAGTAGATGAAAAAGTTGGTAGCAACTTCGAACAATTTATCATCGCTAAAACTTTTGCTGACAGAAACTTCTGAAGGTCGTTAATATCCTATTATTTATAAGGCCTTCGCCCTAAAGATATTTTAGGTGATAGAAATATGGATTTATCGCTGGTGTTGATAGTTTTATAAGTTAAATGTGTTGTTTATGAATATGACATAAGATTGCAAGACAAAGTATATAGATTGATTATAATCAATTACAAAAAAGTACAATTAATTAGAATTTGAAAGATATTGTAGTTATATATCACTTCTCAACTTATGAATTATTTATTTATATCCAATATAGATTGAAACCTCATAAAGTAAATTATGTTATATCGCTTCAATTTTAATTTGCAAGAAAAATTAACTCGTAACTGGAGAAACGAATTTCCTCTCCAGAGACATCGAGTCAAAATGTCGTTTGTCGTTTTTCTTTTTTTGAGTTTTGTAAAAAGCATTGCAATTTATTTTGGAAGCACAATACATTCCGGAAATCATGTAGGTACTAAAATATTAAATATATCAAACATTCAAAATCTTAAATTTTATAATATTAAATGTCGGAAAGACGGAATAAAAAAAAACCTGAACAATCTTCTAATGAGCATTTACTTTGTTTAGAAATTGCGGAATTACACTAAAGTTAATAACTTCTAGAATTTAACAAACAAAAACGAAGAATGCAATATTTCAAAATATTATTTCAAGAATATTTCTTTATTCTTTATGCATTATTGAAATTAAAGGCAGTTTCAGAGACGTAGAGTCAATGACTCCATAAATAACAGCAAAAACTTTGAAAAGAATTACTCAGTTATAAGCACGTGTTCATGCTTAGACTTTTGCAAACATATTGCTGAAAGAACAATGTAAATGTACTGAGGGGATGATTGTATTCAAGAACAAAATAACACCTGTTAACCAGAGCTAATGAATAACGACACCCGTCTCCAATGACGGATTAAACTTCTATGTTACTACTTGTCCATTACGTCTATGTTACTACTTAATTATCAACTCCGATAATAATAATGATCTTTTGGTGAATAGCTTATAAGCCAGTTACAGTTACTCGACCCGAGCAATTGCTTTTGTATTGTGATCATGTTACTGGGCTGCGAACCTCAAGGTTGCAGGTTCTATCCTCGCGCATCACAATCTTCCACATTAGTGACCTTGAACGATGAACCTTCAACCTTCGTACAGCTGCTGTGGCGCCATCTACCCACAGCAAACCAAAGTCGTCAGACTCACCTGACGCACCAACACAAAGTCGTCAGACTCACTTGAGGCAGCAACAGCAACCACTCACACACTCGCCATAACGTTTGGTGCTACTCAAATGGGTACAACCGCATTAGAATCAACAGCTAATACATCACCACTCAACAGCCATATCGTTCGTCTCACCTCTGACTCACTGGAGGGAGAGTCTGTGGAGAATAGTTTATAAGCCAGTTAACAGTTGCACTACCCGAGCAGTTGCTTTTGTATTGTGGTCATGTTACTGGGCTGCGAACCACAAGGCCCCTGGTTCTATCCTCGCCCATACCAATCAGCCACAATCTTATAAATTATTATGAGAAGCAAAAAGTATTTATGAAATAAAATTATGACGTGATCTGGAAACAAATCCATGATAAAATGATTAAAGTCAATATCAATTTTTAAAAATTACAAATTCTCAAATATATCTTAGTGACTGATTTTCTTTAAAAAAAATGCTTTTTGCCTTATAATCCGAAATGATAGTTAAGAAGATGACATTATCTAGCAGCTTAATAATCGTCAATCTTCTTCGACAAACATTCATTAGAAGCAACACTAAATTATATTATAACATTTCAGTTTTAAATGGCTGGACAAGTTAATCTCCTGTCATGTATCCTGTTACCAAATGTTAAATAAAGATATTAACATTGATAATCAATTCTGATGATATTGTTGAATTTTTTAAAATGTATATAAGAATCAAAAACTAATTTATGAAAAAAATGAGTCGTGATTTTGAAACAAATCCATGATAAATTAATTATAGTTAACATCAATTTTAAAGCTGGCGTCCTGGCATAGGGGTAGCGCGTCTTCCCCGTGACCTAGGCGTCCTGGGTTCGAGTCCCGGTTCGAGCATGGTTGTTCTCTCTGTGAGGTGCGTGAATGAGCCCCCCTGTAAAAAGGGGTTGGGCAAGAGAATGTGTGTATGATATCTTTATTTGAGCTAGAAGTCAGACTTCCGCCCTCGGGTTCACAGGGGTCTTTACCCTTAGAAGCTACTGCGCAAAAATTTGGCTTAAAAAGTCATACGACAAAAAAAAAACAATTTAAAAAAATTACAAATTCAGAAATCTACCATAGTTATTGAATTTTTTAAATTGCCTTTTATCTTATCATTTTCTGAAATGATAAGCAAGAATATGATATCATTTAGCAGCTTAATCATCATCCATTTTCTTCAAGGAGCAATCATTAGAAGCAATAGTAAATTATATCATTTCAGTTTTAAATGGCAAGACAAATGAATCTTCTATCCTGTATCCTATTTTTAGTTGTTTAATAAAGTTATAAACTATGATAATCAACTCTGATAATATTATTGATCTTTTAAAATATATATAAGAAGTAAAAAATATTTATGAAATAAAATTATGACATGAATAGAAACAAATCCATGATAAATTGATTACAATCAATATCAATATTTTTAAAAAAATTACAACTTTTCAAATCTACCATATTGATTGATTTTAAAAAATCCTTTTATGACAGATAAGAAGATGACGTCATCTAGCAGCTTATCCCCGTCATTTATCTTCAACGAGCATTCATAAGAAGCAATATCAATATATTTTGTTTCCTTTTAATAAAGCTTTAAAATTAATATTTAAGGATACTTCGTAACAATTGATACTTAAAATTAAGGTCGAAATAAAAAGTTTTTAATCCTTGCTATTGACAAGGTTCTCAAAAAACTTGTCTTTGTGAAGCACATGGGTGAATTCCTTTCACATGATAGCGTGGAATTTTATACTTTAGAGTAGTAGAGAATTTTAACAGATGCTAAAAGGGGGAACAAATGTGAGTGTTCACAACATTATCAATCTCCGAAAAAGTTAATAATTATTTCAGTAAATATGTTCTATATAACGAAAAAAAATGTCAAATTCATGATTATTTTACTCATCATTGCTAAAGTACTTAAATAAGTACTTAAAAAAAGTACTTAAAGTACTTAAAAAATCTTTCAAGATCATAAACGCCTTATGGTTAATAATAAGATTCTTCATGAGGGAACTGAACAAATGATAGTGAATTTGTTAATGTTTATTTGCTGTTATTTGATTACAGAGTTAATGAGTATAATTCCTTAAATTATTTCTAAGCCCATCCTTGACATTTAAGGGCTACGGTGGTCTGATGGTGGTCTCGGCTTCGGAACTGGAGGGTTTCAGGTTCGTGACATGATTCCACTGAATAACGTCGTGTAAGCGGATCTGGTGCAACATTAAATCCGTCTGAGCCAAACGTCCTCAGGCTGGTGTGGTGTGGTGGGGAGTGGGGGTTCCTACTCAGGTGTCGTCCTCATCATCTGACCACGGTTCAAAATTACAAAGTCCGACCCAAAATAGCGCTAGTGTTGCTTTAAAACGGGAAGTTAATATATAACTAAACTAAAACTAATCTGTGACATTGAAAACAAAGATTTTTACCAAATGGAATCCTAATAGCAAGCGTGCTTCCTTTTAAAACAACTAATTTCAATAAGATGTTTACAAGGCAATTAATTCAATTAATCCTATTTTTTAAAACAATGCAAATAAATAAATAAATAACTTGAATAATAATAAAAAACACAAATGTGAGCATTTTTCAAGAAAGGCTCAATAGAGAACTATTTTTCTTAGTTAGCAAAATCCAAGATTTTTTAGCAAGCTGTTTTAAAATCATAATATATATATATATATATATATATATATATATATATATATATATATATATATATATATATATATATATATAATCAGAAGCAGGAAGTTTGACTTATAAACAATCTAGAGTGGTCTTTTCAAAACTTTCATCACATACTTTCTAATAAACTTGTCATGCCAGAGAATGCCTTGCGTGACATTGGCGTACAATAGATACGAAATATTAATTTTTGGCGTAAATTCAGTATTTTTACTGAATTGCGCCATCTTTGGCGACTGTTTTGGCGATAAATACCTGGGATGAGATTTATAGTATCTGAATTGAATTGGATTGAATTTGTGCTTTAGACACGTTTCATTCAATCGATTGAAACAAATATCTGGCGAGATAAAACTGTACTTGTCGTCACAAAATCTCATACCTAATATGAAATATTTAAATCATTATGTTTTTGAATAATCGCGTTTACACTTTTCTGTAAAGTACAGACCGACAGACAGTCAAACCTTGCTGAATTTGGTCCAAACTTTGGCAGATGTCTACAGTATAGATGTAAAATCTGTGTACCGAATCTTATTTATCTGGCTTTCTTCGTGCGGTAGTTGTCGTGTTAACTTATATTCCAACAGGCGGACGGACGGATTTCAATTTTTGAACACATTTTACTCAAACTTTGATAGAAATCTGAAGATTTAGCATAAACACCAAATTTCAAACATCTAGCTCAAAGAATTTTTGAGTAATCTTTGTCACAGACAGGCAGAGAGACGGATGAAATTTAAAAAAAAAAATTGAAATTAAGGAGGTCTAAAGCTTGGAGATTCGTCAAAATATCAAGTTCGAATATTTTGATGATTGCTATACTTTCTCTATACTACATAAACCAGGAAGTAATAATTATTAAGTTATTTTAATAACGTTAATAATTGGATTGAAAAGACAAAATATTCAAAATTTATTCTGCTCTAGTATTTTTATAAATATTCTTCAAAAAAATAAAGGTCATTTTTTTTCTATAACATTTTATATAAAATCTGTACATTGTATTTGTTTCAAATATTATTTTAGATTTACAGTTTTAGAATGTTTAAGGAATTTTTTTATGAAAACTTTTAGCTTTTCTAACGAAATAGCATTGTATAATGACAAATTGCAAGAATACAACATTTAGCACATTTATTATAGTATGTAGTTACTATATAATAACTATATAAATATTGTGGGGAAAGGCAACGACCAGCATCAATACGAAAATATATTTATTATAATTAAAGGACAAAACATTACTATACTAACATAAAACATATAAAGATACATGAGCGTGAGCTGTACGTCTTACAGACTCATTACCCAACTCTCGTCTGCCCATAATGGCGGGAAAACATCACGTGATTAATGACGTGACGCAACATGGTCAGCATGGCGCCATACAGGATACGAGATCTCTCAGCGCTTCCCGCAATATGTTATCTGTATAGTTTTAAAAATTAGTTTTTCATAATTTAACTAATCGTTTTTAAAGTAAGTAATAACAGAGTAAAAGTAAAATAAAAGGTTTCAGAATCTGATTTTTTTAAATTATAAAACTGATAAATATGTAACGGATTTTGGAAACAGGTACATATATTTTGAATGATATGTCATTTTCAGAGAATATACAGTGGCTCCCAAAAGTGTTCGTACACCAACAAGAATCAATTAAAAACCTCATTATTTACCATTATATATTCTTATTTTTACATGAAAATTTTTTCATAGCATATTTTTACAGTTCTTAATAAAGCAGTGAAGAATAAGTTTTAATTACGATGCAAATTATTTTTTTTTAAATGACAATAAATAAAATTGCACAAAAATAGGACCCAAAAGTGATCATACATTTTAAAAAAACATCAATAATATGAAATTTTCTAAATTTTTATAAATGGTTAGTATTTAGTAGGATATCCTTTATTCTTTATAACAGCTTTTAAACGTTTGGGCATAGATTTAACTAAACGGTCGGTTACTTCTGCACCGATCTTATTCCATTCTTCGATTATTACTCCTTTCAGTTGAATTTTCGATTTAATGTCGTGACTTCTTATTCGCACCTCTAATTCTTTCCAAATATGTTCTATAGGTTTAAATCCGGTGATTGAGCTGGTGTTTTAAGGGTTGGAGGGCAATGATAGAGGCGAAAAAGCCGAACATTCATGGCCGTGTGCTTAGGATCGTTGTCTTGGTAATACACAAAGTTGTTTAAAATACCCAATTTTTGTGCTGACACTTTTAAATTATTATTGAGAATATTTATATAAACTCTATGATCCATTATACCATCAATGAATACTAAATTGCCTACTCCAGCCGCTGACATACACCCCCAAACCATGACACCTCCACCGCCATGTTTTACTGTTCCAACTAAATTCTTGGGATTAAGTTCTTCGTTTTCTTTTCTCCATACAATGATTATTCCATCCGACCCAAAGATGTTTAACTTACTTTCATCTGCAAATAAGACACGATTCCAATAACTCTCTGGCTGGTTTATCATAGATTTGGCAAATTTAAGCCTAGCAATTCTGTTCTTCTGACTTACAAAGAATTTTCTTCGTGCAGAGCGGCCATGTATACCAGCATTCCGAAGAATTCTACGAATAGTTTCACAGGAAATAGAAGTTCCGTTTGATTCATTATATTGTGAAGTAAACTTTATTGCACTCAGACGTGATTTTTTTTAGAAATTTACTCACAATATTTCTTTGACTTCTAGCTGACAGAATTTGAGGGCGACCATTATGAGGCTTGTTTGCAATCCTTTTTCCCTCTCTGTAACGTTTTATTATGCTTTGCACCGTTGAATGAGGTAGATTAGTTATAGTTGCAATGCCTCTAATTGATTTTCCAGCTTTAAAATGAAATATAATTAATTTTCGTACATCTAAACTCGTTTCTTTGCGAATGCGCGTCATTTCTAAGAATAAAGTAAATAGAATAAATAATTGTGATATTAAATACTGAAATCAAACGATTTTAGTGTATTTTTTCAATTAGAAGAAAAATAAGCCGAAAAGATATTTTTATGATGAATTTAAATAAACAATGTTTGGATGTACGAAGACTTTTGTGTTCTAATTTTGTGTCATTTTTTATTTATTTATTTTTTAGAACAATACTACTTGATTTTTTATAAAAATATTTGTTCAGTTTCATATATATATATATATATATATATATATTATGTATTCATTCTTTTAAGAAATATAATATATTTCGATAATATTCATCCAGAAATTATGAAGGCAATAATAGGATATATGTAAAGCGAGTATATTCAACAGCTCTTTTATTTTTTTCTAAATTTTCTAAATATCAACAAGTTTATAGCAGTAGAATTATTTACATTGAATCAATTGTCGACTGCAGACGATTTATTACTTATTTCAAAACTGTTTATAATATCTTTGTTATTTTATTCCCTATTTTGAAATACAGTATAGGAAATATTTCTCTGCGTGTTTCCGATAAAATAACAAAATATGGTTTGGTTAATGACTTCTACCAGTCAGAACTGGGGCTGAAACTGACAATACAGCCAATATTCAACAGCAAAAAAAAAAAAAAAAGAATCGAAATATTCCATTTTTACCCTGAAGAAATGATAGCATAACAAGCAATCATTCTTTTTTCCCCTGCCACATCAGACATTGAAAACACCCTTCGAACTCTCATTTATTCCTGTTTTTCAGCCGTTCAAAAGTGTTCCATACTCGACATTGAATCAGCAAAATAAAATGATAAAATAAAAAAAAAGTATTATTCTTTTGTATGGTATAAATCACAGTTCGTACGATTTAAGGTGTATTTTTTTTTCCCTTCTCGAGACTTGACTGACTTTGAGCCGTGAGAGCAGGAATTTATTCTGATGATTCAGGCATTCCATTGAGCGGGTCAAATCTGAGTGTTCAGCGATTCGCAAGTGATTGTGTCAATCGATTTTCGACCCGTAAGCGATTTTCCCTAATCTTACAAATGGAGAATGATGTAATATATAAAGGCCCCGACTGCTTCGTCATATTCTTAAGTCGAAGTCTTTCGCAATTTGGTATTCCTACTGTTTAGGCATTTCTGCAATTTAAGACGTCTTGGAATTGGATATAGTAAAAGCACAATTTAATTTTAAGATTCGTATCTCATGTGCTATATTCATTCCTTCGAATTTTTATTTTTTTCAATATTTTATTTCTTCTCTACAATAGTCCTAATATGGAGCTTTTAATGGTTTAGGTAAATATTTTACATGAAATTGGGAAACATAAATTATATTTTAAGAACTTTCATATTAACTATTACAAAATAAATATATTAACTAATAATAAATATGAATGCGTGCGTGTGTTTTAGGCAAGGCCGTTTAATCAACATCTGCAGCATTTGGCACGTGCCAAATTTGGAGCATGACAGTGTGCATCTCAGAGCGATTTTTTTCTAATTATTAAAAATTCAGCGAAATCTTATTTCCACAATAATTTCTTGTTTGGAATCCAATTCTTATTTGGATTTGTTTCCGCAATAATTTCAAAAATATTACAGCACAAAAATAGTTTTTACATTAACTTAACATTCAAAATATTATTTTCACAATACTACTGATATTTTCGCAATTTTATTTTATAAAATAAATATTTCAAGCATATTTTGCATAAATAGATTTAATTTTTCAAGTGGGACTCATCTTCTTTATTATTAATATTTCAATCTCGCTTTTTTTCCTCTAGTTTCCCTAGTTGCCTCAGGGGACCAGCTGGTACCTTAGGTATAACGTATATATTCAATTTCAGATAAATCATTTAGATAAGAATTGGCATCCATGGTTTCACTAAACTGTATGATATTAAAGCTGTGTTATTTCGATTGTCTTATTTAAGGTTTGTTTGTCTTGTACATGGGGCCGCGGTGGCCTGGTGGTAAGGTCTCGGCTGGTGAGGCATAGGGTTTCAGGTTCGAGACCCGATCCCACCGAAGAACCGTCGTGTAAGAGTGTCTGTTGCACGTTAAATCCGTCAAGACCAGATGTCCTCCTGCTGGTGTGATGTGGTGTGGAGAGGGGGGTGCCAGCTCAGGTGTCGTCCTCGTCATCTGACCGCAGTTCAAAATTACGAGGTCCGTCCCCAAATAGCTCTAGTGTTGCTTTACAACGGGACGTTAATATAACTAAACTAAAATTGTCTTGTACATGAACCTTTCTAACGGGAGTCAGTCCCAAAATATCATAGTGCTATTAAAAACACAAAGATCTGGTTCATCTATCTTCTAAATTTCCCAATATTCTAATTTCCTTTTTTCATTTGCTTTGTAATTTACAGAGATGTTTAACAAATTCCTCCTATCTTTGAATAATGGTAGAAAATCACACAATTAAATATTTTTTTTTAAAAAAATCAGTGTTTAAGAAAAATTTGCCCGACCTTTAAATTCATTTTTTAAAAAGACAACCTTTAAGGTTTTAAATCGATGTAAAATCCCTTTTGATGCAATAATATTTTTCAGAACTTACCTCGGAAAGTAACAAAAAAGCAGTTTAATTTAATTAATTAAAATTAAATTTAAAATTTCAAAAAAATGTTCCAAGACGGTATGTCCCATAAAGCGTTAAGACACAGGCACGCACATACACCCATTTTTCTTTATTATGAGTAAATTATCAAAATATGAATATCTGGCCTTTTTTCATATTTTAACATCAAGTATGATTTTAAAATTTTATAGCACTTACTTGTAAAGTTTTACTAGAATCAAGTAGTAGTGAAAAATATTTAAAACTAACCCATTTTTAAAGCATTCTGCTATTTTCCTGTAATGGAGCTGTATGCATAAAGATATAGACACGTGTTTTTTGGAAATGTATAGCATCAAAATTTGAAGTTAAAAGTAATATTTCACTTGACCCTTATCGTGGCAAGATTGCTTTTTTGAAGAAAAGCAAAAAAAAAAAAAAAAAATGTATATAGGAAGCTTATTTTATATTTTATATATTTTTTTATATTTTATATATTTTTTTATATTTTATATATATATATTTTATATTTTATATATTTTTTTATATTTTATATATATATATTTTATATTTTATATATTTTTTTATTTTATAGTGGTAGTATATTTTTATAAAGTTTTATGTATGGTATACTATACAAAATGAACATAAGGGTTAAGTATGCATTAAGATACAGTTGCATCAAATATTTACTTGACATTTTTAGCAAATACTGATCCTCGGAAACCAAATGGTCAGCAGCCGTTCCTAGTAAATAAAATAGAAAAAAATATTTATTTAAATATATCAATTCATCAAAATTTTATGTCTAAATAACTGCAAACACTTTATAAAAGACGTTTGCTAATGTCAAAATGTTACTAAGTAAATTTTGATATGGAATAAAAACATGGGTTTTATTATAAACACAAAAATAACAATTTTTGTAAAAAAGTTAAATCAGCAAACTTGTAAGTAGATAAATCTATAAGTATTAAAACTAATTTTCTATACCTTCAACTTTGGTATTAACAATCTTAAGATGCACTAATGACTTCCAAATAAAAAAAAATTACAAGAAAACCATCGCCTTTATTTTTTGTTATTAGAAACAAGTTTGTGGGGTAAAGTATTAGACACAACCACCGGAGATACCTTAATTAAAGGAGTCTTGTCAGATTCCATGTTTTCTCTCCTTTTATTAGAGTGTGAAAATGTACTTAACCTGTAAGAGTCGCGTTCGCTACACAAACAAAACAAACAAGAAATGTTTCTCTTTCTACTGAAACTAGTTACCGAAAGTATTTTCGATAATTTGGATTGTTATAAAGTCTTATTAGAAACTTTCATTGATTTCGTTGCTTTATTTGGGTCAAAGAGGAAGGCATTATTACTCGATAGATATTGGAATAACTACTATAGGTATCAACAGAAATAAAATCAACAAATGAACTCAATTTATGAAACTTCTACGGTATTTGGTTTAAAGCTTATACACTTCTCAAGCAAATATATTTGTACAATAAAATGCATTCAAACATTTAATTCTTCACATTAATTTCTGTATTGAGATAGTTCAAACCTTCAATCTATAAAATAAAAAAAAGGACTAATTTTATTGTTTTATGAGGAAATACTCACTACGATCGAGTTTAACGCTTTTCAAAGTTTATTACAGTTTTTGACTGTTTTATTTTACCATGTTTTAAATCTTAAAGTGATTCATTGATATAAATTAAATTATACACTGATAATACTGATATACACTGATAATACTGATATACACTGATAATACTGATAATAATACTGATATACACTGATAATACTGATATACACTGATAATACTGATATACACTGATAATAATTTTCATTAAAAAATAAATGAAAAAATGAAATTATATCATTTATGTACAGTTAAATGTATTTCAGATAAAAATGACATTCTATTTGTTTATCGACAATGTAAAAAAAAAAAAAAAATGAAGTATTTCTAAAGTGTATCAACTTTATAAATATCGAACAGTTCGAAACATTATTTAATCATAGTATGAGTATCGCCCGAATATTTCTAGAAAATCCTATACTCTTTCCCAAATAGTATACTTTATTTTTAGGATCTCTCACTAAGGAAGGTTTCGTGTAAAAGAGATTTTTTTCTTTTTTTTCTGAAATTCTCAAAGAAAATCCACACAACTCGCGTATTAACTTCAAAAAAAGCATGAAATGCCACTACGATTTCGTTCTCGTTTTTAAAATTAATATTTAATACATTTTTAAAATTAATAATTAATAAATTTCTCGTTTTTAAAATTAATCTACATAAGAATTTTTATTCAGATTTTAGCAATGTTATATATTTCAGAATAATATTCAATTTACTTATTAATAATGTTCTATGTTCTATTTATAGAGATGCAATATTAGACTTTCATCTAAGCAATTCTGAACTGGCTTATATCACCCATTATATAGAGTTTGAAGTACAAGTGTCGTCATTTCAAAACTCCCCCTTCAATTTATCGTCAAGATTATGAAAGGAATTCGAATGGAGTGATTGAAATATTGACATATTTAAAAAAAATGTAATAGATAAAAATATTTTTTAAAAACAAGAAGCAAAAAATCAACCATGGAGGAAAAACAAAAATTTGAAATATCATTATATTAGAATTAAATTTAACTTCACAATTATCATAATCTTGATATTTCGATAGTAAAAAGTGTCTCAAAATCAACGCAAAATTTGGATTTGCCACCATTCATGTAGTAGACAAAATGCTAGCAACCCTATTAAAAAAAACATTTTACAGCCGATAGTTTACTGTTAATAAAAATGTAGCGTTACACGATAGAACAGTTTGTTTACGCTAGATTTGAATTAAATCAAAACCACATATTTTTTTTCTTCAAATTGTTATATTTTATTGAATCGTAGAGCACACAGGATTGGGATATGTATGGAATAACACATAGGACAAATAACCACCATTGCTTTGCTGGAAAATACGTATTCATTTGTAGAAATTGTCCATGAACATTTTGCATAAGTGTGGCTGCATTTCGCTGGTACAGCATTGAATTTCCTTCTTCAATGGACACGTGCTTTAGGGCTTATTGGTATGGACCTTTAACTTTAAATAACCCCATAAAAAGAAATCAGATGGTGTTAAATCAGGCGATCGCGAGGGCCATTTCTCAAATTTTCGAACTGTGGCCGCCAGACTTTCATTACTTTTTGAAATATTGTTTCACAGTAAAAAACACGTTATTCTGTTGTGTAACGCTGCATTTTTAGTAACTCTAAATTATCAGCTGTCTTATGGATTTTTTAATAGGGTTACCAACATTTTACTACACGAATGGTGGCGCATTTAAATCTTTTTTTAATTATGGAACATCCTTTATTTTAAAAGGATATTCCTAAATTCAACGTTTGAAAATAAATTAAACTTTAATCTGGTGTTTGGAAAGATCATCCATCCACGAATCAGTCTTACTAAAACGCTCGCTTTTTAAATAAAATCCTCTTTAATCCATCTATCAACCCCGAGCTCTGATGACCTCTATCCGATTACAACGGGTTTGGGGGGGTTAATAGGGAAAGGAAGGGAAGTTAAATCCGATAAAATGCGTCCTTCGCCATAGAATCCAGGGACTGATTGGAATTCCTGGGTGACCGATCCATCAATCCAGAACCATCCATCTCTTACTTTCTTGAGGTGACTTTCACGATCGGCTGTTTAATCACACGAGATTTTTCTTCTTCTTTTGTTCAACCTTGCAGTTTTCTTCTACAGGTGAAGGTCAACTATTGATCAGTGACTTATCACATATTAGTGGTGGATCTAGGAATTCTCTTGGGCTTGGTAATTTGTTTCTGGCAAAGTGTTGTTTGCTTCTTAAAATTTTGTCTGTGCTATTTGTTAGTTCATTTTAGAAATATCTGTTAACATCCTCAGATTTCACGATCAGCTGTGTACTGAAATATATATTTTCTTTTTTTTTTCAACCTCGCAGTTTTCTTCTATAGATGAAGATCATCTATTGATCAGTGGCTTATCAGATGATAATAATATGCCAGTAGGAAATCTTTCAGGCTTGGTGATTATGTTTCTGGCAAAGTGTTGTTTGCTTCTTGAAATTTTGTTTGTGTTATTTGTTAGTTCATTTTAGAAATATCTGTTAACATCCTCAGATTTCACGATCAGCTGTGTACTGAAATATATATTTTCTTTTTTTTTCAACCTCGCAGTTTTCTTCTATAGATGAAGATCATCTATTGATCAGTGGCTTATCAGATGATAATAATATGCCAGTAGGAAATCTTTCAGGCTTGGTGATTATGTTTCTGGCAAAGTGTTGTTTGCTTCTTGAAATTTTGTCTGTGCTATTTGTTAGTTCATTTTAGAAATATCTGTTAACATCCTCAGATTTCACGATCAGCTGTGTACTGAAATATATATTTTCTTTTTTTTTTTCAACCTCGCAGTTTTCTTCTATAGATGAAGATCATCTATTGATCAGTGGCTTATCAGATGATAATAATATGCCAGTAGGAAATCTTTCAGGCTTGGTGATTATGTTTCTGGCAAAGTGTTGTTTGCTTCTTGAAATTTTGTTTGTGTTATTTGTTAGTTCATTTTAGAAATATCTGTTAACATCCTCAGATTTCACGATCAGCTGTGTACTGAAATATATATTTTCTTTTTTTTTCAACCTCGCAGTTTTCTTCTATAGATGAAGATCATCTATTGATCAGTGGCTTATCAGATGATAATAATATGCCAGTAGGAAATCTTTCAGGCTTGGTGATTATGTTTCTGGCAAAGTGTTGTTTGCTTCTTGAAATTTTGTTTGTGTTATTTGTTAGTTCATTTTAGAAATATCTGTTAACATCCTCAGCTTTCACGATCAGCTGTTTACTCACATATTTCTTTTTTTTTCAACTTTGTAGTTTTCTTCTACAGGTGAAGGCCATCTATTGATCAGTGGTTTATCAGATAATAGTAATGGGTCTACAAGAATTCTTGCAAGCTTGGTGGTTATGTTTACTGGTGAATTGTTGTTTGCTTCTTGAAATTTCGTTTGTGATATTTTTCAATTCATTTCAAAAATATCTGTAATTAATTTCCGGGTTTTAAATGATCATTATGATCATTCCTGTCATGGACTTTCTTGAGAGAACACGCAATATCGAATTGTAGTCATTGCCTGTAATTCAGAAATTATTGAGAGTTGATATCTTTTATAAAAAGTTTTATCCATGAAAAAAAAATCATGGAAAAAAAATGCAGCACATTTCTGCATCAGTTCCTTTATTTTTAATTAAGAAAATTATATTGTATGTTTGAGCAATACTGAAGGAAAATAAATTGCAGTTCAAGGGGTTAACCCTCTGACTGCGTAATTTTTAAAAATCACTAGTTAGCTGCGTTGTTTGCAAACAAGTTCAAATATTTTACAAACAAAGTGAACGGATACTATATATTATACGATAATAATATAATATAATAAAATCTGTAATCGTAAAAATAAACATTCTAAATTGCGAAAAATGTGAGATGCAATAGAAAATTTAAAAAGTTGAATTCAATACACAATATACAACAATTATACAATTCCCAATAAAGCTAAATAAATAGTTTGGTAATGAAAATGAGTTCATGAAATTCAATGCAAAGTTACATTTTCTTAGAAAGGGGTTGATTGAAGATACCGATGAAACAAATTATTCCGAACCTCTATCTAGAGAAAGCAAATCTTCGCTATCCTGGTAGAACTACGTTAGATTTCTAGCATTGATCTTGGATATTTTGTTTTTCATCACGCTGCTCCACTAGATAGATTGGAGGTCATGGATGGGTTCTCTAAGAGGAAGTGTCGTGATAAGAGGACGAATTAGTGGCATAATGAATTGGTAATAATTAAAATCGTAATAATATTTAGTAAAATAATAATATTAGTGACACAATGAAGTGGTAACAATGGAAGTTTTAATATTATTTGGTAATATAATAATATTAGTGGCTTAATGAAGTGGTGATAATGCAAATTGTAATAATATTTGATAGAGTAATAATATTAGTGGCATAATGAAGTGATAATAATGTAAATTGTAATAATATTTGGTAGTGTAATAATATTAGGGGCACAATGAAATGGTGGTAATGTAAATTGTAATACTATTTCATAGTGTAATAATATTATAGTCTGTGTAATTTCTGTAGGCGTTTCAAGGACACTCGTTTTCCCTACTCTTCATTCTTTGTTCTTCTCCGTTGCCATGGTATCGACAACACTTGTTTTTTTTTTCCATACCAGTACGTTTCGGGAATACCTTAACAGCTGCGTAAAAAAATAAAAAATTAAAAGAGTTGAGCTGTTATCTGCCTCAGTGTTGCGAGGCAGACAACCGGTTACGAGGTAGAAAATGTGACCTTAAACCGTCTACAGAAAATACACAGACTATAGTGGCGTAACGAAGTGATAATAATGAAAATCACAACAATATTTGGTATAGTAATAATATTAGTGATACATTGAAGTGGTAATAATGAAAATTGTAATAATATTTGGTAGAGTAATAATATTAGTGATACAATGAAGTGGTAATAATGGAAAGTGTAATAATATTAGAGATATAATGAAGTGGTAGCAATGAAAATTGTAATATTATTTTGTAGTATAATATTATTAGTGGCACAATGAAGTGGTAATAATAAAAATTCTAATACTATTCGGTAGTTTAATAATATTAGTGGCATAATGAAGTGGTAATAATTAAAATCGTAATAATATTAGTGGCATAATTAAGTGGTAGCAATGAAAATTGTAATAATATTTGGTAGTATAATAATATTAGAGACACAATGAAATGGTAACAATGAAAATTGTAGTAATATTTGGAAGTGTAATAATATTAGTGGTAAAATAAAATGGTAATAATAAAAATCGTAATAATATGTCGTAGTGTAATAATATTAGTGGCACAATGAAGTAATAATAAAAAAATCGGCCTATACTTCCGCTGCATTAGGTAAGATACAAGGAAGTACTATAAATTATTTTTCTAATTTGATTTCTGACATTTTGATAAGACAGTATATATAAAACTATACTGTTGAAGTCAATTTAGTATGAAAATAGATAAGAAATGCGAAACTATAAATTATCCACTCCCATTTCCTTCTTTATCAAACCAACGGATGTTCAAATGTATCTCTTCTAGCCATCTTTGAAGATTAACTACTTTTATCCACTGCAATTTCCAATGCAGCTACCTATGATAAATGATTACTTAAAATAAACAAGGAAATATTGCTATTTATAGGTTTTTTTAGACAAGGTAACAGGAAACTCGAAACTTTGTTAGCAAGAAGGAAGTTAAAATTCTAAAAACTGATGCAGATTTTTTCCAAATTAATAAGATTGCAAGCCCATTTGTAAAAAAAATAAATATAAATATATAAACATCTATCATACAAATGTCCTATGTACCAGAAAACGATTAATTTATAAATATATTCTTTATTCCATTCGTTATTTAATAATGTTTATAGGCTAGATGTAGCCTGTAAATTCGGTGACACGGCATGCAGTTTCTAAGCGGTCTACATAAGTGTTGGTCTACAAATTTTTGGAACCGATTTATTAAATTTGGCACGTAATTTATATATGACATGAAAATTCCCTCAACAAGTTTTCATTAAATTCTTCGTTATAAAGTTATAGAAACTTTAACTTTTTGCATATATAACTTCAGAGCTTATAGTTCGAAATCTTTTACTTTTAAACCATTTAAAATTTTTTAAAAAGTGAGATTTAAAAAAAAAAATTATATCGATTTAGTTGTCTGAATTTTTTTCCATTTTGATAAATTTTTAAAGCAATTTTAAGTATACGCAGAAGCAATAGTTTTCATGTTTTTGACACTATATTTATACTCATGCGGAGTGCGACAGTACTAAATGCAACTTTTCTGTGCATATATTATTACTGTTATAACCAAAAATGAATTTTTCATATATAAAATGAGCAGATGCGCAAGTCTTAAATTTTATCATGTAACCAAGATTTGCGGTAGAGTTTTAAACTGACTTATTTCTATCAAAGAGAAATTTGAAATTCAACGTAACTTATCTAAAAGCTCATTTTTTTTTTTTTTTTTACTTAATGGGTTTTTTGGGGATGTATATACGATATTCTTTATCATTCATATTGTTACCGAAAATCTGTCCTAAGGCTGTACGGTGAAGAATCCAACAAGTTGAATAACTGCCCATTATGTTTCTTTATCCTACATGTTGACATAAATACATGCTAGTAAAACATAATCGAAGCATACATAAGAATATCCCCTTAGAGTAAATAATAGCAAAAAAGCAGCAAATCATTATAAAACACATGTAACAATGTAAATGCTCAGAGAAAACTTGGTGCAAATACATCTTAAAAAGATAAACTTTTCTCAATACAACTGAATGATTGATCCCTCGATTCCGCTCTTTATACTTCCGTGATAGGCTATCGAATGTTCTAGAACAAACGCTAACACTCGGATTTTAATGGGGTTATTACTAATATTTTTTTTTCGAATTAATAAGATTGCTTTTTATTTTAGATCATTCATCTTTGTCACCAAATTATCGCCAAGTTTGGGAGGGGGGACATTGGATCAATATCCATTCAGTATCTGTTAGAGTTGATTTGTAAAAATATCTCTAACCAGGAAATAACTGTATGGGGAGGCAATGTAATAGCAAAATTCAAGACTACCTTCAAACAGAAATTCATAAACAACAATATTTTAATTAGAAGTACGCACTGTACTTTTGCAGCATCAATATACTTCCACGTCTAGAGTAGTACTTTATAAAATGCAAAGATTATAACTTGTTGCCAAATTTTGAGCAAAATATTGGATGGGATAATGGATATATAATAAAACTAATAAATATTCCCAAGAAAGATTCCAGAAGGGAAATATGTATACAAACAATAAATAACTCCATCTTTTCTATCCATGTATTTCCTCAATAACAGGTTTTTCGTTGGTCATAGATATAAAAACGCTAAACTATAACAGAAAAACTCTTTTTTGAAGATAATATAAGATTATTAGGGTCTACGAATGCTCATATTAAATGCATGTCTTTGTCTTGTAATGATTTACACTTGGAAATATCGTTGCTTCTATTTTTTGCTGTTATGTATTAATGTATTACAGAACTATTGAAAAATTTTTTATACGCTTTCTCTTCTGTACAGAGTGTGTTCCAGCTCGTTCGTACAAAATTTATTTATTCCTGTAACATCTGTATCATCCTATTGATCTTGGTAATACCTGAATATATTTGTATATCTGAGAGTAATTCTTTTCATATTTAGTCATATAGAACAGAAAATTGATATAATTTCTTATATGAAATAACTTGTAACAGATTGTTCTTAGGAAGTGAAATTCATTTTTAAAGCATCTGCACGATTCTTGAGATCAAGGTTAACACAAAAATATATTTGTATTACTTTAGTTATTACGTTATCGTATACATAGTATAGTAATCGTCAAAAATTTTGAACTCGAAATTTTAACGAAACTCTACGTTTTAGATTCCCTGAGTTCAAAAAATACATTTTTGGAAAATGTCCGTTTGTGTGTGACAAAGACGGCTCAAAACCGCTTTGAGAAGCCAGACGGTTGAAATTTGGTATACGGTTTTTACACCGCATTTGCAGATTTCTGTCAAATGTTGGGTAAAATCTGTTCAGAAGATGTCCACCAGTCAGAGTATTTGAGTATTAATAAGCAAGATATTTGCAAAACGAAGAGAGCTAGATAGATACAATTCAGTACACAGACTTAACATTGATAGCGTAAAAACTTGCCAAATTTTGAGCCAAATCTCCAAAGGGATGACTGTCTGTCGGGGTGCTCCTTGCGAAGCATATAAACGCGATAATTCAAAAACGCAGGGACTTTAATATACCAAAATTGGTATGAGATTTGGGCACTGCTAGTGTAATTCTCTGTCAAATTTTTGTTTCTATCGGTTGAGAAAAACGTATTTAAAACACAAACTTGTCAGGAATCAGTTACCAAATAGCTCGCCAAGGTTGACACGATAGACTCATTAAAAATGCCAAATACACGCCGAAAGTTAATATTTCTTAATTATTGTACACCAAAACCAGATAAGGCATTCCCCGGGTTGACAACTTTATTAGAGGATATAAAAAAATGTTTTGAGTAAACCATTCATGTTTTTTTTTTCTTTTATATATTTGATTGTATCGAACAAGAAATGGGCATCATTCTCGATATATCTGCGCCCTCATTCATAGGAATTGAATTATAATCTTGCAGTATGTGTATCGACATTGAGAACAGGGTCAATATTAAAATGCATTCATACAGATTTTGGTTATTTTTTTAAAAATATAGTTGAATCAAACAGAAATTTAAAAGTCAGAAAAAATTAACATACAAAATCCAAAAACTCTTTTCGTTAAAAGCATTCTTTGAAGATATTTATATATCTATAAGAATATCAAATCCTTTTATATTCAACTTCATGGCAATCCCTTTTCGAACATATACACAAATCATATTATAACCCAAAGTACCTTCCATATTTTACACCACGTGGGCCTATTCTCACGCCCCCAGATATATTCCCTTTTATCCAATGAAAAGATACACAAGATACTGTACAGAAAGGCTTTCATCTTATAGAGGAGGTCTTAGAGATTGAAGAGCAAACTCAGGATAGAAGTGCAAAAAGAGGGTTTTTATAAAACCATAAAGAACCTTTCTTCTTTTTCTATCCATTCGCTTGCCCCATGATGAGTTTTTAGGTTGAAAAACGAAAAGAAAGCACTTACACTGAACAATATTACTTTCTTTCGGCGTATAATGGGGAATTTAGTAAGGAAGTGTCTTTTTTTCTTGAAATATATCGGTATTGTTGAGAGAAAAGATTTATTTTTTTTAAATTCAGAATAACAGTTTTAGCCAAGGCGTATAATTATTTCGTATTTATAATATATCATAATAATGAAAGACGGAAGGCTTAGTTATATAGTTTTAGACTGATTATCTATAGAGTTTATAGTTGAAGAGTTTATAATTTTCCAGCCGTATAGTATAACTAATACAGTATATGCATTTTACCTATAATTATGCACTGGAAAATTAAGTTTATATATTTTAAATAAATAAATAAATAAAAGGTCAGGTAATAGATAATGATCAGGTAATAGTTAATGATAATGGCCAGGTAAATATGTTATTAAGTTTTGCATTAAGTATTTTTTCAATGCGCTTTAATTCATTTCGCTTCAAGGCATAATGATTTTTTTCAACAACATATTATTGTTAAGATGAAAATTAGTAATATTTTCATGATAAAAACTCCAAATTTTTGTAAAAATGCGTTACTCCTGTTGGCAATATATGTTTTGATAATTTTAGAATCAATTTATGATTTAATTGTTTAATTTTTAAATTGATTCATATGAGGATTGTTAATCTGAGAAAATTTGATTGTAAAATTATTTAAAAACTATAATATCGGGTTAAAGGAAAATTAAAAGTTTAAATAATAGATAATTATAAAAATGAGAACGTTCTAAAAATATTTTTTTAGAATACTAAAAAATGAAAAGTACATCAAAATTTTGAAGTAAAATATATCAACATATTTTTTAAAAAAATTTGAAGAGTAAACTAAAATCGTAAAAGCGGAAGACTATAAAGTGGAAAAACTTTGATTCAAAATATATATCATAAAAATAAAATAAATTAAACATTTTTTTAGAAAGATATCCGATTATGGCTCTGATTGGCATAGAATCTTTGTATGAATTACTCGAGATTATAAGATTTTCATTTTAAACTCAAAATCTTTGGAAGCGAAATTATTTTTTATTGCTTAATAAACTATTGCCCCATCTTTGCAGGATCATGGAAATTTCCATCCTAATATTCAGTGAACAAAAAATTGTACTCAAAAAAGATGTACTGTAAAAAGGTTGTTGCTGGCAATATTTTTCCCGACTATTGCGTACATAACATACAGTAGTAATAAATATATATATTATATAAAATATAAATCAAATATCACAAACATTATAGCTAGTTTGAATTTGTCATTTCACTGTTTCCATGTGGTTGGAAGAAACATGCGATTTCTTGAATATTTTTTTATAACTACTCTGAGGTCTTTTTGCTAATAAAAGTGATAATGAGAAATTTAGAAGAAAGAGACATTGAAAATTTTGTACTGAACTTAACATGTCAATTTACATGATGATGGATATTTATACAATACTGTTTTGAATTATTTATATTATATATTGTTACGAACCAGTGATGCGGCTTCCCAGCATAGTGGTTCCATAGGAGGTCCCAGAGCGTGCCTAAAAACTTGGCGACCATTTGGCGACTTTGGCGACAAAATAGATTATACCCGAAACATCGAGAATTTTCCCGATCCGTCCAATAGGAACTAAGTTACGCCTCGAACATTCCTGATTGGTTGAGAGGCTTCTAGCCCCCCCTCCTGAGACCTATAAAAGGAGCTGCAGCTGCCGGGGAGTAGACGGTGAGTCGAGTGGTGAATTGAGTAGTCGGAAGTGACAGAGAAGAGTAGTCGTGGACCAGTGGAGTCGTCGTAGTTGTGAACCGACGGTGAATTTGGTCGTGAACCAGATCGGAGAAGAGTAGTCGGGATCGACGGTGAATTGAGTCGTGGACCAGTGGAGTCGAAGAGTAGTCGGAACCGACGTTAAAGAACTGGCCTTCCAGAGATAAGCGGAGCAGCGACGGAGTGAAGCGAGTGCTGAACTAAGCTGTGTGCTGCTGGCTGTAGTAGAGTCTGTTGTATGCTGCACGTCTCGGCTGAAGATAATCGTCTTCTGTGCTGTATATAGTTGTCGTCTTTGTGCTGTCCTGTGTGTCTTCGTGTAAATAAACGTCGTTGTTTTATTTTCTACTGACGCCTGGTGATTGAGCGTTCTTCACACCATATAAAACCCCACTATCCAAACGAAACCCAGAAATTTCGTAACAAAATTAGGATTTTTTACCCATTTTTCCTTTAACCCTTTAAAGGGCCATTTTTTTCTAGTCATATTATGTTAAAATATTTTTAGGCTTGAAATTAGAATACGAAAAGGGATTCATTTAGTTTATTAAATAAATTTAATTTGATTAATTAATTTGGTGAATTAATAATTAAGTGATAAACCAAGACACATCATTTTGTGTGAGATAAAGAACTGAAGAATCTAAGTTTCTGTCTTTCTTAAAAAAATTGTCAGAACTTATGCCAACCTACATAATTTCATACAAATAAATTTGGTGGGAAGCATACTTCCCACGGCTTTAGAAAGGGTTAATACAGAGCATGAATTAAGTCACGATGATTTATTTCACAAAAAAGAAAAGAAATCATGCAATAGCTGTATTAGTTGATCGCAACTAAGATAGCTATTAATTATTAATTAATAATTTTTCATGATTTAACCTACATAATTTCATACAAAGATTGATAAATTTGGTGGGAAGCATACTTCCCACGGCTTTAGAAAGGGTTAATACAGAGCATGAATTAAGTCACGATGATTTATTTCACAAAAAAGAAAAGAAATCATGCAATAGCTGTATTAGTTGATCGCAACTAAGATAGCTATTAATTATTAATTAATAATTTTTCATTATTTAACCTACATAATTTCATACAAAGATTGATAAATTTGGTGGAAAGCATACTTCCCACGGCTTTAGAAAGCGTTAGTATAGAGCATGAATTAAGTCACGGTGATTTATTTCACAAAAAAAGAAGAAAAAAAAAATCCTGCAATAGCTATATTAGTTGATCGCAACTAAAATAGCTATTAATTATTAATTAATAATTTTTCATTATTTAACCTACATAATTTCATACAAAGATTGATAAATTTGGTGGAAAGCATACTTCCCACGGCTTTAGAAAGCGTTAGTATAGAGCATGAATTAAGTCACGATGATTTATTTCACAAAAAAAGAAGAAAAAAAAATCCTGCAATAGCTATATTAGTTGATCGCAACTAAGATAGCTATTAATTATTAATTAATAATTTTTCATTATTTAACCTACATAATTTCATACAAAGATTGATAAATTTGGTGGAAAGCATACTTCCCACGGCTTTAGTAAGCGTTAGTATAGAGCATGAATTAAGTCACGATGATTTATTTCACAAAAAAAGAAGAAAAAAAAATCCGGCAATAGCTATATTAGTTGATCGCAACTAAAATAGCTATTAATTATTAATTAATAATTTTTCATTATTTAACCTACATAATTTCATACAAAGATTGATAAATTTGGTGGAAAGCATACTTCCCACGGCTTTAGAAAGCGTTAGTATAGAGCATGAATTAAGTCACGATGATTTATTTCACAAAAAAAGAAGAAAAAAAAAATCCTGCAATAGCTATATTAGTTGATCGCAACTAAAATAGCTATTAATTATTAATTAATAATTTTTCATTATTTAAATGGAAATTTAATCTGCGTTATTATGGTAAGTTAAAGACGTGTTATTAAAAAAATGATAATTTTTATTTAAATAAATTACTGTTTAAAAGTCTTTAAAAAAAGACTTTTAATTAAAAAGCTCGTTTGTAATTTATCAATCATAAATAAAACTAAATTAATAGTTTCTACAATGTTCCTGACATTATCGGAAGATAAATACTCATTACACATTTTGAACTGAGAAACATAGATTTATGAACGAACCCTGACGCCATTTCTAACCATTTTGGAGAACTTACACTTATGAAATATATCCGTGTGTGTGAAATGGCACATTATCGCCACTTTCCAGTTGCCATAAATATTTATTCCATTATCCTTTGCTCAGAAATCTTGGTCAACCAGAAATTCTGTCAACCTCACACTGATTTGAGGTATAAATCATTCAGCCTGGGTGAACATAATGGTAGACGGAGAAACTAATCGCATTTCTGCCCGTAATCTACGCTGGGAACTTAATTCCTAGAATGGGTATTCGCTATCGCTTCGTTCAATGTTAATTTAATAACCGTTTCGCTTTAAGGGTGCAGATTATGAAGATTTGGTGGAGGGTGTTTAAAATCGAATTAGGGCGTAGAAATGATACTGAGAAATGTAAAATTATCTCATATGTTGGAGTGTATCGATATTGTTAACGATTGCTTATAGATAATGAATTTTGAATCTAAGCTGAACGTAGAAGAAATGAGGTCCTGTATGATTTCCGAACTTTCAAATCATTTTTACTTTGTTGTATAAGTAGTATAGAGAAAGCATAGTAATCGTCAAAAAATTCAAACTGAAGATTTTGGCAAATCTCCACTTTTTAGACTTCCTTGAGATCGAAAAACACATCTTTTTGGAAAATGTCCGTCCGTTTGTCTGTCTGTGACAAAGATAACTCGAAAATGCTTTGAATTAGACTATCAAAATTTGTTATACGATATTTAGGCTAAATTTGCAGATTTGTTTCAAATTTTGAGTAAAATTTTTTAGAAGTCCGTCTGTCCAAATATAGGTTAACACGATAATTATGCAACGAAAATAGCTAGATTCGGTACACAGATTCAATATTGTTACGAATCTGTAATGCTACTTCCCAGCATAGTTGGTTACACCATTGGAAAGAATGTTTTACAGTCATCTGTATTGGACGGAGTCCGTGTGTCCCGTCGGAGGTCCCGGAGCTTGGCAACAAATTTGGCGACTTGGCGATGAATTTGACGACTTTGGCGCCAAAATAGATTGTACCCGAAACATCGAGAATTTTCCCGATCCGTCAAGTAGGAACCGAGATACGCCTCGAACGTTCCTGACTGGTTGAGAGGCTTCTAGCCCCGCCTCCTGAGACCTGTAAAAGGAGGCGGCCGCAGCTGCTAGGGCAGAGTATTCGAGATTGACGGTAAAGAACTGGCCTCCCAGAGATAAGCGGAGCAGCGACGGAGTGAAGCTAGTGCTGAACTAAGCTGTGCGCTACTGACTGCAGTAGAGTCTGTTGTATGCTGCACGTCTCGGCTGAAGATAATCGTCTTCTGTGCAGTATATAGTTGTCGTCTTTGTGTTGTCCTGTGTGTCTTCGTGTAAATAAACGTCGTTGTTTCATTTTCTACTACCGCCTGCTGATTGAGTGTTCTCCACACCATATAACTCCCACTATCCGAACGAACCCGGAAATTTCGCAACAATATCTGTAGTGCAGACAACTGTCAAATTTTGAGCCAAGAATGAGTTGACTATCTGCCAGCCCTATATTTTCATAAATATATAAACGCGATAAATTAAAAATAAAATGAATTAAATATATAAAATTTGATGAGAGATTTTGTGACTACAATCTTAGTCTAGAGCACAAATTTGATTTTTAGATAGTATTATATCTATATCGGATTAATTAATAAATAACTCGCTTAGGTTCACATTATAGCCCAGTAAAAATTCTATATTCCTACCAAAAAAAAAAATATTTCGTAACCATTGTATGTCAATGCCCTGTAAGTCATTCTCTGGCATTACAAGTAGAGTTTGACGGTTTTTCAAACCCGGTTTTAAAAAACCGGTTTTTAAAAATAAATTTGTCACATTTGAAAACCAGTTTTTAAATTAAGAAAACTGGTTTTTCCGAAATGCCTGGATATTCCTCCTCCTCCTCTTCTTCTTAAAAAAATATCGGTTGGACCAAACCATTCAGCAAGCTGAAGACGTAGGGCGATGAGATGCCAATTATTAACATGTGAAGGTATATTTGAATTTCTGTTAAATGAATTAAAAAATGTAAACACTGAAATAAGTTTGAAATTACTAAATGCTTTAGAAGAACGAATTCAAGAAAGAAGACAAGTAAAATTAGCAACTTCTTTACTATATTTGCAAAATCTACAAACCATTTCTAGTTCAGAGAAGAAATCTAGTGTACTTTCTTCAGCTTCAAAAACCGAAATTATTAAGATTTAGAAAGATATTGTCTAGAATATTTCCAAATCCTTGTGTGGAAACCGATTCTGATAAAGAGCAAATCAAAGAAACTACTCATTAATGTTTTTGTAAAAGAAGCCATGGAAAAGTCAATTCATAAATTTCTATAAGAACCTAAAGGAAAACTTACAAATCCAAAGACGCTGAAGCTGAATTTTCATTATTTGAGGCAACGAATAAAAGAACAAAAAAAAAACTTAGGTTGGTTATTTGATGCCTTGAAAACTATAAAAGAAAGCTCAGTAGCTAGTGAATGAGTATTTTCAATTTCAGGCAATATTGTGTCCAAAATAAGAACATGTTTTAGCCACCGCTCAGTTTATATTTTAGGGTGTTTTTAAATCCTATTTTCTTAGGGGAAATTAAAATTTGTGAAAATAATATTAATATTATTTTAAATTTTTGTTTCAGTTTTCGTTCTTTTGTGTAACTATTATATATATATATATATATATATATATATATATATATATATAATCCTTAGTTTTTTTAATATTTTGAATTTCAATTTGATATTGATTTCGTTTTTTGTTAATTTATATAAATTAAATAAAATATTTTTCCCTATTCCCTTTTTCTTAGCAAAAATTCGAAAACCGCTAAAACCGGTTTTTTGGAAATATTAAATTCGAAAACCTGTTTATCAAAAAGTCTGTTTTTGTATAAATCCTAATTACAAGGATATTAGAGATTATGCGAGAAAGTTTTGGGAAAACCCCTTCAATTTGTTAAAATGTATTTTGATCTTAAATATATTTTCGCTACAATTATTTGAAGAATTCATTATGTTTATATAGATTGTACCTTATTAGATACTCATTTAAATTTTATATGGATCAAATAAATTTCATTTAATAAATTAAATCATTCGAATCTACAATTAGAAAACTTTACGTTATTACCATTCCATTAGAGTGCTAACACTGAAAACGCCAACGAAGTAACTTGTTTAAAATAATTCGATAATTTGATTTAGAAAAGTCATTTTGAGATGTTTTTTTATGCAAAAAATTAAACAATACATTTTTAAATGCATTTGTGTATGCATTTCATTTACTTTTACATTGACTTTTTCAGTGTATTTATGAATTATGTGGTACAAATTACTCATGTTTAAACCCCGTTTAAAAAGTTAGGTTAATATAATCAACAGGTTAAAAGTTAGATAATATTAAAGTTCCACTACAGCAAATTCTGAAAGCCACATTTGTTCGATTTATATTTAGTAATAAAGGCAAACGATTTCATAATTTAATCTGATAAATTCGACCTAAAGATCATTAAATTTAAAATTCCTATAATCTTAGATTCACGTAAGGCCGCGGTGTCCTGGTGGTAAGTTCTTGGCTTGGGAGACGTAGGATTTCATGTTCGAGACCCGTTTCCACCGAAGAACCATCGTGTAAGGGGGTCTGTTGCACGTTAAATCCGTCATGATCAAACGTCCTCCCGCTGGTGTGGTGTGGTGTGGAGAGGTGGGAGGGTGCCAGCTCAAGTGCCGTCCTCGTCATCTGATCGCGGTTCAAAATTACGAGATCCGGTCTGAAATAGCCCTAGTGTTGCTTTACAACTTGACGTTAATATAACTAAACTAAACTAAGATTCACGTTCGAATAAAATAATTCTATTTTTTTTTTTTAACTATCCAAGATGATATAGTAATGCGAGAAGTTTAAGCTATGTTAAGTTTTACTATCATTAATAATTGGAATATTCTTAAGATTCATGCAAGGCTTTTGAATTACAATGGATAAAAAAAAATTCCAAATAATAAAATTGCTAAAATTCATGGAAATTTTTCACAACTATGAAATTAAAACTATAAAAAAATAAGTTTTGAATTTTTAAATTATGAAAAATCCGCCTTTGTGCTATAATATTTTTTGAAAAATGTAGTGGGAAAACATCAATTAATTAATTTAAATTTTAAGAAATTAATTGTTAAAAACGTAATTAAAAATGACCCACATTTAGGAGAATTTCTCTGAATTATTAAATTAAAATCATTAAAACCGGAGAACAGTTTCAAACTCTTCTGAAAATACGTATCTAAATTGCGTCACAAAAACTTAGCGATGATACTGTGGTGAAAGCTTATAAGCCAGTTAACAGCTACGCTACCCGAGCAATTGCTTTTGTATCGTGGTCATGTTACTGGACTGCGAATCACAAAGTCCCAGGTTCTATCCTCGCTCTTCACAATACGCTGTTTATCAAACACAAAATATATGTAATATGAAATTCTGTTGTAATGTAAAGACTTTTATTTCTTATTTCAATAATCACATTTATTTATTTATTTAAACTAATATACAGTCTTTGTATTTGAACCATAAAAATTGTCACCTCTTACAAAAAGAATACAAACTTCATCCTGTATTTTTTTTATTACTTATTGGATAATTTAAATCAATTTATGGTTGCCTAATTGTTTCGGAGATGACTAATACAACACAGTGATATTTTAAAGAAAAACAATTCATATTATATGCTGTGTTTTTTATAATAATTATTAATAATTTTTTATTTGCTCCTTTGATTTCGACTTGACGTCAAAATATTTTAAACATATTTAAATTTACGATTATGTTTGATTTTTTACAAAAATTGTAATTCAAACTGCAAATTGTCATTACTTATAACTTCTGACGAATAAACTCGTCACAACGCAAATTGTTGTACTTTTACTATGACGAGTATACTCGTTAAAAACAGCGAACGGGTTAAAAAGATAAATTTTAGAACTTTAAGATGCTGAAAAATTCATTTTTGTGTAGCAATATTTTTGGATATTTTCTTGGAAGAGGGCTCTAATTTCACTTAATTTTTAATTAATTAACAAAAATTTTTTCAAATAATAAATGTATAAGTATATCAGTGTTAAGGTTGGTAACTCTAAATCTATTAGTTTGTCTAGTACACCACTAGCACACACTTTCATCTTTATTATTATGTGAGATACCAAACAAATACTTTTGCTTTAGCTCCATTATTTCTTTTATTTCATAGTTTGTTTACTGCTTTATGGATATTTAATTTTTCAAAATCTGGCATTTTCAGCGAAATACCTATATCAAAGAAAACTTTTGCTTGACTTCACTACGGAAAGCGTAATTCTTAAGTAATCTAATAAGATGAAGTCTAAGATCATGATATTGAATATTCCTCACTTTGAAGAAAATATTTTCGTTGTAATTATTCTACCTTTAAAAAAGAGCACATTATGTTGATTTAAATCCCAAGATAGCCATTTTCTCAATAAATGAGGCATAGTTGGTTTACCGAATAGAGGGTATATATTCAAAGTGAAACTTGAAAGATGGTAATTTCAGTGATATTTTATTCTTTAAAGAAAGAATTTTGAATACAAAAAATTAATGAAACATTATATCCAAATTTAATTTCTGCCTAAAAGTACGAAATTAGAATTTATTGAATTCGCATACTCACTTTGATTCTAATGTGCTATTAAAACTAGCAAGAAAATAGAACAAATTAACTTTGTATTTTTTTTTTATCAAAAAAGCATCAAAATAGATGGATTTTTTTTAAATGAATCAATTTTGATACATTGCATTCAATCCCAACACATTTGGATTAAAAAGATAGGAATATCGAATTTTTCACTTTATTATGCAATTACAAAAGGTAGATTATTTATCAAGTTACTGTAATTAAAGTGAATATATTTAAAAAATGTTGTCCAAAAAATAAAATTAATGAGAATCTAAAGTTTTTATTATACTTGCTTTTGATATCTTATAGATTTACTTTCAATATAATTACTAAACGATGGGAAATGTAATGTTATTCAAGACAAGTATTTATTAGTGCTTTTATAACAGTTTGGATTTATTTCATTTTATTACATTCACAACAAATAATATATTCATAAAAAATAAAATTTTTATTTTTATTAAACTATTAAATATTAGCAAATTAAAACTATCAAATACACATTCGTATGCAGAACGAACATGTTCCTATTGCTTCAAAATATAAAACTTTTATTAATTGTTAGAAATTAATCCATTTATATACATTTATGTTATTCGAATGTAATAAATTTTATTTAAAAGATCGAAAAATCTCTAGTTTATTCCATATTTGGCGTAGCGATTTCCCCCCGAATACGGTACCCATCTGCCACTTTGGGTGCATCCAGTTATGGTAATCCACATTGAAGACCAAATACAATACCAGCGTTTCCAGATATTTCTATTTATTACCTACAGTACCAGCTTTCCCTTTTTATTTATATTTGTAGCAATCATATAACATAAATATTTATGAAAAATAAAGACAATTTTCAAATATCTTGAATTAAATATGAATTTTTCTTTACAATCAGAACATGTTATTATCTTACTAAAGATTTTTGTTTCGATATGTTCCACAAAAAAATACTCTGAGGTCAAGTGACTACTGTTACATATAGTATAGATGTTTTGAAAGATTTTTCCTTTTTTAACTATCTCATTTGATACATAAATTAGTTTTAAAAAAATACAAAACAGTGGGTTTAGTGAAAACATTTAAAGAAAATTTTATTGATTCCTTCGCTGAAGAAAGTAAACAAACTTTATCAAACTTTTGGTTGATATGTTCTCCAATTCTCTTGTGTGAAAAGTCACGCAAGTACTTTAAAATCATTTACAAAATTTGAACTCACTAACTCCGTAATCTCCAAAACGCACGCAAATAACTTGACCAAATCCATTTACATTCGTCTAGTTCCAATTTATTCACTCTCGCTTTTTAACAAAAAAACACTAAGGCTCTTGAAGAATTTCTGACAGGTAGGCTACTCTGCAATGATGAATAGTTCGAACCACCCATTTCCTACTTCTTTCATCAACCAAAAACTTATTTATTCAAAGCAACTGGTGGGTTTAATGGTGGGTAATGCCCAGTGTTATGAGAATGCGAAGAAAGGTGCGAATTTCCATTTTTTTCCGACCTTCAACCACCTGTCGAAACTCCCTCCTGGGCAATTACTCAGCTCAAAGAAAGCGAAGATTGATAGTGAAGCAATAGGATTTCATCAATCACAGTTCCGGAAAAAAAGTTTCTTTTTTTTAATTCATGCTCTGTTTTATTGATTAAAAATATTTTATCCTACAACTAATTTTAAGCATATTTTTATAAATATTATAAATTTGAAGTACAAGGTTGGTAAAATTAAAGTTTCAATTTGAAATGGTCATAAAAGGAAAACTACTGGACCAAATGTTATCAAACTTGGTAATAGTTTAAAATAGGTCATGTGAATTTCTTTTCTGACAAAAAAAGAACAAAAAACCACCAGGGGGTGCGAAATGGTGCTGTATGCAATATTGTTAAGCAAAATGGGGCATGAAGATATCGATTTAATATGTGCTTAATCGTTTCTGAAACGTGTTACAAAGTGTGTTCAATGTGGCTTCAACTATTTTCTAAAAGCAAGTTAAATCGCATCATTGCTTTCTCAGCAGTACCTCTGTGCATATCAGGAGGAACGCTACTCACATGTCGGTGTATCGCATCTTTCAGTTGCACTACATTATTTAGATTATCATTGTAAACAGTGCTTTTGATATAACACACATTGAACATGCTTTGTAACACGTTTCAGAAACGATTAAACACATTTTAAACCGATGTCTTCATGTCATATTTTGCTTAACAATATTGCATACAGCACCATTTCTCTCCCGGTGGTAAGTTAATGATTTTTTTTTTCAGTAAAAAAATTCTTATTACCTCCTTTAAACTATTTACAAATTTAGTATCATTTGATCCAGTAGTTTTCCTTTTATGACCATTTAAAAGTGGAACTTTAATTATAACCACCCTGTGAAACAGGTTTCATGTTTTAGTTCCTCAAAATGGTTCAGTGACATAGATGAAATTCCGAAATTGCGTCTTGTTTATTATTTTCTAAAATTTCAGTGGAAAAATACAAGATTTAATCAAATAAAATCGGGACTTTCTTAAAAGATCATTTCTGAAATATTACTATCTAAGTGGCATATATGTTATTGTTCTGTGCATCCTCTTTTCAATTCTGAAGACTACTTCCTTCAATTGGAAGACTTTTTATTTCTGAATAATTAAGAAATCCACTAAGATGTGTTGTCAATAAATAACACAAAAACCAATTATACTTCCTTGAATTAGATTTTTAAAATGTTGTTTCAAAGAATGTAATTTAATGAAATTTGGTTTCCCCGATTTCTTCGTTTACTTGCCTTACTAACTTTTATAAATCTTAATTTCTATTTGGATTACAATTTTTTTTTTAATAATTAAGCCTTTATTTATCCCTTTTGGATATTTTGAAACTGACACCGGCTATGGTATATTATAATTTTATTGTCTTAACATTACATTTGAACTCAAAATATTGGAGCAATTTAGTCAAGAATTGCTCTTGTACTTCAAAAAACCGTCCATCCTTCCTTAAATATGGCATGCATTCATTAATTTTTTGACTTTTCAGATGCACAATTTAGGTGTCAATATACAATTCCATTTATTTACCTAACTGTATGTTGCGTGAATTATCTTGTTAATTAGCACAAAAAGAAAAAAGACTCACAAACAATAAGTCTTTGCAAGAATTTGCTTAAAACTTGAAAAATTGACAACTTTGTTGATGACAAAATTTTGCCAATATCATTCATCTTGCTGGTATTGTTTTTGAGTTACAATATTTCAATAAATATTGACAGATAGATATATGGACTTCCCTTTGACGAGTGTCTTCTAAAATAGCAAACGCAGCTTCGGCTTAACTATTTTTCCCTAAATTTCCTTGGTCTAATTTATTCTATTACTAATTTAATTTTTTATTTGCAGATAGTCACACATAATTTTTTCAGACTCAAAGGAATTTAGACCATGAAATTTGATAAAATTCTTAAGATTCTACATTTCTTTATCAACGAAAAATTAGCAGAAAGTCGTATTGTTTGTGTTATATATTTATTGCTAATATTCGTTCAATATACGTACAATTATATCTTTATTTATAGCTCAAAAAAGGTGAAAAATGTATTAATAAACTTTAAGATTACTTTTATCTTCTAATATCTGCATGGATTCCCGAGAATACGTCGGCAGCTATGAACCTAGATTATTCTTTGAGGAACTATTTAGCCTTACTTTAACTAATAAAGAATCGATCATCAAGCTTTTCTGTCAGGTACATCGTCAGTAATAATCAATGAAACGAATTTCTATTTCTGAACTGAAACTTTATTTATTAATGCATCTGAATTGTTTATTGCTAAAAAATATTTATCAAAATATAAAGAAATGGGTGGACATTTAACTTTTTAAAAAAATTATCTTTTGTCATCTGTCGAAGTTCCCGTTGCGCAATTACTGAACCCTTTGAGGACTAAGATTAATGACACGACAATGAGATTTAATCAATCATGTTCCCGAGGAAGGATTTTTGTGTCCCAGGTCAATACTAAGGATTAAGGATCTTTTGTTGTGTGGCTTATTTTAGATGTTAAGGATCTTAGAACTTCAAGTAATTAGAGGTTTCGAAAGTATTTTTAGAAGTAAGTGGATTGTATCTGGAATGGTGCCTTGTGATGAGGATTAGTACGGGTAATTGAAGAAGATTAAGTTGAAAGGAGACTTTTTTGTTGATTCCAAGTTTTTTTGAGCTGGACGAGGTTTTTTAAAGACGCAAAAATGAGCTTTGACGGTGTTGTTCTACCATATATAATAAGATATTTCAAGCTAAAATTTAGACACCAACTTTTCCTCCTTTGTCATATTCAATGCAATGCCATTTTCAACTGTTCAGTGGCCATTGAACTATCTTCGCTTTAGAATGGGAGGATTCTAGAATTGAAACCTGATTTTACTGTATTTTTTCAATGTATGTAATCCTACATCCATTGGATCTGAGTCAATTATTAAGCATCTTTCTGCTGGCATTTCATGAGAGCTTGGAATATGATTTGAATTTCAACTCTTAGTGCCGTTATTTGGATATCAATCAAAATTGCAATTAAAATTCATATAATTAATTAAAACATTTTTAAATACATTTAAAACATTGCCCTAAAAATAGATTTTTGTTTTAATTAATTATTATTATATTTCAAATCCCACTGGGGGGGGACTCAACGATGGGGATAAGAAGCTAACGGTATGGAGGGTGTTTCCCGCCTTCTTGGTGGGTATACGAAGGGTCTAGGAACAACCCACTACCAATGACAGGGTGAGATTTCTGCATAAGGTATTATGCAATGACCGGTTAAGGACTTTATGACTCACCCTTAGTTCCCAACAATACTGTTGCAGTTGTCCGTTCACTCAGTTCTAATCGTGTGTCTTCAAGACATATCGAAGTACTTGTTTTCGGTTATTAAATTTCAAAATTTATTTTATACCTTTGTTATAGAATCGTCATATAATTTTTTTCTAATTAACATCGAAGTAATATCATGATTATGGAATCAATATTTAATTATTTTAAAAGATTATCTGAAAATAATTTAATTATGTATCATCAGCAAGAATGCATAAGTGTGCAGCATTTTAAAGTTCTAGTACATCTGGCAGAGAGTGTTAAACTGATTTCAGTATTCCGTTTATATAAATCTGAATTCAATATTCTCCAAATAAGTATTTGAAATTGGTTATTCCAGATTCGTTTTGACAACTTAAGACTTATGTTAAATATTTATTAAGTATTAATAGAGTTTTAATATTTTCGAAATTTACTTTTTATCAATAAACATGAAGAAATGGCCGAGTAACAAATTTCATTTAAATAATTAGTTGAAAAATTCAAAATTATAACAATAATTATTGATAGACTTATCTAAAAGAATGAGAGTTTGTGAAGTTATACATTAGAGTATTCTTTATCTTTACTAACAATAAGGGCGAGTGTGTGTGTCTATCGTATGTTGGTCCTCTGGAGACCAGACCTTTAGACCTAGATTTATGAAACGTGGCACCCATATATTTTGTAGTATGAACTTTATAAACCAATGACCTTTTTTTTAAATTTCTACTAAAATTGTTATACTAAAATTGTAGTGAAATTTACGCTCTCCCAATATGAATTCCAATAATATTAAGGGACAAAATAATTTTTATATCGAAATATAATTCTTCAAAATATATTTTATATGATACTTATTTAATATTTGGGTAATTTTTAAAAAATTTTGGCAATTTTTAAAAAATATTACTTTGCCTAATTTTCAACACTAGACTATAGTGTACCTGAGACTCAAAGAGTTTTTATTGTTTCATCAAGCATTTAATCGCTTGATTTTTCCCAGTTGTTTAAATTTAAGATGTTGTTTACTTCACGTTATGAATAGCAAAGTGAAGTTATAGTGCTACAGAAATTAATAAAACGGACAATTATATTTAAATACTGTTTTTTATGTTATATTCATTTTCATTAGAGAATTTAATATATAATTGAAAAAAAAAACATATGCAAGATTATTTAATGCTTTAACTGTTTGTTGATGGATTACGGGCATAAAATAATGCATTAGAAATTAAAAAGAAATTAAATACATTGAAAATCCACGGTTAAACAACTGGCATCCATAAGCGGTTAGTAATGAAAAAGAAAAAAAAAATTCTGAAGTCTCTAAAATGAAAAAAGAAAGTATGCGTTTATTACAAAATATGCACAAAATATCGTTTGGCCTAAATATTTTAAAGAAATAAATGATTTTTCGAAATCTTTTTTCATTTTAAGTGTTCAGCATGTGTGACGAACCTGTTAATTTGCGTATTTAAACTTGAAAAAAAAAAAGAAGAAGAAGAAAAGGACTCATTAGTCTACTCAGTTTGTGTTTAAAGAACTGAAACTCATTTTCTGTCCTGTCGATTTTAACGATCCATGGAAACTCTAATTACTTTAATTCTGAAAACAGAATAGAAAGGACAGAAATGATGTTGTTCGCAAATTCTGATCCAACAAAGTTATATCGCAGAACTTGACTCAAACTTGATATTAATTTAACTAAACTAAATTTAAAAGTCATGTTAATAAGTTCTAAAATATTTTATCTACAGCATTTCAAATATATAAATAATATCTGATTTTTAAGATTAAACTTTAATATATATTTTTAAAAAATGCATCAAAAGTTGTTTATGAAAAATAAAAAAAAATCGTTCGTTCTTTTTTTAAAAGATATTTTTTCATTTCTGAGTTTAACTGGATATTCTTAGAATTTAATACTCTAGCAAGAAAAACCATGCGGAATCCTAGTATTTCTATAAAACGTTATTTACATTATGTTTACACTATCATAATAAGCGAATAGAATCGTGGGCTAATATCTATCGATTAATCGTTTTATCTGAATTTAAATCAGTAAGGGTCACTCAGACATCTCCAATCTAAATATTCTGTTCAAATTAATGGTACTAGCCATTTATTTTGTCAAATTATTTATTCTTTGGACGAAATTCAATTAATCTTCTTTGAACAGGATTTGAGCATTATTTTGCTGTCCATGGAATGTTAAACTATTGAACATGTAAATGCATTTTTCAATGACATTTCGTTGCAAAATATACTTGCATATTACTTACTTAAACTTAAAAGTTTGAATTTTCTTCTGTCATGCCTGTTATATTATAATTTAGAGTAAGTAAATCAATTGTTTGTGATTTCTAGTACAAAATCATATATTGAATAGAAAATGTAACTCAGTTAAATGAAATTTCTGTGAAATATTTTAATGAAACCAATTCAACCGCTGTCTCAGCCATGACTCCAGAAATTTTCTGATATCTTTTTACAAGTTGTCTTTGGCAAAACATGTCATGCCATCTGACGTCTCATTATAAAAATATAACTACGTCTAATTTGTCTTCTGACTAGAATCTGACTACTGGGAAACATTTTAAAAGTTCATCTTTCATTTTTTTAAGTGCTTGCTTTTTTTATGATATAATAGGACATTTAAATACTTCCATAACAGAATGAACAGAACGGCTAAGACCACGTAGATAGTGAGTTATGTGTTTGCCAAAATTTAAAGTTAAAAAAATATTTTGCCGAAGAAGTCACTTGACACCATTATATAAAGTTAGTTCAAACATTACATTTTTGATATCAAAGAGGTATTATTGGCCATAAATGAATACTAACCAAAGTTTTACCAATTGTTGATGAATTTTATACGAGATGCAAGTTAAATAAAATTACGTATTTAACATAAACATAAACATTCTAATTCAAATTGAAATTCAAATGTAATAAACATAACAACAATTTTAATGTGCAAGAGAAGAATGACAAACACAATCCATTACTTCCTTTATATAATATACTCATTGTTTCAAAGTTATACACAAGGAATACTGGAAACAGACGATGACAATTAATGTATCGGTCGGATAAAAATAATGCTTTTAAAATTTATTTAATATTCTGCTATCTGGTGTCGATTTCAGTTCTGATCAAAATTCTGAAATTTTTTTATACAATTAATAAAAATAATAATTCCACATTTACTATGAAGAGTAGATGTTGGATTTCAGAAAATATCGTTTGCCGTTTTTTGTTATGTTATAATAAAATCAAGTTTAAATGAATCTGAAAAAAATGCTGAAATAGTTTACAAACCGATTTTTAAATATCCAATTTTTATTCAAAGTTTTCTGTTCTCATAAAATTGCTCAAAATATATTGTATGTGATATATATATATATATATTTTGCACATCATCTTTTTTATTTCTATTAAACTATTTTTCATCTCATTTTCATATAAAAAAATTTAGTAGCAATCTTAAAATCGAAAACAAATTTTTAATGAATAAAAATGAAAAGCGCTTTAAATAGTTAAAAATTATTTTTTACAAATTATCTCCATAAGTTTGGAGTTTAATTTATTGAAACATTAAAAGTTTTAAAAGTAAAAAAAAAAAAAATGCTTTATAAGGGTTTCCGAATTTTATGTAAATTATTAGAGCTTACGACCTACAATTTCAGAAACTATATACTAAAGAAGAAACAGATGAAATGTCGGCATTTTTGTACAACAATGCTACAAATTGCCCATTTTTTTTCATTTTATATTTGTTCTAAAATGAAAATATGAAAGAAATAATTACTTTAAAAAATACAACTGAACATCAACAAAGCGTTTTTTTTTTTATTATTAGTATAACGTATTAAGCGTACTTTTTAGCTTATTTAATGTAGTATATTATCTCTACTAATAATAAAAATGAACGTGCATGTATGTATGACAATGTATGATTGTTGGAGCTCTAAAGGCTAGATCTTTTAATCGAAAGCTATCAAATTTGGTACATATGTTCTTTGTAATGTATACTTCATATGCATTTTGAACGATTTTTTTAAAATTTATTTAATTACAAATTTTAATTTTTTCCGTTTAAATTCCGTTTAAATTTATTTAATTACAAATTAAGCAATTTTTTAAGTTTTTTCCACCATAGCGTTTGAAACATTTAAAATTTTTTTTGAGTCATCTTAAATTTTTTTGAAAAATTGTGTTTTCCACGATACTCATTTAATAGTCTATCTTAAAAGTCAGTAATTTCTTAAAAAATATTTTTTTTTTTTTTGCATAATTTCAAAAATTAGGATACATTGTTTCCCTGATATTCATTATTACATGAAATATTTAATCGTACAATTTTCTTTCATTCTTGAAAGCTTAAGAAAAGGATTCTGTTTAGTAACGTATGCATAGATTGTAAGACGAATAAAAGAGTGGTAGTGGTTACAATACCGTAAAATTTAGAAAATACATAAGCATAATACTATTTGACATAGCCATTTTTAATAGCACTATAATGTTATACGACCGATATCCATTAGAAAGGTTCATGTTCATAACAAACAGAACCTATGTAAGACAATTAAAACAGCAGAGCTTTAAAGTGTGACAGCTTATATGGAAATGAAATTATATATAAAATATTTAAATGAAATGAAATATAATCAATATCTCCGGCTGCAACCAAATATAATTAATTATTAATAGTAAGGCATACAATCAGTCAGAAACTAAATTTTTAAGGACATTCTGAAGTTGATGAAGTTTTAATCTTAATAATCGAATTACGAACTGTTTGAAAATTTTTATCACAATACACTATTTCTTATAAGCTGAAAAAAATTGATATGCTTTTTTTAAAATTTAAATGTTTTCTTTTCTTTAATTTCTGTGCCTTTGCTATTAATATTATAAAATCTAAAAATACATTTTTCCAAACTCAGCGCAGCATTAGATATAGTATCAGAATTTTAAAGAATTTTTTGACTAATAGTTATACTAGGAATATGATAAAATATAATATTGTTACCCAGAATATATAAGTGCACAAAATTTCAAATCTTAAATCTCAAATAAATAATCTATTATATAATTCGATTTTTTCAAACAAATCAAGTCGAATAAATGTGTTTAAAAACACTTGACTTATAAAATTGCAAAAACTGCGAAAAAATCATACTTATTCTTAATTTTTTTCGATAATTGCGTCAAGCAATGTTAGGAATCACAATCTCCAATATGTTTCAAATAATATACTTTAAAATATCTTTGGGAAATCCTTTTTAAAATCAGCGGCTATAAATAACATTATAACAAAACATCCTTGTTATTTACCTATAATGCAAAAATCCTGATTTTAAAATCATGACAGATGAAATCCGACTGTACTGATATCAATCCTTCCTCTTGAAAAGTTGAGCAATTGTGCAGCAACAAATGGTCAAGAAAGAAAGAAAAAAGTTCGATGTCCATCGCTTTTGCTTTATTCTGTGAGCAATTTATTGCTTTATTCTGTGAGCAAATTATTTATATGCGAGAGGTGAGATTCCTAAATAGGAATTTGGAAAGATAGGTTGGTAGAATATGATAGTTATTTTTTAAATAGCAATACAATATAACTGTTAAATAATTTTCCATGTTAAGTGTTTAGACTAGAGATTTTAAAGATATAAAGCATTTATTAAAAAGTTAAAACATCAAACACAATAGCGAATAGATTCTAGAACATTTAAAAGGGAGAAAGATAATTCATATTCCCAGTATATAAAATAAACCTGTGGTATTTTATTTAGAATAATGGCCTTAAAATAAAAAAAAATAAATAATGAAATCTTTATAGATATTATAAACAGGTATTAATGGTATAATAGGTATAAATCAAGAATTTTCAAATCATATTTTCTTATAGAAAATTACGGCTCATTATTATAAAGGAAAAAGTTGATTGCCCTTCATGCTCTTTCATAAAATTAAAATGCGATTTTTAATAATGAAAGTAATAAAAACAGATTATTTAAAGGATTTAATATCAATTGAAAGATTTATTATTTAAGGATTAAGAAGATTCGAAATATTTATCACTTAATTTCACAAAGGTTTTATATTTTATAATTCTGTTTTGCTAATTGAAAGGAGACAATGAATTAGACAATTTCTGTTTAGCTGTGATTTTCTAGTGACTTTGGACATTTTGCAAGTAATATGTTTTGAATTTTTTTTCTTTTACATTTCTAGCGCTTGAAATGGCTGAAATGTTTTAAATAATTAAAATAATATTACGAATAATTAATATATTATATATAATTAAATTGCAAACGATATTTAATCTCACATTAAATATCGTTTGAAAGATATACTTTTTTTGCTATTTCATTTAATAAGTTCGTTAGAACTATTAAATTCAATTTGAAAACGATTTGATTTTCTTACAGTTTATGATAACTACAAATTAATATCAACTATTTGAAAAAAAAATACCATTTCAAAACGGTAATCAAGAATTTCAAAATACATCTAATTTAAAATTGTATTAGGAACAAACGATTTTCATATTGTATGGATTATTGCCTGAATAATATGTTTGTGTATATTTATATTTATTATATATTAACTCTGATAATTTCTGAAATTACCCCATAATTTGAACAGATATTTTTGTTAACTTATTCCTCATAACATTATAATTATTTTTGTTCACTGAATAATAACAAAAATTTCAAAATCCACTTTCAGGTGGAATATGTTTTTAAAGATTAAGCCATGCATCCATTGAGAAATTGTAAAAAGAAAACATAATCCTTTTAACTATTATATTATTGTTACATTATTTTCATCAAACAAAGAGTTTCCTTTCATTCTATTAAAATTTTAAAGCATCTTTATTATTAATTTTAATGCCCCTTATATTATTAATTTTAAAGCACCTTATTTTCTGTACTTTCTTAATCCTTCCATTTAAATTTTTTTATGAGAAAAGCTATTATCTTTAAAGTTTTCTCAACCGTGAAAGGTTTTATATATATACATTTTATTGCTTTTAAACCTTTTAAACGTTGCTATTCTAAGCTTAAATATTGTAATATTTAGTTCTTACTTTTTTTGGCAGAGTATTGCGAATGCAGGTTTTAATGATATGAAGCTCCAGTGCAACAAACCTCAATAGATTGTTGTTATATTCTGTGAACTGCTTAGTAATACTTGTCATTATATTCATATAAATTGAAAATTGAATACATATCTCAGCGATTTGATTTTAATATAATAAGTATCCAGAGAAAAATCCATACTATCCTATATAAAAGTTCTCTGTTTTTAGCATGCAGATGTAACTGAAATAAAATAGTTTTCATATATGCATTCCTTTAATAATAAACATTCGAATAATGAATGGAGAAATAACTAAAAACCTTAATCGAAAAACCATCACTTTTTTATATAACATAGGATTAAAGATCGAATTGCATAATCTGCGTTACGGTTTTCTTGGAATTATAAGAAAAAGAAACGGCACATAGTTTCTATTTTTCTAGCTTCTTTCCATTATCTTTACTACAAGACAAATTACAATTCATTATCTCAAAAATACTTTTTTTATTTTCAAATATGCATAAAAAGCATGTAATTAAAACGAAATTTATTGTTTGCAATTAACTCGAGCATGAGATCTTTACTCCGTGCTATTGACCTTGAAATCCTCAATCATGTTTTTTTTAGCAAGATTGATGAATTACCGTTGCATGATCTTCAACTTCAAAAAGTTGAGTAATTTCTCAGTGGAAACTTTCAACAGATTCCAAAGAAAAAGAAATTTGTTGTTCACTGAAGAGTTATTCACCAATAAGCTCATCACATTCTTGCTCGTTGATGAAAAGATTGATAATGGATAGTTTGGGTTATTCATCATCGCTGAGTTTGGCTGTCAGAAGTGTGTCTTAGTCACCGGTTATTTGCAATTTGCATTTCCATGTTTTAGCTATGAGAAAATTTTTAAAATATTTTTATTTAATTATTGAACTGTTTTTTAATGATTTTAGATTTTTACAGTTTATATGCAAATTATTTTAGGACAATGGAAAGTTATTCTAAATTGAATCGCATTCAAGTATAATAGTCGAGTATGCCCATGAGCAGTGATGGATTTTCTTAAATTATTTTAATTAAATTAAAGTGGTCTTGATAGAATTGCAATTAATTTATCATCAAATATTGAAATTAGAAATTCGTAGGACTTAGAGATGAAAAATCAACAGAAAAAAATGGCAAGTAACTCGATTTACAATATAAGCATTCAGAAATTATGGCATATTGGAAAATACTTCAATTCTTATTGAAAATGCTTATTTTGTAGCCAATATTGCCCACATATTATGTTTCTAATAACAGTGAAATGAGAAAAGGTAATATCTCTAAAGAACTTACTGCTAAAAGAATGAAATTTATATTCTTACTCAAAGCTTTAACGCTTTGAGAAGTTTTTTAAATATGGGAATCTTTATAAAATGGCATATTAACTGTACATTGTTATATCAATAAAGAAAAATGGTTAAAACAAACTAATGGACAGCCTTTTAATCTACAGCAACCAAATATGAAACACATTGTTACATCTCTGGTAATAGAAAGTCAGTTAAAAATAGTTTCCAGTAATTAATTCAAATAAATCAATATTCTAAGGTGTTGCTTCAAATTCTTTAAATAATATTATTGCCAGCTAAACATTTTTGCGTCTTTTGAAAATTTAAAAAAATAATCTTTTCATTGACATTATGTATTTTTTGTCTAACTTTAATTAATTTTTAGAAATAATATTAAATATATTTTAATTAAATTCTTTTCGCTCTTTTAGTTTCTTGATTTTATTCGCGGATTTTGTGACAATATTATTCTTATTTTCTTCCTCCTTAATCTATATATGTTTATAATTATAAAAATAACATAAATAATTTCAAAAATATGATAATATATAATTGTAAAAATAAGTTTAAGATAGAAGAATTAAATCTGAAACGATATCATGCACAATATTTCGAACTAAAGATTTGCACTGTCATTTCATTTTAATTATTTTCTTTTCATTAATCTTTAATTTCTATCTCATTTTTATGAATATTATGAGATCTGCAGTCAATTTTACATTCATGGTAATCTTTAGAAATATTAAACAAATCAAATAAATAAGTGTAATAATTCAAAAAGAAATTTAAATTCTTGCTTGATCTTTATTGAGATTTAAAATTCAAATTTTACATAATTTTTTATTTATTTATTTTATATGAGTGCTTAAGATTTATAATAAATTTCAATTATAACCACCTACAAATATAAATATTAAAAATTCAGACTTAAGCACAAAGACAAAAGGAAAAAAAAAATCATAGATTTTTCTTTCATTTGAAAAAAAAAAAAACAAGAAAACTATTCCGAAATCGAATTCTCTTTACTTTTTCTTCTTAAAAGTAATTAAAAAATAAAATAGTAATCTTTTTAAAATTCAATTTTATCTTTAATATGTCTTACCTTACCGTTACCACATTTTAAAAGCCATAAAAAGTGCAGAAACAAAATAATGAAAAATAGAATTTAAGATCTAAAATATAAAAGAAAAAAAACAAGCATAATAAAACAATCGTTTTCAATAACACATACGTATATGTTCTGATAATTCTAAGGTTAAATACATATATCAAAGCATCAAACCATAAATGCGATGAATTTTCGTCAACAAACTCTAAGTATCCAATTTAAGCCCGTAAACGCCATTTGGCTTATAATATGTTTATTCTAAGTAAATAAACGAGGCCTCCAGAAGCTAACTTGTTCAAATACTGAATCTATTTATCCTTTCTCTTGAAATTATTAATTCAGTGAAGGATCAAAGTTGTCTGAGTTAAATATTCTTCCGAAACTAATGACTCAAACAATTTATCTTGTCAGCTTAGCTTGCATTACATTTGTCATTTTCTGAATCTTCTTCAGCGATTTTCCCAAGACTGTAATTCAATTAATCTTGTGAAAGCAAACTTGAACATTAGCCAGTCGAACAGTAATCTCTCTTTTTTTGTATTTGGCAGGTAGATCTGTTCTAGTTTTGGATGTATGTACTTGAATGATTGTATTAAGTTAGTTTTAATACTTGAAATGGAATATTCGTATATTTATGATAAATTGGCAATATTTCCTTCGAAAGAACTCTTTATTCTTTGCAATAAATTCCAAAAGTTCGATTTCTCTATAAGTTCTCGATAAGTTATTAAATAAAACTGAATATTTATTGGTTTTTAAGAAAGGTATAAATTAAATTCTTTGTTTTTAAAATGAAGGTTTTTAGCTTAAGGACGTAAGAATTTAATCAAGACTGTAAAAATTTTTGTTATTCATGTTTTTTTAATTATTACTTTAGTTCTTTCTAATAAGTATACTTAAAATAATACAATATTTTTTATAAATATATATACTGAAAGCAAAAGAAAACATTATCTGTGAAAATTCAGCTGTATAATAAAATAATATCGTCTGCTAAAATTATATTATTAAATATTGCTTTTCAGCAATACATCTTACAATTTGAAAAATTCAGAGTTGTCGCTTTATATTTTAAATCGTTTGGTTTTTCTCTTACTTTATTTATCAAAAATTTAATCGATTAGGAATTTGATTAATAATTCAAGAACCATTTGCAATAAGATGTAACCTTATATTATTTACTTAAAACAACCAAAGAGCAATTTTCATAGAAAAGAATCTAATATTATTTTGTTATTGACTTAATTATGAATATTAAACTCTTTATTTAAACTTATTTCTTGTTTTGTTAATTTCGAATAATATTTTACTATACTGGATAGCTTAATCTCTATACTGTTATTATTCACTATTTTACGAAAAATGCACTTTATTATTATATGTTTAATTTCAATTCTTTGTTACTTTATTATATGTTCAATTTTCATCATCTTATTTCCATGTTTATTAATAACAAGCAGTACCCATACAGCGTTGCCCGTAGCATAGCATCCAAGTGGAAAAATTAGCTTTAAACTGAATTCCGGGTTTACACTTGGTCAGTTATAAGCGCATGTGTAGAAAAAAATTGTCTGTGAAAATTCAGCTGCATAATATCGTCTACAATAATATTCAAATAATATCGTCTGTTAAAATTATATTATTAAATATTTATTTTGAGCAATATATCTTACAATTGATGCTTTATTTTTTAAATTGTTTGTTTTTGCTTGTACTTTATTTATCTAAAATTTAATCAGCTAAAATTTATCATTTGGATTAATAATTTAAGAACAATTTGTAATGCAATGCCAAAGTATAATATTGTTACAATATTTCCCTTGTGGGTGTATTTGGAGGCAATTCAATAAGCAGGATTTTACAAAAATAAAACTCTTTATTTCAAGGAAGTCTACCAGGAAAACTCTTAAAGTAGCATAAAGCAAGATAAATATCAGTATCAACAAATATCGTCAATCAATCGTAAGAACACAAAGCATTTAATCGCTAACTCTGCAACTTGATTGCCGTCTATCGAGTGCTTGCTTTTTTTATAGTCTCTCCACAGGAAGTGATGTAATCTTGTGAAAGTACCGGAACTTTCCCCAAGCTTCAAGGAAAAACTGGTCTCGGTTGATATAATGTTCAGACCATCTGGAATCTTTTTTCTCACCAAGTCGCCAACTTTTGTCGCCAAGATTGGCATATCAGGGATAAGTTTTACCAATTTGTAATAATATTTCCCCCAAAACAATGAAAGAGTAATTTTCGTAGAAGAGAATTTCATTTTATTTTGTTGTCGACATCATTATGAATATTAAATATTTTATTTAAATGTCTTTCTTGCTTTGTTAATTTTGAATAACATTTTAATATTCTGGATAAGTTAATCCCTTTATTGTTATTATTCATTATTTTACGACGAATGCACATTATTATTTAAGATTTTATTATATGCTCAATTTTTTATCTCTTATATCCATATTTATTAACAATGCTTTAAAATTAGAATAAAGCGTTTTTTGTAAAAATAATTAATGGATAATATTTTTTTTTATTTTCAAGAAATACATACTTAAATCTTTATTTAATATCGGTTTTGATAATTAATATGCTATTTCGTTAATTTACGATTAAAGCCATGATGCTGAAATTTTGAAATATTAACATAATCCTTTTGCTCAAAGATAATACTTAAGAATTATTGGCAATCAAGCTGCAGAATACTAGAATAATATCGTAATAACTGTAACTTTATCCTTCTAAGATATATTTCTTACCTATAAATCATACACCAAATAGAAGGAAAAATATATTCTAATTACATGCGGTATTCTGTGAAAAGTTTATAAAATTTTGTTAAGGTTTAATGCTTTGTTATTTAAAATGTAATCGATGATTTTTTAAAAACTGTTGCTTATTAAATCAATTATGAAGCCAACACATTCTTATTTAAATAAAAGGAAACTTCGCTTATATTTTTCACAAAATTAAAATTACAAAAGAATATCGGAAATGATTTTTATTAGTAAACACCGGTTGATGCAACAAAATGTATTTTCTACCGACCATCTGTCGATTGAATTTCAAAACTAAAGTGAAAAGAAATTCATTTGCATTTTAATGGAATACTACTGAGTTGATTGATTTTAAAAACATACATTTTATAAAGATAGTACAGAATTGTTAATTTTCACTTTTGCCAAGAAATTTTATGTAGTTCGTTACTCTAGACTCACAGTTGTTCGAATTGAATTTAATACATATTGAAGGATTTTTAATGAAATATTGATTGAAAAATCTCTGATTGGACTTATTTTAATTTTTCAGAATCGTCAAAACATTGTTATTGCATAGAATCTTTTTTATCTGTATATATATGTATATATAAGGGAATTTGAAAGATAATTGGTAATTTTCCAAGGAACGATGATTGAAAAATCTTTCAAGAAATTTTTATTTTGCCTAGTAAAAATCTATATGTTTATATTGTATGGTGATTTTTTTTGTACTGAAATCTTGGTACTTTTACAAGCTGTCGCCTTCTCTTAAATTTAATGTTCTGATATGGATATATTTATGAATCTCTCACCCTTGACTCGCCTTCCCCCCCTTCCCCGAAAAAACATTTTTGAATCACTTTTGTTAACATGTAAATTCTCTAATTATAAAACGCTTAAAGCTAAGTAAGTGAAATTTAGTATGTGACCTTTGTAAGAAAAACACGGGATTCTAGTAAATTTGGGGGGAAATCGTCAATGGGAAGTATATCTATGATTCTGTCTCTACCCAGCACAATTATTTTACCAGTGGGTACGGTCCCCCCAAAACTTTCTCGCACGCTTTCTTATAAACCTGTAAAGCTAGAGAACGCCTTTCATCTCATCCGGATACAATAATTACAAAATATTAACTTTTTGCGTGAATTTAGGATTTTTACTCAATATATCGTGGCATATTTGGCGAATATTCTGGCGATTAATCCCTGCCAGGTCTTAATAATATCCAAAATTCGAATTTGTGTCTTAGACACGTTTTTATCAATCGAATAAAACCAAAATTCGATACAAAACTACACTTTTAGACAAAAAAATTATATGCCAAATTGGATATATTTAAGTCATTGCATTTTTGAATTATCGTGTTTATATGTTTCTGCAAATACAGACTCAGAGCCAAGCAACCCTTTGTTAGATTTGGCACAAAATTTGACATGTATCTGCACTATGGAGGTTAAATCTGTGTACCGAATCTTATCTATGTAGCTTTCTTCTTTTTCTAATTATCGTGTTTATTTATATTCGAATGGACGGACAGACGAACTTCCTCTGAACAGAATTTACTCAAAATTTGACAGAAATATGAAAATTTGGTGTAAAGTCTGAATTCCAAATTTCATCCATGTAGCTCAAAGCATTTTTGAGATATCTTTAACACAGATAGACGGACAGATGGGCATTTTCCAAAAATGTGTTTTTCGAACTCAGGAGGTTTTAAAATATTAAGATTCGACAAAATCTCGACTTCCAATTTTTCATGATTACTATACTTTATACTATGTATATGAGAAATTAAAAAAAAGCAATTATTTAGATGGTTAAAATGTGGCACAGCGATTTTATCATCAGAAATTTAAGTGAATATATAATCGCATCTGTTTGTAAGCATAGTTAAAATAAAATCTGAAAATAGGCCAATGAAATTTAATATCTGATCCCTCTATCAAAATTGCATCATTTTTATATTCAAATTTTATATTCACTCAAGTCTACAATGCATATTCGAATTCTATAATCCAGAAGCATACAGTAACATGTATATTTGAATTTCTTCAATATACACAGGGGTTAAGACTATTCATACTTTTTTGTTTTAGCATTTGAGGAAATTGAATGAACTCCCATTTTCTTTTTAAATGCAGTAAAAAATAAATGAAATATTTCCAAAGTATGAGAAAGAATGAAAACTAAATTACTGATTGTTTTTCTTTTTTTTTATTAAACTAAGAAAGAGTTTCTTTTTTAAAAAAGAAATGTCATTCTGGAAGCTTTTCAAAAAACTTCAGCTAGAAATCAAATAGGAAAGATGAGATTTTCAAAAGAAATATTTTATTTTTGTAAGTCTGTTTTGGAAATACTGAAAGGAAAAGTAGAAGACAAAAAAAAAAAGTCCGAATGTCGCAACCTTTTCAAAACAAGGCAGTATTTTGAGTGAGTTTTTCGTGTCTTGAAGAAGTTGAACTGAAAAAGTTCAACTAATTCGTATTTGAAAAGTTTTGTTTTCCATTCAGTTTTATCTGAATACATTTTTTTCAACATAAAACTTTTATTTTTGAGAAATCTCACAACCGCACTGTCTTTTTATGAACAATAAATATATTTTAATTTTCTTTTTATTCCGTCGTTAAATTTTGAGGCAGAAACATGAGAACTGAAACATTAAATATGTTTTAGTTATAGTTTTAAGGCATTTTTTAATGAAATTCTATCACTTGATATAAAATTTATTATTATTTGTCGTTAAAATTTCATGTTTTTTATAAAACCATTAGAATTTTAAGGTTAAGTCAATTTCATAATTGAGTATTTGATGAAATTGCGCATTAATTTTCTTCAATTAATCAATTTGGTATGTTTGTATGATTTTTCATGATTTTTTTTAAATCCAAAGTCAATGCAAAAATAAAATTTGCCAATTATAAACTGCCGTAAAAATAAAGTGATGTACATAAAAATCGTGGTTTGTTTTTATAAATAAGTAAAAATGCATATATCTTTCAAAAAATTAAATTAAAAAATCAAGCTACAGAAAGCCAAAGTTATCATATTTATAATTGGAGAGGAATAAAAGTTTTAGAGTTATTGCAACCTTTTGTCATTTTTATTTGTATTTCAAATTTCACAATCATATTTTTTGATTAAAATTTTAATTTGTATATTATTACGAAAATAATTTTGGAAATGATATTTTTACAACGATGTTTTAATGATCAATTTCATATTATTTCTTAATTAATTTTGAAAACGATTTTTTTTCTAACGATGTTTTAATGTTCATTTTCATATTATTTCTTAATTCATTTTGAAAACGATATTTTTCCAACGATATTTTAATATTTATTTGCATCTTATTTCTTAATTCATTTTGAAAACGATTTTTCCAACAATGTTTTAATGTCTTTGGAATAATTGTTGCTATATAAAACTGCCTGCATTTTCTTCATGGAAATTTATCCAAAATAATTTTCATCAGAATTTCTTTTGAATAATTTCTTTTAAAATATCCTTCTTTGTGAATATCTATTAAATAATATAAATAATTTGTCTAATTTTAATTATTTCTTTAATAATCAACAGTAATATAAAAACAGTAATATATAACAGTAATATAAATAATAAATGCATTATCAAAATTAGATCAAAAGAAATTACAAAATAAAAATTTATTTTCTAAATTTTAAATCCATCTTAAATCTTCTTCACGTTCCATTTCTTCAAAACAAGAGAAATAAAATTATAATATTCTTCTTTAAACGACGGAAAATCTTTCTTATTATTAGCTCTCTTAGTTTCAGTTTCAAAACGAAACACTCTTTTTAAAAGCTAAGAAAATAAAAGATGAATTTCTGACTGCAACATATAAAAGAACTTTTCAGCGAACACGGTAAATTTTAAAAGCTAAAAAGAAGTGGAAAACGTTTCAATCTTCTCCCTTTTAAAGCCACACCACCCTACCCCATAGCAGTGTATTCAAAGAAACATTTGAAAAGTTTCATTTTGCAATATCCCTCTGCTTGAGAATTTTTTAATGGATTTCAAAAAGCTTCTAAAACTTCCTGCGATTAGGTATCTAGCTTCTCTCTTCACTGGATTGGCCCTTTGGCTGCACGTGACTTCAAGTAACGTCACAGATTGACATTTTAATGAGTTTTCTAATCTCTCTCAACGCCATATTTAATTGAATGCCACGTGAGAAAAACTTTAAAAGCAGACAACAAAAAAAGGTTATAAAAATGAAATAAAAAAGGAATTCAGAATAAAAGATACGAAAAAGAATAAAATGACGAAGCATAATAATTTTAAAGAAAGTGCTGGCCTTTGAGTGATATTTATGCGAAGTTGTTTGTATCTTTTAAAGCCTAAATAAGAATTGTTTTTTTCTCCTTAAAATGGTTTTTTTTTTATGGTGCACAAGAAATAATAAAATTTAGACATTGATCTTTAAGCTGGCTGCATTATTAAAGGACTTGGAATTGTAATATAAGAGAATAAGAAATATTAAAAATGGTGAAATGATTTTATTTTAAGAGCATTTTTGATCAAAAATATTTTATTTTCTTAGTTTAAAAAAAATGCAATCTGTTCTGTTGCATTCCATCGATTGAAATATTCTTTTTTTTTTACGTCTTAAAATCAATTTAGATATTTTACGCTTTTTAAATTGGATATCTCGAGTTAATATCTATACAAGGATCTTGATAATTTTTAATCATTCGTATCTTTATACAGGGATTTAATCATTCATATCTAATCATTTAATCATTCATATCTAATCATTTAATCATTCATATCTAATCATTTACTCATTCAGGATTTTAATCATTCATATGTTTATACAGGGATTATCAAACTTGGTTACGAGTCACTAGCCACCTTTTAGGGTTTCAGATAAGATATTGAATAAGCATATATCTTTCCGTAATTTGAAAGCATACGATGTGGACTTAAAATTTTCACCAAATCATAAAATGGTAAGTGAAAAATAAATAAATAAATAGTAAATTGAAATCTGCTATCGCAAATATCAAGTTATCATGTGAGAACATAATTTTTTAAGTCATGTAGTATCAGTCCGTCAGAAAAACCTCATGTTCATATAACACATATTTCGCAATCCCTAACATTTAGAACAGCGATGGTTTTTGATAATCGTAAAATCGATGGAGTTCCAAAACTTTTTTTTCTCGAAGCCAGAATTTTTTTTTTCGTGAAAAGCAAGTGTAAATCAGTTTTAAACTATCACGTGACTATCAGATTACACATGTGTTGCTATTTAGATAAGCTATGATTTTCCTTTATCTCAAAATCTTTCGAGCTCCAAAACATTTTTTGTCAGCTGGAAAAACTAAACATGAAAGTTTACAAAAAATTATATATATATATATATATATATATATATATATATATATATATATATATATATATATATATATATATATATATATATATATATATATATATACTTAAAAATTATTAATATGATTATATCATTAAAAATTATTACGATGATATATATATCATTTTTTGATACCTATCTTTGCTGTTTCCTATTGATTCTCGTTTTCTTTTTTGTGGTTTCTTCTGGGAATAACTTTTTACGCCTCTGCCCTTGGTCTAACAGGAGAATTGGGTCATGGCGGTCATTCGAAGCAAGTTGTAACTTTTTGTTGGTGATAAGTCTCCAAATATGACAAGGCAACTTTCTTCATCATTTTATATTAACCCAAAATGCGAAAAATTGATGCCTCAAAAGCGATAAATCGCCAATTTTCTGCTAGTACATTCTGAGGCTTCAAAAACCCCAAACCGAAACAACATCATGCTCTCGCATGATAATAAAAAAGAAAAGAAAAATGAGCGAAGTATTGAAACTAGTCTCTAGTTTCAATTAAAATCCTATTTACTTAATTAAACTAGTCTCTAGTTTCAATTAAAATCCTATTTACTTAATTAGTAACTATTGTCTGCTTCAGTTTAAACCCTCAATTCTCTAACCCTTTCGCCGTCATCTCCTATCCAAGAAAATATATGTTTTTTCCTCTTTTTTTCACCGCATCAGAACAGACAAAAATAAAAACTCAAACAAATAAACATTTACAAAGCGCTTTAAAGGTTTAACAGTTTTAAAATGTAGAACGACGCTTGGATCGCGTTACGGCCTCCTTGCAGAAGTTTCACTTGAACGTGCTTGACGCGTTACAGAGACGACGAAGAGGTTAATTTCAAAACATTTAACTAACATTTATTTAAAAATGTATTTGATTTAACAATAAAAGTTTTTTCTTAAAATAAATTTCACCTGATTTATGAAAATATCTTTCCGAATTAAAGGGTACTCTTTCTTTCAATAAATAAATAAATAATATTTTATATAGGATGAAGTGGGCCGTTAAAAATTCGGTTTCTAAAATACCAGCAGCAATTTTGAAAATTTGAAGTTCCTGCTCTACTATAGAATGAATAAATACAAAATATTGCCGTCACCCATTCAAATTTCTAATGCAACTGTAATGTCGGAAAATGGCTCTAGCACTCTTATAATTAAAACATTGATTCATATAATTGATTCATAAATCTGGTTCCTCAATATATTAACCCTTTATTTAACGACGTTTAAGTCCGACTGATATCTTCACAATATGACTATTTTTTCTAACAATATTTGAAAGAACACGAAGAATATATTTGAAATAGAAAGCTGTAGATATCAATCGAAAAATAACATTAAAAATCTGCATTATTAATTAAATTAATTAAATTATTTTAATTAATTAAAAGGTTTTTTTCTTCTTCCTAGGTTTATTCTGTACCAAAACTTAACTAACGGTTTGAAAATAAACTTGAAAAATTGATGTTAAATAAATAAAAAAAAGAAAGAAATAAACAATGCATTTAGTCAGAAATCATGATTTGATACCATTTTATGGATATACTTTTTTAAGTTCAGTTTTTAAAATAATTGCTAACATTCAAAAATAGTTTCCTTTAAATTGATGGAAAACAAATGGTTATAATAATAAAATATTAATAATTAACTTTTAATATAGACTCTTCATAATATAACTTTAACACGAAAGTAGAATTTTACAGTTTGTGGAACCATATATCAGCAGCAATTCTATAGTTGATTGCATTAAATTAGTTTCCTTTGATAAAAACTGAACTCAAAAACACTATGTGTAAGTTTAATAAATTAACAACACAGCCTAACCTAACATAACCTAAAACAACAGAGTCGGAACATATATATTAAATTTAATGAAAAGCTAATCTCCAGTCTTTGCACAATTAAACTCAAATTCAAACTAAAGTCTTTCTTTGTAATAATGCTCATCCATTTTATCAAAGCTTTTACTCAAATCGAGCAAAATATTTTCGAAAGAAAGATCCAATCCATTATCTTCAGACAAGTGAAACTAAAGTGTAGCGCTCAATTTGTGGTCCTTGTAATAAATAATGGATAGGTACTTCAAATTCTCGGAGTAATCTTGGAGCTATAAATCAATGTCCATTCAAGTTGAAAATCAAGGACTATCTACTAGATTACTTTTTACTCGTTTGTGATATATTTTTACAATTCTATTTGTTTCTATATAAGAATTATCATTATTATGATCATTAAAAAAACACCCATCAAATGTGTCGTAGTGCATGTATTTTCAAGTTCTGTTAAATACTTTCAGATGGAACTAAAGATAATGTTCTTAAATGTATTTAGAATTGCAAAGCTGTGAAGATATTAAGCCTTAACAGGAGAGGTGAAAATTTAGGATGTAACTGAGGAGATGCGGTCAATACTTGTCTAATTTTATGGCCCAGCGATAAATCGCCAATAAATGCAAAATGTCACCACTTTAATTCTGGCATTCTTGTATTAAACTGAAAATCGTCTAATAAACCCATTATTTTGGCGATTATGATATAATCTGAAAGTTGCCAAATAAATCCTACAATACAATTGCTTTGGCGAAATATCAGCATCTAATATATGATCGAGCTTGGCAACCTTGATATAATCTTAATATCGCCAAGTAAAGCAGCCGTAAAAATAAGCAAATATCTAAGTACCAAAAGAACAATTGATACACACGATTTTTTCACAAATTATTCATTTTTCATATACCCTGATATATAGACAAATAATAAAAATTGATGAATTTATTTTCAATATTTCATAATAAGTTCAGTAGCAGATTGTTTATAAAGAAATTGATGAAGGAATAAAATAATAATAAATTCTACTTTTTAAAATAAACATATGTTTATAAAAACTGTTTTTATAAAATCTATTTCTAGTTTACATTTTGTGTTTATTCAGAGATTATGTATTGAAAATTTGAAATATTTCATTTCGTTTATTTATCCGAACATTATAAAATCCAGAGACAATTTTAAATATAAATATACGATAAATTTTATATATAAATATACGTATATCATTTTTATAATTTTTAGTAACTAAACTAAAAAAAAATCATTTTTAATATATCATACTATAACATTCACATGCTTCATTTTTGATTCAAATATGAATGAAATTAATTTTTGAAACCCTTTCGTAATGCAATTTCTCGAACCTGTTTAATTAAAAAAATAAATGTCTTGAAAATAGAGTATTAGCTCTTTCGCTAAATATTATATTTAATAGTATTTCGAATATTTATTCAGACATAAAAACATGTTTTTTCGTTGAAATATATAATTTTTTAATTATAAAGATTATCAAAAATGTTACATTTGCTATTTAATTAAAAGCTTTTTTTAATAAAACAGAAAAAAATTATTAAAATTATCGAAATGGAAGTATGAATTTGTAAATAATTTCTTAAGCTTACAGCCATTTATGAATTAAGAATCGAAAAACCCTTTAATCGACTGAAAATTATTCAAACGATTTGAAAACTTTGAAGAGAACATGTAAATATCTTAATTTTAATCCGTATATTAAAACATTTTAATTTATATTACTAAAGGAATATGAATACTTTGAATATTTCCTCTCTATCATTGACATTTTTGAAAAGCGCTGAGAAGCCACTTTTATAAAAAGAGCAAAATATTCTCACTTCGTTTATTTTTATCTCATTTTCTTCTGCGTTGAGTTTTGGATATTCGACTTAATCTAGTTCTTTTTAATGATACCAGTTTATTTTATTTTGCACAAATGCTTTCTAAAATTAAAATAACTAAATCTATTAAAATACATCTTTTTCGAAAATTATATTGTATTTCATAATGTTTAATTCAACTTAAACAATCTTAATCTATACTTATAATAAAGCTCAATGTGTGTGTGTGTGTGTGTGTGTGTTGGCGCTCTACAGGCCAGGCCATTTGACATACAGCTATCAAATTTGGTACATGCATACATTAGAGGTCGGGAATGTGCACCTGGGGTCCCTTTTTTGAAATTTTAATTAGAATTTTAATTATTAATTAAAAACTAACTTTTCCGCCAAAAAAATCTTTCATTTTCCCCACCGCCAACTTTTCCACCAAAAAAATCTTCCATTTTTCCCACCGCCAAATGAGTAAGGCTTCAATTTTTTTTTTCTCCCAACAGTAATGAGGCTAGGGTTAAGATTTTTCGGCGGATTATTTCAAACGATTCTGTTTATTTTCTTAATGTTTTATGCATTTAAAATTAAACATTGTTAATTAATCCATGTTTCAGATTCATTCTGAAGTACTTTTGAATTAAAATAACACAGAATAAAGGAAATTAAAAATGTATAATCTGCATAGCGTTACCCCAACTGGCGTAGAAAAATTCACGCATTTGCGTTACCGGAGCTGGCGAAGAAAATTCACGCATGCGCATTCTGATTGTTGCCATGGCAACCGTTATCAACGGATGATTTAAATTATTTTTACGTTAGTTGCATGCTTTTGTAAATAAATTGCATTTATGTTAGTTATATATTTTTTGTATATGCTTATAGTTTTTACATCGTTTTTTAAGTAGATTTTTATAACCTGCTTTCAATTACTTAAATTATTTTTAGGTTAGTTGCATGCTTTTCTAATTAAATTGTATTTATGTTAGTTATATATTTTTTTGTATATGCTTATAGTTTTAAGTACATCGTTTCTTAAGTAGTTTTTTAAACCTGTTTTCGACCGATTATTTTAAACGATTCATTTTATTTTCTTAAAGTTTGATGCATTTAAAATGAAACATTGTTAATGAATCGATTTGGATGAATCTGAGAAAATTTTGTTGATAAATTCTTGAGATATTACATAACTTAAGAAAGATATTCTTTAGTGCCCATAAAGTTTAAACGCTCAGTGACTCTATTATCAGTAATCATATTATTAAAAAAATGCTTTGTTTCAGTAAAAAATATTATTATATTAATTGCAGTTTAGTCATTTCCATTTTAATTTTAAGCATAAATTCTACCGGAACTAACAGAAAATTAGAGAGATACATATTATGTTATGGCTGAAGGACTTTATATTATTATGAGTGAATTACATGACTATCAAAATTTGAAGCTTTAAAATATTTGATGACGAAGCTATTAAAGTAGGAATTACATAAAATATTTAATTATTAAAATTTTAACGAGCATTAATATTGGCGAACCGGCTGGTCGCCAAAGGCGGCTAGTTAAATAATAAAAGGCAACTTGTAAAAAAAAAATACAAAAACTAATTTCAACTAATTTTTCCTCTTTCGACTTCTGTTACAAGTAATTATTCTTTTTAAATTACCTTTCTCAAACCAATTGACAGAATGAATTAATCTTAGTTAATTCTCGCAAACGATTTTATTTATATTAGCTGAATAAAAAGATAAATGAATATTCGAAAGTTAATTCGCCATCAAATGCCATAGTAAATGGCAACGATAATATTTTGTAAAAAAGTAAAGTTGTTTAAACAGTTAATGAGTTCATTTGATTAATTGAATATTCATTTGTATTTAATTACACCTGAATGACTTTTGTCACATTTTGTTTCCGTAAAGTATTTAATAGAATGTCGGTTTTTTTGACGATGATGAATTCAAATAATAGTTGTGACAAAAATAGATTTACAGATCTATATAAATATGATTGAATTTAAATTAAAAATTTGTAAAACTTTAAAACATATATATTCATTTTTTCTTTAACTTCTTTTTTTTGAAGTGTTTTACAAACAATTATTTATTTTCTCAAAAAATTGTATAATATTAGTTAAATTTTGATTACTTGCTCTGGATGCTTGTTAAGAAATGAATAAAAAAAAATTAAAAGCTAAAAAAAGTTTTATATTTAAAATAATGAAACAAATAATGCAATAAAATACTAAGACATAAAAAAATGAAATTTTCAAGACATGTTTTTATCAGTCTTGAAATATCGATAAAAAAAATTATTCTATGAAAATTTTGAAACTTAAAAACGATATCTACAAAGCGAAGAATTCCAAGATTTTCATTAAAAATTTAAAATATATTCTAGTAGTAATTAACTTTTAGCTCAAAATTTTGAAGTATTTCAACTAGAATAACTGGTTTTTATTGCTTCTTTGTTCGAATTTTCTGACTTTTATAAAATGCATATTTTCTGTTTTTTACTACAACAATAAGAACTTTTCTAATGAATTTTTAAGTTCCATTATCTGTTTAAAATTCCATTAATAAACTTTGTTGTCTGCTTTTTGCAAGTTATACGTTAAAAAGATTGAAACAGTTTCTACATGTCCACGTAATTCATTATCAATTAACATTATTATCAATTCACAGTTTCCTTATCGGTGAATTGGAGTGATATTTACAAAAATACGCCGAATCAAAGATCAAAACTTCAAGCTTGCGGCGAGTCGCAGTGATTAGTAGGTAATTGGAATATTTTTAAAGTCATTTTTTTGTAATTAATTAGGCTATAGAAATATTCAAAGTGCAATCAAAGAAAAATTCTTCAGATGTTTTCAATTCACTGGAACTTTTAATGAAGTTAAACATTTCCTTGAAAATTTAGTTTGGAAAGAGTATAATTTTTTTTCCTTACCAATAATAAAGAAGAATTTGTGTCTGTCTGTTGACTGTCTACAAGCCAGACTATTTGACCTAGATCTTCTAGAAACGGTATAAATATTATTTGGGAGTAGAAATAAATCTCATCAGTCGAATATTTTTGAAATTTTAATTCAATCTTTGATTAAAAAAGGTTTTTGGAGCTTTTCCTCAATAATTTTTTAATTATTTAATAATTGAAAATTTTCATCATTTTTAAGCCTAGAAAATTGCCATTTTAAATTCGCTAAGTCATCGAACAAATTCGATCTGAATTGAGGTAATTTTTAAAAAATGTATTGACTATGTAATTATTTTAAATACAACAATGAATGTTTTCATTATTGCAATTGAACTATAACTATTTTTTTTTAGTTTATGTTATATCATACCTTCAATCACGTGACTGAATATTTTATGAGTGCTTAAGGGAGAAAGATTATGCTTATATTTTGGGTTATTTATATTAGAAATAAAAAAAGTAATGTTTTCAACAGTTTCGAGAGTTTTTCGACTCTCGAAAGAGAGTTTGGAATAAAAAATAGATTACACCAGCGGATACTTTTTAAATAGTCATTTGATATCAATGCAATCGAGTAAAATCAGAGAGTTCATGTAGGCAATAAAAGAACAGGTGTAAGGTTACTTAACTAATAAGAATTTGATGTTTGCCACCACTTGATATTTAAAATTATTTTGCTGAAGGAATCATAAATATCAGTCTATGTATAAAAGGTTTAACCCTTTCGGTGATGGGAGTCTTCCATTCCACACGCGTGCACGGGATGGAGCATACGCGAAAGAAATCATCTCACAGTTTTGTGCGTCGCTAAGCCTAACTGTGAAAAAAAAATTAGAAAAAAATAAAGTTTAAGTCCTAATGTTGTCATATTTGCTATCTTTTTAGATTATTAGTTAATTCATAATACTAGCACAATCTTCCTATGAAAAATAGCGTTATCTTGCCATAATAAACCGAAACCAAGGCTTTCCGTAATAAAAAGTAAAGTGCACGAGATGTATCCGAAAGCTGCTCGAAATGCGACAGAACTAACGATAAAACCCAAAAAGACCGGTTACAGTTACACGATAATAACGAAAAAAGTAGAAAAGAATTCTGGGGGAGATCAAAAACGCAAATGATTCCATCACGTGGAAAGTTACACAACCCCAGTTCTGTTTATTTACATTACTCTTACGCCCCCCCCCCTCAACAGCTGATGAGTAAAATATCAAAGTGAGGTTGAATATGAGCAAACTGAAGAGCAGAATACTACGGCAATATTTATTTCAAAAGTAATGGACACAGTGGCGTTTAAAAATTGTTCCATTTCAAAATGGGCATATGTATCACCGTCTCATGAGTGGTATTTCCAATAATGCACTACTGGTACTCCCGGCTATGAGGGACTTTCGTTGTTGATACATATGTATATGATACATCAGTCGCAAAAGGGTTAGTTAAAATTAAATACAGACATTAGTCCCGACAGACCAGATAGTTATCAAAAGCGGCTAGTAATACATAAAGTCCACGCTGTGAAGGCCTATAAAAAGAATAGAGATTATGCAAATTTTGTTGTGTTTGGCCTTTCGTTAAATTTACGTTTGATTAATAAAAATTTATTCAAATAAAAGTATTTTACCTAATGAATATTTTTTTCATATGATTAATTTTTTGTTGCACTTCCGTTTGCTAATTAATAATAATTAGCTGTTAATTAATAATAATTAACAAAAAAATTAAATTGTTTCCAAAAAGTATATCAAACTGAATAATTCTTTCCACTTAATTCTATTACATTATTTTAAACTTACAGTAACATTCTAAATTAAATTTGAAGTAACAATAATCAAATCTATTTACTATCTACTAACAAGATTTCAGTTAATAGCATGTAAAAAGGAGATAATTATCAAAAATGTTAATAAAGGCGAGGGCGTCTTGGGTAAATCTGGGCGTTACTTCAAGAATAATTTCAGCTTTATTTTGAAAGCTGTTAATTTAATCAACGTGGTTGCTGATATACAAAATAAGGAGACATTTGTAACGCTTAGGTTAATTTTTTGGGGCAGATCTGAAAATAGCCAGTAATCTAATATACTCCCACTTCCTGTCATTTTGTTTGACAAATAGAGAGTGTTTATATTTAGTTCAAGGGGTTATACGGCCTTTCAAGTATACTTAGAAATAATTTGATGGAAAAGCCTAAACTGATTTCTTAATTATTCCTTTTTTTTTTTCCTAACGCGTCGTCAGATAGTTGCAAGATTTAATTTAGTTCAAAAGAGCCTATAAAAAAACAAGCATTTTATTAAAAAAGAACAACGATTAAAAAACATAGTTAAAAACAATGGAACAACAAAATAACAATTACAGATACAATTAAAATTAATGTGGATAATTTTATGAGTATTGATAAAATTTCATTTAAATATCTGATTTTCTAAGGATTATTTGCACAGATAATCGTCTGCTTTTATCAGTATTAACAACATTGGCCAAATAGTGGTGGTTGCCATGGTGATGGTGATGGTTACATGGCGCCCAAATCTAACCATAATTATTATTTAGTGGAATGGAAAATGATTAACGAGTCATACTGATGGATCAACATGTGTATTTAAGTAGGTTTATCTGTTAGTAGTTTTTTTCTGTTATCTGTTGGTTTGGTGTTATGTACGGTACCTCGATTTCAATGAATTTATTTATGCATAATTTGATGTTCACTCCTCACTAGACTCGAAAATAAGTGAAAATTTAAATAAGTATATTTTAATTGCTTAAATTCATTCTCCTCTTTGTTTACATGAACTTTGATAGTTCTATTATATAGAAAAATGGTATGAAAATTATAATTATGTGTTGTAGCCGACATTTCGTTGCACTTTGTTTTAGGTGGTTTTATTTTTCAGTTGAATGAAAAATGATTAGCATATAATAAGTCCATATATGTATATGAGTGCTATGTCGGATACCTAACATATCATTGGACGTTTTCCCCATGGTGTTATTCCTCTATTTTTTTAATCTTGATGTTCTATTTTCAATCCCACCCGGGGACACTTCGGATTTAGGAATGACAAGCTCCGAGAAAGTGGTTGTTTCTCCCAGCCTTGGCGAATATAGTGACAGTTTTGAAAATATCTACTCCTTTCCGATGACAAGGGAATCCTCTTACAGGAAGGATTGTACCGTGACCGGTGATGATCCCCTAAGGTTCAACTGTAGTTTTCAGCAAATGCTGTCTTGGCGTTCAGATCATACAACAAACTCAGTATACATCGAATGTGGGGGTTGTTGCTTTATTGTGGTACTCTGCTTTTAATTTTACATGAATGTGGTGTAATATGTGTTTAACATGTGAATGCATCTCACAACATGTTAGCTAGAAGGTACCAGATAGATGAAAAATTTTAAAAAGTTTTAAAATACTTTAAAAAAAATTGAACTTATTTCAGTTTCTGGCGATCCATGTTTTGAAATTCCGCAAAATAGTTGGGATAAGAAAGATAAGGAGATGAAGATAAGAAATCTAAAATTCATTAAGAATTCCCAAAGAAAACGTAAACAGTATCTTTCTGAATTAAATATATAATGCAAACACGTATTTAAATTTGATGAAATTATGAAGAATAATTTCGTTGCAATAATAAAAAGTATTTTTGGAAATTATGCATTGAAATAATTTTTAATATCTATCAGATTTCAAGAAAAATCATAAATCAAGGAAACTGCATCATTGGTATACGAAATGTATTAAAAGAAAATATTTTATAGTCTAAAAGTTAAAACTCAAATTTTGACAAATCTCCACATTTCAGATCTTCTTGAGTTTAAAAACCATATATTTAAAATTACATCCGCCCATCTGTGAACACCATAATTCAAAAACGCTTAGCGCTACATGGATGAAATTTATCTAAATGAGTAGATTTTTATCAAATTATGAGCAAATTCCACTTTGAAGAATCCTGTATATTCGGTTGTCCGAATATACATTAAAATTGTAATTTGCAAGTTAGGTATAATTTAATATACAGATTTAATATCTAATGTTCCTAAAGATGTATATTAAGTTCAAAACGAAAACCGCCAAGGAGTTAAATGTTTTAGGGTTTATACTTTCAAGAGGGCATAAATGTGACGACTCAAAAACGCAATCACTTTAATATATAAATTTCATGAATTTCGATATTTGTTTGTGTTCGGTATGTTCATTTTTGTGTCAAAATTTGATTTCAATAGGTAAGAAGAAAATAGTCTAAAATACACATTTTATGTTGATGAATTAATTTCAATCCAAATAATTATCACCGGATTCGCCATTGTTATGCGGGTAATAATACATAAAGCTTACATCTTAGAGAATGTAGGAAAAAGTTTTAGGTAGACCACTTGTACTGGTTTCAAAAATGGTAGGAAACATATTCTTTGCACTAAAAAGTTTTGAAAATCATTGCGGAAACACTAAACAAAATTTCATTTAATTTTTAATGAATCAGATTTCTAATTATAATTTCAATAAAAGTCCATCTGAGATTCCCATTTCTGCCTTACAAAGATATTTGTGTCAAATTTTGTGGTATTGATCAAAGGTTTCTAGTGAAAGGTTCAAAGGTTTCCAGTTTCTTTTGACATTGGCAGACACATATTTGGTTTTATTTTTAGTGGAGATTTATGTCATTTCTTGCTTAATAAATAATACAATATCAGATAAGAGAAAATAATCCAATTATTATTAGACGAAGCTTTAAAAATCGAACCTTTAGCGCAAAGCAATACAATTTGAACTATATAGAGTTTCGAACTCAAAAAGCTATGCAGGATGCAGGTGGCAATGATAGGAAACTTCAACAACAGACACTCCAGAGGATGGTTTTATTTTCAAAGGATTTATTCAAAAAAAAATTAAGGGATTTATTTAAAAATAGTGCTTAAAAACATCGATAGATGGTACTGTAGTCCCAAAAAAAAAAAAAAAAAACGTTCTATATAATTTTTATGAGCCTTGTTATTTCCTGCACTTCTTTATATTCTCAAAACAGTAAGTTTCTAGAAAAGTTAACGGCGCGGTGTGAATTCATCGCAACATTCATCATAGGGCATTAGTTCTTGGAACATGTGATTCTTACTGTATGGTGTGGATTCATCACAACATTATTACATGGCATTATTTCTTTGAACACTTGACTATTACGGTACGGGGTGAATATGATGAATGATGAATGTGAAACAGTTGTCATCGGGTTGTCATTTTCCCAAAATTCTATCATAATTATTTCTCTAAAGATTTTGAATGAAAAATATAAAACTTTAAATATATCAATTCCTATTATGTTCATGAACAAACAAAATGATGAATGTGAAACAGTTGCCATCGGGTTATCATTTTCCCAAAACGTTATCATAATTATTTCTCCAAAGATTTTGAATAAAAAAAATATAATTCTGCAAATATATCAATTTCTGTGATGATCATGAGCAAATAAGATGATGAATGTGAAACAGTTGCCATGGGGTTTCCATTTTCCAAAACTTAATCAAAGTTATTTCTCTAAAGATTTTGAATAAAAAAATATTATGCCGCAAAATATATCAATTTCTGTGATGATCATGAGCAAATAGAATGATGAATGTGAAACAGTTGCCATCGGGTTGTCATTTTCCAAAACTTTATCATAGTTATTTCTCTAAAGATTTTGAAAAAAAAAAATAATGCTGTAAATATATCAATTTCTGTGATGATCATGAGCAAATAGAATGATGAATGTGAAACAGTTGCCATCGGGTTGTCATTTTCCAAAACTTTATCATAGTTATTTCTCTAAAGATTTTGAAAAAAAAAAAATAATGCTGTAAATATATCAATTTCTGTGATGATCATGAGCAAATAGAATGATGAATGTGAAACAGTTGCCATCGGGTTGTCATTTTCCAAAACTTTATCATAGTTATTTCTCTAAAGATTTTGAAAAAAAAAATAATGCTGTAAATATATCAATTTCTGTGATGATCATGAGCAAATAAGATGATGAATGTGAAACAGTTGCCATCGAGTTGCCATTTTCCCAAAACTTTATCATAGTTTTTTCTCTAAATATTTTGAATAAAAAAAAATAATGCTGTAAATATATCAAATTCTGTGATGATCATGAGCAAATAAAATGATGAATGTGAAACAGTTGCCATCGGGTTGTCATTTTCCCAAAACTTTATCATAGTTATTTCTCTAAAGATTTTGAATAAAAAAAATAATGCTGTAAATATATCAATTTCTGTGATGATCATGAGCAAATAAGATGATGAATGTGAAACAGTTGCCATCGAGTTGCCATTTTCCCAAAACTTTATCATAGTTTTTTCTCTAAATATTTTGAATAAAAAAAAATAATGCTGTAAATATATCAAATTCTGTGATGATCATGAGCAAATAAAATGATGAATGTGAAACAGTTGCCATCGGGTTGTCATTTTCCCAAAACTTTATCATAGTTATTTCTCTAAAGATTTTGAATAAAAAAAATAATGCTGTAAATATATCAAATTCTGTGATGATCATGAGCAAATAAAATGATGAATGTGAAACAGTTGCCATCGGGTTGTCATTTTCCCAAAACTTTATCATAGTTATTTCTCTAAAGATTTTGAATAAAAAAAAATAATGCTGTAAATATATCAATTTCTGTGATGATCATGAGCAAATAAGATGATGAATGTGAAACAGTTGCCATCGAGTTGCCATTTTCCCAAAACTTTATCATAGTTTTTTCTCTAAATATTTTGAATAAAAAAAAATAATGCTGTAAATATATCAAATTCTGTGATGATCATGAGCAAATAAAATGATGAATGTGAAACAGTTGCCATCGGGTTGTCATTTTCCCAAAACTTTATCATAGTTTTTTCTCTAAAGATTTTGAATAAAAAAAATAATGCTGTAAATATATCAAATTCTGTGATGATCATGAGCAAATAAAATGATGAATGTGAAACAGTTGCCATCGAGTTGCCATTTTCTCAAAACTTTATCATAGTTTTTTCTCTAAAGATTTTGAATAAAAAAATAATGCTGTAAATATATCAATTTCTGTGATGATCATGAGCAAATAAGATGATGAATGTGAAACAGTTGCCATCGAGTTGCCATTTTCCCAAAACTTTATCATAGTTTTTTCTCTAAATATTTTGAATTAAAAAAAAAAATTGCTGTAAATATATCAATTTCTGTGATGATCATAAGCAAATAAAATGATGAATGTGAAACAGTTGCCATCGGGTTGTCATTTTCCAAAACTTTATCATAGTTATTTCTCTAAAGATTTTGAATAAAAAATTAATGCTGAAAATATATCAATTTCTGTGATGATCATGAGCAAATAAGATGATGAATGTGAAACAGTTGCCATCGAGTTGCCATTTTCCCAAAACTTTATCATAGTTTTTTCTCTAAATATTTTGAATAAAAAAATAATGCTGTAAATATATCAATTTCTGTGATGATCATGAGCAAATAAAATGATGAATGTGAAACAGTTGCCATCGAGTTGCCATTTTCCCAAAACTTTATCATAGTTTTTTCTCTAAATATTTTGAATTAAAAAAAATAATGCTGTAAATATATAAATTCTGTGATGATCATGAGCAAATAAAATGATGAATGTGAAACATTTGCCTTCGAGTTGCCATTTTCTCAAAACTTTATCATAGTTTTTTCTCTAAATATTTTGAATAAAAAAAAATAATGCTGTAAATATATCAAATTCTGTGATGATCATGAGCAAATAAAATGATGAATGTGAAACAGTTGCCATCGGGTTGTCATTTTCCCAAAACTTTATCATAGTTTTTTCTCTAAAGATTTTGAATAAAAAAAATAATGCTGTAAATATATCAAATTCTGTGATGATCATGAGCAAATAAAATGATGAATGTGAAACAGTTGCCATCGAGTTGCCATTTTCTCAAAACTTTATCATAGTTTTTTCTCTAAAGATTTTGAATAAAAAAATAATGCTGTAAATATATCAATTTCTGTGATGATCATGAGCAAATAAGATGATGAATGTGAAACAGTTGCCATCGAGTTGCCATTTTCCCAAAACTTTATCATAGTTTTTTCTCTAAATATTTTGAATTAAAAAAAAAATTGCTGTAAATATATCAATTTCTGTGATGATCATAAGCAAATAAAATGATGAATGTGAAACAGTTGCCATCGGGTTGTCATTTTCCAAAACTTTATCATAGTTTTTTCTCTAAAGATTTTGAATAAAAAAATAATGCTGTAAATATATCAATTTCTGTGATGATCATGAGCAAATAAGATGATGAATGTGAAACAGTTGCCATCGAGTTGCCATTTTCCCAAAACTTTATCATAGTTTTTCTCTAAATATTTTGAATAAAAAAATAATGCTGTAAATATATCAATTTCTGTGATGATCATGAGCAAATAAAATGATGAATGTGAAACAGTTGCCATCGAGTTGCCATTTTCCCAAAACTTTATCATAGTTTTTTCTCTAAATATTTTGAATTAAAAAAAATAATGCTGTAAATATATAAATTCTGTGATGATCATGAGCAAATAAAATGATGAATGTGAAACATTTGCCTTCGAGTTGCCATTTTCTCAAAACTTTATCATAGTTTTTTCTCTAAAGATTTTGAATAAAAAAATAATGCTGTAAATATATCAATTTCTGTGATGATCATGAGCAAATAAGATGATGAATGTGAAACAGTTGCCATCGAGTTGCCATTTTCCCAAAACTTTATAATAGTTTTTTCTCTAAATATTTTGAATTAAAAAAAATAATGCTGTAAATATATCAATTTCTGTGATGATCATGAGCAAATAAAATGATGAATGTGAAACAGTTGCCATCGGGTTGTCATTTTCCAAAACTTTATCATAGTTTTTTCTCTAAAGATTTTGAATAAAAAAATAATGCTGTAAATATATCAATTTCTGTGATGATCATGAGCAAATAAGATGATGAATGTGAAACAGTTGCCATCGAGTTGCCATTTTCCCAAAACTTTATCATAGTTTTTTCTCTAAATATTTTGAATAAAAAAAATAATGCTGTAAATATATCAATTTCTGTGATGATCATGAGCAAATAAAATAATGAATGTGAAACAGTTGCCATCGGGTTGTCATTTTCCAAAACTTTATCATAGTTTTTTCTCTAAAGATTTTGAATAAAAAAATAATGCTGTAAATATATCAATTTCTGTGATGATCATGAGCAAATAAGATGATGAATGTGAAACAGTTGCCACCGAGTTGCCATTTTCTCAAAACTTTATCATAGTTTTTTCTCTAAAGATTTTGAATAAAAAAGTAATGCTGTAAATATATCAATTTCTGTGATGATCATGAGTAAATAAGATGATCAATGTGAAACAGTTGCCATCGAGTTGCCATTTTCCCAAAACATTATCATAGTTTTTTCTCTAAATATTTTGAATAAAAAAAAATAATGCTGTAAATATATCAATTTCTGTGATGATCATGAGCAAATAAGATGATGAATGTGAAACAGTTGCCATCGGGTTGTCTTTTTTCCAAAACTTTATCATAATTATTTCTTTTAATAATTGTAATTATGAAGATAGTAAATAGTATTACTCTTTTTTTTTCTCGGTTTTTTTTTTTTTTAATTCTTACAATAAACTCTCAGCAATAAGCTGCCATTTTTTTCACTAACAGTTTTTCTCTTAAGAACAACCTATTGATTAAGTACTTTCAATAACTAATGGAGTTTTTTTAAGTCTCTAGTCTTTCGTGATACCATTTTGTTCTCGAAGTAATTTAATTTGACAATCCACAACAAAGATATTCAAAAAAAAATGAACGAAGGAGTAAAATGTATTTAATGGTTTTAGAAAAAAATTATTCTCTTTGTTTCACCATCAAATATTTTTTTTTTTTCCTTTTGTTAAAAAAAGCCTTACTCTTTGTAAAAAGTGAAAATTCCAATTGACTTTCAACACAATCGTCTTTTAATAACTACCATTTTTTTAATAAAGAGAGAATATAAAAACTTCTTTTCTTATCTTGATATAATTAAGAGGATTAAATTTGAGGCTCATAAATTATTATATAATTTCTGAACTTTTGTATGAAATTCGCATTTCTACATATAAAGTTGGGCAACATAAAATATAGAATTAAAAAAAATCGTTTTCTTTTCCCAGCTAACTTTTAATCAACTAAGTTAGATTAGAAATTTAGAAAGACAACTCTTTTGTCTTTTTAAATAATTGATACGGTGGTTGCAATTTTTCTAAAAAAACGGAATGTTGAATTTTTTTATTTCTATTTTTTTTATTTTCAATCATTTTACATAAGTTAATTTTCCCAGAATATAATTATCAATCACAAATTTAAAAAATTGAATCTTGATCTTGCAACGATGGCACGCTATGTGATAATAATTTTGACAAAAAAGTTTTAATCTATACTTATATGTAAAGCTCAATGTGTGTGTGTGTGTGTGTGTGTGCGTGTTGGCGCTCTACAGAAAAGACTATTTGACCTACAGCTACCAAATTTGGTACATGTATACCTTAGAGGTCGGGAATGTGCACCTGGGGTCCCTTTTTTGAATTTTTAATTAGAATTTTAATTATTAATTAAAAACTAACTTTCCCATCAAAAATCTTTTCATTTTCCCCAACGCCAAATGAGTAAGGCTTCAGTTTTTTTTTCTTTTTTTTCCCCAACAGTAATGAGGCTAGGGTTAACATTTTTCGGCCGATTATTTCAAACGATTATGTTTATTTTGTTAATGTTTTATGCATTTAAAATTAAACATTGTTAATTAATAGATCTTTCAGATTCATTCTGAATTACTTTGGAATTAAAATAACACCGAATAAAGGAAATTAAAAATGTCCAATCTGCATAGCGTTACCCCAACTGGCGTAGAAAAATTCACGCATTTGCGTTACCGTAACTGGCGTTGAAAATTCACGCATGCGCATTGTGTTCTGATTGTTAACAATATTATCAACGGATTATTCTTGATTTAAATTATTTTTAGGTTAGTTGCATGCTTTTGTAATTAAATTGTATTTATGTTAGTTATATATTTTTTGTATATGCTTATAGTTTTAAGTACATCGTTTTTTAAGTAGTTTTTTAAAACCTGTTTCCGACCGATTATTTTAAACGATTCATTTTATTTTCTTAGTGTTTGATGCATTTAAAATTATACATTGTTCATTAATCGATCTGTTCAGGAGGAATCTGAGAAAATTTTGTTGACAAATTCTTGAGATATTACATAAATTAAGAAAGATATTCTTTAGTACCCATAAAGTTTAAACGCTCAGTGACTCTGTTATCAGTAATCATATTATAAGAAAAATGCTTTGTTTCAGTAAAAAATATTATTATATTAATTGCAGATTAATTCTTTCCACTTTAATTTAAAGTATAAATTCTACGAGAGCTAACAGAAAATTAAAGAGATACATATTACGTTATGACTGAAGGCCTTTATAATATTATGAGTGAAATTTGAAGTTTTAAAATATTTTGATGAAGAATCTATTAAAGTAGGAATTGCGTAAAATATTTAAATATTAAAATTGAAACGAACATTAAGATTGGCGAACTGACTGGTCGCTAAAGGCGGCTTGTTAATAAATAGATGATATTTAAAATAAAATAAAAACACCCTATCAATATTTAACTTATGGAAATCTGTCGTTAGAATCATATTTTATTAAAATTTATTGCTTACAATCAAATCATTTGTATTAAATTTTAACAAAAAAAAGGAAACTGAGATTTATTTATTTTTGTACACATTTCTGCTGATATTTTTTCTCGTTCAATTTATACAGAAATTAATAAACTAAGTTGTCATATTTGAAAATTTTGTCTGCAACTCTTCTTACTTAAATATACATTTTAAATTATTTTTAAATATATATATTATAGAATTTTAAATACTTTATAGTATATTTTTATGAGAGAATATTTAAAAACTTAAAATTACTTAGATCAGATGAATAAAACGGAAGTGTATTTTTTTCCGCAACAACATATGGATAAATGAAATATCCTAGCTAGCATATCCTGTTGTACGATAATGTACGATATTATATGATATTAAACAATATTTCACTGTATTAAAAATATTGCGATTTTTGATCAATGTCATAAAATATCGTACAATTTCTGTGTTCTACTGGGGTTCTGGAACTCTGATGATTGAAAAAATTATAAACTTTCAATATTTTTTAAAAATCTATAAAGACGAAGTGTATTTTTTTAACGAAGAATAATATTCTACAATTAATTCATACTTGTTGATATAATAAATATACTTTTTATGATTATTTTTTCAACAAGAACTATTTTTTCCTATATATTTTTATTATTTATATGCTTAGAATGGCCATAAAATATTTTTTTAATTCGGGATCATTAGCATTTATAACTATTCAATGAAAGTAATCGAAATTTCATATATTGAGTATAGAAATCATTTAGAAATGAATTCCAGGTAAATAAATTCCAGTCAAAACAATTCTTCAAAAAAAAAAATCGCTCTCAGCAATATTTATTAAAAAAAGTCATCAATAAACAATGGCGGATTTAGACATTTTTCGGTTCTAGAAATCACATATTCAGAGCTTCTCTTTTAATAATACGATTAATTTAATTTCCTATTTGGGCACAATTTTAAGATGTTAATGATTTATTTTAAATTAGCTATTAGCTTTGTGAGCATATAATACTTTTATTTATGTATCTTGTCTTCATATTTCCCTTTACCTGTGTTTTTACTTTGTATTTTTACTTTGTAGTGGTTAATTTTCTTCTAATTTGTTGTTTTGTATTTCATTTCTGTTAAGATGGTATATCTCTTGGGCATAATTTCAGGGGATTTTCGGGTCACGAGGAATCATTATTAGACAAATGTCTGCATTTCCTCACAGAAAAAAATCCCTTTCTTTGAATCCCTGCCTAAGGGTGACCCTTGAAAAAGTCTTCAGGCTGGATTCTTTTTTATATTTTTTATAATTTTTTAGGTTTAATTTTAATTTGATTTTTTGATTTTCCTATTAACTTGATTCTAATACTTTTGTATCAATTCATCTGTGTTTTAGAAGTAGCTGCAATTGCGCTCTCTAAATACTATGAAGTTCTTTTTTGGTTTTAGTTTAAATAGGTAATAAATTTTAGTTGCGATTTCGAAACTGTTGTGTTTCGTTTTCATTTTAGTTTCGTTTTCAAACAATTTCTTTCTTTAGATTGGTTATATATATATATATATATATATATATATATATATATATATATATATATATATATATATATATATATATATATATATATTCCCTAAAACATAAATTTATCCTACATATAAAATTCAGAAAATATAGTAACTTTTTCTTCGATTGCATCCTTAAATTTATAGCCTTTCATCCTCGATTCTTTATAGACGTTTCGTGCCTCTAAAAATGAAGGCATGGACTTAAAGTGACTGGTCGCATATGGAACAGTGTCCATAAGAGGATTGCAGACTCATGAACAGATGGGCAGAATGATATAAAGAGCATAAAAATATGTGATATAGGCATCTGTGAGTGAATTCCATCAACTTGATTGGTAATTTTTTGTTTCCCTTTTAAGGTATTAGATGTGAGATAGACATATAATCGTTTTTATTCAACTTTTAGTATCGCTTTTTTTCAGTTATTCGATACATGCAGCAAAATATTTTCGATTTATAATAGTTTTGTATGAAAGTGTTTGCACAATCAGTCTAGAATTGCAAATATAATAGTTTTTGTTTCTTTATCTTTCAGATCTTTCCTGACAAAAAGTTTCTGTTTTTTAGTTGGAAGCATCAACATTATTTGGAAAATACACCCATGATTATTCATATTTGATATTAAAATAATATTGTTTTTAATCCAATTCCTAAATTGAAAGATCGTTTAACTGACTCTTGAAATTTGTGAAAGAAACCAGCTGGTGTATTTTCGAAACATGTTGATGCTGTCCGGAGAAATTGCAAAACAACGATTTAATATAAACATTCAAAGGGGAAATCGAACTTGATTTAAATATTGAAAGCTGCATTTGCAAAACTTAATTTAGATTAGTATTTGATATATTAATCGTTTTTTAGAGAGAAATTAACAGCAATTTCGAAAAAAGTGAACAAATATTTGAATATTTTTATTATATATTAACGGTAAATTTAAAAATTAAATAATCATAAAATTCTAAAAAACATTGCCTTTATAATTAAAAAAATAATTTTTGTCAAGAAAAACCGTGATTAAAATGTTCTTAAGCTTCATGTCTGTGAACAAAATTTGAAGTCCTTATAATGTGACAGATTTTTATTATAAATTTTTGAGCCTTAATTTTTAAATTAGCTGCTAAATGATACTCGACGTAAATTTCATATATGAAAAAATAAAAATGTTTTTAATGTTAAAATCCGACAGATTAGTAAGATAAATCTTTTTTAACGTTTTGAAACATATTTATCATTTAAATGAAAAAAAAAGTATTTCCGATGAAAGAATTTTAAAAACCTTGTACTCTCTTCAAAAGTTATAACATTTTCCAAACGATTTATAAGAATTATTGAAAGCAATTTTTTTTTTAGAAATTACAAATATTTTTTAGAAAAATTTAATCAAACATTGTAAGCGTCACTTTTTTTTTTTTTTTTTTTTTTACAGAATGGAATAAAAGAACAGTTATTTTTTAGTTGTATATTTAAATACCCACTGGGAAATGCGAACAAGCATTCATTTTTGAATTAATTTTCAAGCTCGTGCAAACGCAAATTTATAAAAAAATAAATTTAATAAAATTTTTCTAAAACAAAATTTAAAAAAAATTAATTACCTTCCATCTTTAGTCATTAATTTTTAATTCCTTATTGCATTTTTTGAAGAATCTTTCAAATATATTTAATTTATATTTCGCAGAAAAGCAATGGATCTAGTGAATTGTAAATCTCCTAGATTCAAATAAGGTGCATTTACTATATTTTTCTCTTTTTTTTCACCAAAATAATGCTGTAGTTTAAAACTAGATTTCAATTTAACAAATTAATTTATTGTAACACATTTAACATAAATAATAGTATAAAGTAAAATTTTTTTTGGCCGTGGAATATTCATTCAATTAAATCGATGACATTTATGTCGAGTGCATTTTTTTATGCCGAAAATACATTTAAGAGACGTGTAAAATTCATTGAGAATATATAAATGTTTGTTTTATTTTCGATAAATACTTATTATTATTTTCATGTCTTTGAGGAAAACATTTGTTTGTTTTTCCTTCTGATATTTATTAATAGTTAATTTGGAATTAATATATGGAGCCAAAGGGAGTATCTCTCCGAAACGATCTCACATATTCTCCATTAAACATCTAATCATCTCCCCCTGCATAAAATTATGGGCTTTAGAGTAGATCATGAATGTCTTGCATGGAGTAGCCGAACAATACATACAAAATTAAATCTTTAGCGAGAATAAAGCAGTTTTATTGGATCTACCGTCCGAAATATGTATTTTCTATTATTGTTTTCAATCAGATTGATATCAAAATTCGACAAGAAGTTACAGTTTAATTACAAGCTCGCATACTAAATGTCATTGATTTAAACAATCGTATTCATGTGTTTGTATGTTTTTGTGCAGACCGACAGAGAGACAATAGACAGTTTTTGTCGATTAAATTACTTTTTCTATAATTCTTATGCAAGAAAGTCAAAATTAAAAATGAATATAGATTCTAAAATTAATATCAAGATGTACTCACTCCTAAATTTGTAAATGAATCTTATCCGATATGTTTTTGATGAAAATATCTTAATTATTTTACATTTTTTAAATTAAAATATCTTTTAATATATTTGAAATTCATTTTGGATTTACTGATCTTTTTTAATTAACCCTTTCAAAGGCCGTTGAAAGTATGCTTCCCACCAAATTTGTCAATCCTTGTATGAAATTATGTAGATTGGCATAAGTTCTGACAAATTTTTTTAGAAAGACAGAAACTAGGTGCTTCAGTTCTTTATCTCACACAAAATGATGTGAATTGGTTTGTCACTTAATTATTAATTTACCGAATTAATTAATTAATCAAATTAAATTTATCTAATAAGCTAAATGAATCCTTTTTCTTATTCTAATTTCAAGCCTAAAAATATTTTAACATAATATGACTAGAACAAAATGGCTCTTTAAAGTGTTAATTTATCATTATGAAATAAAGATTGGTAATATTCATTAAACCTTTGATATAATCTACAAGTTTAACATTTTAAAATTATCTTTTGTACTGCGAATAGTTTCCAGAATATTTTTTTTAACAAAACTATAATGATTCTGGGAGTTTCCCCCGTAGAAACCCTTTCTTAAATTGATTGACCAATTAACAGCAAAGAGAAACTCGCAATTCTTTTTTTTTCATACAAAAAATTCTTTCTTCATATTTCATCAAGATACACGCAAAGAAATATTTTTAATAAATCAATCATTTCAAGGTATTTTCGGTTGGTTTGATTATTTTTTTATTTTACTAATGATTGTTTTAAAATGATTACTCGAAGTCATTCCACATTTAAAAGCTATTCGAAATCATTCCGAATTCCAGTGAAATGCTTTTTAAATGATACTAAAGAAAAAAAAAGTGCAAACTATTTCTCGGAATTGTAAATATAACACTGAAATAACTTTCAGTTCTTCATACTCACGGCCAAATTATTATTCTTAGGGGGCTTATAGAACCTTTGATCCTTTAATATGTCGAATTTTTTTTATTTCATTCCATAACCGAAACTCTTCTGAATATATTTTGTTATTGCACCTGTTTCTGTACTAATTAGTTTATAAGATATAGTGAAAAACATGAAAGTCACTATTGACTTTTCACTCAGAAAGTTTAAAGGCATTTTTCTCTATATTACATTTTCAGAGCTCGCACCCAAGATTAAACAAAAATAATTTAACGCACCCTTATGAAGTTCATCGGATAGGCTTATATACACATAATAAAAGAAATCATGTGAAATCAAAGCATTATCATGTATACTTTTATTCAGCGCTTGCTAATATGCTAAAAATGTTTTTTTTTAAAGTGTTATCATTTTAACAACATAAAAAGTAAAATAACTCCAGTAAATATATTTAAAAAATGCATCACTTTACATAATTATCAAATTATATTCTTTGGGAGTAGATTGGTATAACATTTGTTAATATTAGTTGCTTATTTTCTTAAAAAGTTTGCGAGCAAGTAAGTGTTGTGTTCAACAATTTATACGGAACATGCTTTTTTCACATATATTTTATTTAATGAAAATTATTTCATTGACTTTAAAATCCCTTATTATAAGCTTTGTTTCTTGGCTAATTGTGTTATTTGTAGTCTTAAAAATATTTAAAATATTTATTAAATTACAGAAGCTAAATAAAATATTGGCATTTTTGAACATATATTTGCCAATAACTTTTGAAGTATTTATGTAATGAAATAGTTTACATACCATCTTACAAAGCAAACGATTATTTTTCAAATGATGCTACTTCTACTAAGTGTTCCATTTCAATTTATTTAAGAACAAGTTTTTCAATGACTCCTGTCAATCAAGGTTAATCCAAGGTTATTCTGTTCCGTTTCCAAAAAAAAGAAAGATAAAGAGGAAAAAAAAAAAAAGAAAATGGAATGCTATCCAGTGTGTTTTTAGGACCTACAATTAAATATCAAAAAGAAAATGTAATAACAGTGGAAAATATCTTAGATGAAAGTTCTTCTGTAGGGCGTGTACAATGATTCATAGAGGAAACTGGAATTCAAATAGGCTTAAAAATATAAATGCCATAGAAATCCAAATTACTAAATATAATGTCAAATTCTTGTCACAGAATTTATAAAGATTTGGCTAAGGTTACGTGACAATTAATAAATTGTTACTAACTAGTAAAATAATGATTAAATAATTAGTGTTTCAATAATTATAAATGAGTTTTTAGGAACAGAAAAACATTTTATGATCAATGATATTAGTATTACTGAATGACACCTCTCTCACTTTTTCTCATTTATATTTGAATATTCATTTGTATGTTTATATATTAAACTGCACTTTTAAGCTTCATTGCATTTAAAATATTATCTCACACAAAAAAGTATTTTTACCATCTTAAAATTAAGAAAGTTAATTTAAAATTGATTCAGTTTTATTACCACGAGATTCTTATCTCGTTTTAATTTGATCCTTAATCTCCACTACTGTATTTACTGTTATGAAGCAATTCAAATTAACTTTTTCCACTTATCCATTCAATTTCATGCTTTAACTTTGCTAAAATTAAAATAAACATTTTCTTTGATTAGACAGTAACTGCGAAGCAAGATTTTCATTTCGTAATAATTGTCTTTGGCGACGAGTTTGTTCGCCAAAATTATGGGAATTTTCAGGATGTTAATTATTAACATGGGATGGATTTCTTTAAAAAACGCTTTACCTTGTAATTTGATACGACTAGAAAACAATTTAAATTAAAATATTTTATTGCAAATTACAAAATGTATATATTAAGAAATAAAAGCGAAACTCCTACTACTAATATACTGATATTCAAAAGCAAGAGATTGAATGTTTTGATGGTGAGTTTGAATTATATCGTAGCATTTAAAAACATTGTTTCAGATAGTGTATCAAGTTGAATTAAAAATATTATTAAAGTTAAGGGAAAAAAGTATACAGAAATGAAATTTGTTACATTAAAAAGGTAATTTAGTTTAGTTTTAAAATAATACAAATCATATTTTATCTGACGATTGTTTTGGAAGATATGAGTAACAGTTTCCGTAGGCATAACGATAACGACTAGACTTAAGATTTATATATGTGAACCAAATCTGAAAAAAAGTTCGAGCGATTTTTCGCCAAATATAATCGTTTAAAAACCATTTATGAGCATTCTGCTATGCATGAATTCGGTCAGATTTTGGGACGATTGGCAGGATTTTTGGCGTGCTTGGCTAGAAACCGTACATTAATCTTAAGTTTTACCACGGTTATTTATCAGGCAATGATTAAGCTATTTTTATGTTTGATTGAGCGTTTTGCTTTTTTTATATCTTCCTACCTATGACTAAATGTTCTCTTTGGTGAAGTGGCGAACATAACACAATTTATAATATTTTGCAACTTCATTAACTAGTTAAGCGAACTTTTAGATTCGTTACAGCTATGAAAATGTTCAATGAATAATGCAGTCTGAAATTCGTATGAAGTCTTGTTTATATTTGATTGTTGTCATTTGACAAATTATAATAATCTCGATTTCTGTGCCACGTACTTTAGCGTTTTTAATAGATTTAGACATATTTTAATTTTCACGCCCCTTTTTTTGTGATAGACTGGTTCTAAAAAAGTTATATTTTTCAATCTAATCAAATAATAAAAAGGAGTTAAAAAAACGCTTTCCATATTCATAGTTTAAAGGCTAATCAAGTTAGTATTCCGTATGAATAAACTAAATATGAAAGGTGGTTGCTTATTTTTTAATCATGAAGAAAATTGATTCGCGGAGGTTTTTAAAAATCGTTTGCATCAACTGATAATCCCATTTTAATGAAATGAAATTTCAGACGATAAGAGGATTTTGTTTCATTATTTATTAATTTGAAGGAAATTAATTCGCGGAGGGTTTTAAAAATCGTTTGATCAACTGATATTCTCATTTTAATTAAATGAAATTTCAGACGATAAGAGGATTTTGTTTCATTATTTATTAATTTTATTTATTAATTTGAAGGAAATTAATTCGCAGAGGTTTTTAAAAATCGTTTGCATCAACTGATATTCTCATTTTAATGAAATGAAATTTCAGACGATAAGAGGATTTTGTTTCATTATTTATTAATTTGAAGGAAATTAATTCGCGGAGGTTTTTAAAAATCGTTTACATCAACTGATATCATTTTAATGAAATGAAATTTCAGACGATATGAGGATTTTGTTTCACAAAATTTATATAAATCGGTTTTTAACCGTTCTTTTTTAAATATGGATCAGTGTTGGTTTGAATCAGGATCAATGCCGGTTAAATTATTATTTATGAATAAAAGATAGCTATTTTTATGACTAAATACAAATAATATAGATTTATTTCAACCTCTTTCATTTTAATCCGCTTAACTTTATGCAATTAAGAAATAGGGGTAAATTTTTTTACTTTCCTATTTCGTTTTTTTTTTTCAAAACTCTCATTGGCTTAAAGATGAGTGGGTTAGAAGCCAATAGCAATTTCAATTTTTTACTTTCAGAACTTTTTTTATGTTAGCAACGCCCAAAAAAAGAGGACTTTGGGATGAAAGAAGGACAATTTTTTTTTCTTAAAACCTTTAAATACATTTTACTGCTTTCTTATGAAATTAATTTTGAAAAAAGCTTTGTTACCTGACGTCAAATTAAATTACCTTGTACGCAAAATTAGTATGAAAGATTAGTGGCATTAAAAAATCCAATTAGTTATTAAAAGTATTTAATCAATAGACTATACCTGAAAGAAAACTAACTGAAAAAATCTGAGTTTATTATTGAAAGGTTTTTGTTGATGAAGGAAAGGAAGAAAAATGCAATTTATTATCGAAATAGGATACTATTTTTTTATGGAGAAATAATTATAATTAGGTTTCAAAGATAGTTTCTTGTAGCGATTGTTTCATTTGTTTGCAATTATATTGAAAAGTGATATATTTTCTTCATTTAAGTTTCATTATTAGAGATGTAAGTTTGCACATTATTTTTTATAGTTTGTTTTAGTTCCAAAATATCGTTTGTTTATTTCTTTCTACAATGTAATTATAGTGTTACAGTAAATTTTAATCTGATTTGTCTAGCATTGGATTAATTTTATTTTGAAAATATTTGTTAAAAATATGAATATTTTTTACTTTTGTTCTCGTAAAATATAAAGGGAATATAGTAATCGTCAGAAAATTTGAACTCAATATCAATACGAAAAATACATTTTTGAATAATGTCCATATGTTTGGCTGTTACAAACATAACTAAAAAACACTTCGGCTGTACGGATGAAATTTGGTATACAATCTTCTAGTCAAATTTGTAAGTACCTGTTCAATTTTGGACAAACTCCGTTCATGCTAAGTCTGTCTCTTTGAATAAAAGTTACAACTATAAAATGAAATCAGTTAAATCGATTAAATTTGATACATATATAGTGTATCATCTATCAAATTTTGAACCAAATTCAACAATAGAGTGATCGTCTGTCTGTCTGTCTGTACCTTTATAAACATGTAAGCGCTATAACTGAAAAACGGAAAAACATAAATATATGAAATTCGGTATGCCATTTTGTAGCTATAAGTGTATCTCCGTGTAAAATTTTTATTTCAATCGGGAGGAAAAATTTTGTTCTAATAAACAAATTCGACTTTTGAGTACTATTAACAGAACGATTTGAATTTGAATCTATCACGTAACTATCAGATTACGCATGCGTCGATATTTAGAAAAACGATGGCTTTTTTTCACCTCACAATCGGTCGAATTCCAAAACTTTTACTCGAAATCAATTTTTTTTCCTCGGAAATATGGTTTAGACCTGGTTTGCAATGATCACGTGACTATTTAGTGCATAATCGTTAATTTTTAGAAAAACGATGCTTTTTCAACTTTTTCATCTCAAAATCTTTCGAGCTCCTAAACTTTTACTCCGCTAGAAAAATACAATTAAAATATATTATTATATATATAATATAACTTTCAATACTTCCCCTATCTTTTTTGCGCTCATTCCTATTTTTTCCTGTGCTTCTTCGGGCTATAATTTCTTACAACCCTGCCCTTTATTGAGCAGACTGGAAAATCAGGTACGTGGCGGTCAGTCGCACCAAATTGTAACTTTTGTTGGCGATAAATTGCCAAATGTAGTAACCTTCTTCATCATTTTCTAATAACCTTAATAGCAAAACACGGATGCCTCAAAAGCGATAAATAGCCAATTTCCTTCCCATACAGTTTGTGGTTTCAAGAACCTCAAATCAAAACAATATCATGTCCTCACTTGATAAAAAAAAATCCATCATTTCCAAATTGCAATGATAGTGGAATTATCGAGATAGGAATATCATTCAGCTTTTTTTTATATATATATTCCGTCCATTACTGATAGGTTATGGGATATTCCTTTGTCATATTTCGATAAATGTGTTGGATGCATTATATTCACAGAGCCTGATATACGCCAGCTGAAATGAATGAATTCGATGAAAGAACGTATCTCAATTAAGTTAATGTCTATCAATAATATAGGTACGAGATGGAATTTTTTTTTCAATAATAGAAGCAACGGAACCTCTGTTAATAGAGTGTGAATCGACCAATTTCACAGTCTCATTTTTGTTAGAATAAAATACCTTCAAGATTGTTTCTGAGCCAAATATTTCTCCTAAAAATACGAATTCTCTCATATATACAGAAAAGGGATTCTTTACATTTACTAACCAAGGAAATATATTATCTGTTTCAACATTCAGTCTCGAGCATTCCCAAACCACATAAATCCGTTTACTCTACGTCAAATCCAAACATCAATTGGGAAGTGGTCAAGATAATGGAATGTCATGGATAAGCCAAATGAATGGCATGGTAGAGCAATCCATCTAATTTTCTCTCACACCACTGCCCCTGGTATGGGTGCCGGCTGACCTAAGTGATTGAAGATGGACCTTGAGAATTCGGTAGAGAGTGAAATGTGACAGTATATTTTCACAAACGCTCACAGAGAGTTTTGGATGAAATTGGAAATTCGTGTTATTGTAGTTAGTGCATAGTTAGTCAATTTTTACCAACTATACTTAATATCGTGACACCAAGATTTTAAACCTCTAGGAGGAGTACGTAACCCAAGACAAAAAGGAATCATGTTTCATTTATGGGAAATGCTTACCAGATGTGGTAAATGGCGCTGCCCGATCGTGGGGTTCCTGAGATTTCATAACCTTTTGTTTACCGGCTCAACAATTGCTGTACCAGTGACAAGTTAGAATTTCTTTTACCAAAGTGACTTTCCATAAAGTCATTTGGCAGTTGTGTAGTACCAAAGATGGTCAAGAGATTTTGGACAGTAGAAATTTATAATTAGTGTGGTCACTGATGAGTTTGTTTGAAATTCATCAGTTGAATATTGTTTTGAAACTTTCTTTTCCAAAAAGAAAAATCTTAAGATCTATGGAATGAGTAAGTTTAATTTCATTCATGAATTATCCTAGACGATATCAAATTGCTTTTTCAACCATTCCATAATGTTGTGGTATCACTTTTCCCTTCCTAATACTAATCTTGAATAATGAATGCTAACTTGTATCGGGAATTCATGTGGGTTAAAAGATTATGGTGATGTTTTCAGAAAAAGAACTGAAAGGATTTAATTAAAAAGGCAATTTATTTTCATCGTAGTGTGGGCACAACTATAATATCACATTGGAAAGTAATAATTTATTGACAAATTATCGATTTATAAGCATGAATTTACCTATAAATTGTAATAAATACTAGCATATCTAATTCTAAGTAAATAATAACCAATTTTACTTTATTGTATTATATTTCAAAAATTCGATTACGATTTACATTTTAGAAAATTTTTGGATGCAGAACTATATTTTTAAAATCAATTACCAATTATATTAAACTATAAGTGTATATTTTGAAAAAAAATCAATACATATTTGAATAATTGAAGTTCTCAGCAAAAAATTAAACTTTTAAAGTACATATTAAGCATTAAAATATACCTAGTAGCACACAAATATTGTACAATATTGTATGATATAGATCAATATTTGCAATATTGCTTAATATTATGGAATATTTTTAATATCATATAATATCACACAATATTGTACAATAATGTATGATATAGATCAATATTTACAATATTGCTTAATATTATGGAATATTGTTTAATATCATATAATATCGCACAATATTGTACAATATTGTATGATATAGATCAATATTTGTAATATTGCTTAATATTATGGAATATTATTTAATATCATATAATATCGCACAATAATGTGCAACAGGCTATGCTACCTGGGGTAGGGAGAAATGCTTCTATTTATTTATATTGCAAAAGTTTCGAACAATGTTCAGTACAAAAGATATGCTATTGAGTTAAGCTCTTAGACTAAGGAATAACTGAATAGTGCAACCTGTTCCAGTACCACCACAAGGAGAGAAATTAGTGTTTATAAACAGAAAATACAAGCAATTACAGTCTTAAAATATTATACAAAAACCGTAAATTTTTTATTAAAATATTGATTTGATGGAAATATAAAAATAAAATGAAGTTCACATTGCAATGTTCAAGCTTTTAAAGAACTAAATCCATAACTTCTATAATAATTTTGACATTTAATAAATTTCAATTATTTTCCGCATTCCAAAATAATCACAAAGAACATTTCTATTCGTATTACTTCCATAAATAAATAATTATAAAATTGGTGATATTTTGTTTAATTTACCATACAAAATGATACGAATCCGCATCTAAGGTCCAGACAAAGACACTAGATTTTAACCGTACTTAAAAAGTGTGCTTAAAATCAAGCTGATGTCTTCATAATATGTCAGTTTGTTTCGAACGGTATTCGAAAGAACACAAAAATAATACCTCGGATAGCAAGTAACATATATCAGTTAAAAACAAAAATTAAAAATCGTAATTATTAATTAAATTGATGTAGATTATTAATTAAATGAAAGCTTTTTTTTCCCTCTTTAATGGGCATTCTTTCCTCTTTCCTGCATTAAAACTTAATTAATGATGCAAAAATAAAGCTGAAAAAATGATGATAAAATAATTCAGTAAATAAAGGGTTAATATTTTTGAAACATCATGGAAGTAAGTAAATAACTTTAAATAAATTTTGATTAAGTACTTGTCGCAACATCGAAGAAATCAAATTGTACTTGAAAACATATATGCAATAAATGTTTAAAGTAAAGAAAAGTATTTTATTAAAGATATATTACTTAACAAATAGTGCCAATTATTTATAAAATAATCATAAATAAATATATGCAATACTTACAAGCGCAAAAAAAAGAAAGGAAAACTGACAGCTTTTTAGATGCTGAATTTAAAAAAAATCCATTTAAGTTGTAGCTGAAATTTATAAAATGTTTATATCTGGTATTTATAAATGTAGCGTGCAATAATCATTTGCTCGTATAGCTTTATGAACATTCTTCCCCCCCCCCCGCTTTGTTGGAAATTTTATACAAATGTTTTAAAGAAAAATCCTGATTCTGTAAAATTTCTGAACTTACAAATACTATGCATTCAAATCGTTTTAAAATCAAAAAGCAATTTAGAAAGCTTTGAATGTCCTGAATTCTTTTAAAGATTTTCCTCTTTCTAAAAGAATGTTTCGAAATTATTTTCAGATCTATTACAACAAAAGTTTTCACAGAATGCCATTTTCGCCATAGATCAGCGGAAACATCTGCATTCTGTCGCTTTGTAAGTTTTCTCACGTAATTCTTATTCTCGGACCGGTGATATACATTTACAGAAGTTCCCTATAATGAATGTTTGCAAAGATTTGAACAAATCACCGAAAGCCATTTCCGGGGGCTTTCGGATATTAAACTTACGAAAATTGATCTTCTATCCGTTTCTAGACTTTAATAGTCTCTCATCATATTTCGAGAACTAATGTGCTGGGAGCGTGATATGGAAATGCGCCATTTCCAATCAAGACTTTCATAGAAATAAGTACTTTAAGAAATACATGAATATTATTTGAAAATAATCCTATCTTATGAAAAGGGCATAAATAATTCATTTTTTCATTGATTGAAATTTCAATTAAGTGTTTTATGTAGATTTTATGATTTAAGCATTCATCATATGTAATGAAAAAAAGTATTATTTGAAGAATTTAAAATTAAAATCAGCTGAGGTTTGCTTATTTATTTGTTAACAAAAATTCTTACATATAAATTTTATTTTAGTTGCTGAATTAATTCTGTTTATCGCCTTAATATTTGGAAAAGACAGCGCCATTTTGTGACGTGAACTGCGACGAATCAATTGGAAATGAGAAAGAAAGAAAAAATAGGATGAATATTTCTCATAACCCTACCCAATAAAAAAACATAAGTAATTCATTTCTTCTTTTATTGAAATTTCAATTAAGTGCTTTTGTGTGCATTTCGTGATTTCTGCATCCATCAAATATAATGAAGAGGAAAAAAAAAAAAAAAAAAACCGCTTTTTTTGTATTATTGGTAAATAAAGGGTTAAAAGTATATTTTGTTTCTAAGAAAAAGCACATTAAATTTAAAATAATAATAATAATTTTGTAAAACATAAAAAAGGACGAATAAAAGTGTTAAAAAATATCTATATTGGTATAAAAATACCATAAAATATCTGAATTTTTCTTCGCATTATGTGCTCAATACTGTTTTCCTTGCTTTCATTTTTACAAAGTTTTCGGTCAGTTATTTTCACTGGTTTATTCTTTATTCTTTTTTCTACTTTTTTTCATTACTTTCAGATACATCAGCATTAAAATAAATAATTTTTAAAATATTTTTTATTGAACCTCCAAGTATTGTAATCTCCAAAAAAAAAAAAAAAAAAAAAAAATAATAATAAGAAAATGAAATTTTGTCTATTATTGCTTCAGATGATGCTGTCTGAAAACACATTCTTAAAATTACATCCTTTTATCTGTTGTTGTGCCTTTGTGCGTACGTCAAAGACACATTGAGATAAATGGATTGTTAGATATGCATTTTCTGTACCTAGTTTGTAGATTTAAATCAAATTTTAAAGGGAATCCATTCAGAAGGTATGTTTGCTTGGATCTTTGAGATGACGAAGCTTGATGTCCACAAACTTATATAATTAGTTGGATGGAATATTATGCCCAAATTTAATACCCAAGTTATAATTTTGCATATAAAATTAAGTAATTATATAATCCGTTTGACACCACTGCACAAAAGAACAAACCCTGTCTTTGCATAAACCGTATTAAAAAACTATTATTTAATTTTTACATTGTTCGAAACATAGTCAGTAAAAACATAAATTTTTAGATCATGATGATCAAATAATCAATCACTTATTATAAGTTACTTTTTGATTCATTTTGCAATAAAAATAAACAATTCAGTAACAGCAACGTACTTCTTGAACAACGCTTTGGTGTTTAGACTTAAAACTGCATCAGGCCTGTTAGATTCCGACACAGGAAACAAAAGAGGAATACAGTTTGTACCAAGGTACACAATTTTTCCCTATATAGTTGTATTAATTTCAATAATGACTAAATTATTGAAAAATGTCTCCTTTTTTTTGAAATTTTAAATTATGCTGTAAAATGTTCTATTATATAGCTTATAATGTTAAAGAATTGGTTTTATTTTAATAATTTGTTGAAATTTAAAATAAGAAGTGTTTAAATTTGCACAAAATATTATCTGTTTTTCTTTTTTTATTTCGTCTTATTTGAATTTTGCGACATGTATCTTTATAAATATAATTTATATATATAAGCCTGGAAATGTAAAAAATGAAATTTAAAAAAATTATACACATAATTAATGCTTAAAAAATGCATTTAATGAAAATTCGAATTATTTGAAATAACAATTTGAAAGGAAATTATTTCTTATACTTTAATTAAAATGTACTATGAATTACGTATTTCCAATACATTTTTGAAAAATTGCATTTATTTGTGTTTTAAATTTTTGCTTAGTTTTTTACGCCTTTAAATAGTCAGCTGTTTAAACCCGCAAACGGTTCTTTTTAAACAAGTAAATAAGAAGAATCGATTCACCTAATTTTACACTAAATTCTAAATAAATTTCAATGCTAAAATACTTTAAAAAAACAGATAGAAGAAAAGAATGATTGCTAATATCGTTTTCCAATAAAAATCAAAATACAAAACCTTTTGTAAAGATCTCCAATTTATTTGGACAATAAATTTCATGGAGAAAATGTCGTCCGAAATAATGAACTTTTTAACATGTAAGAAAAAAATCATTTTAATATTCGATATATATTTTTTTATATGAATGCTTGCGTATTACGAGGAAGAAAATAATTAATTTGAAATAAAATCTGAAAGTCTGTTAATGGCATAATTTATTTTATAACAACTATACAGACTCAACCCATTTTTATCTTGATCTTTTATTATATCTTTTATATCTCTTTATGTCTTTTTATTTTTTCTTGAAGAAATGATTAAAATGTATCTTTAAGAATCAATTTGCTTCTTGGAATGCACGTGCCAAATATATTTCTGTTCCACAAATGTTAAAGAAAAAGAATGTTTTGTTCGTCTGGTTTTAACAATAATTTTTTTGCTTATTTATTTTAAATTTTCGGGAAAAAATATAAGATTTATAAGCTATAAACATTAATACGAATACTTAGTATCTATATCTGTTTAAAAATTAGAAAATGCTTTTTTTAAAAACAGATATAGGTTTTTAAAATGCATATGTGCATTTCAAGATATTATGTATTACGATGATTAACTAATGGTAGAAAAACATTAAAATGTATGTTGTTTAAGTTATGTATAATGTTTAAGTTTTTCTTTTGTTTGACATTAAGCTTTTCTTTCTTTCTTTCTTTCTTTTTTGAGCAATTTATTTAAGTTGAAGTAGTTGAGAATATTTTATTTTTCGTCCATTACAGTAGAATTCTTTTTAAATCGTTTCAATGCTTTTATTGTTGAGTTAGTGCATTCTACAAAAGGAGAGAAGCTAAATACACATTTTTATACTATAGTATCAAAATGTCTAATACATATCATGTCAAAAATTTTTATTGATGCAAAATATTTGTATAGGTTAACTGCATCTGGTTTCAAATTGTTGTATGTGTGATTCTGGTAGACAGTCGCACAGTGACATACGTCACTGGCATGGTTATTGCTGTTAATTGAACAGTTTTATGTTTTTCAATATGTGGTATTTGAAATGCGTCATTACCAACTAAGCGCTGTGAATATGTGCCTTGTTTATAAAGGCTGTCGTAAAATTAAAACAAGATTTGAATTTGACAATGCATTCAATAAAGTGTTGGCAACCCTATAAAAAACATTTGACAAGTGATAGCTTAAACTTAGTAAAACTGGAGAGTTACACGACAAAGCAACATGTTTTCATTCTTGAAAGGTATTTCAAAAACATTTGGTGGCCACAGTACGAAAATTTAAAAATTGTCCCCTTATATCGGGTTATTTAACACCATTGGGTTTCTTTTTATGGGGTTATTTGAAGTCAAAAGTCTGTGTCAACAAGCCCACGAGCACGCGTGTATTGAATGAAGAGATTCTATGCTGCAGCAACGAAATTCAGCCACATTTATGCAAAATGGCCATGAGAAATTTAGACAAATGTATTTGTATAAGCCAGTAAAGCCGTGGAAACCATTTTCCCATACATAATCTTGTCCTGTGTACTTTAAGATTAAAAAGATATAAAAATTTAAAGAAAAAAATATATTTATGTTATTTGATTCAATTCTTGCATTAGAATGTTGTTCTGTCTTGCAATGCTCCGCTTTGATTAATCTTAAATTATTAGCTGCTAAATGGGATTTTTAATAGGGTTGCCAACATTTTACTGCATGAATGGTGGAAAATTCAAATCTTGCGTTACTTCTGGGAAACCCTTTATAATTTCATATTAGTCTTACCTAAGGAGATATTTTATAGAATAAAATTGATGGAAGTGCGTAAAATGCATTTAAGAATTTCTTGCTACCATAATGAATTGAGAAGGAAATAAATAGAAATAATTTTTATATAGTTCTTCTCAAAAATACTCAGTTTAAAGAAGTAGTAAACAAAAATGAATTATAAAAATGTAAAAGAATTTAATCTTAAAAAGTCTAAAAATATATTTAATTTTGTTTTTTAAATCATGAAATTATTATTTTATTTTAAATTATGGTACATATAAAAAAGGAAAAAAAAATGTACATTACGATTTACAAATAGGAATTTTAAGAATTTTAAAATAAATTTTACATCTTAAGTTTTTTTAATTGTTGTTCAAAACGCATATATATATATATATATATAATATAAGGACAGTATTCATTACGAGGATTAGTTAATATAAAACACAAAAATTTGATACAAAAAGTTAGCAATTCAATAATTAACAAAACGCATTAAAATAAATAAGTGACTTCATTTAAGGTTATTTCACAGTATCATGAATTGTTTCGCCATTTTATCATAAATAATTATTGTTTGGTTTCAAACTTTTTGCATCGTAATTGTTGAAATGTGTGTAAAAATAATTTCCAAAAAAATGTGCTGTTTCTTTTAAAAATATTATTATGAACTACAGTATACGAACGATTCCTAAACCTAAAATCAATTCAGAAAAATATTAACTGAGCTTAATTTCCCCTTTTTAAATATAGTATATAACTATGAACTGAGATAAAAAGTTAATGACTTGGAAATATCGATTCAGTTTTTTAGTATCTTTTTTTTATTTTAAAAAAAAAAATCTTTCATTTAAAATCGCTTAAGAGATTGTTACAGTGCATTTAATTCAATTATTTCGCTTCTTTTTATGAATAGAATCGTGGGAGTTTAAAAGATGTTTATAAGAAAATGAATAGTTGGCTTGCTGAAAATTATCTTCTAATGATATATATGACACTGCTAATGAATTGCATGAATTAATATGTTTTTTTTTTCAATCCTTGGTTCTTTTAATTAAAAAAGAATATCACAATGCATATTTTGAAATATGATAAAATATGTTAAAAATTAAGGAAAGGTTTTTTTTTTTCATCTTATTACTTTAAACGAACAATTCTTCTATATGTATAAATTTATTTCGTGTATCTCAGAAACAGCTCGAACGATTTTAATCAAATTTTATATTCAGATAAGGTTTTGCTTTTTAAGTTTATATGCATTGGTGTCTTTCCAGAAAAAACAAACAAAAAAAACCCTCCAAAAAACATTTTTTTATAACTAAATATTGGCATGTGTCTATACATGACCTGCATAAGCATATTGGAGATGGAGTAGTGGTTCGGACTGTCCTGCATTTTTCTCATGTTCGCAATTCAATTAGATTTCTCTTATAACTTTAAAAGAGCCATATGATAGGATTTTATTTATGATTTATATAAAAGAAAATAAATATGAAAAACAATGTAGGAAGCTCGATCTCCCAGGCACTAAACGAATTAGCTCTCATATGGAAGAAGGTTTTAAAGTTAGTTATAAAGATGTTTTCTTTTTGTGTGTAAAATCACTTTTTTTTTCATGAAAAACACCTATATATATAAACTTAAAAAGCAAAAACTTTAAATATAAAATTTGATTCAAATCGTTCAACCTTCTCAGAGATGCATGAAATAAATTTATACAAGAATTGCTGGTTTAAAGTTATAAGGTAACATTTGAAGTTTTCCAAAATTAAAAAAAAAAGTTACTTCCACCAAATTGAAAGCTATTTAAAGAGCTAATATATAAGTTTATAATAAAAGATATAGATATACAAGTGTTTTATTTTCCTAATTTACAAGAAATAAAGATACAAGTTGCACATGAAAGGCCCTTTATTAGTAGAACCTTACCATAAATGAACAAGTCCAGTCTATTTATACTGAATCGAATCCTTTCCATATTCTCCTCTGGGGACATTGAGAAATGAGAGACTATTTATCTGGAGTAACCCTTTAATGACCCCTATTAAAACTTTTGCAGAGATGTTTCCAACAGAAGTTTCCAAGAAATATTGCATCAAATTCTTAGGTCTGATACAAACTGAGATGGATTTAATGTGCTTTAAATTAAAACTGACGAATGCTCGGACTAACCATTGCTAACTACTAGGAATACATAATCTGAGATTTTAACTATGGTTATTTGAATAAAATGTATAGGTAGAAACAAAGAAATCAATTGTGGGGGAGTCCTAGCGTTTCTACTAAAGCAGGATTCCTATCTTTGATATGTAAATAAAACGTCTAAATTTAGAGTGTTAGACATTTGTCTCTTAAGTGCGCTAAAATTTCACTTCGAAATTGTATCAATAAATTGTTCAAATTAAATAAAAATTTTAGAGATATTTTTGTGAGATGTTTAATGTGGTTTTGTGAGATGTTTAATGTGGTTTTGGGAAACATTGTTCTATACTATTTACGCATTTTAACAAAATTCCCCTAAATTTAAATAAAATGCCAGACATTTGTTTCTTAAGTGAGCGGTAATTTCGTTTCAAAATAGTATTAATAAAGTTATTTATATTAAATATAAATTTTAGAGATATTTACTTTTAAAGGATTTCAACCTAATTTAAATAAATAATTATTCTCATTTTTACTTTCTGGTACACGTTGCACATAAAGAGGAAACATTGTAATCGTGTAACAATTCAAATTTCAGATTTTCTCTAATCTTCAAATTTAATCAACCCGATTCTTAAAAGCATACTTTTAGTATTATGTATGTCTATTTCCCTTTCACTCGAGCTTGAGCTCAGTGGCTCAAAAATGATTTGATCCCCTGTGATTATTTGAGCTTAGTAGATTGATGATGGATCAAAAATGATTTCAGCTAGGCGGCTGAAATTTTATTTAGTGTCTTTACGCCAAATTTGTAGATTTCTTTCAAGTTTTGAATGAAATCCATTTACATGAAGTCTTTCTAATTTTTCAAGTTCAGGTGAACACAGTAAATACAAAACAGATTGAGCTAAATAGATAAACATCGACTAACATCTATAATATATATCCCTATCAAATTTGAAAGTTAATCAAACGAAGGATTGACTATTTTGGTACAACGATTTAGCATCTAAAATATAGATCAGTATCAAATTTGAAAGTTAATCATTCGAAGAATTCACCGTTTTGGTACACTGATTTAGCATCTATAATATAGATTAGAATCAAATTAGAAAGTTAATCAATGGAAGGATTGATCGTTTTGGTACTCTGATTTAGTATCATCCGTGTCAAATTTGAAAATTTATCAATCGAAGAATTGACTATTTTGGTACAACGATTTAGTATCTAAAATACTGATCCGCATCAAATTTGAAAGTTAATCAATCGTGGATTCACCATTTTGGTACAACGATTTAGCATCTAAAATTTAGATCCGTATCAAATTTGAAAGTCAATCAGTCGAATGATTGACCATTTTGGTACACTGATTTAGCATCTATAATATAGATTCGTTATCAAATTTGAAAATTAATCAATCGAATGATTGATCGTTTTGGTACACTGATTTAGCATCTATAATATAGATCCGTATCTAATTTGAATGATAATCGAAGGATTGGCCATCTGAAACCTTTGAAGGCATGTATAAAGGCGTTAATTCAAAATTGATCTAAGTGAAATTTCACTCGGAATTTTAATTCTAAAATTGTAGATACGTATCAAATTTTGAACCATATTTGTCAAAGAACTGATAGCATTTCTATAATACTTTCACATTCATATAAACATGATTAATCTAAAACGGAGTAACATAAAAATTGAAATTTCAAGTGTGATCTTCAGAATACAATTAAAGTGCAGCATGAAATTTTAATTGTAATTGGTCCAAAATTCCTCTTCGATTTTCTGATACTTATGCATTAAACATAACCCAGCGAATAATCGCCAAAAATATCACATAAAAGCGTTCGTCAATAGATTTTTTGGTGTCTATTTTTCGCCAATGATAGGCTGTCAATTCACAAGTAGTGGTTTCTTTACCGTACTACGAAACAGACAGCTTTGACGTACCAGACGCTAAAAATTAAAAAAATGAGCACTGTAAGAGTTCATGGCCTTGTCCAAGATACATAAGTTAATGTAGACGGCAGGCGATAGTATATTTACTGTATTGTATGTAAAAACGTTTTGGAGATATAATTCCTTTTTAATTATTAGGTAGGTTCCTATAGGAAGACCATCTATTGCAATGGTTCTCATGACAAGACTTCGGGAAAATGTCTTCAGTTGTTTATCACTCTTCAAAACCACCCTCCGTTCGAAAGTTTTTACATGTACAATGGATACGCATAACACTGTTATCTTGAACATGACAATTAGAGTCATTTTATTTGGATTTTTAACTGGCTTGTAATATTTTGTTAGAAATGTAAAAATCTCGGACGAGTTCGTAAATGGTCCATCTAGCTCAGGGGGTTGAAAAACGGGGGGGGGACATTTTCACTTCGCTATAACTTCCTTAATATTGAAGATAGAAAAATAAATCCAATTAGCCAAATTAGCTCCTAATTAAGACGAAAAACTTTTGTATTTAATTTTTTTCGATAAATGCGATATCTTTGAAGTTAAAGGTTGAAAAGTGATTTTGAAGTCCTAATTTCGTCTGCTTCTAACATCAACAATTTATGTTTCCAGATAATAACTACTTTTGCCTTCCAGCTTGCCGAGAAGAATTTTTATTTTTCATCTATTCAAACATAATTTTTATTTGAAAACAATTTCTCACACTCAGTCGTCAAAACCCATACTTTCATGCATTAAAGCCAATTCTTACCACATTCTACCCCAAGAGCATTTATTCATAAAAGGAAAATTATTTATCTTATGCAAATCTTTAACGACACCCATTAAAACTTGTGAGACGATGCCTGAACCATTTATTATTTCCCACAAGTCATTTGCAACCAGTTCTTAATGTTGCGCCAATTTTCTATAGATCTAATACTTTTCAAATTAGACTTGATGTATCCGTTAACTAACAGCTGCTCCCGTGGCGCTAACTTAACTATTAGAAACGCAAACGATTTATTAGTTCCTCGTTATCACAAAAATTAGGATCGCTGAAGAGCAGCGGGTGTTAAGAGATTTGACACATTGCTGCGCGGAAGTTTATTGTTTAAAGGAGCAGTGATTCTGCGTAAAGAAAATTATTCTTTTACATACAAAAATTTGAAATCTATATAAATTCGTGTTTAAATAGTCATTTTACGTCATCATTCATTAAAGATGTAATTTTACCCTTTAAAAAGCCATTTTTTTTCTAGTTATGATGTATTAAAAGACTTTTAGAATTAAGACTGATTTAGGAAAAGTGATTCATTTATTTTATTAGATAAATTTAATTTGATTAATTAATTAATTTGGTTAATTTATAACTAAATAATTAATCAAACCACACCATGTTATGCGAGATAAAGAACTGAAGTATCTACGTTTTTTTTTCTTTCTTATTGAAAATTCTGTCAGAAATTAGGCTAAGCTACATAACGCCAAGCAAATATTGATGGATTTGGTCTTAAATATACTTTTCAAAGACCTAGAAAGGGTTAAAAATGTGTACATACAGGGTATGACTAATTAAATGCACGACTGCAATACATCTATTGTTTATAACTAAAAAATTAGAAAACGTTTTTAAGCATTTAGCAAGAGCCGATATTTGTATAGTTAATTTTATTAAATTACAAGGATTTTATATATGAAAATTCAAAAAGCAGTATTACTGAAAATTCTATTAAAACTTTGGAACTGGAACTAAATATATATTTAAGGTTTTTTTATTAATAAATGTAAATTTCAATCCATTATCCAAATAAAATTGCTTTTAAGGCATTAAAAATATCTTTTCAGAAACAAAATGTTTAACATAGTATTTATTATATTTCAATATATCTGTATATATAAAACTCCAATAGATGTTGCACAGAAATTACAGTTATTAATTATTGCCGAATGGCAACAATTAAAGATAAATAAATTACAATGTTTCAAATTGTGCCACTGAATGTCTCTCGTTCGAAGAGAAATTATGTGCAAAAAATTACAACCATCTTTCTAAGAAATGCTCAAGTTGTATTTATTTAGATGATAGCTGAATTAAAGAATCATTTACTTTAACGTCTTCCAATGGAATACTAATACTAAACTAATATATATTTATACTAAACTAATATTATGGTCTCCCCAAAACCTTCTCGCATGCTCTCTAATCAACTTGTTATGCCAGAGAATGCATAACATGGCACTAGTGTTTAATAGTTACGAACAATTAACTTTTGGCATGAATTTGACATTTTACAGAATCTAACGTAGCATCTTTGGCAATTCATCTCTGGTATGCGTTAATAGTATACAAAAATCGAATTTGTGTTTTTGACCGATCTGACGAAATTAATGTTAATTAATGAAAATGTTACGAAATTTCCGGGTTCGTTTGGATAGTGGAAGTTATATGGTGTAGAGAACGCTCAATCAGCAGGCGGCACTAGAAAATAAAACAACGACATTTATTTACACGAAGACAGGACAGGACAGCACAAAGACGACAACTATTTACAGCATAGAGAAGGCAATTATCTTCAATTATCCGAGACTTGCACACAGCAGCATACAACGAGACTCTACTGCAGACAGTAACGCACAACTACATTCAGCACTAGCTTGACTCCGTCGCTGCTCCGCTAATCTCTGGAAGGCCAGTTCTTTACTGTCGATTCCGACTACTACTCAACCAATTGAAATAAATATTTGACATCAAACTGCAATTGTAATCACAAATTCCCAAATTAGATTTGATATATCTAAGTCATGACATTTCCGAAATATCGCGTTTATTTCTTTCTGAAAATACAGTCTGACTGACTGTCAACCTTTGTTGGATTTATCTACACTATAGATGTTAAATCAGTGTATAAAATATTGTTTATCTAGCTTTCTTCGTTTTGTAACTATTGTGTTAACTTATATTGAAACAACCGGACAAACGGACTTCCACTGGACAGATTTTATTCAAAATTTTAATATATATATATATATATATATATATATATATATATATATATATATATATATATATATATATATACCAAATTTCAACTGTCTAGCTGTAAGCGTTTTCTGAGCTATTATTGTCACAGACAGAAAAACAGACCGACGTACATTTTCCAGAAATGTGTTTTCCGAACTCAGGAACTTCTAAAACATGGAGATTCATCAGAATCTCGAGTTCGAATTTTTTGACGATTACTATACTTTTTCTCTACTACGAAAACGAGAAAAAAAAAAGGATTACATTTTTAAAAACCATGTTTTGAAAATTAAGTATGAAGGAAGAAACTCTTTTTAATGCTAACCTTTTTCTTGAAAAGATAAAACATTTTTTCTTCCTCTATTCGAAAAACAGATCAAATATACCATTTTAATTTATTTGTGGTACAAAAATAAAAGTATTTAATAAAAGGTAAAACACGTATCATTTTTGTACAGTTTTCATACATTTAATGTATTTGTTCGAAACTTTTATCAAACTTTGAAAGCTAATTAAAATCTAATTAGATTTTTATAATTTCGTAATATGTTGTTAACTGGGGTAACTTCGCTCAATTCCAATTAATCATGATCTTGGGTGGGACTGACATCGAGCAAGCTCGCCATATTAAATTCCTATTTTCTAATATCGAAATTGTTAAAAGATATTTCATGGTTCCATTGTCTTACGGGTTTACTATAGCTGATTGAATACAAAAGCAACAAGAAAATAGTGTATTATAAATTTATAAAAATTTGGATCTTAAAATTAGTATATTGATTTAAAATTTATTGATTATAAAGATCTTTGGTTTGTCAAAGGCTTTGAAAATTAATAACAACTGATAGTTCTAAAATCAAAATAATGACTATGGTTTATACTTAGCGAAAAGAAATTCAGATATCCCTTTAATTTAAAATATAAGGAGATTCGAAATTTAATAAAAAGCATTGCTAGCAGGAAAGTGTTTAAGGAATGATTCACTTGACTTTCTATAATATATTTCAAAATTTATCTTTAAACCTTTTTAAGGAGGTGATATATGTTTTACCACCACCTTAAAATATCTTGCAAACATTGTAGCACCAAAACTAACCAGAAATGGATAAAAGTGTCATGTTCAACATGTAATGTGTCATTGTGTGTAGCTTCTTGTTTTAAGTTGATTCACCAGAATATTTAAAAATAAGGCATTTGGTAATTTACATTGTATTTGGTTTTTGGTTTTTCTACCACTTATTTCATGTGCAATTAAAATATTTTGAATTTTGAAATAACTAATAATAAATAGTTCAACAAATTGCATATTTATTTGTGAAAAAAATTGTATTTCATATTTTTTTTCTATTGAATAAGTCAGTAAACTGTTACTGCTTGTATTTAGCGGTGTTAAATATGTTACCACCCCTGTTATAAATAACAGCCACAACAACAAAATAGCAGGTGTCCTGGCAGAGAGGTAGCGCCAGTGATCTGAGCGCTCCGGGTTCGAGTCCCGGTTCCAGGCATGGTTGTTCTTCGTCTTCTGTGTTCTATCTGTGAGGTATGCGAATGCCTCCCCCCCCCCTCTGTAAGAACGGGTTATACAAGTCAATGTGATACATGAAGTAGCTAAGTCGTACTGTTCGCCCTAGTTGGCGCTACTGAAAATCGCTGACAGATAACTGTCAGCAGGCTTGTAATGTGCCGTAAGTCACAACAATATAACTAGCCAAATGTGGCTCTTGCGCCAAAAAACCTCACAAAACAAACAAACACAACAATACAAATACAAATTTTTAAAAAAAGGCTTTTTTTGATCATAAATGAGCTTTTTTTCTCTAATTATAAGGTAAAATATAAAGTTTGAAAGGAAACGTCTTGTGCCCTTTAAAGGGTTAATTGAAGCAACGATAACGACACACAGAAATGTGTTTTAATAATGTCGCAGTACTTGTGTTTGTGAAAGTAATAACTATTAATGCAAGTTGGGACCTTAAATCAGCATTGTAATTTAAAATTTATTGACTATAGTAACCTGTTTTTGCAAAATCTTAATTATTCAACAACAATAGACAGTACTAAAATCAAAAATATCAATGAATATTATTTATATTTAACAAAAAGAATCTTCAGAAAGTACGAAAATAAAAATTTGAAGATATTCGAAATTTAACGCAACACATTATAAACAAGATAATGTTTTAGGACTGTTTCGTTTGCCTTTATATATATTTTTTTCAAAATTAACCTTTTATTGAAGCAACGATAATAACACACAGTAATGTGTTTTATCGATGTCGTAATACCTGTGTTTGGTGATAACTATAATTAAAAAGTATATACTGTCAAATAAAATTAAATAAATCCAAATTATGAAATTATTTATTAAAATTATATATATATATATATATATATATATATATATATATATATATATATATAATATTAGGATATTATTTCTTACCAAATTTTAGACTCTATCACTCGAAAAAATGAAAATTGAAAGGTATACTGAACATAAACGAAGAAGCTTAACATTAGCATACTTTAGTAGCATATGAAAAGTTTGTAAGGTATGAAATCGTGAGTCGGCTGATAATTTTTGATGGATTATTTGATACTTTTAAGTCCTTTTTATATTATGTTAATTGACCGTTATGCAATCTATGAACTATGCGATTAGGTACGTGAAAACCACTCATTGACAGATCAGGGAAAAGCTGCTGTATAAATGACAGAGTGAAGGACATTCGTTACGGCACTCCACCCCAACACCGTGCACGAAGCACATCGTTGGCGGAGATGATGGAGACCGGTAAATTATCTCCTATAAGCTACCCGCATGGGTCTTTGCCAAGGGAAACACCCAACCCACCCGTTAGGCAGAGCTAACAGCGGTGGCTAACTAGAGCCTAGGAAAGTAATCATTAACCCACGTTATTATTTAGAGTGAAGGACAAGAGCAAAGGCTGATGCAATCATGATGAAAAAAATAAAAAAGGAATCTAGTCTAATATATTATCAGCATTAATCAGCTTGCTTAATGCTATGCAGGGTTTACACTCGGACAGTTATAAGCCGCACAATAGGTAGCGCATGCGCAGAAAGGGAATGATTTATGTTTGCCACAATCTCAAAGGATGGATTCAGGTATTCCATGACTATAAATTGCCTTTTTGGTGTCCCTGATTTTTTTTTTCATAGAAGTAATCTAAATTAATTTTTTGAAATGATGGATATTTACACAAAGAAACTGGGTAAAATAAAGAAAAAGGTCAACATACCTAAATTTGGAAAACTGAAGGAAAAAAATGACAAATAAAGTGAAAAATAAACATCGTATTAGAAAGAACAAAGAGCAAAAAATGCCGGAACGAATCTATGATAAGTGATCAAATATCTCGTGCCATAAAAACCCCACCAAATTCTACAAAAAAATGTGCAATAAAAAAAATACAAAGCAGCGCCATATTTTTGTCCCGTTGGGACAATTACCTGCCATCAATCGAACATTTTTCAGCCTTTCTGCGTATGTGCTGCTTACTGGCTGTCTTATAACAGGACGAGTGTAATCCTGGCATTAATAAATGTTCCTATGATTTCTTTTTCATTTAATTGCAAACTATAACTGCTGTTACAAAGCATGAATTGATTATATATTTCTACAATCAATTGTCCTGCAATCAAATTTTCTATCGTTTGACTGAAAAAAATACAATTTTTTAAAAAAAAGCAATATTCACCTTAAATTAAAATTGTTTGGTCTAAAAATAAATCTAATACTTTAACTAACTGTGATATTATAATGGCTGTGAAAGCTCATGTTTCACGAGGATTAAATCAATAAGCAGACATTTAATATATGTTCAATAAAAAGTAGAAGTTACAAAGACCGGGATAGACTGGTTGATAGGACGTTGGATTCGCGTCCCTTTGGGTTGCGAGTTCGAACCTCGCCGGCCGAAGACTCTCCGTGTGTGTGGTGGCTGGCGCACGTTTAAATCTGTCGTGGTCAGAAATTCTTCCATGCAAAGAGTAATACCACTAGAGGTACTGCATTAGGGGAGATCGTTCTCTGATTCAGGTCTAAATTACGATCTGTGGATGAGTGAATGAAATGCATGAATGAAGTCCGGCCCATAAAAAGGGTTGTGACGTGTGTGTAGCTAAGTAGTACTCTTGGTCCTAGATGGAGCTACTGAAAAACAAAATACGTACCCTTGGCTTAAAATCACTGACTTCTAAAGTCAGTGACAAGTGCCATTAGAAACAACAACAGAAGTTACAAATAGACAGAAATTTTACAATTTTTGGGGAATATTTTGAGAATTGTTTGGGATATATGCTCAATTTTTCGGATTCCGAAATTTTAGTACATCATCGTTTCTTCCAGACAAAAATTTTACTATATCACAATTCAATTTTTTCCCTCATTTATTCTTTAAAATTGATAAAGGAATATTAAATTTGAATTATTTGCGCATTCGTTTCGTAATATAATGAAATAGGATACATTTCTATTAGTTTGTGAAACAAATTTAGAAATATACAATATTTTTCAAAATATTTCCGAAATTTATTCATTGACTCTTTTCACAATTAAGGTGCCGTTTCTCAAAACTCTATAAATTTTGAAATTATCATCTGAATTCTTCAAAATTTTATTTAGGTGTTAATTTCATTACGATAAATCGATATAGTGAAATAAATGATAGCCGTAATGAAATAAAGTTGGGATACCCGTTAATTAATTCTTAATTAATTTGTTGATTTGAACAAAGTAGGGCTCTCGAATCGTTTCCAATGACATCAGTTTTATGAAGATGCGATAATAAATAATTAAATTATAGATGTGTTCTTTATTTTTTGTTGTTGTTGACGATTGTACGAAAGAATGAATCAGTTGGAATTTACTAATGTGAATTTGGAGTTCAGATGCATAGATTAAAATCCCGAAGTCATATATATATATATATATATATATATATATATATCTTTAATAAACATTTTTTTTTTCATTTCACATACTTCTTATTATTTGTTTTAATACATTGCTATTAGTTAAGTAAATTTCACGGAAATATAACTATCGAATTTCAAATTTCATATGGGAAACAGTTAATACTTTTAATTTCTAATCCAAAGGAAAATATTTTAAGATGTTCAAGAAAAATATTTCGCATGACATTTTTGAAATGTACCATTGATAAATCTCATTCATTTCGATCTGTTCCCCGTTTTCTCAAGTAGACTGTATTCTAAAATCCCAAATTTGGGCACTAAAAATGATTTCTACGTTGATTATTTATAGAAATTAATATTAAAAAGTGACAGTTTGGTACGCTTTTTGTTATTAAATTATAGAGACACATTTTCCGTTCGGACCTGGTTCATTTTTCCTTCACCTTCGAAAAATTCACACATAATCTATTTCAGAAATTATTGTTCTCCAAGGTTTCTTTTTATTTATAGCTTATTAACCTTTACGCGTTTTATAAAAAATGCATACATTTTGTGTTAAGAATCATTAGCGTCACAATAGCAAACATGCTAACAAAAACGCTAAGGTAGAAAAATCACTTACTTTCCTTGAAAGCAACCTTTTTTTAATTTTCTACACATCCATGCTTTCATTTTAATAAAGCTTTCACATTTAAATAAATTTCAAGAAAACAGAAAACCAAACCACTGAATCAAAATTGATATTTCGAAGACATCAAATTTTATTCACCAAATCTTTATTTATTCAAACAAACAAAACGGTTTTTTTAAAGAAATGTTTTCGAATTTTACTTACAGAATACTATTCTGCGCTACATTATCAAAATGCACCATTTGTTATGTTGCATGCGTTCGAACCATTGTAAATTTTCTCACGTATACCTTATTTTCGAGTCCAAGATTTGAATTTACAGAAGTTTCCGACCATGATTGTTCGCAGAAGTAGATTTGGGAGAAAGCCATTTTGGAAAAGCTTTCTAAAATTAAACTGAAATAACAAATATTCTGTCTACTGTAGACTAAAATAAACTTGGGACCTCTTTCGAAAATTAATGTTCCTCAAGCACGCTAGACATTTGTTATAAAGAGTTTTATAGAAAATAAAACTTGAGGAAATACATAAACGTTTATTTTGTTTGATATCTAACTGAATTCAAAAATGTCGTTTTTCTTTTCAATAACGTTTTCACAATATTTCATTAACCATGATTTTAAACGATGTTATAAAACTATTTAGATAAAAATAATAAACAGAATATGTATTGTTATTTGTTATGAACATTAATTTTTCCGGTTATTGAATGTTAATGCCTCATTTACTATTCATTCGGATTATTTATGGAGAAAAATCGTATTTTACTTCTTAAAAAAAATATCATTAAAAGCTTTTGGCATTTTTCATTCATATTAAAATCGTTTGGCCGATAATTGCTTGCAAATTCCTGAAATGCAAATGCTTTATTTGCAATTAATTTGGATTCTTTGAACAAAAGATGTCTTGTTATTTGTGTTAGAAAAAATAAAACACAAAAAATGTTTATTTTCTATTAATATTAATTGGTTGGTAATTGCTTCTAAATCAAATCCAATAAATGCTCATGTGCCATTTCTTGCCAAGAATGTCACAAAATTGAGAAAATTAATGTCTAACATAAACATTGTCTAATGTACAGTAATTCTCTAAATTAAGAGTTAAAGCTATAAAAAATTTCCATCATTTAAATTAATTTATTTCCATTAGTGAAGTTCTATCACTTAGAATATTTGTATAATTAATGTTGTATTTAGAAAGTATATTAAATATAATTTTTAGAATCCAGCAGTTTTTTTTTCAATATTAATTCGTTCGCTATTTCTTTTTGTTTATAAAAGTCTTATAATAAAGATTAATGTATAAAAAAAACCACGTTAAAATTTGGCACACGTGCTTAATTAATCGAAGATACACAAATTGGTTATAGTACAATAAGAAGTGTAAACAATTATTTGTGCTGTAGTACAATTATTCAACTATGCCTATACTTTAGTATAATATATTTATTACATAGACTACCGCCTTTGGCGACCAGCCGGTTCGCCAATCTTAATGCTCGTTAAAATTTTAATAATTAAATATTTTATGTAACTCCTATTTTAATAGCTTCTTCATCAAAATATTTTAAAGCTTTAAATTTTGGTAGTCACATAATTCACTCATAATATTATAAAGGACTTCAGCCGTATCGTAATATGTATCGCTCTAATTTTCTGTTAGCTCCTGTAGAAATTATGCTTTAAATTAAAGTGGAAATGATTAATCTGCAATTGATATGAGAACTTTTTTTTTATAGAAACGAAGCATATTTTTTTATTATGAGTAATGAAAACAGAGTCGCTGAGTATTTAAACCGTATGGGCACTAAAGAATAAATTTATATAATATCTCAAGAACTTTTCAACAAAATTTCCTTAGATTCATCATGAACAGATCTATTCATTAACAATATTTAGTTTTAAATGCATCAAACACTTAGAAAATAAACAGAATCTTTTAAAATAATAAGTCGAAAACAGGTTAAAAAACTACTTAAAAAACAATGTATTTAAAACTATAAGCATATACAAAAAATATTTAACTAACATAAATACAATTCAATTACAAAAACACTCAACTAACCTAAAAATAATTTAAATCAAGTCAGAATCCGATGAAAATAGTTCTCAACAATCAGAACACAATGCGCATGCGTGAATTTTCAACGCCAATTATGGTAACGCAAATGCGTGAATTTTCTACGTCAGTTAGGGTGTCGCTATGCAGATTAGACATTTTTAATTTCATTTATTCTGTTTTATTTTAATTCAAAAGTACTTCGGAACGAATCTGAAAGATCTGTTAATTAACAATGTTTAATTTTAAATGCATCAAATATTAAGAAAATAAACAGAATCGTTTGAAATAATCGGCCGAAAATTTGTTAAGCCTAACCTCTTTAGAGTGGGGAAAAAACTGGTTGTACTCATTTGGTGGTGGGGAAATGAAAAAAAAGTTTTTGGCGAGAAAGTTAGTTTTTAATTAATAATTAAAATGCTAATTAAAAATTGAAAAGAAGGGACCCCAAGTGCACATTCCCGACCTCCAGGATATGTATGTGCCAAATTTAGTAGCTGTAAATCGAACGGTCTGGCCTGTAGAGCGCCAACAACACACACACACACACACACACACACACACACACACACACACACACACACACACATTGAGCTTTTTATAAGTATAGATTAAGAGCATTTTAGATAGATATTTGAAAAATTTTAACGAGAATTGTTCATATTCTCAAACTGAATTTTGAACCATCCTAAGAATTATTTAAACTGTTTAATGATGAATCCCTTACAGTAAATTCATTTGTTAATGGCTGGTTAAAGTAAAATCTTATTAAATATTTTAGCTAAGGAAAAGGAATCTTGATTCTATTTCTCATAACTCTAAAAAGCATATTTGTGTAGCTTAGAATAGAGCAAATATACATATCAAATGTAGATAAAAATTCGATAGTCACATACAAAAATTGGTGTAAATTAAGCTGTGACAACACAAATATCCCGAAGTAAATACTTATTAATCGCTGATAATTTATATCTTACTCACAACTTTAACCATATTTGTATCTGAACATTTACTGACAGCTATATATAGTTGCATAAATGTTAAAACTTTTTATTGCTTGGCGAACTTCTTTTGTGGAACGTATAGTCTTAAAAGCATGATAGGAATTTTACGCCAGACGATATTTCCAAAAAAGGCTACTCAATCTCAGAAATGTTAAAACAAGATCATTTATAACATGATTTTCTTGTAATTAGATTTCCAAAGGTTTAGAGCATTTATTATCTATTTATGAATTCACCTTAAAAAGTCGTTTTCAATTTAAATTAAAAATACATCTAACTTAGTTTTTAAAAAATATCTTCTAATATAGAATCTAAAATCTCTTAATCTTCTTATATCTTCCAAAAATCCTTCCAAATACTTTTAGTGTAAAAGAGATTGATTATTACGAAAAAAAATTCCATAGTTAGAAAAAAAAATGAAAACTACAGCTGTTATCTAAAAAAATACACTGAACCTTATATTTTTAAGTATTAATTAACAAAAAAAAATGAACTTTTCGCATTTATTTCTGAATATCTTAAATAAAGAAGAAATTGGAATAAAAGTTACTGCAGCGTAAGAACAAAGTCCTATTTCATTAATAAATTTAAGATAACAATGTACTTCAAACGAACAAGATTTCCAAGGAACTGAGTTACTTCTTTTAAATCTTTTCTTTAAGTGATTAAAATTCTTCGATAAAAATGGGCCACGTTCCAACGATTCTCTTGAAATGACTATCATTAACACACTTTCTGATTTAATTTCGATTCTGAAATTATTTTTATCCGTGCAACAACGTCATTGCTCTTGAAAAAAAAACTGAAGTGAACAATGAATATTTTTTTTATATTTTCTGTGGCATGAATTTCAATTATTGCAGACGATTTTTTAAAATAAAAATTAGTTTTTCGATTATATTGAAGATATAAACAAAAAAACTTTGTGTTGTAATTGATTTTTATAGAAAATCATTATTAGCTTGCTTCTTTTCATGTTTTTTTTTTCCCTCTTTCAAACTTTGCTCCTTGTTTTCTTTTAGCTTCTTGTATGTAAATTGATTTAGTTTAGAATTTCAGGCCTGAAATTGAGTTAATCGATTTTCTTATTAAATTCTCTTTACGTCTCAGTAGAATCGTCTGCGGGATTAAACAGGTAATAGTTTTAAGGCTTAATGAGGGCAAAATTTAATTTATGAAAGAAAGAAATGAAATTTCATTTTTCTCGGAAAGTTTGTAACGATATCCAAAAAATCTAATACATAGGGGAAACTTAAACTTGAAAATATTTTTTTTCATTTATTTCGTTGCAGTTTTCAATGAATAAACATAAAAAGTTATGATTTCTTTATCACATTTCTTTTTTTTGTTTATAAGCTAGTTTCGGTTATGCATATTTTAACATGCTTGTAGAATAAATCAAAATAAAATAAAAGACAAGATAATGTTTTCAGAATAATAATAATACAAAAAAAATCGTTTATGTTATAATAAGCTTTTAATTTCCTATCTTCAACTCACTCTTACATAGAACATAAATTTTGTAAAAATGCAATTTAATATTATATTCAAACTAACTACCTGACTTCGCAAACTATATTAATAATATTTAATTTATGAATACGAATCAAATTTCATTAACTACAATTTATTATTCCAAATGAAAATACTTTTTAAATTTATCCTTACGCAATAAACATTAGGTAATCGCAAATGGTTACCAATACACCGAAAGATGTCATATAAACTATTAAATTCATTGATGAATTCGGTTGAGCTTTTGAATATAAGGCCTGAATCAAAGTCTCATTTAGGAAATCGCTTGAAAATGATGGACAATAGGGATGATGACACATAAAAAGTCATGGTACATACAAAACGCATGAACTTTCAAGTGAAATAACAGTTGGCGAAATCGGACCTTTGGTTCACGTTGGGGGAATCTATGGAAGTTTCTTACCCATAAAGAAAGCAAGGTGAAGCAGTATTCTAGGGATTTCTCTCAAAAATCATGGGCAATGAAGAGAGGGTAAGGCAGCAAATAATGGAATATATGTAGTGAACTCTTATAAAAAATAATAATTGACGAAATTCGATCAGCTGATATTTATTTTGTTTTGTCAATTCTTTTTAATCTATAGAGTACTTACCAATTTTTAGATTCTTAAGATTCTTGCCTTAGTACACTAATATTTACTGCGGAATTAAAAAAAATGCATTATTATCACATGGTATTCTAAGACAATTTTCTATTAGAACTCTAAAGGATCATAATAAAAACAAAGAATAATTTTAAGTTTCATTATAATTAATGTACAAATAAATAGAGTAAAATTTCTCTAAAATAGTTTCTACTTATTTATTCAGATTAGAATTTAAATAGAAGATCGCGAATATTGTTAAATTATTATAAATTATTCAAATTAACAATGAAAAGCTTATATCTTAATTAGGTACAAAAATTTAGAATAAACAGATTAAAAAAAACTAAATTGTTTATTTTACCGACGAACCAATCACCATGTTTCAAAGTCTAAAAGTCAACTGTTTATGTTCTTTCATGAATGACAAATTTAAAAATTTCTTGCGCAGATGATATTTTTTATATCGTCTGTAATATTAGAAATGCCAATATTTTAATAAACTAAAACTCTGTAATTGCTAAATGAAATCAAAGAAAAAACGAGATATTTATATATAATTTTAATATAAAAGGAATGCTTTAATTTCCATATAAGAAATTCCATACATTTTTTCTTTTTAAAAAATTAGAAATTTTACGTTCTGTGAAGATTTAATTTTTATTCATTTTGCATAAAATATATTCGTTTTTGTTCTGAAGAAAAAGAAGAAGAGGACTATCTTAAGAATTATTTCAAAATTTACTGTCTGTAAATTATAGAATAATCAAAACAACAATATTTTGAAGAAGAGGCGGAAAATATAAACATAATAATTTAGAATTATTATATTTATAAGTATAATATCGGAAAGAATATTTTATTCTTGCTTTTGAAATCATTATTTTGTTATTCATATAATTTGAAAGCGTATTTTTATCATCATATCACCGTATTTTTAAAGAAAACCAAATATATAAGCAAATATATCAATTTCTAAACGAAATAAGTCAAATCGCATATACGTAACTGTAAACATGCTTAAATGGCAACTTTTCCACAATTCTTTTCTAAAAAAATTCCAAAGCGATAACTTCATAACTCCCAGAGGACTTTCCGTTGCGTTTCGTTCGTAAATATTTAGAAGTCTGTTTTTGCAGAACTCAGTTGACAGTTCTAAGTCAAATAAAACTCTCGTTCAAGAGCAGCCATTCGAGTCCCAAAGGATATAATGCATTTCAACTGAAATCTCAAATCGCATCGCACTCAAAGAAATAAGATTTTTTTTTAAAGAAAAGAAATGATATTATCTTTATTGTTTCTCTTTATGTTGGATTTAAAATGATTTAGAAGTTTTTTTGAAATTCAGATGTCCTAAATTATTATTGGTGAAATCATATGAATTTTTATTCCAGATGGCTTTTGTTGCTTTTTGATTATTTGAATATTTTTAGTGTTTGATTTTTTTTTTTTTATAAAACTCCATACTTGTAATTTTAAGGAAAACCGAATTAATTGAATTTTTGAAGTATAATATGTTTTTTTTGAGTAATATAAGAAATAGCAATAATAATAAAAATCAATTTATCAAATTAAACAAAAATCATATTTCTTTCCTTTTAAATGTTACAAGAAGAGGGGTGTTCAGTTAAAAAAAATGCATTACCAAGTACTTCTAAAGGCCATATTTCAAAACTAGAAATATGCATGCTAATCATTTATAAAATCTATTCCTACAAATGTTATATATAATATGATTTATTTTATCTTTACAACAACAAGAAATTAAAATCGTCTGCTTTAAAATTATTATCGGCACAAATATTTTCGTAAATTATTCTTTATTTGAGATAATTGCCTTTTTTGTTATTTCTTTTGGAGGATATATACGCAATTTATATCTCCATGTCCTTTCACATGGCATTACAGTCATATTTTAGGCATATGCAATAGAAATTTAAAGATGGTAAGTCTATCATTATGACTAAATATATCGATTGCCGTTTCTAAAACTGAGGTGAGGTATTAAAAAAACTTTACACTGTATATGGTGAAAAAATGGTAATCTGCAGGAGTTATATCAGGTGAATACGGCTATTTATCAGGTGAATATGGCCACTTCTTTTATAAATTCTTTGATTGTCCTTGCAACAAGTACTGAATGATATCATATTTGAGAAAGTACATCAGTGATTTTTGAACCTGATATAGCTGTTTATAGTTGACTGTACCAGTTTTGTACAAATTATATAAGATATGGTGGCTTAATTTAGTTTGGTCATAGTAACGTCCCGTTTTAAAAGTAACATTAGGATTATTTAGGTATGGACCTCGTAATTTTGAACCTTAGTCAGATGCCGAGAACTATCACCTCCTCTCCAAGTTTCCGTCTGACAACAGGGAAAGGACATTTGTTTCAGATGGATTTAGAACACACCAGAACCGGTTTCATAGTGATTCTGTGATTGTATTGGTATCGAACCGGAAAATATGTGATCCCGTAATCAATGCCTTACCACTAGGAGTCCGCGGTTCTCATACATTTCCATACATGGGTATTACTTTGCTTCTTAATGCACATGATTCTGAGTTGGTGGGAATTAAAAATAACATTTAGGAGATTCAATGAATGCCACTGCCATTTCACTTGCTTGTTTTTATTAATCTACTTTTGGTAATTTCGATTGAATATTCAATTTAATATTCTCAGCATATTTTGAACTGCGTAGCATATTGAACATATTTTTCACAAGCTCAATTTATAAGCAATATTTCATATATATCAGAAAAAGTGTTAGTTATTTCTACAGCTTTTTCGAATGACTCCATATTTTATTGTCCATGGATCCGAGATTATATTTTCCGTACTTATAATTGATATAATATTATGATAATGGCGTTAGTGACCAGGAACATGTCATTTTCAAAAGAAGGTGAAAATAAATGCCGAAATGTTATTTCTTTGTAGGTGCTAGTAGGATATCTTTGCTTGTGAGAATTTTCGTTATTCTTTTACTGAAATAACAATTTTAAAAAGATTAATAAACTATGTGCAACGATTTACATAGCAGTCCTGTCTACATTAAAGAACGTCCTTCATCTAAATCATTTTAGTTTTTAAATTCAGTGAATTATTCGTGTTTCAAGCCTTGATTCTAATTGACAACTACTTCTTTGTTATTGGTTCAATGGTGGAAAAGGATTCACTCCCCACTGTATTTCTAGACCGTCTATTGCGATTTGAAAGGAATTCAGTTGGTTTTTATTTGTCATTCATTTTGCGAATCATTTTTCTAATTTAAAAATTCAGTGAATCACTCGGGGCTGAAGGCGTGATTCTAATTAATGGCTACCTCTTTGCCATTGGTTCGGTTGTGGGAAAGGATTCACCCACCACTATGCTTTTAGGCCGTCTGTTGTGATTTGAACGGAATTCAGTCGGGTTTTACTTGTCATTCATTTTGAAAATCATTTTACTAGTTAACAAATTCAGTACATCATTCGTGTCTCATGCCTTGTTCTAATTGACAACTACCACTTTGCTTGTGGTTCGGTTGTAGGAAATGATTCACCCACCACCATGCTTCTATGCCACCTGTTGTGATTTGAACGGTATTCAGGTGGTTTCTACTTGTCATTCATTTTGTAAATGGTTTTTCTAGTTAATAAATTAAGTAAATCATTCGTGTCTCATACCTTGGTTCTAATTGACAGCTACCTCTTTGATGTTGGTTCGGTTGTGGGAAATGGTTCCCCCAACCACTATGCTTCTAGGACGTCTGTTGTGATTTGAACGGAATTTAGATTGTTTTTAATTAGCATTCATTTTTCTAGTTTACAAATTCAGTGAATCATTGTATCTCAAGCGTTGGCGCTATTTGACTATTACCTCTTTGCTGTTGGTTCGGTTGTGGGAAATGGTTCACCCAACCACTATGCTTCTAGGACGTCTGTTGTGATTTGAACGGAATTTAGATTGTTTTTAATTAGCATTCATTTTTCTAGTTTACAAATTCAGTGAATCATTGTATCTCAAGCGTTGGCGCTATTTGACTATTACCTCTTTGCTGTTGGTTCGATTGTAGGAAATAATTCACTCACTACAGTACTTCTAGATCGTCTTTGTGATTAAACGGAATTCGGTTGATTTTCACTTGGCGTTTTCAATTTCGCTGAATTCTGTTGGTTCTTACTTGGAGTTTTCGATTTCACCGAATATAATATTGTGACTTTGAATCTGCTGGTATTATGTGAATGCTGCGAATTAGTTTTAAATGAACTGCCTATTTCGAATTGAAATGGATATTTGAGAAACAGCAGTGGTTACAACTTTTGCGCTACTTTGTTTTTGTTTGGAAAGAAGTTCCAACTTTGCATTTAAAGGAATTTTAGAGACATGACTCTTGTTTAAATATGTGGCAAACATAAGTGTGAAATATTGAAGCAAATGAAAATTCAATCACACCTATTAAGAAGAAACATTATAAGAAGTCTTTGCGAACAAAAGAAGATTTTTAACAGGTAATCTTTCAATATCTTTTGGTATCAAAATCGGTACCAAATGCCCAATAATATTGTTATTTTACCTTGTAGAAATATTATTGGGCATTTGGTGCAGCATTGAAATTCTAAATACCGAACAACATCGTAAATATATCGTATGGTATCGGATGTTGATTGACTGCTGTTAAATTTAAGAATATTGCGTTAATAAAATTGGAAATGTAACATTTATGAAGTGTATGTATATTTAGCTACTTTAATGTCTGACATGCCTTTAGTAAATTATTTCTATGCTACTAATTAATACACTGAAAAATAAGATTAAAATGATTAATAATCGTTGAAAAATTAAATTAAAAAAATTAATAATGGTGATGTGAATTAAAAACTTTATTTAAATCGGCAATATATATTACAACTGATGAAATATTTAATTTTTATTTAATGACAAATTTGGATTCGTTTGTGTAGCATTTATTCATTGAAGTCATATGATGACAAGTTAAATTTTGCAAAGCTTTTATTTAATATAAAACTAAATTTACTAATTTAAAATTTCATTTGGTTTTAGATTTAATTTCAAGAGGTGAAATGTTATTAATTTTTGTGGCAAAGTAATATAATACCAGAATTTTTGAACAAGATTATTAATTACTAAGCATCAATGTATTTTTGTTAGAAATTTGAAAATTTAAAACTTTTCAACTTGTATCATTTGCTCGGTGATTGTTCTTAGATCCAAGTGTTAGCGACAAGATAATAAATAGAATATTTCTTTATCTTCCGATGGAAGAAGAAAATGCAATGATCGAAATCCGTTCTCATTTAATCGTAATGAGTGTAAAGCTTTGTCTAAAATTATGCAAAATATCTTATTGGTTGAAATGTAATTTAGAGTGCCCCCCGAGTTCGTAGCCAATATGGTAACTCAAAGAAAGATCTTATTAAAACCTAATGTTGTTTAGTTTTCTACTTTTTACAATGGGTGATTTGTACATGAAGGCCATTTTGGCTTTTTTGGTGGTATCGTATAAGTTTTAAGCAAATTTTGTGGAATTCATGAATTTTGATTATTGTTAACCCGGCAAAAGCTAAGAACAACGGTTATGGGGCACACGCCGAAGAACACATTTTCATTCCTTCCTCCCTTGCACATGAACTACAACTATTTTATGAAAAATCTTCAATTAGAAATAATAAAAAAACATCAATTAAACAATTTAATTTAGTTTTGTATTATAATTAAAAGTTTTTTTTTATTGCTAATAAGACACTAATGCTAGTTTTAATGTGAATATGAGCAAAAAATGATTCTTTTGTAATACTTAACTGTCGGTATGCGTTTTAATTTGTATGAATTATTAATTTAAGAAATCGTCTGCACTGGAATTCCATGCACTTTTCGTTATTCTTTTTCTGATCTGACGGTTCCTTTGATAATTCGTTATGTCGCTAATTGTTCGAGAACGGATGTTTGGTAAATGGGATGGTGAAAATATTTTGAACCTGCAGAATGTATGAAGGGTGAGTGGAATATGATTGCTTATTTCTTCGTTTTTTCTTTTCTATTCATTATGCACTGTTTCTGTTATCCACACAGTTCTTATGCTCAATGAGTTAGCTACTAGGAATGAGCTACTAGGATCTCGCTCTCGCTGCTAACGAAGCCGTAGGATGTTTGTTTTTTTAAGTTAAAAAATTTTGACCGGCGCATTCTTGAGATGCTAAAAGTATTTGCTCTAAATTTTGTTCTCTACATAACAGACCTGCGTAGCCGGTTTGAAAAACTTCTTTATTTCAAAATTGTTAATATAAGCAGCAATGGTGATCCCAAAAGTTAAAAAAAAAACAGATAAAACAACACTTATCAGTAAAGATCGTAACTTTAATACAGAAAATTGTAACTTTAATGGGAAATGGTAAACTGTTTTGCAAAAGTGTTTATTTAACACCATCTTTAATGGCGACATGGCATTGTTGGCGCAGAAAGGGCACACTAAACTACACTTTTACCATCTTATTAAAATGTTCCGAAACTCAAAATAAAATGTCACGCCATTTAAATTGATAGCATTAAAACATTTCTTTTTAATAAAATACCTAAAATGAAGCAGAAATTCCTTTTGTGCGGTTATATTCTAGGAAGCAGTGATTTAATTTTTAATTGTATAAAATTTCAAATACTTTTTGCAAGGTGAATATCCCCAACTTCCAAATTATATTTGCAATAAGTTTTGGTACTTCCAAATCGAACAATCAGGACACACTATTTCATTAAGTAATAATTCTATCTTGTTTAGTTTAACCGGTGTTGTTGCCAACCTTTGTTAAAGTAGATGCAGTTTGTAACCAAAATAAGTGTTTCAGAGAATAGAAAAATATTATTACCTTACAGTGCATCTTGTAAATAATGACTACAAAACGTTCAGCCAAATGACTACATTTCCATTTATAAGATTCATATGACTTCCGAAAGACGCCAATGAGTGTTTGGAAGTCCGTCCTTAAATGCGTTTTAAAAATCATTTGTAGAAAAGACCGATATATGGCAACAGCGGTTTTAGGATTAGATTTAAAATTGTGGACATGGGAAAAAACCAATATGTATGAAAAATTCTGTCATTGAAAATACTATCGAAATATATATTTTTGGCACTGTAAAAATATATTTTTATAATGGGACTTTTATTTTTATTACTCGGTCTGACCTTTGACAAGGGCAACGGAGGGATCATCTTCACTTAATACGTAGAACTGATTACGCAGTAATTTTTACATAGCTTCAGTTGTATTAAAAGTGGAATGAGATCAGGAAATAAGAGAATATTTTAGGCTGACTTTTACATGGGCTGAATTAGGCTAAAAATTTAGGAAATTAGTTAGGTTTAAAATAAGAGTTTAAAATATCATTATAATATAAACTAACTTCCGACACCTCCCTGAACGCTGTTTCGCTTGCATTCTCATTTCCTCCTCTGTACTTTTACGGGTGATGACTTCTTAAGACCCTTCGATTATTGGCTAGAAAAGAGAATCGGGTACATGGCGGACATTCGCTCCAAGTTGTAACTTTTTGTTTCAATAATACGCCATATGTGTCAACCTTCTTTATAATTTTCTAATAACCCCAAAAAACGAAAAATGGATGCTTCAAAAGCGCTAAATCGCCAATTTTATGCCCGTGCATTTTGAACAAAAAACAAAACATTCAAAAACCTCAAACCAAAACATGTTTACATGATATAAACATATGATTCGATAAAATAAATTAAAAAGAATCAATATCATACTTTTAAATGCACATTATTTCTTTCGTAAACGGCATCGAATTACAATCGCAATGGGCTGAAACAAATTTCTTTCATTTTCAAACAGATATTAAACTACCATCGATCGAGTGCTTAAATCTTCAACCTTTCCGATATATCGATTCTCGAAAACTTTTAATTGCTCGTGGTCCTATCGCGATACAGTCTTCCTTGAATCGTAATCGAAAGAGATATTTCCCATTATCTGAGGCGCGTAAAGTGAGAACAAATGATCTCATTTGCTTTGTACTGTGTGGAGAAATGGCGTTACATTTATAATAGTTTAAGTACATTTATCTGCCATTTCTCGATTCTGAAAATGTGTTGCCCGATAAAGTGGAAAAAGAATGTCTTTAGCCCTAAGTGTATTCCAGTAATGGTTATTTCAATCGTTTCGGTTGAATTGTTTGAATAATATGATTTTTCAGATATTTAACTCGGATATCTGTTAAACTATGTTCAGATTTATTGCTAGGATATCCATTCAATGTATAAGATATCGAAATACAATTTGTAGTAGTTTTCGTGAAATAAAGACACGCATTTCTATGCAGAGCAAATATTACAAATTAAAAGTGCTTAAAAAATAATAAACAGCTTCTAATTCTGATTAGAAAAGTTTAATGTCTTATATATGGTACTAAAATAAATTCTCGAATAAGTTTATTTTATCTAAAGCGTACTTCCAAAATTTCTGATATGCTAGAGTTTTTCTAAACAAAAGCTGAAAATTTTCGATTTGGATTCTAAAAGTATAATCATAAAAGAAAAAAATCATAAATGTTTAGGCAATATACTTTAAAAAAATAACAATTAAATGGTGGCAAATTCAAATCTTGCGTTAATTTTGAAACACCCTTTATTTTCAATGAATCTTCTAGATGTTTTGTGAAAGTGCTTGTTCTATTTTTGTTCTACATGGCAGAGTACATCCTGGATTAAATATGTTACTTTTATAAATATATTAATACTTCAACAAGTATAAAAAAATTTTATTAATTATATACTTTATATAAATTTTATGACAATTACCTTCATGGTTTTAGCTACTGTAATCTTACATGCATCTTTATAAGAAAATATTTTACACTTTTGTTGTCATAATCCATAATTTTTTGTTGTTTAAGAAATGCATTAATTAAAAAAAATAGTAAACAAATGCAAAATGATTTAAGAAACTTAAGAACTTCTTTATTGTTAATATATTTAGTGAAATACATTTATAAAAACTATTTTTTTTAACTTTAATTCATTACTTTGAGCGACATTGAATGCAAACATTCTTCACAGAATGTTTCAAAAAGGTAGAATTAATTTACTACATTAAGAAATTTAAAAGTATTCATGTGATAAAAAAAAATATGCTGACGATTAAAACTAAAAATTTGAAATGATAATTTTTTGTACTCTGTGTGCTATTTTAATTTTATTTTAAAATACAACTGAAACTTTTGAAAATTTGCCAAATGCAATTATGAATTGGGATTTGATGCGCTGTAAGTCATTGTTGTTAAAAGCTAATTTTTTTAGAATTTCAAAAACTAAATTTATTTATAAATAAAATTATTTATAAAAATAATATAAAATAATATTTATAATAACACTTTAGCAGATTTTACTAATTGAATAGTAATTATAAATTTGATGCATTAATTTTATAACTAAAAAAAGAAAAAAAAAGAAAAACTTGGCTACTTGCCAAATTTGATACTTTTATAGACGAAGATCTTCTTTATTATTTTAATTTTCATTCTCACGTGCCGTAATTTATAGATATTATTACGACATATGAAAACACTTCCTTTTAAATAAAGGAAATATGTTTTAATAATATAGGACAATTTATTTATTGAAAATTATATATTGAAATCTAGTTCATTTAACCGAAATCAAGTTCATATATAATTTGACGCAAATATAATCGCGTAAAATGTAAATTTTACATATGGTATTTTTTTATAAAACCACATTGATATTTGTATAAATGCGTTGTTGTTAAAGGAACTTTGAGAAACAGAGAAAGAAAAACAATGAAATGTTGAAATAAAATGGAAGAAGAAATATTTTAAAGTAATATTGATTTACTTGTTAATTTTTATATTTAATAAAATTACGTTTAATTATTTAGAAATTATAATAACAAAAGTATAAAGTATCTTCTTGAAGATGCATGTAGGAGTATAGTAATTAAAACCATGAAGGTAATTGTTATCAAAAAAATTTTAACGTATACTAGTAATGTTATATTTATTAAAGCGTGAATATATTTATACAAATATATTCATATATTGAATTACTCTGTCATATAGAACAGAAGCAGACCCCAAGTACTTCAGAAAAATCTAAATGATTAAATGAAAATATTAATCATCTCAAGGATTTTATTTTTAGAGGTCATTTTGCGCCAAATAAAATAACAGTGTTGATATAAATTAACTATCTCTTTGTAGTAGGTTTGGTTGATATTTTGCCGTATTGGGTACAGATTGATACTAATACAGATATAATTGGTAACTGTTACTCAATCGGCACAGGTTGATTATAACTGATATAATCGTGACTGATACTGATCGGTACAGGTTTATTATAACTGATATAATCGTGACTGATACTGATCGGTACATGTTGATTTTATCTGATATAATCGGTAACTGATACCTTATCGGTACCAGTTGATTATGCCTGATAAAATCGGTAATTGATACCTGATCGGTACAGTTGATTATGCCTGATATAATTGGTAACTGATAGGTGCAGGTTTATTATGCCTGCTATAATTGGTAACCGATTTTTTTCCACGCTGGAATGAAACCGAACATTCGGTGGGTGTCGATTCTCACGCTAGCGTCAAGATTGAAAGCTGATACGATACTGATACGAATGATTTCAAAGTGGTATTTCGCTTCTCTGTAGGAGATATTGATGATGTGTCTGTGACCTTAGCTATGACAGTGATTGAAGCAAGGATGAGAAGAGGAAAAGGACTGTGTTGATATAGCTAATATAAAAGAAGGCGAGAGTCTTTAATAGCATGCGCACCATTCCATGAGATAAAGAATAAAAAAGGTGAGATATGAAAAAGGAAAACAAAACATATATTAAAAGAATCTCCGAATCGGGAAGGCAAACTAGGCTACATAAACCTAATATTTTGTATCAGATTCGGTATCATCTGATCGCAAGCGAATGAGATGAAGAAGATTTTCAATCAAGTTCAAAAGTTGATACCAAATGCGCTTAATATGTATCAATTTCATGTATCTGATACTTTGTATCAGGTTGATACAGCATCACTCATCCCTAGTATGAAGGAATCTGTTACTACTGAATATCTGAACGACGTGAAAACAAATTGTATATACAGTTATCAGAATTCAAGTTGAGTTGTATTCTGAAAATAAAGAATACATTCCAAAAGTTAACAATCTAATATCTTGTTGACATATCAGGTGCATTGAAAATATTTAGCGAAGGCCTAGAAACCTTAATGTTTTTCGAAGCAAGACTGTTGTAGAAAGTTTTATATTGTATTCCTTCATTTCTCTACTCCCATATTTTATCATTTTTTATAATTCACTCAATGACATTTATTGCAATCTATTTTTCCATGCTTTCATTGCTAACTGTTTTCATTCAACAGTGCCAAAACTTCTCTTAATACTGTAATTTATTTGTGTAATTTAGTTTCGTTATATTGAAAATTTTATTGTCTCATTAACTAATAAACCTTCTGAAGGTCTATACAATCGCATGTATGCAAAATGCAAACTTAGATTTCATTTTATGCCTCAAAGCACAAAATGATAATATACGGCAGCGACCTAGAAAATAAAAATCTGAGTACTTTTGGATTTCATGGCTTTTTTTTAATGTTCACAATTGTTAGGCATTATGGTGGCGTATTAACGAGGAAGTATGGGAGGATATCCTTATGAGGGCACTTCTGCTATTTTATTTACTTGTTATGTTAGTATTCAAGATAAAAAAAAATAAGAATATTTTAGGAAAATTTGCAATTTTACTAAAATAGTCTTGAGACCATAATGAATCTCATCAAACCTTTGATTGATTCTTTTGATGTCATTAGTGTGTTAAATTCTTTGAAAATACATTACACCGCAAGTGGTAGTTTAGTTAAAAGCTAATTAATGATTCTCTAACTAATAATTTAAAATCTCCTCTCTTCAAGACAACATCTAACTATATTATGTGATAGTTAAAAGTTCATTCAGTAAATGCTTCCAAACTAAAGGAAATAAGGCTATTTGATACTACTTAACTTATTCATTATTTAGTAACTAAAATAATTATTTTACTTCCAAAATTTCGTTCAGATATTTAAAATATAGCTTTACTTTAAAAATTACGTGTTTAATTATACAAACTTCTAGTTATAACTATATATCAGGTAACAGTAATTGGTAAAGATGAAGTTAAGCGCTTTTAATTAGAATTCCATTAATAATGGCATCAAACGTCAGAATTTCTTTTGAAAGTACTTTTAGAACTTCTAGTTTTAGAATCGTTGAAAAATTCGAATTCGAGATTTTGCTGAATCTCCATGTTTCAGATCTCCATCAGTTCAAAGAACATATTTTTGGTATTCTTTCTGTCTTTGTGTAAATATAATGACTCAAAAATGTTTTGAGATAGAAGGCGAAAGTGTTTTTGAATATGGTCTTGACAATATATATAGAATCCTATTAAGTTTGTATTGAAATTCATTCAAAAGAAATGTCTGTCTAGTATCCTTTTACTAGTTAAAAAATAAATATAAAATGAAGAAAAGTAGATAAAATTTTATCAAAAGATTTAACATCTAAAGTGCGTATGTGTGCCCAAATTTTAAATCAAAGCCATTATGTTGGTTTATTTTCTTTTTCATGGAAGCAATATAACTCAAAAATCCATTGACTTAAGTAAAGGAAATTGATATGTGTTTTTTAAAGCAATTGTAGATATGTCAAATTTTGGTTTTTGTCACTTGGAAAAAAAATTGCGTTTAAATGCATAATAAATTTTCTGTTCTGACAAATTAACTGCAAACTAGCGAATTAAAAAAAATCGCCAAATATCATACGTTAATAGGCTATGACATTATCGTTTCATTTAAACTTTAAGTGTCAAAATAAATTATTTCAAATTGCCTATTGTGTTTTGCGATTATATGCAATCTCTATTTGATTTCTTACATAGACTCGATATGATTAATACGATTTGATATTCGATGAACTATTGAAATTAATTTGAACTTCATTTCAGCAATAACATGTAAAATACCATGTAAAAAATGCAAGCGTATGTTTTAAATTACCGAAATATGGGAAAGTTTTACTCAAAAAAAGTTACAATAATTAAGACGCAGTTCTCAAATTTTAAATAAGTTGAAACAAAATCAGTTTTTAACAATATCTTTAGAAGATATTAAAGGAAATTATGCATATTTTTCTTAAATTTTAATTAAATAAATTTTTTTAAAAACATCGCTCAAAGATGCATATTCTCATATCCCATCGTAAATATGTGCCAAATTTGGTAATTTTAGGTCAAACAGATTTTTTGTAAAGCACCATCACAGCTGCACATCCAAATATAGCGATTTTTTTTTGTTGTTATAAGAAAACTTATTAAAATCTCACATTACATTTTTACCAGTTATTCAGTATATCGTTTGCTTTATTTATTTATTATCTTCGGACGATAAAAAAAATCAAGTAAAGGTATTTAAGCAAGGGAAAAAAAACCTAAAATTAGAAATCTATTCAAATATAATGAAATAAAATAAGTATTTTCAATCTATTAACCTTTCTTCTATTATCTAAATGTTTCTCTAGGACATTTAAATAATTAATAACAAGATAATTATCAAAAAAATCACTGTTTTATTATTTCTAAAAGATGTTTGGAACTAATGAATTCAATAATTCCTTAAATATCTTCAAAATATAATATTAAAATCGGAATGTATTTAAAAAATTATATAAAAAATTGTTTCAAATGTTATTGTTACTGAAATTTGTTTAAATTCGAAATATATGTAAATAATTCTATCTTTATAAAAAATTTTTTAATTTTTAAATTTCAATAATTTTGTTTGCTAAAATTATAAATGAAGGCATGTAAATATAAAAAAATACTCTAAAGATTTAAATATAAAAGTATATACTGAGAGAGGCTGCAAATTATTTTGTAAATTTTCGGACAAATGTTTCATTATTTAAATTAATAAATAAGTTATTTCATTTAAATTAGTGTATATGTAAATTTATAAAGCTGAAATAAAAACGATATCATATTTTTTTTTTTTTACCTTTTGTTTCCATCCCAAATAAATTAAAAAAGAAACTCATAATTACATGGCTTAATTTATTAATTAAAATGACTCGAGTAGAATTTTTAAAGTTGTTTTCTATTTTTTTATAAAACTCATTTTGATGTCTTTCTGCATTAATTATGCATTAGATTATCAATTTAATGTCATTACTTTCATTTCCAGATCATCATATTTCATCTTTATGGTTTTCCCAATAACGTTGAAATGAGCAAGTGTCTGCTTTAAAAATAATAATCATATAATCATTAAAGTATCATTTCTTCAAGCATAAAGAAAATAGATAAAAAAAATGCAAAGAAAAACCGTCAGCGGTCTCCTAGTCGTATCATAAATCGCATATAATTATATTGGGGGAAAAAAAGTTTGCCGATATTAGATATGGAAGTCATAAGTCTATGCTTTTTCTATACTAGAGAATTTAAGTTTTTTTTTTCTAGAATGTATCTTTAAGTATTGACAGAAACATTACTATTAAAAATATTTATTTCATTAGTTTGCATTTTATTAGTTTTGTGACCAATAAAGTGGGAGTTAAAGTGAAAAATCAATGAATAAAAATAAAAAAACATTTTTTCCCGTTCTACACGGTGGCTAATATTCCTCATTTATAAAGAATATTTCTAATAATGAACGAAAAAAAATATATTTTTTCATTTTGTCGTTAAATAATTTAAAAATATATTAAATTTCTTTAGATTAATAGTAGGAAAAAAACAAGTTTTTGTTTTTAATAACTTTTAATAATGGTTTTAATAGCTTTTAAGGACTTTTTCTATAAACTTTTGAACGAAGTGTGGTTTTGGGTTATAGGGTCCATGATCGGTGAAGAACTCGAGAAACTTTCCGAAGTCTTGTTATAAGAGCTAATCCAATAGGTAGTCTTCCTTTAGGAATCTACTTAAGAAATTGAATTCTAATACACACTAATTCCATAAGTATTTGTATATTTTCTCTCTCTTGGAATAGGAGATAAGCGCCCTCCCGCTGGTGGGGTATGGAAGCTTGGAGAAGCGAGGTGCCAGTTCTTCCTCGTCATCTGACCACGATTCAAAATTACGAGGCCCGTCCCAAAATATCCCTAGTGTTGCTTTAAAGCGGGACGTTAATATAACTAAACTAAACTAAACTAAATTAAACTAAACCTTGTAATAGGAGGATGAGCAAGAGGGGATTGTTGTGATAACTATTATGAGTGCACCTTTATACCTTTCTGTCTGTGCGCATATTGGCGCAACTTGGCGCGTTTTGTGTCTCGCGGTATGATGAAGTAAACCCAGTATACCGTTCCGAATTCCAACTTTTCTCCGATTGGCTCTAAAATTTGAAACAGATCCACATATGTGATATTAAAATTACATATCAAATTTATCTAAAGGATTATATTTTAGAATTTGATTTCTCATGCATGAGAATGTATGAATGGATAGATGATCATCCAATTAATGAGTTAGTCCAGACTTTTGCTTGCATCTACAGTCATGATAGTCAATCGTGGCACCGAAATTAATGAATATGCTTTTTCTATTCTATTTTTATTTCCTCGTATACGAGGTATAGGAAAAGTATAGTAATCAAATTTCCATATTTTAAACGTCTGAGTTAGAAAACACATTTTTGGAAAATGTTCATCAGCCTATCTGTGGCAAAGATAACTCAAAGCACTCTGATCTAGATGAATGAAATTTTGTATAAAGTTTTTAAACCAAATTTGCAGATTTCTATCAAATGTTGATCACAATTCACTCGAAACAAGTTGGTCTGTCTGGCTGTTCGAATATAATTCGACACGATAACTACAAAAGAAAGAGAGCTAGATAGATGAAATGTGATGCACTGAATTAACATCTATAGTGTACACACTTATCAAGTTTTGAAATAAATACAACAAGTAATTGACATTATCTATCTGTAATTTCAGAAATATATGAACGCGATAAACTCAAAAAAGCAATGACTTAGATATATCAAATCTGGTATGTGACTACAGGTGTAAATTTTTGTCAAATTGATGCTTCAATTAGTTGGAAAAACTCAAATTTGATTCTCGGATGCTATTATCCATATGTCAGGAATCAATCGCCAAATATCTCGCCAAGGATGACACGATAGATAAGTAAAAATGCTAAATTCAGGCCAAAGCGTAATATTTTGTAACTAATATACTCCAATTCTATACAAGGCGTTCACTGGGGATAACTTCTTTATTAGAGTGCATGCGAGAAAAGTTTGAGGAGACCTCTCCCACTGGATTACATTTCACTAACTACCGCAGTCATATTCATACTTATAAACGATAAATGCATTTTGTATACGTTATATTACTTTCTGTTTAATTATTTTCTAACATACGGAAATTATATTAGTTGTCTCTTCCTATAGATTTCCCAAAACATTCGTTTTGTGCACTAGAAGATACATATATTAAGAATTTTTTCATGATTGTTTATGTTTATATTTTAGAAATAATAAATTCCTTGAGAAATATTTAATACTAGAATAAATTATCTTAACATCGAATAATATCCAAATAGTAACATGATGAAACAATTATATCTGGACTTGGTCCACTTCAGCGTTTTAATAGCGCACGTAGCATCTCATGAACTTAGTTTGCAGCCAATTATTGAATTAATGGAGATTTTAATCAGTGCTCTGGGGCTAGAATGGAATATTGATTCCATTTTGGCAAGATCGATTTCGTAATTTGGCAGTAGGCAACGGACATCCGAGAGTCACTTGTATACATTGAGTTGACGAAAATCAAATTTGGAGCTGGTATTAGTATTTTAATGAGTGCCTTCTAATTTACCTATTGAATTTTGAATTCTTCTTAGTATACAATGTTTTAGACTTTATAAAAGAAAGTAATGTTTTGATTAATTTGTTTACAGTGGCTCGTAATCATGAATTTAAACCACTATTTACTCAGTATCTTGGAAATTATTAATATTTAGATGTATTAAATTTCATTTATGAATTTAAGATTGCAATTTTTATCACTTATTATTAAAGAGAAAGATAAAAATATTTTTAAGCATCATGCAAATAATAAAATATCTAGAAAACTCAATATAGGTAAAAAAAATTGCATTATACAATATAATTTATTTTTAAGATATGTCTGTAATGAACTAAAAGATTCTAATTACCTAATATCTGACTTCCAAATATTCACTATTTGCATATAGATTTCTATTGCATATAATAAAATTGCAGCTCCTATCACAAATTATTAAAGGGAAAGAAAAAGATGTTTTTTATGCTTTTAAATCTCATACAAATAGTAAAATATATAGAAAACACATTATAGGTTAAAAAAAAAACTTGCATTATACAATGCAATTTATCTTCGAGATATGTTTGTAATGAGATATAAGATTCTAATTATTTAAAATCTGACTTCCAAACATTCGCGATTTGTTTATAAATTGATATAAAAAAATTAATCTTATTCATCATATTTAGTTGTCTTTTGGAATTTATCAAATTCATTGCCGTCAATACATCCCTTTTAAAAGTAAATCCGAAGCATTTTTTTATATTTATGAAGATTAAATTATATTATCAATTCCGAATGCAAAAAAAAATTCAGAAATACTTATAAAAGTAATTATTTATAACTTAATAGATGACAAATATTCTAATAAAATATTTGAAGAAATATTTTAATAACCTTAGATGTTTTTTTAAACCATAAACAAGATAATTTTGTATTATATGAACTTTCTGCAAACAATTATTAATAAGAAATCAGAAATTTATATTAATTATATTATATTATTTATTTATATTTTTTATATTAAAATATCATTCTTTCTAAATTGAAATAACTAAGCTGAATTGAAATGATTGTTTATTCTTTCAACGTTTCAATCAGTTCAATGCATCTATTTTTATTATTTTTCAAGTTATTACTATTTCTAGTGGAATACGTAATTCATCTTAAAAAGAATGGGCCTTTATAAGCTTCTTTAGAGTTACATTTTTATAACATGTTTGACACAATAAAAAATTCAAATTTTATCTCTAATTGCAAATTACAAATTATTTTCATTCTAAATTGGCACTTTTTTTCAAAGTAAATTTTAAAACGTAATAATCACAATTTATTTGAAATTTTACAAAAAAAAATGGTCCTTGAAAAGCTAAATTTAAATTAATTGATATATCATTGGTATAATCAGATAATAGATTAAATAGACGAAAATTAAAATTATATTGAACAAACTTATGCTAAGTTTTCTTGTTTAAAAAAATTAAACAATTATGATTTGAAATTTCCTATATCATCTTTGAAAGTAATCATAATTATTTCTTATAAATTGAAAGTAGATGTCTGAAATCAATCTTTTCAAAACAGTCTTTAATGAATCAAAATATAATACTTATAAATATGAACTTAAAAACGATCTTTCATTAAATGTTTCATTTCTAATCCGAAATACGTTTTTAATTTTAAAAATATTTACATTTAATACAAATTGTCAGTATTTTTATTACTAAGAAATTGAATTTTTTACTTATGGCAATATATACTACTCAAATATTAAAATTCATGATTTGTAGGGGGGGGTCTCATTTCATTTTGTAATAAATTAAAATTATAATTTATAAGAATTATTTAAAATTTTCTGTTTCACACATTATTTGTTTTGATTTATATTTAATATTATCAATAAAATAATAAAAAAAATTGTAGTTCAGAAATTGTATCACTAATATATATATATATTGGTTGGAAATCTAATTTTTGTTTTTATGTAGACCGGTTAGTGTGAAGTTAAATTCAGCTTCTTAATAAAATGATAAATGTAAAAGATATAAAGCTAAATATATAAATTTTTTGGATAAATTGATGAATTGTTAAACTAAATTTTATAGGAATTTTTAATACGAAACCGAAATTTTTTATTAAATTTAATAAAACATTAATTTTCAATATAAGCCTTACTTTTCATCGACTTATTTCGCTTTCAGTTATAATAATATATGTTAGACAATTTTTATTCTAACATAAACCAACTCATTTATTGATATAATTTTTTTTCAGAAACATTATGAGTAATTTATCCTCGAACAATAAGGGATAACTTTTTAAAAGTAGATTATTCTAAAAATAAAGTAGAAATTTAAATCGCCAATCTACAAATTCCAAATGATATTTTGCAAAGTTTATCTTATACTAGCACCTGTAAGTTGAAGAAACAATGGTTCTTTGAAAGATTGATTGAAATACATTTTTCCATCGTTATGATAAACAAATTAATTAGTGAAATAAATTAAAAACATATTACAAAAACATTTAAAAATTGTTCTGTACTGTAATTTTACAATTGCATTTATCAATGGCTAGATAAAAATGGCGTGTTAGGATTTTAAAAATGTCTTATCAGTTTGTGAGGTAATTTTTAATCTTTCAAATAAAGACATATATCAAAAAAGGTATCAAAGTTTTAAGCAAATCAAACAAAAAATAAAGCAATACGTAAGAAATAGTCATGGATCTATATGAATCGGTGAAACCTATGTGATTTTGTCTTAAAGTTAAAGCTCTTGTCAGGCTTTTCAACATATAGTTTCAAGACTTTGTGTCAAAGTATATTCAAAATTTCCTACCCAAATCCTATAACTATAAAAGAAATACGTACGGAATAGTTTATATGAATCAGTGAAGCTTATATGATTAAGTCTAAAAATAAAATTACAACTCTTGTCAGACTTTTCAACATATAATTTTGAGCCTCTATGTCAAAGTATACTCGAAGTTTCCAGTTCAACTCCTATAAACAAAACTAAATCAATACGTAATGGATAGACATGGAACTATATGAATCATTGTAGCCTGTATGATTTTGTCTTAAAATGAAATTACTGTCTGTCAAGCTTTTCAATGTACTATTTCGAGCCTCTATGTCAAAGTATACTCAACTCCTATAAAAGAATAAACAAAGTTAAAGAAAACGTACGGGATAAACATGGACCTATATGAATCAGTCAAACCTATGTGATTTTGTCTTAAAATTAAAACTCTTGTCAAACTTTTCAACGTATTATTTCGAGCCTCAATGTCAAAGTATCTATCCCAAACAGAATAAACAAAACTAAAGCAATACGCAAGAAACAGACTTCAATCTATTTGAATCAGTGAAAACTATATGATTTTACCTTAAAATAAAATTGCAACTTTTGTCAGAATTTTCAACATATTGTTTTAAGCCTCTGTCGTACTCAAATTTTCCAGTCCAACTCCTATGACAAATTAAATAAAACTAAAGCAGTACGTAAGGGATAAACATGGATCTATAAGAATCAGTGAAGCCTGTATGAGTTTGTCTAAAAATAAAATTAAAACTCTTGTCAGGCTTTTCAACATATTATTTCAAGCCTCTATGTCAAAGTTTCCTGCACAACTCTTCTCAGTCTGACAGCTAGCAAGGAAAAGCTGCATTTAATCATTCACACGTCGCATTTGCATATCACATCATCCCGCACGACATTAACATGATGCAACTTCAAATTAACACGGTCAGGAGCATCTGTAAAGCCTATTCCTGAAATGTTAATTCCACGGAAACAACAGACGTACGACGACAGTAACGGAAAAACAACAAAGTTTACTGAAAGAGCGAACTGGCCCGAAGTGGAATAGCGTTCGCTGTTGAATTATTCATCTAGAGCTCATCAAGAGAGAGACTTTGAAGGGTCGCTTGGAGGTTCTATTTTTTTTTCTTTTGATGTTCTTTTGGATTCACTATTCTTTCTGAAGGATTCTGAAGGAATCCATGTTATGCACCGTGGATATTCTTTTATTTATTGCTGACTGAATCGTAGATTCTTTGTCTTTGAACAGAATGAGGGACTGAAAAAGCATGCCTGCATTTCGCGACTCTTTATGTTGCACTAGTGTTTAAGAATTCATATTGGAAATCTATGGAGGGAAGCGACGGAGCAGGAAGTTGATCTTTGCAATGCAATGTGAAAGTTTGAAATTGGGGAACGTATGAGTATTTTAAAGTTTTGACAGAAGAATTATTGGAACTTCGTGGATATTTTATGCATATGCCATAGTGGAGCTATGCTGTCGAATTTAAATCATTTGTGAAAACTGGAGAGAAAGTCAGTTTATTATATATAAGACGCACACACACGTATATAATGTATGCATTTACTGATATATCTTAATTCTAAATTAAACTCTAATTTCCAAAGTGTTATCTTAATTCAGCCCATATTAACTTCAATCTAGAGTGTTCTCTTATTAACTGATCCAATTCCATCTTTTTTATTTAAGGTGTACATACACACTGGAAGATTATTTTTTTTTTAATTTTAATTATCCAGTTTTTTTACAGAAGCTCATTAATATATGTTTAAACTCATTTCAGGGACAAAAAAAACCATATTACACTCATTATTAATTAATTTAATAATATTTAATGGTCTAATTAGCATATTTTTTGAAACCTGATATCTTAAATTTTAATTTGTACAGACATATAATTCTAATTGTAAATTATGCCTAATATTAGTCTTCATGTTATCTGCCTCAATCAAGTAATATATAGTTTCTGTTAACATTTTTTTATTTACGATGAATAGAAAAGGGGAGATTTTTTCTGTCATTTTAACTTTTAAATAGCTATTAAGAATTTATTTCTATAAATATAATTTTTATTGAGGCACAAAACCTCCTTTGTTTCATACAGATTATTTTGATATATAAATAATTGTATTTGGTTCATTTCTTGTTGAGTTATGATTGTTCGAATGAAGCAACATAGTGGGAAAATATCATTCTTCATAAAATGAGTTTTAAAAAAACCGAAACTAGGCATTTTAGTGACTGTAATAGGCATTTTAGTGACCTCAATAAAAATAATTATAACTCGAATATTGACAACATCTTGGTATCGTTTGAAAGCTGAAGCATCATAGAATATTTTGAAACATTAAAAAAAAAATTCTATATTTTGAACGATTTTCGAAGTTTTAAGTGCGTACGTACACCTTAATTAATGATACACGCGCTGAAAAATTGTTGAAATCAACAAGTTTCCCACACTCCGAGTGATGGGATAAAAAACTGTTCAGCCAAGTAAATTCTTTTTAAAATATACCTAGATTTTCCTATCCTAAATCGACATGTGTAAAGGAATCCATATTAGAATCTCATAGTATAAATAACTCGGGGAAATATTTTCTCTCTCATTTACGCCCTTTACATTTTCGCTCTTGTGCCGCTTTGTGAACGGATGTGTTTTGTCCGCGCGTCTTGTACATAAATTATGCCTCCCAGGATGGAATAAAGAGAATTTTAAAATTGCAGAAATGTCTCTCTCTTCGACCATGAAATTGCTTAAAAAATTGTTCATATATAATGTAATAATATCACTGAATCTGAATTAACTAATTAATTTCCTAATTTTTATCTTAATTTAGCCTCTATTAACTTCATTCTAAAATGTTCTCTTATTTCCTGCTCTAATTCTCACTTTATTTATTTAATTAATGCAACAGAATCTCTGTAAAATTGCTCAAATCGACGGATTCCTACACTCCGAGTGAAAGGATAAAAATGTGTCGATTTAAACAAATTATTTTATAAAATAATTCTCTTACCTGGATCGACACGTGTGGTGAAATCCCTATCCGAATCTCACAGTATATAATCATGGGGATAAATATTACGTTTACTCTTTTCGCTATTGTGTTGTTATGTAGACGTGCCTTGTCGCTTCTTGGGTTTACATAAATTATGCTTCCCGGGAAGGAATAAAGCGTAGATTAAAATTCGAAAGTGGCTTCTCTATCTTCGGCCGCGAAACTGCTAAAAAATTGGGGTTACATGTATACAATATTATTTTTAAATTTTAATTCCCAAATCTTTATCGTATTTTAATTTATATTAACTTCATTATAAAATGTTCTCTTATTTCCTGATCCAATTCCCACTTTTATTTAATTAATTATACACGTACTTTATAAAACTGCTCATTTAAGCCTTTTTTCAAGTTTCGAGTGTAGTGATGAAAATCCTAATAACTCGCAACTTTCTTTTAAAGATACCTAAATTGTCCTTTCTTAAGGCTGGCGCCTGTCAAAGAAACCCCCATCAATATCTCATAGCAAAAGAGAAAATGTTTAATTTAAAAACTTTTTTTTAAAATTAAAATGTTTTTAACCCTAGAATGCTACCCTTTAGTATACTCACGGGAAGGGTAACGATTAGTCTGGCAGACGAAGTATGCATAGGCGCTTTTAAAACCTAAGTTAAAGTCAAAATAAAACAAAAATAGACTACCTGTAGCTGTTTCTAGGCTTTTTAAACTTCATTTAAGCAAAAAAAAAATCATTTATTCATTTTCAGAACAATCTTTACAAACATTAGCACGGTGATCTCCGCACATTGCTCTTGTACAACTTTGACAAAAAAAGCGGGTCATTCTTCGCAGCTTATAAGGGCAAAATGCACATATTTTTCTTTTGTTACTTTCATTTGTTTTCGGAGTTTCACAGACCATGTCTATTTTTAAAAGTTCGCTAATAATTGTTCTTGTAGAACGAGGTAAAGCAGGCGCATCCAAACGCTTCTTCATCCATGGAGCAAGAAGATCTTCACTTAACTTTACTGCAAACTTTTTTCTGGACATCACTTTTTCCGATTTTCTAGTCATGTTGTGGCCATATAAAACATGTGAATTTACTAAACTGATATTAATAATATCGTAAAATACACAAAAAGGCCATTGACGTGTCTTCCTGCTCCATGACATGTTGCTACACATCTGGTCCAATATGTCAACAGCTCCTTTTGTGGAATTATAGAATTCTATTATTTCAGGTTTTTTACTTTCTTTATTTACATATGGTTTTTCATGGAATGTAGAAAGCAGGATAACACACTTATTTGGCTTTGTTTTGTAGGACAGTAGAGTTTTGGCTTGGTCAAAACAATACATTCCTGTTCCGACACTTCTAGAACGCAACTGTAAAAGTTTTGGAGGAATTTCCTTTTTATTTTTTCTTACAGTTCCCACAATTGATAAATTAATTGGGCTCTTTAAAAGATTATCTGCTGAAGGTATCGATGTAAACCAATTGTCCATCGTAACATTTCTGTTGGTCCCTTGAATGGGTCTTGTTAATTCTTCAACGAAATACTTTGCCAATGGAATGTCTTTGGTTTCAACGCTCTTTCCTAAATAAGGTATGGCATTAATCATATAGTTCGTCCCTACATCGCAGAGCATTACTATTTTTATGCCATATTTTGCAGGCTTATTTGGTATGTACATTTTAAAGGGACATCTTCCACGAAATGCTATTAACTGCTCATCAGTCGTAACATATGATCCTGGTTTATAAAAATCTGTACAACGCCTGATAAATTTTTCCCAAATCTCTCTGAATGGTGCAAATTTATCTTTTCTTTCTTTCTTTCTTCTCTGGTTTCTTTTGAGTCAAAGCAAAGGCAGTTCAACAGAAAACGGAATCTCACTTCACTCATTTCACCTCTGTACCGCTGACCACATAATGTTGTATCAAATAACTGATTTGTTGCTAAATGATTATTTTTCATAGCCGCTGATAAAACCAATAATCCCAATAAAGCTTTAATTTCATCAATGCAGGTTTCCGTAAAAGAAGAATGTTTTTCAGCATAACGTTCTTTTTGTCTTTTGATTTCAGAATTTGTATGAAAAACAATTATTTCCAATATTTCTGAAGTAAAAAAATGAGTAAAAGAATCCAAAGGTGTGAAAAGTTCTTTTGCTGAGTCCGTTGGTCCTTGAATGAAATGAATAATGTTGCGTAAGGCTGTCCTTCCATTACTTGATTTGGGAATAGACGACCATTTTGACTTATCTTTAGCAGTGAGCTGAATATTTCCAGGGTATACAATAGATTTGTTGCAGGACTTTAAAAACTCTAGAATATTTCCAACCATATCACTTGTTTCTGGAACATTGTGCTTTCGTTTTTTAGACTTCGATTTCAACCTCATGTTATCAACTTCTGTATTTTTCTCGAGCATTGTCTCTTCTTCAACTTTATTTTCAAGCAAATTATTTTCTATTTCATCTCTGTCACTATCTGTGAAATCACTGTTTTCCACTTCAATGTAATCTTCAGTTTCCGATTCATCAGAAAAAGTAGAAATTTCTTCATCACTTAGTTCTTTTAATACCTCCCGAATTGCATCAGGTCTACCCCAAAAATTTTCACCGCGAAAACGCTTTGACATCTTAACAGTAGCAAAGAAATAAAACTAAGTCCTTATCTAAAAACCTAACTTGACTGCTAACCATTCGTCTGCGAGACGAACATTGCTGCAAATGTGGCACTTGCTGAAATGTTTTGATAACAAGGAATGTGTGCACGTGTAGCAGTGAAGGTCACATAAAGGTACTGAGGGGTATGTCCCATTTCCTGTTTTAGGGGCGCCCAGAGAAAGACATTTGTAAGTGACTTCGTCCAAGAGACGAATGAGTAGCATTCTAGGGTTAAAGAAGAAATTTCAGCCCCTCCTGTCTGCTCTTGTGTAGCGATGTAGACTGACGTATTTCTTACCACTTATTGTTTCTACGTAAATTATGCTCCCCCGAGGTGAAATAAATCGAAATTTTAAAATTTCAAAAGTTTTTTTCTCGGCTACGCATTTGTTAAAATTTGTTTATATACCATAAATTAAGGGATAATTTATCTTTAAAAAGAAACCATTAAAAGCTTTTGCTGGCTACACTGGGTATTTTAAGTTATTAAATAACTTTTATTAAAGAATAATTTTAATACAATAAATAATAATAAACTTTTCCCTTTCCAGGTATATGTAACTATTATTTTAGTCTTTCTATTCCGAAATGATTTACTGAACATAGCCAAGCCTATATGCCAAGGATACGTCATGAATTGAAATTATGGCAAATGGTCAAATAAATTTTGAATTTCCTTTTTTTTTATAATTATTAAAAATTTTTATTTCAGTGTTAATCAGAAGACAAAAGTTTGTATTTTTTTTTTTGTACGAACAATAATTATAGTAAGACATGGTATATTTAATAGAAATTATATGTTTCATTATAATACGAAATAATATCCAAATGAAAAAAAGAAGTCATCAGATGTAATGTTATGAATTTGTTAATGCACAAATTAAATGATTTTGTATATGTTTAAAATACTCAAATATTCGAAGAAAATATTGAAATATGCAGTAATTATTAATGAAAGGAATAAAATATATTTCTCTACAATAGTTACAAATATAAGTATTATGTAAAATTCACCTACAAATATCTTTAATTCTCCTGGGAATATTAGCATATGATTCATCAAGTAACAATACATTGAAATAAATGTAGAATTGACACGCCAAGAATATATTTAATAAAACTTTGAGAATTTTAAATTTAATACAAAAATGTCCCTATAAAACAAAGCAATGTCTGAAAGAATGAAATTTTAAATAACAATTATCAGACATAAATTAAAATATATTTAAATTTTAAACAAAAATTTTATAATTATATTTTACATAATTTGTCTGAAATATAATAGGAATTCAAATTATACTTTCATTTGATTCTGTGGCTATTTTAATAACTACAATAAAACATTTAATTTTCTTGCACACTTTAATCGTTAATTTACATTTTATTTTCTGCACTAATTTCAAACGAAAATGAAAATTAAATTCAGGCTATTTGATTCTCAAATTTCATGACATCAATTCCAACTCTAAAATCAAAATTTAATGATTTCTTCAAGAAAGATCATGATTGCCATCATTCTGATTAAATATTCGGCGATTTCAGCTTGAGGCATTTTGCCGTTAATAGAAAAAGACCAGAAAATCGCTTTGAAGATTTAATTACTGTGCTCCATTAAGTTTTTTTTTTTCTTTACCTTAAATGTCTTTGTTTTGTCGTTGTCTTTTATTTCAAAATTATTTCCTTCACTTGTCTTTATGCCAAATTAACTACCAGAGCTCCGAAACAATTAGAAAAATGTTTAGTGAGGCAGTCATTTGTCGGTTTATAATTCTAAATAAAGCGCTTACGCGAAACTTATTAAGAAACTTCTAATAAATAAAACTATCGTTTGCGTATTTTCTTGCTTGGAATTCACTAGAATTCTGTAGATGATTGAAGACAGAAATGATGTTAAATATTTCGAATATTTATAGATTATTAATTTTTTGAAATTCAGAGATTTTAATAAAATAGTTTAAAGGAGGCGCGGTACTTAAAAAATTGTCAAAATGTCGAAAATTTTTTATTGGCTCCTTTTTTTTTTGCTTATAAAAATTTATTATAAAAAAATCTGGTGAAAAATTTGGATATAGATGAAAATTTTATTTTCCAATAGGACAACGACTCCAAACAGAATGCACGTAACGTCAAAATGTGGTGTTTTTTTCATTGTAAACAGCAGTTACTCACCACTATAGTACCCCGACATCAATGTCACTGAATAACTCTGCACCAACACGAAGCAGTGGCCCCAAAACAGAAAATAAGAAAACTAAACTTATTTAAAATAAGTGTTGCAAGAAGAATGGGGTGAAATATCTTCAAATAACACCAAAAATTGGCCGAATCGGTACCACGACATTTAGAGTCCATTATAAAAGCCGAAAGACATGCCACTAACTATTGAAACGTTCTTTCTATGCGATATATTACAAGAATTTCATCGGTGCATTCTCAATTTTTGAGGCGAAAATCTGCATGTTTTTAATTAAAATGCTTCTGGAATTTTTCAATTTAGAAGGTTTTCGTTTATTGTTCTTTCATTTTTACTTTAAATTAAACCATTTGTTATGTGCAAAAATAGAAATATTTTTGCGATTCTCGGTGATATGTTATTTGCATTGAAAGTCGGATTTATCAAGTAAAAGTAAGGTGTACTCTCAATTGTTTGAGCCTCTGAATTTTACACTTAATAACATTTAAATCTGAAATAAATATTTTTGATTTTTAGAAATATTCCCGTGTTTTTTAACTGAGCGAATGAATTTGGATATATATATATATATATATATATATATATATATATATATATATATATATATATATATATATATATATATATATATATATATATATATATATATATATATATATATATATAATATAAGTATCTATCATATATATATATATATATCTTGACAAAAATATCTTAATAATATTCACACAGAAATTTATTTTTATATGTTTTGGATTCTCGTTTTACCTTAATTGCCATTGCGAGATTCCTTTCCATAACTGCTAAATGTCGTAATATGCTGTATATATATAGATATAGATTTTCATATTTTTTTACTGCATTTTTGAATAAAGAAATAATAATTTCAGTTAGAATATTATTTATATTCTGTAACTATAGAAATTTTTGTAATATCAGACGAAAATTCCAATTCTGAACAAAAAATAACTAACAAAATAAAACTGTTTTGCGCCAAACGATTGCTTTCATATTCCATTAAAAAATTGTGAAAACGTTCTCAATAAAAGCTTCAAACATCGCTTTCATTATACAAAGAAATATTTTGTTTTTATTTTATTTCGAATAAAGGACGGGATTCGGCTGCTTAATCCTTTTGTCGTGTCTCCGTTCTTGATTCTCATTCAAGAAATCAGAAATCCATGGAACTATTTCCTGTGACATGCATTTCCTCTCAGAATTCACTCTGCTTCGTTCTTACTCTCGTAATTCAGAAGTAGAAAACAGATTTCCATCTGAGAGATTTCTTTCACATCTGGTTTCATGCTTGCCAGGATCAATTTTTAACGACGGAGGATATGATGGCGTTTTTGTTCGATCCAAGAGATGTTTGTTGCAATATATATCTGGAAATTCAATAGTTATCAAAATTTCTGATTTATGAAGATTTTATTATTTCTTCCTAAATAAAAATTAAGATATTATTTAGCTGTTGTTTATTATTTAAAAATGATCATTATTAAAAGAATATAAATAGAAATTACATATATTAGATATTAGAAATATAGAAATTATTCTGCAGGTATATTATAATTAAAAACTTTCTGAAAATTAGTAGAATAAAATAGTTACAGCTAAAATTAATATTTCTTTTATTAGTTGGATAAATAATTATGAATTAAATACAAATATTCTAAGAATATATATGAGTAATTTGTACAAAATTTTGTAACATTTCTGTAACTAAGAAAAAATTCTAAAAAAATAGTTTACTGGTCAACTAACTTTACTGCATCACTATGAATTATATTTCATTATTTCGCTCAAATATTTTCATTTATTGTTTTGTGAGAAATATTAATATATTTAGTATATTTGACGTGTAAAATTTTGTAATACGCAAGTTAAAGGTATAATATTTATAAGGAGATATATTGTAATATGAAAGGTAAAAGGTATGACGTTTATAAGGAACGATATTGTAATATGAAAGGTAAAAGGTATGACGTTTATAAGGAACGATATTGTAATATGAAAGGTAAAAGGTATGACGTTTATAAGGAACGATATTGTAATATGAAAGGTAAAAAGTATGACGTTTATAAGGAACGATATTCCAATATGAAAGGTAGAAGTCAAACGTTTATAAGGTAAGATAATGTAACACGGAAGATGAAAGGTTTAACGTTTATTAGGAAAGATATTGTAATGTGAAAGGAAAGAGGTATAATGTTTATAAGAAAGATATCGTAATATGAAAGGAAAACGGTATAATGTTTATAAGGAAAGATATTGTAATATGAAAGGGAAAATTTATAATGTTTATAAGAAAAGGTATGATGTTCATAAGGAAAGATATTGTAATATGAAAGGTAAAAGGTATGACGTTTATAAGGAACGATATTGTAATATGAAAGGTAAAAGGTATGACGTTTATAAGGAACGATATTGTAATATGAAAGGTAAAAGGTATGAAGTTTATAAGGAACGACATTGTAATATGAAAGGTAAAAAGTATGACGTTTATAAGGAACGATATTGTAATATGAAAGGTAAAAAGTATGACGTTTATAAGGAACGATATTGTAATATGAAAGGTAAAAAGTATGACGCTTATAAGGAACGATATTGTAATATGAAAGGTAAAAGGTATGAAGTTTATAAGGAACGATATTGTAATATGAAAGGTAAAAAGTATGACGTTTATAAGGAACGATATTGTAATATGAAAGGTAAAAGGTATGAAGTTTATAAGGAACGACATTGTAATATGAAAGGTAAAAAGTATGACGTTTATAAGGAACGATATTGTAATATGAAAGGTAAAAGGTATGAAGTTTATAAGGAACGACATTGTAATATGAAAGGTAAAAAGTATGACGTTTATAAGGAACGACATTGTAATATGAAAGGTAAAAGGTATGACGTTTATAAGGAACGATATTGTAATATGAAAGGTAAAAGGTATGACGTTTATAAGGAACGATATTGTAATATGAAAGGTAAAAAGTATGACGTTTATAAGGAACGATATTGTAATATGAAAGGTAAAAGGTATGAAGTTTATAAGGAACGATATTGTAATATGAAAGGTAAAAGGTATGACGTTTATAAGGAACGATATTGTAATATGAAAGGTAAAAGGTATGAAGTTTATAAGGAACGATATTGTAATATGAAAGGTAAAAAGTATGACGTTTATAAGGAACGATATTGTAATATGAAAGGTAAAAGGTATGAAGTTTATAAGGAACGACATTGTAATATGAAAGGTAAAAAGTATGACGTTTATAAGGAACGACATTGTAATATGAAAGGTAAAAGGTATGAAGTTTATAAGGAACGATATTGTAATATGAAAGGTAAAAAGTATGACGTTTATAAGGAACGATATTGTAATATGAAAGGTAAAAAGTATGACGTTTATAAGGAACGATATTGTAATATGAAAGGTAAAAGGTATGACGTTTATAAGGAACGATATTGTAATATGAAAGGTAAAAGGTATGAAGTTTATAAGGAACGACATTGTAATATGAAAGGTAAAAAGTATGACGTTTATAAGGAACGATATTGTAATATGAAAGGTAAAAGGTATGACGTTTATAAGGAACGATATTGTAATATGAAAGGTAAAAAGTATGACGTTTATAAGGAACGATATTGTAATATGAAAGGTAGAAGTCAAACATTTATAAGGTAAGATAATGTAACACGAAAGATAAAAGGTTTAACGTTTATTAGGAAAGATATTGTAATATGAAAGGAAAGAGGTATAATGTTTATAAGAAAGATATCGTAATATGAAAGTTAAATGGTATAATGTTTATAAGGAAAGATATTGTAATATGAAAGGTAAAAGGTATGATGTTTATAAGGAAAGATATTGTAATATGAAAGGTAAAAGGTATGATGTTTATAAAGAAAGATATTTTAATATGAAAGGTAAAAGGTATGCCGTTTATGAGGAAAAATATTTTAATATGAAAGATAAAATATGACGTTTATAAGGAAAGATATTGTAATATAAAATGTATAATGCTTATAAGGAAAGACATTGTAATATGAAAAGTAAAAGGTATAATGCTTATAAGGAAAGATATTGTAATCTGAAAGGTAAAATATGTAACGTTCATAAGGAAAGATATTGTAATACGAAAGGTAAAATATGTAACGTTCATAAGGAAAGATAGTGTAATATGAAAGGTAAAATATGTAACGTTCATAAGGAAAGATATTAGAACACGAAAGGTAAAAGGTATAATGCTTATAAGGAAAGACACTGTAATACGATAGATATAATTTTTATATGAAAAGACATTATTACACGAAAGGTAAAACGTATACGGTTTATAAAGAAAGATATTGCAATACAAGAGGTAAACAATGTGATGTAATACGTAAGCAATGATCCTAAGTTAAATAAAATGACAAAATTATAGCTAAATGATATTTATAGATTACTGTTCCTATGTTTATTTATGCATTTGCATTTATTTTATCTAGAAAATCCAGATTGATTTTTAAATCTCATAAGCTAAACAAAATGGAAGCAAATGCTAGAAAAATGAAATTACCTGAAGGAATACCATTTATTATATTATTTACCTGTACTTGCTAAAAGCTCATATTTGTAGTAGAACACATTTAGCTAAATTTGGTGGAAAAATTATTTAAAAATTCTAATTTTGGAAAAAAAGTTAGTATTACATAAATATTAGAATTTGTCATAATTTCTTTAAAATGATTAAAAAAAAATTCTTGTTTCTTGTTATTCATATTTTTTATAAACCTTTCTTTCGATTTCTGTGCATGTTGTAGTAGCTTCTACTGTGTTTAATGTGAACACATGTAAAAATATATCTACTATATACAATTTGAATGAATAATTTTTATAATATTTGAATTTCATGATATCGTTTTTTGCAGTAATCGTGATGTGTGCTTCCCCTGATACTGTTCGAGATATTCTGCTGGCTGCTGAAGCTCTTGGAATGATCAAAAGTGGAGAATATGTATTCTTCAGCATTGAACTATTTACAAGGTATTTATGTCATAATTACAGATATTATTTTCATATTTACATATATTATCTTCAAATTGGCATATATTATTTTCATATTTACATATATTATCTTCGGATTGGCATATATTATTTTCATATTTACATATATTATCTTCAAATTGGCATATATTATTTTCATATTTACATATATCATCTTCAAATTGGCATATATTATTTTCATATTTACATATATTATCTTCGAAATGGCATATATTATTTTCATATTTACATATATCATCTTCAAATTGGCATATATTATTTTCATATTTACATATATCATCTTCAAATTGGCATATATTATTTTCATATTTACATATATCATCTTCAAATTGGCATATATTATTTTCATATTTACATATATTTCAGGTTAAAAATCAAATTTGCAAAATCATTTTAGCAAATTTCATAACATGTAAAAAAATAGAATACATCCATCAGCAAATTTCCAGGAATTGTTTATAGAAATATCTTAAAGAAGTTAGCCTCCGAAATCATTGTTAGCTTTCTGGAAATATTATTTCAAAAATATTTAGTGTAAAATTGTTTCAGAGTAGCTATGTCAGAAGTCAGAGAAATTAGATAACCACAGCTTTCCAATGTCCAATTTCGAGTTCTGTGAAACTTCTTTAGAATATTGATCGATAGATCATTTTGCAACAACAAATGAAAATATCATATAATCGGACAATGTTACTATAGACGATAATTTTTTAATCATACTATTTTATTTTAAGTGAAAAAATTATTATTTTTAAGACTAACTTAAAATTGTTTTTGAGTTTTCGTCCTCGAATAAATTACAATCAAATACATTAAATCAAGTTACTTTAAGTGTGATTTACTGCTTGGAAATGACTTGTTGTCAATTGGCAACATTGGTCTTTAATTTGGTAAAAGAAAATTGTGAACTGTGACAAATATAGTCTGAAATGTCTTACTTTTCAAGTAGAAACTTTAACTCATCATTGAAATATAAAATACGATATCCACATTTGGACATACAATAAATACAGTAAGTGCATTCAGTCACTATAACAAATGTATATCAACTTATTTTTCAAATTTTCATCAGTTCGTGCTGCCTCGCACATGCAGTAATTGATTTAATATCATATTGATTATGTATCCTATTGGCAATAATGAACATTAGAGCTTCAATACTGTCTTCAATATATTTCAGAAGACGAAATTATGTATACTGATTATTGGATCATTAGTTGATTATACACCTACATTTAAAATATATAATATAGGTCCAGAATTTAATATGATTTCATAATAAATTTTAGTTATTCATTACTTATAAAATGTGATATATTTAACAATTTGAACAAATGGTCAAATTATATTTGAACTCTGATTCTTTTTTTAATTACATCCAGTCATTCCGTTACTACAGAACTAAGTCATATAAACAGAGCTTATTGTGATTGGCTGTTACGCTTATTAACTTTCGCAAAAGCAATACTGTTGCTTATACAATTTGCATGGCCAACAAAAGTTCAAAGAATCTTTTAATTGTTGGTAAAAAGCTAGAAATATATTCCGTAACTTTATTAAATATTTTTAAATTTTCAAGGTATTGTATTTTTGTGTTGAAATTATCACTACCCATAATCCTCTAATTCCATTGAGTTCGACACATTCTGTTATGCAGCGCTTAATCGAACCTAATGATTCTAGAGGGCGATGTATGTTATAGGGAAATATCACCTTTGAGGCTTTCATTCTAAAAAGGTGAAATATGTGGTTTGTTACTTGGCTAAAACGACTTATTTTATCTTTGAATTTTCTTCAGATGATGAATATCGGATTTAAATCACTGTAACTCTAATCATGCAATTCGTATTAATGGATTCTTACTGTCACACTTTCTATTAGTTCTGTGCCATTTAACATCTTTATTCGTTATTTGTTATGAAGAACTTTTAGCAATGAAAAGAATAGAAACAGTTCAAATCCTAAAGAAATCAACGTGAGATTTCCCTTTGCTCAGATTTTTGATGTTGCTACATTATCATTTTTCGTTCATTTCAATAATATCAAAATGAATTTTGGTTAATCCAATACTTCTACTAACTTTAAACCTTTTAGTAACGACACTAATAATTTGTTTGTCATTTAAAGAGAATGTGTTATTATCATTAATCTATAAAATAAAAATGCAAACCTATATTTAACAACACTAGTCTTTCCTCAATTTGAAGAATGCGTAAAAGATCCTGAAGCCCAGAAGTTTTGTGTCTAAATTAACTTCTGCGAGAATAATCTCTTTTCATCTTAACTAAAAAGGTGAAAATCTCCATTTCCAATTTAATTGGTGAATTCTGATAAGTTCTTAAGGTATAATGAAACTTGAAATGCAATCTAATTATAAGTTTGAAGTTACTTGGTACGAATGAAAGGAAATCTTCGGAAGACATACGAATCGTCACGTATTAGAGAATTATATCCTTTAATTCATTTCATTGGACATCCGCTGACAGAATTTAATCCGCTTTTTCCCATCATTTGAAGGATTAAACACAGAGCACATTTCTTAATAAATTAACTGATTTCTATCTCCTTTTAACAGCTGTGTCATATAAATGTTTGGCAAATAGCTTTATTTTTTTATTTATCCTTTTGTGCAAAACAATAATAAAAAAGAAATTCTAAATTATAACTTATTTAGCAGCTGTCTTAGCCTGACATGCAGCTGCATCCAATAAAGATTTGATACATTATTGTTGATAAATCTTTCCTCTTCACTCATGTTTAAAAATTTTGTTAATTACAGTTTTCTTGAACACCTGTCATGCAGCTGCGTTGAACAAAGATGCGCAACTATCTTTAGTTCTTTCAACTTTGTTTTTGTAAAATCGATGGACATTATATATATTATTTAGCTAGTGTTCTAACAGACAGCTACAGAAAAGTAATCTTTGAAATATGATAAGCGACGATTCTCGTGTTTATGATGACAAACTCTTAGATGACAATTGAAATTTTTTTTTCTTAATTACGTGTTTTATATATATAAATATTTACTTGTCCAGCTCTTATTTTGTCAGACAGCTACAGTAAAGAAATCTTTGATATATAATTTGCGATGATTCTCATGTTTATGATGACATGCTCTTAGATGACAATTGAAATATTTTTTTTTCTTAATTGCACGTTTTATAGATATTAATATTTACTTGTCCAGCGCTTATTCTGTCAGACAGCTACTGTAAAGAAAACTTTGATATATAATTTGCGATGATTCTCGTATTTATGATGACAAACTCTTAGTATGACAACTGAAATATTTTTTCTTAATTACAATATATATATATATATATATATATATATATACATATATATTATAATTAGCTCTCTATTATGTATATGAAAGTATGATTAGTTTTAATGCAATTATTAAGTTCTTTCTCTAGAATATCAAAAGGAAAAAAAGAATGTAATGTTTTACTACTTATTTTTATGATATTTATTTTCACATACAGAAAGATTCCTGGATTAAAATGTATAAATTGCACAAATTTAAATTTAAATATTGTTTTGCAAAATTAAATCGGTTATACTTAAGAAGGAACTTTCCGATAATTAGAAAATGTATATTTTATATTTCTTGTTTTCACTTATTCAGTTTTTCTGTTTTATTGTTTTTATTTCGGAAAATACTTTGTTGTTATTTGTTATTTAAAAATGTACTTTTTTTAGTATTTTATATTTCAGAAAATACTTTTTTTTTATAAAAATATTAACTGAAACCCTTCGAATTCTTTCCTATATCAAGATCTGAATCTTTATTCTATTTTAAACGGATTACTAAAAAAAAATATTTTCTAGTAATTAAGAGAAAAAAAACAATTTCTTATTTTTCGTATTTCTGGTGTTTCTTACTTTCATATTCTTGGGGAAAAAATTGAATTTCTTATGAAAGAAAATATGCATGTCCTTCAAATAGTAAACAAGAATAACCTTTAGATTATGTTGATTAGATTTAATTATTTTTGCCAATGAATTTATTGAAAATATAAAGTTTAAAGGGACACGTTTATTACAAAATTAATTACGAATACTTTTTTTGGCTCGATTTTTGCAATTCTTTGGATGCCAACAATGTATTTACCATTTATATTACTAAGAAAAGCATTTTTTCTTCTCAGATTACAATATTGTTTTACTATAAAAGCAAATAAGTTATTTATGACTATCCAATAAAAAAGCAAATGGTTTCTTTTAAAGACCTTGATCCAAACGATTGATATTTCCTGAAGCAAAAGAATGGAAACTCTGAATTTATTTTGTATAACAGCATCACCTTCCGAGGGAGTTAATATGAATAGTAATTAATTATCCAACGAAATTATTTCGAATATGCATGAAAGCACAAACAATAGCCTTTTTTTCTCATTGGATGAACCGGTTTATGTTTTTAGGGATTTGGATGCAGTAGTAAAAACTGTGCATAATTCAGTGTAGTTTGTCGATCGAATTGGGAACGATTGAAATAATTTGTACAACAAATTAATCATACCACATTCAGTTTCGAAAATACAACTCTATAATTGTTTTTATAATACGTGAAAATCACTGTATTATCTGAATTAATTGGTACAATATTGCACAATTTCTTTGCTTATGATAGATTCATTGTCGATCCTACGCAATGTGTTTTTTTATTTGTATTTTGTAAAATAGCCTTTTGATTAAAATGAAATGCTGAATTTATTAATTGAAAGTTGTACAAATTCTTCCTCTGAAGACATTTGTTGACTCAATTTCCGACAGATTAAATTTTGAAAGCAGATGCTTTATTATTCCAAGAGACAATCATTTTTTAAATGATTTCTGTAGTTAAAAGTTAAGAATACGTGTCGAGAAATTATTTTATTATTTTTTCGAAAGTATTTTTTAACATTAAAATTTTTAACAAGTGGGAAACTTTATGCTAATTTTATATATATAAGCAAATAATTACTAATTTTTATTAAATATTTAAAGCTAAGAAATTATTATATCCCTTTCCGATTTCACACATTCGTTTACAAATATACATAAGATACTCCAGTCATCAAAATATTCAGTCTAGAGATTGTGATAAGTGTTTCAGATAAAGATTTAAAATTCTAGTTCTATTTATATATATAAACTCGGTCACTCTGAAATAGTGAAAAAAATATCATATATAAGAAATATTATATATAATATATGGAAGACATATTATATATAATATGTGGAATAGTTTTACTCAAATGGAATACTAACGTTCCTGGAATACAGGAATATTGTTAAATATTGGGTAACAATATTATCCAATATTTTAAAATATACTGCCAAATGTTATAAATATTCTTAAAATTACTGGAAATTACATATTTGAGTACAAAAAGAAATTGTAATTTTTTTACTTGATTATCTACATTTCTTAGTTATTTTTAAAACAAAATAAATTATATTGAAAACCTAAAGCATATTAAACACGTATATCATGTTTTTCACTTCACTTAACTTCCAATTCGAGTCCGAAACCATTTGGTTTGTAAGCGGTGTCTTATAAATTGAGTCTAAAAGACATTGGGAAACGATATCGATTATGATAATTAGGTTTTTGCTTAGACAGGAATATCAAATATTTCTATATATTATTTTGAATTGCACTTTTACTTTAATAACTATTTAAAAATTTCTAGTTAACAATGTGATTTTAAAGTTAAAGAGAAAACGATTCTGCTTGTGATTAAGATTTGCTATTAGAACTAATCATTAAAATTATATTTAAATGTTATAACTTTTAAGTGTATGAAAAATAAAAGAAATTCCGAAATTGTTTAATTTTTTCTGTTATGAAAATTAAAATTTCGTCATAATTTAAAAATTACTTCATATGATAAAAATAAAACTAATGTAATTGTGTTGTTTTAGGCAAGAACGCTATTAAAAAGAATTATTTAATGAGTTAATTGATTATATAGTAACAAGTATATCTAGGGAAAATGGCAAAGTACAATTGTATTTACAAGTCATTTGATGAAGCAATGTTTTTTATTGATTTTTCTTTCACAAATATGAATTAAATACGAAAATATAATTCAATGAATTATAAAAATAACTTGGCAATTTATAATTATCCTAATTCAATTTCATAGTAGTAATCTAGAATAGAATGATAAATTCTTTAATCGATCAAAAACAATGAGAAACAAATTTAAATAGAAATGGGAAATTTAAGTTTTTTGCAAAAGCTGATGCTTGAAGGTTTTTAATTATCTTTGTTTTCAGATTTCATACATTGACTAAATATTTTTTTTTTCTATCCTTCTAAACATAGACATATTATAAGTATTTTAAACATGAAAATATTATAAAATCCTATTATGCATTTTTAACTAAAGTACTGTTCTTGGTGATATTAACATTTTTTAAATAATTAAATACAAAATAATATAATTCTTCTCTTATGTATTAGATTATGGGAAAATTATTTTAAAAAAATACTCAATTTCTTCATGACTAAGACAATCTTATTAAGACTTTGATATTTTGCATAAAAAGTCTCTTTTGGAGATAAAAAAAATTGCTTTGACATGGATAAGGGAAGCTTAAAAAGAGAGAAAAAGTTTTTCGGTTAAAAAACAAAACAAAAAAATGAGTGAGGAAAACTGAGCGATAATGCATTTAGTGGGTGATAATGCATTTTCGCCCAGTTGAACAGTAATCGATAAATACTCCCACGCTCAATGACCTTAAAAGGTGACAAAACTGCTAGGAAAAATCCCTTAGAAAGGATTTTATGTATTAGGTTCTTTCGCCGCTTTTCTCTTTTAGTTCACCATGCGCTTTAAATATTCGTTGCTATCTGAAAAGATCTGATGACAAAGAAAAGATGACACAAAAGTCCATTTTATTCCTTTTTTTTTCATTTTTTAAGGTTAAGCATCAATGAAAAAATTATTCGCCAATTAATTCAAAACTATGATTTGATATTATAAAAGCTATAATAATAGTAATGACATATGATAATTGTCAAATCTATGTTAACAATAAAGATTAATGTATGTGTCTTTTGGCGCTCTTCAGATAAGATCATTTGATCTACTGTTACTAAGTTAAGCACATAGGTTACATTTAGAATGAAGGAATAGACATCTCAAAATAACATTTTGGAAATTTTTAATTTAAGTAATTAAAAAATATTCTTCCTTTTGATTTTTCTTTGCGATAAATTAGGAAAATATTTATACAAATTTTACATTAGTGTACAATTTGAAAAAAAAATGTTTTTTTAATGAAAACAATTTAATAATCGCACAACTTTTTCTCGAATTCTGTAATTTTTTTTAATATTTCTCTATATTTTAATATAGGTCTTCTTGCTTTTCTCTGTATTAAAATTATTTTTCTGAATTCTCAATGGAAAATTTATAATGCGTAAATTCCTTTCAAAGTGTAAGGTGACCAGATGAAAAGGATATCTTATCTATAGCGACAGTGTGACAAATGAGTTAATGCGTTAGCCGATAGATGGCGTGGTGGTATTCCCATTTGTACATGCATAGTTAGTAGCTTTGCATCAATATGCTTATTTCTGGAAAATCGATTGCATAATAGATTCTTCCAAATCTGCAAAAAAGAGCAGTTATTAAATTTGTTAAAACAGAAAGAGTATTTCAAAAATTTATTTCAAGATGAAAGAGGTGTATAGACAGAACCATCTCTAACGTCGCTGCATATCTATTGATGTCACCGTTGGTAATTTAATTAAGTATATATACGAATTAGAAGGAAAATCATAGATATAATTATGGTCAAATTTAAATACAGTATACACACGAGTATCCTGTTCCATACTACCCGGCCACGTTTCATTTATCGTAATTAAATGAGACGATGCATTAGCAACATTGCCAAGGCATTGGAAACGGGCTTCTGCTACGATCTTCCTACGTTTCGTGCGCAAAATACAAGTTGTGACAGGAAAAAAAGCAGTGTTCTTCTCGTTGTTCATTGTTTTGTCAGTGTGTAACGGACCTCAATTATTGCCGTTGTTCCTGATTATATCTACACAGAGCGTACAGTATTCTGTGTAATCATTTATCAGTGAAAAATAAAATCGGTTTGAGTCAGTTTTCTTAAGAATTAGGCCTACGATTTACGATATCGTTTTATTTATGTTCATGCATTTAAGTTAGGCGTTACGGAATTCATCAATAAATGAGGATAGTTTATATCCTGTAGCTTACTTTTTCTATAATAAATTCTTGCAGTGCAGTATATAAACATATATAAATAACCAGTACAGATAATTCATTTTTAATTCGCATGTTCCGGCAACTGCTTCTATGATTCATATGCAGCCGTCTTCACATTCTACGTAGCAAGAGATAAATGGAGATCTTAGTAGTCAATGAGAAAAAGAAAAAATATAACAGCGAGTTAAATATGTATTATAACAGTAAGAGAAAAACTTTGTCTACTTATATTGATGGCGAAAGAAATGTGTTCATAGAACTGGTCTATTCTGGCCCAGCCGGTATTTATATTATACGGCCTGACCTTCCACCACATTTGACCAGATACTCAGGAGCGTACTTTAAAGGAATCTTGTTACAAATAAATGATTGGCACATCTTGTTAAAATCTAGGGGTTTATTTAGGGTGGTGGATATACGGAATATTAATTGCTTCAAGATTTAAAATACAAAAAAAATAGATATAGGGCGTGTGGTTATATCACAAATTTTCCACTCGTCTGCAGCATGCATCTGACAAACTATGACTACTTTAAATTGTTAACATAATAGATGTTGTATTTAATAGTTGAAACTTACTTGTTGTTGTATGATTAATTAATATCCTTGGATTTGTTTGAAAAATCATGGAAACGTTTCTAAAATTAATTGTTTGATCATCAGTCTATTCAAAAGACCGAAGTTACATCAGATAAAAAAATATGTTAAAGAAAAAAATGCAATAGTGTATTCTGCGTGTAAGAAAAGAAAACACTCCAATGTTCTACGATGTTAAGAAGCGACAAACCAGCAGGAAAAAGCTCTTAAAGCTCCCTGGTGTTATTTTCCTTCTCTTTCGGCTTTTCATGAGACGTTTGGGTTAGTAGAAGCCAAGAAAGTAAAGCAGAAACATTTTATTTCTAGGATGGGAAGACAATAAAATGCCTTTTATAACATAAATAGTGAAAAAATATTTAACAGATCTTTTGTCTAGATTTACAAAGAGGTTTTTCTTCATCTTCTTGAATATCCCTCTCCCGGAGGATTCCTAAGGATTCCCAAGTATTGTACTAAACAATCCCAATTCGTGTCATTCGTTACAATGAAGGTATTGTACTTAGTATATTTCTTTTTAAAAATATTTGAGTTTTATTGATTTGCTTTGATGCTTTAACTTAAATCATAAAAAAAAAAAAAAAAATTGTTTGCCTACAATCGTTTTTTTTTTCTCCTTATTCTGAGTTTCTTAAACAATTTAAGAAGTAAGTTTCAAATCAAATGAAACTAACAAATGAAATCATAGAAATGAAAGAAAAGGTAATTGAGGATTTCAAGATGTATGAAAAGAATCTTAAAAACAAATTGTAACAAATAGGACAGCCCTCTAGCGGTTGTAGGGAGAAACAAGTAGTCCACGTCTGTTTCTCGGAAATGTAACGATGTTAGGATTTGTCTGAATTATGTTGTCTAATTACTTATGATTGTAACTTATTAGATCTTAAATATAATCTTATTTGAACTAGCCGGCGTCTGTCATTCTTAAATCGCTCAATCACAAGATACATTTGTTAAGAATTTGGGAAATACCATCCTTAACACAATTCTAAAAAATAAAGACAGATTTTGGAATAATGAAAATATTAAAATGATTTTCATTTAATATCTTCAGCTTTAACTACACGAAACAAAATATATTGGTCCGCAAAAACAGTCAACGGCATATGAAATAAAGAATTACAATGTCGGAAAAAGAGAGGAGAAATTAAAATTTTTGTTACCATGTAAATAATTGATATATAAATGGTTTAATAATTGTTTTAATCATTTAATATACAATTAAAAAATAAACCAGCCACAATTCGAAATGTAAATTACATACTGAATTATATATAAGATCTCAATATTTCATTTAATAACTATTTAAACAAGATGAGTATTTTGAAAAAAAATTTTCTTCTTTTCCTGTACTTTGAAATTTATTTCAGGGTTAGATTCGCATGTTAATTTCAACTTCTTTCTTTTAATTAATATTTTATAGCATGACTAGGCATTGTTATTAACTCCCAAAAACGGATTGAAAAATATACTCGCTTCTTTAAGTTTGGAATATGAAAATACTTTATCTATCAGTCGTTACAGTTGTTGCTACATTTTACAACTAAATGACATGATTTTTGAAAGCCCCATAAAAGAAATATTTATATAAATTGCTATTTATAAGCAATTTACTATGAGTAATAATGATTACTCTATTAGTACAGAATATTTTACAATATCTCTACGATGTTATTCAATATTTTGTACGCCAGTCAATATCATTGAGATATCGTTACATTGTTGTTGGACATATTATGCTAATAAGATAGATTACAATGACATGAAAATTATTGTATGAAATATTTTCCTTTTTTAACTCTTTTTTTTCTCAATCAAAACAATATCATTCATAGTTAGTATTTATATGTGCATACTAAGTTTATTGATTTCTATAAATAATATAGTACTCTATAAAAAAATCATTCATCTTCTTCTTTGGATTTCTATTTTAAAAAGTTTTATTACATTTCACTTTTCTGATCGTGTTTGTTGAATAGAATTAAATTATGAAAATATTTTTGCTGTTATTAAAAACGTTCATCCTTGAAATCGTATACCTAATACAGAATCTCGCCACTGTTTTTGTGTTTGCTTGAAAATAATCTCTGATGTGCATTTAATTCCAGTTTTTTTTTGTCTCATATAACTGTTATTTAAGAATTTTGTTTAATTAGTTTGGTTTGGTAAACAAGAAATTAATGTTCCCACTATTTAATAAGAGAAACGGTATAACGTGAATCATAAGATCTGAAAAAAATAAAGAATCGAAAATGTTTTATTCAAGCTAAAATAATAAATAACGAAATTTTTAAAATAAAAAAAAATTGTTACGGATTTTTCTCCTCCGTCGGGTTTTTTTATAGCGGGTGTATGGTGTGAAAACAAACTCAGCAGGCTACAGTAGAAAACAACGACGACGTTCATTTACACGAAGACACGAGTACACAAAGACGATGAATACACACACGACAAATATTTACAGCCAAGACGAACACAGGTCAGCACACAGCAGCACACTACAGACGACTGTAGCCCACAAGTAGTAATCGTTCACAGCACACGAAGCGGCCAGACAGAATCCAGCAGGAGAGGGCTTCCTCGGAGCTTCTCTCTATGGTCTCTCTAACTGCTTAACTTCTCGCTGTCTTCTCTTGCTTTAGCTGCCGACTCCCTACTGGCTATTACACACAATATACGACGCTTCCTCCACAGTAGACAACAGTTGTTGGCACATAGCACTTCAGTACTCGCTCCGCACAACGCTGGTAATTCGCCATTGCTTCTCTATTCTCTGGAAGACTCGTTACTATGCTTCAATTCACGACGACGACACACACAACACCACAGCTTGAGAATGCAGGCCTTTTATAGTTCCCGGGAGGCGGGGCTAGCAGCTTCTAGACCAATCAGTCGTATCTCGGTTCCTAATGGACGGATCGACAAAATTCTCGAAGTTTCGAGCATTATCCATTTTTAGCCAAATTCGTCGTCAAGCTCTGGGATCATTGGTTCGGCATCCGGCAGCATCCAATACGGATGACTATAAATCAGTCTTTCTTATGATGTCACTATTCATGCTGGAAAGCAAAATTACACGTTTGTAAAAATATTTAATAAAGGTAGTTTCTAAAAACAATATTGAATCATATTTATCAAAATATTTCTAAAGATCTCAAATCCAGTGAATTTAGTAATTAATGAAAAAAAAAATGGGAGAAATTTGGATTAATATATGCAATGAAAGCTTGTGCTTGAAGTTTAAATTCTTTGAACAAGTGATCATCTGTTACCCTATATAAACTACACGTATGCTTAATTTCGTCTTAAAGTCAGTCAATTTTTTTAGAAAATTGCATTTAAAATATTCATTTTTATAAAAAGAGATTAAAAAATATTGTTTCAAATGTTAACCGTATAATTTCTTTAAGTAAAATATAAACTTTTATTTCTAACATTCATATAAAGATATTTGTGTGAGGAATAATTAAATCTATCCGTATTGCTTCAAAACTTCTATCGATACAAATATGGCTATAAAAAAATATTGGAACAATTTATTCTTTTACGAGTGGCATTATCATTTAAATACCCAAATTGGGGAATAAAATAATCTTATTGGCACATTTACGAGCTATTTAAGTACAGAAAAAACAATACATTTCTTAATACCTGCCATAAATATATATAATTTTACCTTTTCCCATCTGTCCTCTAGTATTTGATATTTTTGTCTTGATTGAAGGATAAAAAATAAAAAGGTTCCACTAAAGATAGTTGGATAATATATTATGTTTATAGATTTCAGATTTTTTTTTACCTGTGAGAAAAACAGGTTTAGATAGATAAATACAATAAATAAATAATATTGTAGAAAAAATAACTAAACAGTATCTCGAGAATAATTCTATATATTTTATCTAATATTATTCTGTTGTAAAATTGACTATTAAAGCTAAATATCATTATAGAATTTATTTCAAATGAATTTATTCGAGAAATGATTAAATTAAATAAAAATGACTAAAAAGTGAAATCTGTTGTCGCAAATTTCAAGTTATCATGTGAGAATATTAATTTTTTAAAGTCACATGGTATCAATCAGACAGAAAAATATAATGTTCTCACATGATTCATATTTCGCGATCATTAACATTTAGAAAAACGATGTTTTTTAATCACCTCAAAAGCAATCGAGTTGTCAATTTTTTTTTTCTTTTTTCGAGGCCAGATTTTTTCTTTACGAAAATCCGGTTTAAACTAGTTGTCGTCAACTTTGAAATAATCAACGGGTTTTTTTTCCCATCTCAAAATTGTTTGATTAAAAATTGAGTTAATTTTAATATTCTTACTCTATAACATCGAAAAATATGTACGAGGAAAAATGATTTTTTATGCCGTTTTAAAATCTAAAAAATTATATTTCCAATGCATAGCAAATTAAGTCTAGATTTATTTCCATTTTAAGTACATTTTTGAGCACATTTATCAATGATATTTCCCTTATTGTGAATTAAATTTTTTTAATTTTTTTTCATTAAATATTGAACTGCGTGTTTTTTTTATATATTCTTGAAGGTTTAGGAAGGATTATGTTTAACATACCTATAGTTTACAGAACAAATGAAAAAGAGAAGTTACAATACCGCTAATAAGGCATATTCTTTAATCTTCCAAGCTCCAGTTATTTAGATCATACAGATTTCAGTTTAGAAAAAAAATTAGCATTTAAAGTGAGTGAATTGAAATTTTTTTGAATTTAATCACAGCTCTGATATCTTTAGCATGTTTTATCTATTGGTGTTTAAGAAAATATGCATCCAAATTCAAATGATTTGCTTTGAATTGAAATTCGGAAACGAAAAATGTTTGATTCAGACACTGAAAGGTTTAATTTTAAATAGATTTCGTTATATTGCTTCGTTCTTTTCTTCATTTATTTTTCATTTCTTCATTTCGTTTATATTTTTTTATAAAATGTTTGTAATATTTTCTATTTATAATCAACATTAAACTTCAGAGTCAAGAAATAGCGAAATGTTTTTGAAGCGTGCCCATTTTTAAACAAAATTATTTTTCTGTCTGACGTAATTAAATGTATATAGAAAAAAAGATAAAAAATTAAGAAAATGCATTGTGTAACGAATAGAACGGTGTAAATGTTCTAAAATGATATGTTATATGTCCATTTAAATGTAAATTATAGAACGATTTTGTTGAAGATATTAAGATCAAGTTACAAAACATATTAAATTGTAACTTTTAGCAAAAATTAATTCTAACCAACCAACTAGTACTCTATGGCAGTGGTTATAGTGTTTATACGTTATAACAAATATAATACACCACGCTATAATTATTACTTTATTTTCATTTCTTAATAAAATCTTAATATATTAATATTTTTCTTAACATAAGAAAATCAATATAAAAAACACAATGATTCAGTTGCACCTTTATTGCATTTTCATTATATTAAAATCTTTAAGTTGCCGCTAGATTTTAACCCTTAACTGGAGATTGCGGTATCTCAGATCGCTAAGGATGGACTTTCGTTCACCCCTATTCGTTTTTTAGCTCATTTGAATGGATTGACCCAATAGCTTTATGTTTTGTGACCTTTACTACAAGTGCACTTTTTCAACCGATTTCAGAGGATGCTTTTAAAAATATTTCAGCTATTTTTTTGCACGACGTCTGTGAAACCGCACCTTCCCTTTCTGCGTTCCAGTAAAATGCAAAGCTTAGCAGATGGCTCTAAAATTTGATCCTCGAAATATCAAATCTACAGATGCCCTTATGAAGCAGTGCTCCAGACACTTTTAAATGAATCAGAAAGTGATTTTAGTGATAAGGATAATTGTACAGAAGATTTTTTTGATGAAATCTCGTATTATACTGATTCTGATATGTATCTTCAAATATGATTAATTTATCTTGTGATAATGTATGTTGAAAAATTTCTGAAATATATTAATATATCGTGAGAAATAATTTAAAGGCTGATTTTTATGCTAGTACTTAACCTGTATGTTTAAAATTCCCTCAGAAACCGTGCGACGAATTTTCACAAGTCTCTGCGAAGAAAGGATACCGATAAAAGAAAGCGTTAATTTTACCCATTACATTTTTTTTTCTTATAAGTGTTGAAATTTCTATAATATTGTTTTCAATATACCTTTGTGTACAGGGAAAATAAATATGATTTAATAAGTAATATGTTTTCTCAAGAATAATATTTGTTGTAACATATAATTTCAGAATAAAATGTAACACAATTACTTTTTTCAATGATAATATAATTTGGAAACATTTATAAAACATATTTATTTGTGAAGAAAAATATCTGCAGATCATATTGGCTGTTTTTATAATAATACTTTCAATAAAAAAATTAATTTGAGAGTGAAGAAAATGCTCTCATAACCGCACCTCCCCAGTTAAGTCCGAAATTTTCACTTCTCTAGTTAAGGGTTAAAAGTATTAACATATTATCTAAATATCATTATTAGAAAGAATAAAGTATTGTAGTTTCCACTATTCAACGATTAAAAGAATTAAATACGAAAAGAATTTTTCGTATCATCCAAATGAAAAATAAATATTATATAATCGTTTTCAACAATAATAATTCATTTTTCTTTAATCCAAGCAATATTTTTTGCATTGATAAACATTTTAGAAATTTTAGTAAAGGAACATGAATTAATCCAGTAATCACCAATTAAAAATATACAAATGTAACTTTTTTTTGCCTTTTTTTTCTGTCTCGTTTGCAATTAATGCATTGGTCTGTGGGGAGAGAAAAAAAACACTTTCGACACATTTGAATGATGCGACAATTTCTTATTGCAAATATTTACTTAAAGCAAATAAAGACAGCAGTAGGTTGCATGGATTAAGTTATTAATCTGTTCTTTTGCAAACAGCAATATATTTGTTTTAGAAAAATAAATCTACAGAACTGCATACCGTGAATGATTAAAGAAAGTGATTACATAAAATTATTCATTTTCTGCGATACTTTTGAAGATTATTTATCGCCGAAAGATATATAAGCGATTAATGGATTTACGAACATTTCACATTTTTAAGAGAAATATTTAAAAAAAAAATGCTGCTTAATCTTTATTTTTAATTAGTAAATTCTTCTTTAAAAATAAAAAGGAGAAATGTCATTAATACGTAAGATAATTTGGAAATTAATTTGATTAATTGATATGAAAAGGCTTTGGAATTTCATTAAAAGTTTTAAATTTTTGAAATGATTAATATTTTTTTAATTAAATAAGAATTCAGCTAATAAAATTCAAATAAATATCTTTTCTTCTATTACAATTAACAAATAAATTTAATCAAATTGCAAAACAAAAGCGAAAAAAAACTTCTCTAAAACAGAGTCTGTTTTTTCTTCATGTAATTAAATATATTGGTTTACACCCCACAGTAAAAAAAAATGTTTTTAGTTATTGTTAATTTCGTTCTTTAATATAGAAATACAACTGACTTTTTTATGATTCCATTTACTATTTGTAGACAGTTTTGAAATATATTTGTTTTAAAAGATGAATTTATATTCTTTTTACCAAATCTAATGAAAGAAGAAATGGAAAAGTGGTGCATTATTTAGATAGTTCTTATATCGAACTATTGATATTTTATTAATTATAGTGGAAATCTTTCATATCCAACCCACTCTTTACAAATTTTGTGGAGATTACCAATTTACATCAAATCCAGAGTTTTCATCTTGATAAATGGGATAGTATTAAATTTAAAAAGAAAAATGTTTCCTATATCTTCAATGATGTAGCTAAAAATGATTTTATCTTAATAATATAAAATCTATAATATCATATGTTTAGTATGTCCATATATCAATAGCTTAAAGAATATATTTTCAAACGGATTTTATATTTAATAAAATCAAATTATATTTAAAGGAAATTAATTAATGAACCTTTTATTAGAATAAATTAATTCGTAATTTCATAATCTAACATTGAAGAAATAAAAAAAAAATCTATTGACATATTTATATTTGAAATCTTGAACTTATTTAAAATGGTTCATTTAGAATGCCATACTTAAGTAGAAAAATAAACATAAAGTATGAAAGAATATCATTACTAAAGAATTCTTAATTTTTACATGAAAATCGGTTTCAAAAAAAAAAAAACTTTCGCAAAAATTAATATTTTACAATAGCCAGCATTTGTTTATAGAAATAATGATGTGTAAAAGATATTTTTATTGATTCTTTTAAGTAAATATTTATAAAATTTACGAGCTATTTTGAATTAAAACTTTTGTTGCATATTTCTTTATATTTTAAAAAAGAAGCAAAATTTTAAGAAATGGTATAAGAAATAATTTTTTTCTGTCGAATTTCCATATGTTGAATTCAAAACTGGGAGTTTTAAAAATATGATTTACTGGTATTATTATCATAAATAGTTTATTAAATTCTACTTATTGTAATAAAGAATTATAGTTACAAAATTAATAATAGTATATAATTACTAATAGTATAATAGAGAACAACTATTCATAAAATAGATAAATGAAGTAAAATTGTTTACACCTGCATCAAATGAGACAACATTTTATCTTGTGAAATGTTGATTGTTTCAGAAATTTTTTATTGATTTATAAATATTTTCTTTTGACGATTTCTTCGAAAATTGTGTTTATTGTATATTATGTTTTCTGTCGTTTTATATTAACAAATTGAAACTGTTTATTTTTCTTAACATTTTAAGTCATTTTAAATTATTGAACTCGTATACAAGATATAGAGCCTGTTTTTTAGCAATATTTTTCTTTTTTTCATATAAGGCGCCTATAAAATGTCGTCTTTTATATCAAAACAGTATATAAATTGGAGAATGAAAAATACATTAAAGCAATAGAAATCCCACTTAGAATAAAGATAAAAATAGTATTTTATAACTTATTATTTGCAGAAAGGAGTAGAAAAATAGAAGAAAATAAAATAGGCTTTGATTTTCCTTGATAATGTATAAGCAAATTCTTGTAAAATACAAGTTAAATAAATAAAACATATTAAATACGAGTAGTATGTATAAAGGGCTTCAAATACAAACATTTATCAAGAGAAAATAACTGAAGATTGAAAGATACACAAATCAGGAACACAGTTACTTGTTGTTGCAAATTTGTACGCATTCTTTTTTTACTGTTTTACTTTAATGTCATTGTTTTCAAATCGGAAAATGAGGCTTGTACCCAGGATTTCACAAACTCAACACATCCTATTAGTATATAATTTCATATACAGGCTCAAAGTATGTCCCTCTATTATTTATACATTACTTTTTAGATAAGTTATTCATAGAAAAAATTTACTTAAATTATATATTTTTCTTAAAATTTCAATTTTTTTTATTCTTTCATGTTTTATTACATTTTTTAAAAATGTCTTATTAAAATTATGTATGACTTCAAAACTAAACATTTATTTTTTGCGTTTATTTCTTTGAAACTGTATGAAAACATAAGAAATAATGTAGTTATATATGGATATTCTATCACTAAACTTTCAAGTTTTACAGCTGTTTCATTTGTAATATAGATGGGTTGGAAAACGGATGATTTTTTGCTTCCATGGGTAACTGTTACGAGTCTTGAGAGCCCTTAAAATGCTAAACAGCTCATTTATTAATGTTAAATCAATCTAGGCGTTTTAGGTGCATCCAATGAAAAAAAAAATAATTTGAAGTTTAAATTCATAAATTAAAAAATAATGGATTTTTATGTAATTCAAGGTGAATGATTTAAAAAGTTAATTATTTCATACCAAAAAATAAGTCAATTTATACATTTCTGATTCAGTAATCACAAGAATAGCATGCAGAATCCAAAGCATTGTTATATTTTATAATAAAGAATATTAACGTGTAATTCCAATCAGATTGTCCTTTACATCCAAATTGCACACTTCAGAAAATAAATAAGCAAATAAATTCAAATTTAGACAGTGTGAACTTTAAAAATAAACAAATAAAAAACTGATAGGATAAACTTTTGTTATTATTAAATTGGGAAAGGAATCAATAGCTTTCATTAAAGTTATACTCTGAAACTGATATAAGATCCAACATATTTCGATAATAAAGTTAGTAGACGGTTTTTATTTTCTTCTTTGGCAGACATATCCTAGAAAAAATGAAAAAGAGGGACGCTATCTTTCTATCTTCCTGACTTCAGTCTGTTCTGGGCAGCTGGTATGATACCAAAACAGAGAAGGAGAAAAAAAATAAACAGCAGCTTTTAAGATCTTTTTCCTGCAGTTTTCTCGCCTGTTAATGTCGTTCGACGTGAAAATGTTTTCTTTTTTTCACACTGAATGCATTATCACGATATTTTTTCTCTTCACTTTAGGTTTATTTTCTTTACAGATTCATTTTTTTTATCTATATCTGGTTGTCTAAATTGGAACAACTTTTCACTGCATAAAAACATGACTTTTTAATGCTTAATAGTCAAGTCAATATGACCATCCATAAACAAGAAGTAATCATCGCTGTTGTCCCTTCCATATTTGGAAGACAATATAATAGATTTCATGATACTTGGCTTTTTTAAAACTTTTAAATTGTTTTCGCAATATAATCGACAATTATAAAAATAATAGAAAACAAATTTTGGACTGATTTTTTTTTGTTCGCCTCAGATATTTGAAGATTAACGATTTCTCGTCAAAACCATTTGTTGTTTTACTATACGAACAGTTTTAGCGCAATTCCTTTGGTTATTTAAGAGGACAGTGAACTTTTGAAAGAAGAAAAAAGGGTCGAAAACTGGAAATTCATTTCATCGTTTAATTTTCATCAATCAAAATTTCATTCATTTAATTTTCATAGTGCATCACTAAAATATATGTTTATATTCAATCAAAATAGTATTATAAAATATATTGTTCCATAAAATAAAAAAGCCTGGTGAAGAAAAGTACATCCTAATGACATTTCTCAAAATGAAATTGAAATTAGATTTAAATATATCAATAGGTACCAGATGTCTTAATATTTGAAGAAATTAAATGGAATTGATAATAAAGAGTTATGTCAAACATTAAAAGAAAATGGGGTATGCATTTTATGTTTCGACTTTTTTTAGATAGTTAAAAATTCAATTTGAGTTCAGAAAAACATAATTCCTATGAAAATTAAGTATGTTGGCATTAAAATACTTAAAAAATACTTAATTTTTTTTTTTAAAAAAAATATTTCATTTTAAAAGTCTTTTAAGGAAATTCCACATATTTATAATTTAATACACATGCATAAAAAAAATTTCCTAACCCTAAGTGAATAATTCACAAAAGGGCCTATTAGTCTATTGTCTTCTTAATCATGAAAATGAGTTTTAGTATCTATTAAAAACAAACTCATAGCTACATTCCTAATGGTTATTTAATTAATGTTATAAAATTATTATTATTGTGATTTTGCATTTAAATGACGGTGGTCTGATTTATAACATAAATTAAGTGTAGGTTAATAATTTAGTACAAAAATTATTATTAATTGACAGAATACTCATCAAATAATAAAAATATATGAATGAAATGTAAGCATAAAATTCTAGATATTTTTTCTTATAAAATTATTTATTTATTATTTATTAATATTATTATATTTTTTTTAGAATATCGCATTGAAAAATAAAGCCAAGAATAGGCTTTTAATATGTATGAAAATAAGCATAGATATTAGAACAAAATATTTTTCATTGTCATAACATATTCGCATACATATAACATAATATTTCTCAAAAGGTCTCCAGGGCTTCAAAACACATTCTTTTAAAATTAAGTGGTTACAAATGCCTCAGAGTAAGGCGAACTAGACGTTAAATTAAGCATGAAATAACCATAATAATAATCACTTTTCATTTTCTTACCCATAGAATAATTTTCTGTTTTTATTTCACTGAAGTTTAAATGTTAAATTAAGACCACTTATTTTAGTAGCAGAATTAAGGTATAATATTTTTCCACTTACTTTGACCAAAGTAGCAATTTCCAACCCATTTAAAATGGAAAATGTTAATGATTCTTTTATTTCGATTTTTGCTAGTTCAAGCAGCATGTGTAAAACCAAAAGAGAGGAAAAAAAAGATTAACAACAGACAGCTTTTAAGATGTTTTCCTTGCAATTTTCTTCCCTCTTAATGTCATTTCACACGAAAGGTCTTTTTTTTTCTTTAAAGCTAAATGCAATATCAGCAACTTTATTTTTACTTTCCTAACTTTTTTTATCAAATTTAAGTTTTCTTTCTTCTTGTTAGAAGAAATTTCCAAGGCATATACTTTTTTTTTTTTTGAAAATAACATAGTTGTAAGGATATTTCTATAAACTGTCAGGTAATCATCGCTCATGCTGTTCCTGTAATTAAAGGATAATCTAGTAAATATTTTCTCTTTAATTAATCTTATTACTAATACCAGAAACATTTCTAATTTTTAAAATAGTAGAAAATAAGATTAATAGATTTTAAATGCTAAATTGCCAATCTAGGTTTGCTTTTTACTTGCATGTGAGTTTTTAAAATAACCATTTTCATTATAAAAGGGCGATATAAGCAACTCTTTTGTGTATTACTAGTCGCCTTAGACGACCAGCTGATTCATCGGGGAAACTAGTAGAACACTCCCAATCAACACCTTCATTTTTAGGCTCCAGTATTTTCATCATACGGAGAAGTCCGAGTTTTTCTTTCAAAGGTATTAAACATTTATCTGTCCATCAAAATCTGAAATGACAGCCCAAATATTTAAGAGGGAGGGGGGAGGAGTATTTACACAAAAAGCGACTTCTCTCATCTCTTGAATCACAAACAAGTGTATGATCGGATATGTTATACGAATTCCCAGAAGCTCTTCCTTTCTCTTGAAACATTTGGAGACCACTATGTAATGAACAAGGTACGTGCCTCTGGAATTCAATCAATCACACTGAGTAAAAGGAGAAAGAATTTGGGGCACCAACCTTAATTTGATGAATATGACGTTCAAGGCCTTTCAGTATTCATAGAGTTAAACCTTTTACGTATTGCTTGATGTGCATGATACATCATAGAAAAAATTGTAAACTTTAATTACTGGCAGTCATAAAATCGTATTCTTTTATAGTCCTGCTAGTCGTGTCAGAAAACTAGTTTATTCGCAGGAATTATTGGCTATAATTAGTTTCATATAATTGGCTTAGATGTAAATTCATATCCATGATTCCGCCAAATTATCTGACATTTGTTATGTTATTTTAATTGCCTTATGTTTTATTTATTTTGTTATTGCATATCTCCAAGAACAGCAGAGATATGAGTTTGAGATTGTGTACCCTGAAGAAGTGCAATACTAACAATGGAACTGTTAATAAAATCTTGGCTGGAGAGGCCCAGATAAATAAAAATGTGATCAGGTGATGCCTCTTCCGTAAAACACTTGGGGAGGACTTCAAAGCACTTAGAACCCTCAGAATATTTTATAGTTCTAAGGTGCCCACTGAGGAAGCGGGTAAGAATAGTTTGATTCTGCTTGCTGCAATCAAGAGTCATAGGGCCCCCTGGACGACTAATTTTATACCAGTGATGTACTGGTGGGACAAACCAAGTGATTTTATTTCGGCTTTCAGTCCCCTAGAAAATTTATTTATTGCGAAAATATACCTGTCGAATGAAGAAAATCCTATAACATTATAACATATAATCCCATAACATAGGGCTGTAAAAACATAAATATCCATTTCACCTATTTTCTTGATTTCTCGCAATTGCATCTTCAGTTTATTTTTTTTTTTATTTGATTGCGGAAACTACACAGGTATTAAGCAAAATAATTCTTCTTTACTAATTAAATGAAAGAAAACCGCACGATTAAATACTTGATGAAAGAATAAAAAGATTGAATTTCAGAACAACAATGTAATCTGTTGTTAAAAATTAGAGAAAAAAAATATTTTTTTTTAACAGAATTGCAAAAGATTATGGCAAAATTCGCTCGGCTATTAATTTTGCATCATTAAAAATACATATTTTAAAACATTTTGAAACTCTGTATTTTTTTTGTCATGAAATATTTTCAGAAATTATAACGGAAATGTCCCAAATTATAGCTTTTTAATAAAAATTTCAAACAATCGCTCCGAGGCATACATCACCTTTCTACAAAATATATATCTCCTCCTTTTGGTAGCTGTAAACTAAAGGATCACGTACATGTGATACAAACTTCTGAATTGAGTACATCTGACACACGTACAGATGTACTCACTTTCATCTTATTTTAATAGATATTTCCAATAAACGACATAAGGCAAACTGTGAAACACTCTGAACATCAAATTTATAGACAGAACATCTTAACTAATAACCAATATAAGAACCAATTTGAAAATTAAGTCATAAGAAAAATTCAAATTCCGGATACAATCAAATTCGTTCAAACACTTTTAAAAGTAAATGTCATTTTACTTTTAAAATTTGCATTTCAGTTTAAGGAAGAAAATAAAGCTTATATATAAAAGCTCTTTCACACGTCTTCTGAAACCTTTGTTTCCCTCAATTTTTCCATGTTTCAGCGTTTTCATATTTAAGATCCTTGAAAAAGAAATAGTTCCTGGAAATAAGAACAAACTCTCTTAGACGGGATTGGCGAGAATAGACAACTTATTTCTACTCCCATAGGCACTGATCCTCTAAGGGCCCCATCTTCATCTCGTGTTTGTTTCCTTGTCCTCCTTAGGAAAGTTTTTTGGAATACTTAGCCATTGATACGTATTCATGATGAAAGTATTGGAAAAAGTATAGGCAGGAAAAGACTTCTCATCTTATTGAGGAAATTTACGAAACTCATGTAATGTTTACGAAACTAAGATAATATAAATTGACAAACACATTTAAAGATAAGAATCATCTTTATCTATACAAATATAAAAGAGGATGTGTGTTTTTTTCTGTATTTACATTTTACAGGGCGGATTGTTGTGTTGTCTAGAGTTGCACATTTACCACATATGTACTTTGAAAGGCACGAATGAGAACTTCAGTGCGATTTTTTATTTATTTATTTTTTGAAATTTGATAATAAATTTAATTTAACATTTTGAGAAATTTACATGTAATTTAATTGTACAAAACTAGAATTTATGTCATTTAAAAATCTAAAAACAAATTTGACATCAGCTTAATTACCATGTAATATTTCAAAAATATTTTTTCAGACTTTAACAATACCCTTCAATGTTGGAAAGAAATTCAGGTAATTTTCATTGATTAATGAAATTATTTTTTTTCCCAATTCTTACGATTTTGTATAAATATTTTCCTGCGGAATTCGTTTGATGATAAGAAACAAAATTTGTATAGATAGATTAACGAATGATGACTGGATGCTAGTTATTCCCGTTCGATCTTGGAAGGAAATTTAGCGAATATTTGACGATTTGTTGATGACAATTTAAAAAAAAAATAAGCTCCCTAGTATTCTAGAATCTTGGCAATAGCTCCATTGGGAATCGAGTTCCAGTACTTGTTCTAGAACAATCGATGTCCTAACACGAATGTTATAAAAAGCAGAGTCCAGAGATGTGAGTTGTTAGACGGAATCTCTTATAAAACGTTCATCTATAGTGAGTGCTCTTTGAATGCTTTATGTTATTTCGATTTGTGGCTTTTGTGATATTGATTACTGCCAATATTATTCTTTCACACTCTTCGATTGTATTTTACTATTGTGTTTTGTGATTTTCGTGTGCAATAAATTGACTTTTAACCTTCACTGAGCATGTTTTACTTTCTGAACAATCACTCAGTGGACGGATCTTTCCGTAGAAAAATGTTGAAGGCTGTAAAAAGGATTCTATTAATTATCTGCATTCAGCAATTACATGACATTTTTGGAATGCGAAATTACATTACCATATTGATATGATTTGATATTGATTACATTATCATATTGATATGATTTGATATTGATTACATTATCATATTGATATGATTTGATATTGATTACATTATCATATTGATATGATTTGATATTGATTACGTTACCATATTGATATGATTTGATATTGATTACGTTACCATATTGATATGATTTGATATTACGTTACCATATTGATATGATTTGATATTACGTTACCATATTGATATGATTTGATATTGATTACGTTGCCACATTGATATGATTTGACATTGATTACGTTGCCACATTGATATGATTTGACATTGATTACGTTGCCACATTGATATGATTTGACATTGATTACGTTGCCACATTGATATGATTTGACATTGATTACGTTGCCACATTGATATGATTTGACATTGATTACGTTGCCACATTGATATGATTTGACATTGATTACGTTGTCTCATTGATATGATTTGACATTGATTACGTTGTCTCATTGATATGATTTGACATTGATTATGTTGTCTCATTGATATGATTTGATATTGATTACGTTGCCACATTGATATGATTTCCAAATGTAACATGTTAGGATACGAGCTCAGTTCGATCTTATTTACTACGGATGCTTCTCAAGGCTATTGGCCAAGCGTTCACTTGAGATTTTGTTCTGGCAATAAAGGACTATTGCTTAATTTCCACACGTCATTAATAATGGCATTAGATAATCACTTCCGCGTAAGATGGATGTTTACATCATTGGTAGTATAAAATACTTAGCATCGTTGTTACGTTTATCAAAATAAATACTATTTGAAATCAGGATATTTGGATTTATGTAAGAGTTGATAATACTGAAAGAAAAAGGAACGATAAAATGGATTTCTTATTATTACTAAATGCCATTTTTCGTTATAGCTACGTTGTCCTTTGTCTTCTCCCAAGTTTCAAATTTTCCTTCCGTTTATAAAATCATTGCTTGTACTTTTCTGTGCAGTGCCCATCTTGTCATGGATTTTAGATCATTTGTAGATTTGAATAATTAAACTGAAAAATAATAAATTGAACTCGTTTAATAGATTATTACATATGAAAATAATTATTCTGCCGATGCTCCAATCAGATGAGTGGAATTAGAAGATGCATGAAACATCGTTGGATATGATGTAAACATTCGTGTTAAATCTTGTAAATATTAACTAAAAATTGATATTAATAACCTAATAGTAGTTTTAAGACAAATTAAATGTATAAAACTAATTCAGTTCAAAATTAGTTTCAATGATATTCTATTTATGCTTTTATAAAATATACTCTATTTTTTCAGATTTTTTTAAAGATATTATTTTAAAAAGAATATTTTTAAATAAGGCATCAAATAATTAACTTATATATTAAACATATTTGCATAAATATCATTCAATTAGAATACCAAAGACTCGTTCTTTCAAACTATCCGATTATAAACAAAAAAATTTTTTTAGAATTTTAACTGAAAAATTATGGTTAATATTTTGTACTGAAATTACATTCATATAAATACATAAATATTCATATAAAGATCACAAAAGATTTCTCAAAATTTAGCATTAAAATTGTTAAAAAATATAGCAATTAATGAATATACATGTACGATAAATCTAAGATAGATTGCAAATCAAAAATGTTGTGTTATATTAATAAATAAATTTACTTTTTACACTAAATCTGCTCCTTAAAAAATTTTAATGCAATAATCTTTAATTATGCATAGTATTTACAAAAGGCATTAGTTTCAAATCATCCATTTACAAGCTCTTGTTTACTCATGTGTTATAAATTGAACAACAGCTGTGATATGTTGCTTTAATCCCAGTAAAATTTCACCAAGGCCTAATGACTACTAAGTGAAATTTCTCATTAAACCATCATCCTGTCACGTTTAGCGCCATCTATAGGATTCTGAGAAATTATATTGTGAAATAAAACTTTAAGGATCTTGTTAATAATACTGAAGACACGTCATTATTCCTCAATATGCATACTTTATACCATTATTACCACATATTCCTCATTTACATAACATTGTAAAGTATCCTAGAATTTGAGATATCCTGTATAAATGGTTCAAATTATGGTCCGGTATCAAATTAAACTTAAAATAAAATTTAATAATAATTAAAAATTCTCAAATATTTCGTATATAAATTACGGTGAACTATTAAATTAAGCACAAAATAAAAGGTAGTAATAATTAATATCGATCTAATTAACGCTATTTTATGTTTTATATACATAACTTTGTAAAACGTCCAAGAATTTTCAGACATCATGTGTATATGGTTCAAATTATGGGCCAGTATCGAATTAAACAGAAAATAAAAGTTAATAGTAATTAAAAATGTTCAAACATCTCGTGAACATATTACTGTTCATTATTAAATTAATCACAAAATAAACGTAATAATAATTAATATCACTCTAATTAACGCTATTTATGTTTCAGCCTTAATATCTTCTACGTTAAAACGTTAATTTAACACCATATTTTCACAACATTGTTAACATGTAATTTTTTTCACCATTTACATTAAGTCAATGATGCAATTTCTTTCCATAACAAAGAATAAAATCGTTAATACTCTATCCTTTACTCTAGTCCAAACAAAGCATGTAAAACCAGAAGAAAAAAAATTACCAAACAGCTTTTAAGAATTTTTTCTTCCATGTTTCTCGCCTCTTAATGTCATTTAAGGCAAGAAAGTTTTCCTTCTTTAACGCCAAATGTAATATTAGCATCTTTTTTTTATTTTCTTTCTTGTCTTTCGCAATTTTTTTCTCTTTTAAGCTCTCTTTATCCTCTGCAGAGCAGGTTGTGTGTACACAAAACAGAATTTTTATCCATAATAACAAAGTTGTTAGAATTTTCCTTAAACGAAAGGTAATCTTCATGGCTGGTTCCACTGGAATTTAGGTATAATCTAATAAATATCTTAAATATTACTTTTTTTGTTTAATCTTTTCAACTAATTTTGTTAGAACTTTAGCAACTTTTCTCGTTATTTAAAAACGGAAATGCAGGTTTTATAGGCTTTACTACTAAATATTTATAAGATAAGGAAACATGTAAACACTTATTAGATGTTTCCTTAATACTTGATCACAAATGAAATATACAAAAGAAAATCATTCGAATCTCAGCATTTTAGACTTCTTAGAATCAGAGAAATAACATTTTTCGAATTATATGCAATTAAAAATTTCTTTTAGCAAGATGTGTGAAATTCAGTAAGTGGTCTTTAAACCCAATTGTAGATTTCTATCCTATTTTAGGCAAAATTTCCTTCACAACGCATTTCTGGATAGTCCAGTTAAAATAACTGAAAAAAGAAAAGAGCTATGTAGGTAAAATTTAGTATGCAGATTTAGCTAATATTTAAATGTAGAATACATATAAAATTTGGAAACAAATCCTGTAATTGATCGTACGTATGTCAGTCTATACTTTCATAGATTTATTAACGCGATATATCAAAAACGCAATGATTTAAGTAATGAAATATGTGACATTGTGACTATAACTGAAGATGTATGTACGTAATATTGTTATGGATTTCTGGTTGTTGGTCGATAAAGAAACAGTCCTTTAACCAACGACGACTTTGATTAAACACGAAAAAGTGAATACTCAGGCAAAATATGCAGTCCAGATGAACACACGTAATACACAGCAGTGCACTACAACAAACAGTAGCTCACAAGTAATAATCGGTAGCAATAACAACTACAGCACACAAAGCGGTCAGACTGAATTCAGCAGGAGGTGGATATCTCCCTACCTACTCTCTACGGTCTCTCCAAACGCTTGCATTTCTACATTGTCTTCCCCGCCTTAACTATATTCAACTGTTGATTCACTACTATACGACTAATTACTCCTCACACGACTCGATGCTGCTTGTACAATAAATTACACAACTGGGCACATAGCTCAATTCAGCAATCGGTTGAGTTCTACTCAACGCTTGCTCTTCTCTAGACAGATCCAATTATTCCTAAGTTGAATCTCTATGCAGCTATAATCCTTTCGACGACTCTATACACGACTCGATTCAACTTAGACAACCGAATTTTGTAGTTCCCGTAGCAAGGCAGAGAAAGTTCTGGAGCAATCGGGCCTATCTCGGTTCCTATTGGCTGTATCACCAAAATTCTGGAAGATTCCAGTATTGTCTATTGCGTCGCAAAATTCGTCGCCAGGTAGTAAAATAATCGCCAAGTTTATCACCAACCCCTTAGATCACTGATTCGGGGTCCGATCAGCATCCCACAGAGCTGATTGTAAAACGGTCTTTCCAGTGATTGAATTAACCTTTCTGGGAATCAACATTACAGATTGTAACAATATCAAATTTTGGATTCAATTGTTCAGGAAGAAATTGTCCAAAGTACATATCTACTTGTGTTTAACCGCATTCCAGCGATTAACCGTTAGAAATTAAATTCTAATAGGATGTTTCATATTAATTGTTCCCCAGTGGTACACGGTTAAAATGTGGAAGTATGAGTTTTCTTTACTATGTTACGAAGCACAAAACTCTCATTTGCTGGATTTTGAAAAGAGAAACCTGAGTACTCTTCGCGCTCACGACCTATGCACAGGATGCATAATTTAAATGGAAGAAAGGGTTAACACCATTTATTAGAAAAAAATGCGAAAAAATTCCTAAAAAAAAGCATTTCCACTTGATTTTCTTATATGTTCAGAAATCCTTCATCGAATGTGAATTTATCCAAACTATTTTTCCATGTATTATTTCTATTTAGTTTTTTCAACATTAGAATTTAATTATACCACTATTTTGCAGATTATAATTAGCGCTGCCATATTAAAAATTAAATTTAAAAAAAACGTACAAACCTCAAAGGTAATTTATATGGAAGAATAAGATATGAAAATTTTACGAGGAATTAAGGAAAACGATAAATGTTTTCGCTAAATATTTAATTTGTAAAAAAAAAAAAAATGCAGATATAAAACTGACTGTTCTTTAAGTTCTGAAATATATATATTTAATATATTTCGATGAAAATGCAAAATTATAATTTTCAGGAATTTTTCTTCCTTATTTTTTAATATTTATGATCACCAAATGTCCCAGTAGATCTAATTTTACATATTTTCTAAGATATAACTGTAAAAAAAATTCTTTGTTTAAATTTTTTTATAATATCGCTATTATTATAAGAAAACAATATTGGATATCAAATAAGCATATAGAAATTAATATAAAACAGTAAAGTGTTTTTAAGAAGAATAAGTCCAACTTTATAACTGAAAATTCATAATTTCCGTTATTTAGCTATTAATCTTCTATTGAATGTGAAGTGCTGATGATGAGTTTCTGATTTCTTTTAACATAAACAAGTATGAAATCATGTAATACAATTTTTATTAATATTTTTTTTTATTTATCAACCATATTAATTTGAAAATAATTAATATTTATTGCATGAGTGTTTTATGAAATATATTATTTTATAATATATTAAATATATTATAATATATGAAATATATTATACTTATTTTATTTTGTAACAAATTTCAAAAGCCTAAAATATATAACACGTGCAAAATAAATTATTAAATTATACTTATAGACAAAAAGAAAATATAATTTTAAAATTTGAAGATTAAATTTGAAATTCAAAACAATATATTTAAGCAAGGATTTTTTTTTCATAAATTCTATTATAGGATATATAAAAATTATTTTTCACGTTATAAAAGAATCTTTCGAGCAAAATTTCAATATATAACCTACTGTTTTGGAAGTAGAATAAGACAAATAATATATTTTTCTTGTTATTTCAAAAGCTTTTTGCTAAAATTTTTAATCTATAAAGTAAAAGTAAATAATCGAACGGCGTATTTCATTAAATTTAGAATCGTAAAATCTATTTTTATTTATAAAATCTTTTTAAATTATTTCGTGAATATATAGAAAAAAGTACCTTTAAACGTAAAAGAAAAGAATCGAAAGGCGCATTTCCTTAAATTTAGAATCAAAATCTATTTTTTTAATATATTTTTTAAACTTATTTAGTGAATAAATTGGAAAATGTACATTTAAACATTATCGAAATGTCGCAATATACTAAATACAAATAAAGCCACTTTTATAATGCCATTTAATTAAAAAATATATATAGCTGTAAATTATGGTATAAAATTTGGCTTTATAAACAAGTCTAGTAATTTCGGTCTGCTTTAGTATATTTGTTAATAACATTTAGCATGAGAAGCTATACGTACAAATAAATGCCATCGAATTTATAAATAAATATTTAAAAATATGTCGATTCTAAAGCATTAAAAATAAATTAGAATTCTGGAAGACAAACGAATCAATACAACTTCTCCTGTAATTTCCGTTTTTCTTTCAAAATTCTTTGATAAGAAAGCGGAAGTCTACGTTTTCAATTTGCTGAAGAAATAAAACATCTCGTATCAAGAATCTCTTTTGCTGTTATTTCCTGAAAAATATTTTCCCCAATATCTTTCTGGGTTTAAGCGTTTTCATTTTCAAGAATCTTGAGGTGAAATACTTCCCGGAAATAGTGATAAATTCTGCGAGAAATATTTTCTTACAATTGGCAACATATTTCTTTAACTTTAAGGCTGTGATCCCCCAAAGTCCCTTTCTTCATTTCGTGTTTGTCTAGTCAGATGGCTTAAGAAAGTTTTCTTTGAAATACTTAGCCATTGGTGCTTGTAGGTAGAGAAGGTATTGGGAAAATGTGGAAGGGATTAATCTTTATTGCTCTATCGTTATATTCCATGAGTTATATAAATAATGTTGCAAATCTGCAATGTTGCTTCCCATCGCGGTTAATTCAATCACTGGAAAGACCGTTTTACTATGAGCTCTGTTGGTTGCCGACTGGAAGCCGAATCAGTGATCCCAGGGATTGTCAGCAAACTTGGTGACGATTTGTCAACTTGGCGACGAATTTAGCAACTTTGGCGATGAAATGAATAACAATGGAATCTTCCAGAATTTTGTCGATAGATCCAATAGAAACAGGGATATTCTTTATTGTTCAAGAACGTTCTCTGCCGTGTCTCTGGAATTATAAAAGGCCCTGAGACCTAGCTAGAGTCAACCTTTGAGTTCATATCTGGTTAACAGTTGGGCGCGCTCTCTCATTCTGAGTGATTCGACCTGCTTATTGTTTTTGTACTGCTGTTTGCAAGAAGTATAGCTATATAATGTTTGTGTGCTTCTCGGCTGCGCATTTGCTGTCTGTGCAGTTCTGACTTCGTGTTAATTAAGTCGTTATTTCTTTTGTCGTATTAAAGTCGTTTTGACTTACGGTCTTAGAGGAGAAAGTTCCGTAATAATATAAAATTAAGATACGAGCAAATAATTTCAAATAATATTAAATTGAAATTGGCGGAAAGAAATCATGATACCGACATGAACTGTGGTGAGAATAGTACGAATTTATTTTGTGATATATTAAATTATGCATGTGCAACAGGTAATTTTAGAGTTCTCGATATAAGCTGAATTTTTTATTTTTAATGTCACATTGTTCAAAATTATGTACTCGATATTCTATAAGAATATCTTATCGATATTTTTATTCTTTTCATAAGCATGTCTTCACCAGTTTTAAGTTCAACTGGTTGCAACTGGCGCCATCTTCTTTTACAAAAATGTACTAAAATTATATAGCATGCTGCGTAACCGTGTAGTTATTGATATAAAAATGACTTAGGGGTAGTTTCGGATTTTTTAATAGAGTAATGATTTGTAAAATATCCAATTTATTTTGTAATGGATTATGTAATATAGGTAAAAGAGTATCATTTATTTACTTTTTGATCTTTTACATTTTTGCCTGCTTTTGCCACAATTGTTTCTAGACTTTACAGTGTATAAATTAAAATCTTAACCTTTTAAGGTGTTTTTTGCTGTAGGATGTTTTAAATTATTTATCCTGTAATTTTTCGAATACATTAACAAAGTAATTGGATTTACAGTGAAAAAAAATGATCTAGATATTGCTGAAACCAGTTTCAGCTAAGCATAAAACCACCCTTCAAGAAAAACAATGAAACCATCTCAAAATTCCTTAAAAAAGGTGGTCTGATTGATGAGAACACAGAAAAGCTCTTTAGTGCTCAAACAAAATTTATTTCACGGTGAACGAATCATATTAGATGCTTTATTTTTGTTTCTGAGCTTTTTAAATCTATTTGTGCATATTGCTCATAAACTCATGAATAGATATAAGAGTAAAAAATAAATTCAATTTAGCATATTTATTTATTTAAGTAAATTAAACTCTAAACTATTTTTTCTTAAATACAAAACTGTCCTTTGTATACAAAAAAGGAAAAGATTTTAATTTCTTGTTCAATATTTTATTTTTTAAAATGCTTTAAAATTTTGATTATCGAAGACATATTTATTCTATAAGATAGATGATATATAAAAATATATTTTATTAAAAGGAGGTAAACAAAAGAATTCGAAATTTATATTTTCTATAAATATGTTTGAAAATGGTGAGACAGAAGAGAATTTTTGTGAGCAGAGATCTAATTTTATAAAAAATAAACGTTTATTTGGTGAAAAAGTTTGAAAATAATAAGTTTTGTAACTTTTTAAAAAAAGTTTGATGAAATTATTGACAAAATAGATAAACTTTAATTCTAATAGGCAAACTTTAAAATATAAATTGATAGACATTAATTCAATATATTTTGAAAGCTTTTCGTTTTTTTGTGTTGTATACAAATTTTAAAAAATAGCATCTAAGTTATATATATATATATATATATGTTTGGAATCACAATAACAGTTTCGGCACAGGAAAAGGCTCGAAATAAGATTCCATGAAAGGGAAGTGTCATATCACATAAAATTCTTAAGTGCAATGCCTCTTTTCTTGTATAATTTAGTAGTTTCTTCGACAATTTTTTATTAGTATATCGCCAATAGACGTCAAACTAAAATATTTTGCAACAATTTTTGCCAAACCGTCCTGTTTTGTCGCCAGTGGACTATAAATAGTAGACAAACGAATATCCAATTATTGGCGTTTTTTCGAGAAATACATTACCATTTCGTCAGTAAGTTAGTCATATCTTCGAAACAAATTTTCGTTATAGTTATATTTTTCCATAAAGAATTAAGTTGAAAAGTGAAAAAAGGTAAATAAAAGAATTCAAATTTATATTTTCTTGAAATATTTTTAGGAAGTTATGAGACCGAAAATAATTTTTGCAAGCAAAAGATAAAAAATAAAAAAATAAAGAAATAGTTACAGAAATTAAACTTTATTTTGGCAAAAAAGTTTCTAAATAATTTTTGTAACTTTTATTTTATTTTTTGACGAAGTTATTGACAAAATATAAATTTATTCAATATATTTTGGTGGATAATAATTCATTATCTTACTTCTGGGCTACTTTTAAACAAAACAAATTGTAAAGTATTGAATTCTTATTGCCTTTTTTTAAATTTAAAAAAATAGACAATAACAAATAAGCAAGTTCTTAAATAATTCTTTTTTTTACATAATTTGAAATTTAATCATATAATTTTTAAATAAAATGGAAATATTATATATAAAATAATAACTATAAAATATTTTTATAAATATACATTATTTATAAAAATATAAAATATTTGCATTTTTATAAAAAATATATTTTCTAAAACAGCACTTAAAATATTTTTTTAAAAAAAATTGTAACCTACTGCTATTTGATATAAACAGAAAAACAAATTTCAAGACATCAAATATTTTTTTTTAACATTACATATAAAAAAAATGTTTTTAATTCACAAATTTTTAGGAAAAGTTTGGTAAAACAAATAGAGCAATAAGAAATTCAATATAGCAGAAGTTTTTTTTACTGCCATATTTATATAATTTCTTAACTTCAAAATATAAATCAGCCATAACCACAGTTTAATCTATCATAACTTATATATTCTTGAAATATTCAAAGAAATAAAATTAAAAAAATATTAGTCAATGATATTTTTTCATTTTCTTTATGATTTAATCTGTTTATTCTAAAATCATTTCTAAAGCATAAATATAATTTGAAATACCGGATTTCTAAAGAAAAAAAATGTTTGATGTCATACGATATTTTCTAAAGCTGAAATTATCGTCTGTATTCTACAAATAAAGAAAACACTGCTATAAATATTTTACTAATACATTTGAAAAAAAACAACTTCTAATTAAACATAAAGCAAACGATAGAGAGCAAAAATCAAAATAAAAAATGTTCCTAATGATAAACAGTTAATGATAGAATTCACGGATTATTCATTTTACAAGCGACCAGACAAAATAAGAAAAAATCCTGATAAAATCTGCCAAAATGACATTTGTCTTGGAAGCTTCGGCAAACATTTGTGAGCTTAAAGTCTCTCCATTTGGAAAATTTAGAAAAAGCACGTTTCCTAAACGATTATTTTTTTCTTTTGCGTTTAGATAAGAAAGCTTGGATATCGATAAATTGAAGCTGTTCGTTTAAAATTATTCGTTTTTTGTAACTATTCGTTTATCAACTGCAAATCATAACAAATGATTCTAAAGGGAATGAAGTTGTTTTTCATTCAAAATAAGTTGTTTTTAATTGATGAATATTAAAATAATTTCAAACCAAATTACCAGACATTTAGAAAGTTTCACTGTATTTTTTAAAATTGTATTTAATAAATGTTTTTCTTAAGAATTTAGATTTATTTTCGTTTAAAATTACTGTTTTTGCTTTTAAAATTTAATTTCATTAAAGTCTCCAATTTAATTTTGTTATTAATTGATGAGTATAAAATAATTAAGCTACTGGGCATTTAAAATGTTTTGATGTTTTTTTGATGTTTTTTTAAACTTAGTTTAGTTGATGCTTTTCTTAAGAATTTAGATTTTTTTTATTTAAAATTAATGGTTCTTTATCCAAACTTTTATTTCATTATAGTGGCCAACATTTTTTTTATTATTATTAAGACGCAAAATTACTAAATTTTAAAAAAGAATTATTAATGTAAAAAAATGTTGCAAACAGGTTTAACTTAGCATAGTCAGTGTTAACTTTTAAAAATCAGGATTCACAATTTGGAACCATATTCAGATGATGTAATATGCTGATTATTAACCTTTACTTCTAAATCACATTAAAACTTTGATAATTACAATATGTAATAAGTATGCACTCTGAAATGATTGTCAAGCTATACTTTCTACACCTCACTAAATGTGGCAATAAACAAAATATTAATTATAATATAACAAAATTAAAACGAAATTATTGAATAGTTCTATAAGATGGAAGTCTTCTAGCGAGCATTTTAACGATTGGCGAAATTTTTGCAAGCTTTGAGTCGTACGACCGACAGTACAGATTTTATCCTTGCAGGATTGTGTCTCTTATAAACGAGGAGTACTGAATGTAAAACGAGTTATCACCAAGGATATTTTGTCCTTATAACTTGCACCTGATCTTTGAATTGAAACCGACCTGCCAAGATAAACTATGTGCTTCCGGTTCGTCCGGCACAGTTGCGAAAGGGTTCTGAAGAGAACTAACTATATTAATAAAAATAAAAAGAAACAGAATCATGAATTAATAAATGTTCGTTTTCTCGCAGTATAGGAGAAGTAGCATAAGTATTTGTATAAAATTACGTTTAGAAAAATGTGAGAACTGAAACGAATTTTTTATGGTTTTTACTTAGAGAAAAATAATTGAAAAATCAAAACCAATTTTTAGACAGGAAAGTTTGTTCTTTGTCAAAAAAAAATCAGTTAAAAAGTATATGCGTTTATAAAATAAAACATAAATTCAGAATTAAGTATCTTTTCGAAAACCAAAGATTTTTATTTAAGCTACTGTAGACAAGCCATTTCTTGTGCGTTTTTTTTAAGTTCTTAATGGTTCGATGTATTGCATTGATATTCTGTGTTCTATAAATTTCGCTGTTCCTGTAAGAACTTTAAGGAACCATAATACTTTTACAAAGGCTTATTATAAATAACATAACTATGTTCTCTTTCTATAAGTTTTATAAAACTTTTCAAAGGTTATCTTGGGAACTTGACATTCAAATATGACTCCAGACGTTTTTAAAGTGACTTGTTACCAACTGTTGTCTATTTGACCTTATTTATTTTTTCATTGATTTTTTTTATTGTTTTAATTCTTCAATACACACTGTCTTTAACAATACATATTGTAATATTTATGTGTACTCATGATTTTATGTTTCTATTGTTCTTGTGTGCGTTTAACTCTTTCTCCTTTCTAGTTATTTGGACTTTCATTTATATATATGGTTTAAAGATTTTTAATTTATTTATTCTTAGCTGTACCTTTTTCATATGTATTTTAATTTGTTTTTGGCTAGTGTTTCTTGTATGTTTTTGATTAATTGAAATCTGTAAATGGAGTCGTTCTCTGCAGATATAAGCTTATATCACCCAAATCAATCAATCAAGAAATAAATTTAAATTTGCCATTAATATCTAGACCCACTTAAATTCAAAACTCGAGAAGGTACTTTCAATCTAGGAATCCATTATCTAGCAGAATGATTCTATTTTTATCTCAAAATAAATACTCGGTGATTACTTTTTCCAGTCCGATTACCTTAATGAGACAGCGAACGTTTATTATTGCAACGATCCGACTGTATTGTTTGAAGTGAGTGCTCTTCAGTCTAGAATCAACTCATTCAACGTTCCGTTAAACTTCGCCCTCTTAAATTTATTAAAAGCTTTAGTTTGAACGGGCACGAATATATGAAACTCTTTGTTTAATTTTGAGGTATCGTTTAATGCAAAGTTAAATAATGTAAACAACTTTGAACCGTGTATTTAGTTTGTTCTAAAACCTTTCTATTAAATTGCCGAAATCATTTAACAACCAGAGATTTGATTGAAGTATCGGTATGGAGATCCTGGAAGACATTTTGAAAGACTTGAGCAATTTAGTAATTGATTTGATGTTTCTGAATTTCTAAACTTTAAAGCTTTCAATATTCCATTTAATCAGTTTATTATTGTATGAATATTTTATTGTGACATTTGGTTGACGATAGAACAAATAATGTATTTTGTTGATTGAATATGAAACCTTTGTTGTCCGCAAATTTTATTTGAGTTTTGATAAACGAGTCTGGAAATCCATATAAGATTATAATTATAGGTAGGCTGGAGTGGAATTTAAAATATATTTTGAAATAACTCATATAAATATTCCATCAAATACGTCCAATTGTTATTGGACAGTTTACCGCTTAAGATCAAAGATGTTTTATTTTGGCTTTGGCTTTGATACTGTATTGTTCATTAAAATTTTGATTCCTTGGTTTGTTAGAAAAGGAAACATTTTTACTAAGAATTTCATTTGACCTTAATACAATAAGGACATTTCTGAAAAGGTTTTATAATTTGTTTTTTCTTCTATTTAATAATCTGTCTAATGAAATGAATGAATTCTTGCTTTATTTAAATTCTGTTGAAGGAAGAATAATTCTTGTTTAATATAAATTCTGTTGAAGAAAGAATAATTCTTGTTTAATATAAATTCTGTTGAAGAAAGAATAATTCTTGTTTAATATAAATTCTGTTGAAGAAAGAATAATTCTTGTTTAATATAAATTCTGTTGAAGAAAGAATAATTCTTGTTTAATATAAATTCTGTTGAAGAAAGAATAATTCTTGTTTAATATAAATTCTGTTGAAGAAAGAATAATTCTTGTTTAATATAAATTCTGTTGAAGAAAGAATAATTCTTGTTTAATATAAATTCTGTTGAAGAAAGAATAATTCTAGCTTAATATAAATTCTGTTGAAGAAAGAATAATTCTTGCTTAATATAAATTCTGTTGAAGAAAGAATAATTCTTGCTTAATATAAATTCTGTTGAAGAAAGAATAATTCTTGCTTAATATAAATTCTGTTGAAGAAAGAATAATTCTTGCTTAATATAAATTCTGTTGAAGAAAGAATAATTCTATTCATATAATTTTGATTTCTTGGTTTGTTAGAAAATTTTTCCTTTCATGCTATAATAATATTAGTGACAGTATCAACGAAAATGAAATATTTTTAACAAGATATCCAAACAATACAATAAGGACATTTCTAACAAGGGTTATATAACTTTCGTTCCTCTACTTAATAATCTGTCCAGTGAAAATAATGATTTTTTTAAAAAATTTAAATTATGTCAAAGAAAGAATAATTCTTGTTTTAAATTAAATTCTGTCAAAGAAAGATTAATTCTTGTTTAATTTAAATTCTGTCATAGAAAAATTAACTCTTGTTTAATTTAAATTCTGTCAAAGAAAGATTAATTCTTGTTTAATTTAAATTCTGTCAAAGAAAGATTAATTCTTGTTTAATTTAAATTCTGTCAAAGAAAAAAAATATTTTTGTGCAAGTATCCTTTTTGATTACAAAGAGAACGTATACACTTTATGGAACGTGTTCAATACTTATAAATATTCTTATATACAGAAATTAGTTTTTTTTAATAATATATTTACGATTTTTTGGATGTTCTCCTTTTCCGATGCATGGAGTTTTCAGATTACGTTTTCCGATGCATGGAGGATTACATTTAATTCATGTCTTCTAAATGTAAATTTCGGTTTACTATATGAAATTGTTTTTGGTGTACTTTTACACAAATGAAATTTGGTTGATTTAAGACCCAGAATTTTATTGTGAAAGAATTTTGGATCATTAATCAACCAAAAGTTTCGTTACAAGTAAAAGGTTGTTGCAGTTTTTAGTGGCTGCTGTTCGTAGTTGCAAAGAACCTTCAAGTAATTTTTCCTTTTAATTAATATGAAACTGCAATTAACTAGTTAATCACAATGTTAATAACTAGTTCATCACATTCATATCTTCCAAGAAATTTATTCTATTCAAACATAAATTTATTTTCGGTTAATTAATTTTATTCCGTCATCCTAAATTTTGTCTGTATGCGCTTTATGAATTTATTAATTATTCTGAATCAAAACAATTTTTTTCTCTCAATTCAATAGGATGTAATTTTAGTAATATAATTTATATTCGCTGGATTATATTTGTAAGTATACAACAAAAATAAAACAAAGTGAATGATAAAAATGAAACAAAATAGAAATCATAGTTTATTACCTAATATTTTTTTAACTTGCTTGCTTTATATAACTTCATATAATTAGAGTAATGCAAAATACAGTGGTAATAATTTTAGTTTTACCGATGGTACACTAGTAAGTTCAAATAACATTCCTGTTACTTATGTGAAAAAGTAAGAAATCTAATTTTATTTTCAACTCTTTTCCTGAGAAAGAAAATTATTGGATGCAATCCTAAATTTGATGATACATTTTTCAAAGCCTCTTGGCAGAATTTCTGGACACAGAAATAAAAACAAAACAAAACAAAACAGACATCTATACAGCTGAAATGAAAAGTTTTGAAAAATTGGAACAGATGTGGGACTATACTTGGAAAAGCTGTGTTAAATTATGTAAATAACGATCCAGAAAATTAAAATATTTATAAAAATCGGCTGATACTTACTGGAAGCAGATGATTATTTTTTAACTTTTAGAGATTTTTTTTTTTTTTTTTTATCTTTTGAAGAGAATGAAATTTTGTCTCGTTTGTCTGATTTTTGTGGTAGTAGAAGATGTGGAACTGATGATATTTATAAAGGATGAAATTAAATCTCTAATGGGTTTAAAAAGAAATATTTGAAACATTCATTTGGTCTGAAATTTGTGACTTTGGATGTCAATTTAAAATCATATAATTTTAAAAGAATATCTGAATTTAGTCTGTTTAATGTTTCATAAATGTTTATTTTCTGAATTAGCTTATTATCGTACTTTAAATACGTTACGAGCAATTTATGTATTTTAATGCAATAATGCAAATAAATTGGGAATGCACTTGAAATTTTATGTTTTTTGTAATGCTAAGCGAAGTTAAACATGTATCCGTTGTTACCCTTAAAACATAACATTAAACATATATCTGTTAAACATATACCTCATTACTAGTTGTCTGAATCCGAAATTTCTGTTTTGGGGTCATTAAATTCAGATTTATTTTAATATTTAAATTGAATCGTTTATCGATGTATAAATAAACCTAAGTATGAATAAAAATTAGTTACAGAATCATAAACTTCACATTTTAATTACATTTTTACAGGATTTTAGCAAAGGATAATGAGACTGAGGTCTGCAGTTTTTATAATTTTATATTTGATTTGATCTATTTATGGTTATTGCTAATATGTTTTGCAATATTATTTTTTATATAATTAGTAATTTTTTCTGTCATCGGATCACTATTTGCTTCAATACGGTTTTAGTAATTAGTTTTTGATCTGAAAATACGAGAACGTTATAAGAAGACAAAAGACAATACTATAAGAGAAAACAAAACCTCATGTTGTTGTATATTTTACCTAATTTGTACTACAAATAATAATTTTTATTTCGCTTATTTCATAAATACTCTGCCAAAGTGCATGGAATTTCTACTGTAAGTTTCGTTAAATAATCAGTGACAATCAGATCACAAATTATTAACAGGATAAGAGAATGTCTAGACAAGAACATCTTCTAGTTATAAAATAATTGGGCAAATAATTCCATTTCCCGATAAACTTACTAACTCTGTTCCAAAGTTTCTCTAAAAGAAAAATATATTTAAATTGGCTTCTAGTTCGAGGAAACGCATTTAAAGCTTTCTGGTAAAAATTCCTAAAGTAAATAAAATTCTGGAGTGAAATGAGCAGTTTTGAAGCGAAAGAGTCTGAGAAATTGGACCAGACGTGTGTCATTGGATGCAGACAGTAAATTATGTAAATACAACTTCAGAAGTTGACGTGAAATAAAAAGATCGTCTGACTTTTACCCATTTGGTTTCGTTTCAAATTTAAAGAAGGGAACTTTTGCTTCGAATTTTTTTGAAGTTTATAATGTTTTTGTGTATTTTTTTTTCGACTGTAATTCTACAAGTAAATGAACTTATCTAGATATTATAATTCAGATAGAAGAAATAGAAATCTAATTTATTGAACAGAAAAAAATAAGCAGACGTGAAATTATAATAATTAATGTAAAAAAAGTCTTATTAAAAGGAACACTAATTCGTATTTACAAAAATGGATTCTTTTCATTTAGGTTATATTTTGCTTTCTTTAAATATGATGCTAATGCCAATATATGATTTTACTTTAATGATTTTTTAAGTAAACTCTTTTAACGATATGTAGATTTTAAAGGATAAGAAATTCTTAAGGATATACTGAATTACAGTATGTTGTTTTAACATACAACAACAAGACTTCATTGAAAAAGTAAAATAAAACTCAGTAGTTATTTGGACAAGCAGGACTAACTCTAAAGTCTAAACATACCCTATTGTTTGTCCTTTTTTGCACTTTATGTACTTTATATAAAGTATATTACAAAGTTATAAGATCACATTCTGCATTAAGCTCAAACAATTTTAGCAAAAATATGAAAATGAAGTTAACAGAACGTATGGTAGTTTTTAATAGCAATAATAAAACATAACACTTTACACCCATAACTGATTTCTTATTGTTAGACGAACAAATACAACATGTCTATTTATCTTTCACAGACTCAATGACAAATGAATATAGGTTATCCGAAATTTAACCCTTAACTGGGAAGGGTTCATATTTAGGACTTAACTGGGGAGGTGCGGTCTACAAGATCGCATTTTCTTTACACTCAAATTAAATTTTCTAATGAAAGTATTAGTATGAAAATCAGCCAATATATTCTGCAGATATTTTTCTTGATGTATAAATATGTTTAAGAAATGTCTCAAAATATACTATCATTGAAAAAAAGTAATTGAGTTTGAACATACATTTTTTTTCTCAACTTAAATGTTACAACAAATAATATTCTTGGAAAAACATATTACTTTTTTACTTTTTGAATATTTATTTTTCAAGTATCCAAAGGTATATAGAAAACAATATAATGGAAAATTTATTAATTGCATGAAAAAATGACAATAAGTTAAATGGATCCTTTATTTTATCAGCATTATTTCGACGTTGAAACTAGTAGACATTCGTAGCATGGTTTTGGAGGGCAATTTATACATACAGGTTAAATACTAGTGTAAATACTAGCATGTAAATTTTGTAGATATATTAATATGTCAAGAGAAATATCTTAGAAATTTTGAAAATACATTACCACTAGAAAAATTAATTATATATGAACATGCATATCAGAATCAGTTGAATGCGGAGTTTCGTCGAAAATATCTTCTGTACAATTATCCTCAGCATTCAAATCACTTTCTGCTCTATTTAAAAATATCTGGAGATTCATAACGAGGATCAGTAGGTTAGATGATATTTCGAGAGTCAAGTTTTAGAGCCATTTGCGAATAATACTGGAACACTAACCGGGAGGTGTGGTCTCATAGACGTCGCACAAAAAAATAAAAGATAGATGAAATATTTAAAAAAAAAAAAAGCATCTGCTGAAACCGGTTGAAAAAGTGCACGTGTAGTGATGGTCACGAAATGGGAAGCAATAGGGTCAATCTATTCGGTTGAGCTATTAATAGAATAGAGATGACCGAAAATCCATCCTTAGCGGTCTGAGATACCGCATCTCCCCATTTAAGGGTTTAACATAGTGAATTACAATATCTTCTAGGTATAAGTGTTCACCCTCTACGATGGTTTGAGATTCGGGGATTTTCAATGTAATCATCTCATTCTTAAGATCAATCGAGTTCATGAGCCACAGAATACTGGAAAGCCCGAGTTTTTAATCTATAAATAAGGAAACTTCTCTGACGCCTCAAAAGTCGCTGCGGCAATTCTATTCTTAGGGGAGTTGATGCACATTAAAAGAGTTCATGCATATCTGCTTTCCCTACTTTAGAGTGTTCTTGGAAAACATCTTTGCCCTTAAAAACTATTCGGGCAAGCGTTTCTAACAATAAAGCCTTCACCTCGAATATTCAATCAATAACACACAACGGAGAAGGAGAAATTTCGTGTCTGATGCCCCATGCAGTTTCATTAAATAGGCGTTTGAGGCCTTCCCTGTCTGACAGAGTAAATTCGAATTTTAAAAGACCAGCTCTTATTTCTACTACAACGAAACTAGAATCTCGTTTTTAGTGTTCCAGTATTATACAAGGCTTAGCTAGCTTCTAGTGATAATGCATTTTGAAAAATTTCTAAAATATATTTATATGCAAAAAGAAATATCTACAGAATATACAGACTAATTTTTCATACTAGCGCTTAACCTGCATGTTTAAAATGCCTTCGAAAACTGTGCTACGAATTTTCTCAAGTTTCTGCGAAAAAATGATGACGATAAAAAAAAAAAAGGCCGATTTTACTCATTGTTATTTTTTTTAATTCCTCATATAATTGTTGAATTTTTTATTATATTATTTTCTATATACCGTTATTTACCGAAAAAATAAATATACTTAGAATGTAAAAAAGTAATAAGTTTTTTCAAGATTATTATTTGCTGTAACATGTAATTTTAGAAGAAATTGTACTTTCAAATGCAATTACTTTTTTCAATAATAATATATTTTGAAAAAATGTCTAAAACACATTTATACATCAACAAAAACACTGCAAAATATATTAGCTGATTTACGTACTAATAGTTTCAATAAAACAATTAATTTGAATGTAAAGAAAATGCGGGCTTGTAATTTGCGCCTTTCCAGTTAAGTCCGAAATTTTCGCCTTTTTAATTAAGAGTTAAATCGAGGAAATTCATAATTCAGCTTTTTGTATCATATCTAAATGAATGTAATTCACAGCTAAAAAAGTTAAAAGAAGCTATATTTTCAAAGGCATTGCATTTTATAAGGATATCCAATAATTTATGAATTTCTTTCTAAATTAAATATTTTGACCAATGAAAATTTTATCTTTTATTGAAGGCAACATTTAGTACTTATTTAAAGAAATGTTTATGGAATACTTTCATTGCAACAACACACCATATCGACATTTCGTAAAGAAAAACTACTGCTAGAATAAATGTATAAAAACCAGCATATAAAAATTTATAGACAAATCTAAAAATACATTTTATTTTAACCCTTTTCACGGTTTCGACTTTAAATTTTATGCATATTTTGAATATTCTGTAATTAATTAGAAAATAGTGCTAGTCTTATGAATTCAAAATTTATTTAATATGTTATTCGACTTTAAAATACTGGAAATACTAAAGTAATTTATTATTTTACACAATGAAAAAAAATTCCAAAACTAGGAGCTCAAAAAGTAAGAGGAAAATCGATTACAAAATTACATCTTCACAAACATGGAAAATGTGGAATAAAAATTTAAAAAAAAAATATTCGAACGAAGATTGAAAGCAATCACATTACACCCAACATGAGATAACAATGAATTATACAACTGCTGATAAGATAGACGTTAACTGTAAAGGATCTTTTAAATTTATCGAAAACAGTATATCAAAACACGATAGAATCACATTAAAGGATTTTATTGTTTTTAAACACCACATTAAAATTGAATTTGATGGACTTCGTATTTATAAGATAGATCAGCCTTATTTTCTGAAATTAGTTGGGAAAAGCAGATTTAGCAGACGATAATTTTGTTCAGATTCAAAGAGTTAAATCATTCTTTTCTCACTGGTTTTTCTTAACGAATTATAATTCTTAGTGTATAATTTTCTGTAGTGAACTTAATTTCCTTAAAAAAAATAGATATTTCAATAGTGTCTTTAGATCTTTTTCATGCATTTTTTAAAGTTCGATGATATTTTTAATGCAAAGGAATTCGAATGTTTACGAGAAATTTATTTAAATAACTTACTTGCTTACAACTTATTTTATAACATATTTTTGGTTATTAAGAAACGCTTATGTCGATTGAAAATGCATTGTTTTGTAGCTACCAGCTTTCGGAAAAAAACGTCTTATATTGTAGATTGTGTTAAATCTTTGATTGGTTCTTTAGATGTTTTCTTCGCTTTTGAAATTCTGAATCAGTGGCGAATTGGGTTTAAAGCTTCCAATATTTTACCTTAGAACTAGGAGGAAATAAATGACTTCATAGTGGTAGATGATTACGTTGGAACCGTTTATGAGATTAAGTAATCCCCACAGAAATCATTTTAAATAATGAAATCGGGGGAATTCTACTTCCTACTTCTTCTGCACTTTCTATTTCGAACGTATTAAACGCATTTTGATTACTTAAGCTGGAAGATCTCTATCAATTTGAGACAAAGATAAATTTGATAGATTTATATGCATACAGGTAAACGCTTAAAAGGACACTCTTTAAATCATAATCTGCCTTCTTGATTTTCTATGAATATTAGAGATATTTTTAGGAATCTAATTAGCGTCAATGGATGTTTTTCCATCAGTATTTTGATAAATAAAATAAACTTAAAATTCATGACATATCTATTTTAAATGTACAAATATAAAGTTTATCATTGTGCCTTTAAAAGAAATTGGAATAATTTCTTTTTTGTTTCATTGTTTCCTGTAAAAATTCCTTATAACATGAAAAAATTATTAAATTTTATTTCTTTTAAAATATAAAGACGCTTATATATAAAAAATTACGTCAACCAAAACACAAATAAAATTTTGTACCATTAGATCACAATATTATTTAAAACTCACTCAAAAACACACGTCAAACAGCTGTATACATTTACTTGGTTGAATAATATGACAGAAATGCTGCATTTATTTTTTCAATTCAAAGTAAATTCACAAAAATATTGATACTTAAAATAGCATGAAATATCGAAAAACAATTTTATATCTAGAAAGATCTGAATTTCACTTTATGTATCATATCTGAGAGAAAACGAGTAGCTGCTAAAGAAAAGTTAAACATTCATCTGAAATTTAAAATGCATTACATTTTACAAGGATATATTGTAAGTTATGAAGATCTCTCTAAATTACATATTTTGACCAATGAAAATTTTATCTATTTTATTCAATACAAAATTTAATAAATATTACAGAAATGTTAATAGAACATTTTTTTATAACAAGCATATCGCATTCATAAAGAAAAACTGACGCCAGAATAAATGTATTAAATGCATAAGTAAAAAATGCTAAACGTATGTAAGAATAAAAATGATTTTTCATTTTCATTCCTCTTTTTTATTTTTTAAATTATACGCATATTTTGAATGTTATGTAATCCTGGAATTAATCTTCCTAAAATTTACTAGAAAATGGCGCCGGTCTTATGAATTCAAATTTTAACTAACATATTATCTGATTGCAAAAATACTAAAAATACCTAATTGGTTTATTATCTCATACAACAAAATTTTTCGAAAACTAGCAGCGAAACGTAAAATAAAACTCGATTACAGAATTTCATCAATACAAGCATGAAAAAAGTGGAATGAAAAGTTAAAAAAATATTCAAACTAAGATTGAAAGCAATCAGATTAAACGCAACATGAGATAACAATGAATTATTAAATTCCTGATAATATAGAATTTAACTGTAAAGACTCTTTTAAATTTATTTAAAACAGTATAACAAAACACGATAGAATCACATTAAAGGATTTTTTTTTCCAACACCACATTAAAATTGCATTAGATGGACTTCGTATTTATAAGAGAGAAGATCAGTCTTATTTTCAGAAATTAGTTGGGGAAAGCAGAAAGAGCAGACGATAATTTTTTTCAGGCTCAAATAGTTAGATAATTCTTTTCTGGCTAGATTTTTTTTTTTTAATATGCTACTTAGTAAAAAGATTTCTTTACTGAATTTAATTTCCTGAAAAAATTAACATGTTTCAATACTGTCTTCAGATCTTTCCCATGCATTTTTTAAAGTCAGATGATATGTTTTATGCAAAGGAATTTGAATGTTTACGAGAAATATATTTAAATAAGTACTCTTGGGCATTAAAAATCGCTTACGTCGATTGAAAATGCATTGTGTTTTATATCAACTAGAGTTCGAAAAACAACGTCTTGTATGGTAGGATTGTGTTACATTTTTTATTCGTTTCTTTAGAGGTTTTCTTCAGTTTATTATTCTTTCGAATTTCTGAAATTCCGAATTAGGTTTAAAGCTTCCTATGTTTTAACTTGGGACAAGGAGGAAATAAGTGATTTCAGAGTGGTGGATGATTACGTTGAAATGTTTCTTGAGTCGATGAATTTGAGACAAAGATGTTTGGTAGAAATTTTGAATAATAATAAAATACTAGTTTCTTTATTCTATTTCTTAAAAACTTCATTCAATATCTATCAATGTCTCACAACCATATATCACGTATTTTGAAAAAGTATTGTGGTTTCTTGGCGAGATTTCTGGCACTATATTTGGCGAAATCTTTAACGGTTTGGCATGGTAAATTTTGTAATCTTTACTTAAAAATCCGTTAGTCTTCGTAAAGTATATATATAAAAGTTTTGCTGTAATTTCAGTTTAAGGAATTTTTCTTGCACTTTTATTGAATAAGATTGATATGGAATTATCGGTTATTTTTTTGTTTAGATGAAATTGTCGAATTGACCGAGGATTGGAGCCGATTCCAATTATAGAATCTTGAGTTCATCCCTTCCTTTATTAGTGAACTAGGCGTTGATGTCGTAATTTATAGAAGATTACATTGTTTGTAATAACTGTAAATAATTACAATAAATTAATTTCTACCTGTGGCGGCTTAATTATAGCCCATTAAATCTGTGAAAGAGTCCAAACAGAAACAATATTAATCATGGTAAAATTAGATTATATGAGTAATTTTATCATTTTGTTTAATAGATGAATGTGCTTTTTTTTTCTTTACATATTCTCCATACTAATAATGTTGATTATTATTATAGCTAATATATATTATGTAATGTATGTTCTTTCCTTGAAGATATATATAAACATATTTTAACAGATGCTTGTCCGAATAGCAGAAACATTTTAAAATTTTATAACGTCGATTTATTTCATTTCGGGAGTCATATTTTCTGTAAGAAACGATCATAAAAGATGCGTCAGTCTACATCGCGACACAAGAGCAGAAGTGACATAAAATGTTTCCTTCGATCATATAACTATGAGATTTTTGATAGGGATTTTTTGACAAGTGTCGTTGTAGGCAAAGGAATTTTAGGTACCTTTTAAAATAATGTTGTAAGCTTTAAGGATTTTATCCCTTCCCTTAGAAAGAGAGAGAGAAGGTTTTGAAGTGAACAGTTTTATAGAGCATGTGGTGAATTAATTAAATAAAGTGGGAATGGGAGCAGAAAATACGAGAACATTTTAGAATGAAGTTAAAAGAAACTAAATTAAGATTAAGATCAGGAAATTAATTTCAGTTGGGATTTAAATTAGATTTTAAAATATCATTACATGCATGTATATTAAGCTTGTATCTAGTATTTGAGGCAAAATATCTATTGCTAGGATTTACTAGTGGATTGCATTTTAGTTAATATATTTGATTGTAAACTTTTACGAAAAACTACTTAATATTTTTTAGTATATAAACGGAAACTAGATTCTCACTGTATTTTTGATAAAACAGACAGAAACAACAAAGAAGCCATGTGATGTATCCCGTTAAATTGCAATTCAAATTCAAGAAAAAAAAATTTTATAAAGAATACTTTAATAGTTATTGGCGCTTGTAATTTCAATAAAGTTATCTGATTTTACTAAAAGACCTTGAGTTAACAAACAAAAAGAACAATAAACATAATCTGCTTTAAAAATTCAATAAAATTACAATTATTTTTAATTATATAACTACAAAGTATTCCGATTTTTGAAGAGTACTCTTTATAGAGGTAAAATTTATTCATTGACAAAACAAAGCTAATATAATCAAATTTCAAAGTTGACTAAAAGGGTTCCTAAAGCGCTGGATTAACGCTGTAATGGAAAATGAAACAAATATTGTTAAGTAATCCTAATTTAGTTTAGTTCTTCAAAGGGTTCATGTCTCTGTTGTATATTTAAATTCGAATATCTTATCCACAAAACAAGAACGAAAATACCTAATCAGTCAGCAGACGTGATTATTAAAGCCCGCCAACAATGCATGATCTGACACGTGTAAAACTTCGAATAAGCTTCATATGGCTGAACATAAAATTGAAGTACCTTTATTTTGGAATTGAAGCGGATCTTTTAATTTAGATGACAACAAAAGAATATTGCTGTTTAAATGTAGAACATCCATTGTCACTCTGCTATTTGGAGTTAACACGCTTTTAACCATTTGTTTAGACAAGCGTTGTCTTTTTACAGAGATTGTCTAGATAAGATACATTTAATAAATTGTCAAAAAGGAGAGTGATTAAGAAATACGACTTGTTAAAGGATAATGCAGACCGTTGTTTAGAATTTAAATGTTTATTTGCAAAAGCTTTGTCACTTTAGAACACATATACCTTTGATAAATAACAGGATATTTATTAGACAGAAGGTACAGGTTTTTAGATCATCAGAAAATCACAATTTCATAATAATGAGATATTCAAGAAGTCGGAGAATATTTGGTATTGCCAATTAATTTGGATTAAAATGCTAGATTTAACTAAATTTCATTGCATCTAACATTTTTATTATAATGGACACTCATGAATATAACATATGTTGTGCAGTATTTGAAATAATAGATTCCTGAAAAAAATTACTTCATTTATTTTCAATTCACGATCAATTTGGAATTTTTAACTCTAGATAAGATTTTTAAAATAGAATGAAATCTTAGCAATAGTTTGCAAGAAAAACGAAATAAAATCAAATAGATTCTTATAAAGTGTAAAATAAAAGAGTATAAAATAATTCGTTACATCAAAAATAAATGAATTGCAGTAATAATAATTTTTTTATATATTTGTGTACAAAGAGTACACAAAAATACATACCATCTGCTCATGTGATATTTGTCTTGCAAAATTCGGATTAGAATTTCAACACACATATTTCATATTTATGAACTCAGCAATTTTTCTCAGTTTGGAATATGAGAGCAGACAGGAAATTATGCAGACGATTTATTTTCTAGACTCAAAATATAAGCGCAATACCGGAGTCAATTGAGAAAAAATTATTATTTAACAATTTAGAATAGTGTATTTGCACTTTTAAATGATTTTATACTACTCTACTGATATCGCTCATGGAATTTTGATTAGACGGCTTTGAGCAAATCAATTACAGTATAACAGTTTCTAGATATCTCAAATGTCACTGTGGAACAAAAATGTTCCATTGTGGTAATCATTGTCCAGTATATTTTGTCAAATGGAAGATAGAAGTTTTGTTCATATAAGTGTATGTAGCGATTAAGCCAAATGAATTTTGTTACGTAATATTAGTAATCTTTTCATTTCATTGAAACATAAAAGATATCCTAAATTTATTATTGTATATTATAGAAACTGCATAAATTTATTATAGACTTATAGTAACTGCATGCATTAAAATAAGTAATGCTTTGAATACTTTTGTGTTTAAAAAAAATTAACCTTTTATCTACTACTCAATTCATGCGACAGATAATTTACAAGAATTATTGATTTTTTTTTCTTTTGGATAAATCATTTAGGTGTAACTAGGTATCCATGATTCCGTCAAATTGGCATTAAAGTCGTATTGGTTTAAATGCCGTAATTCAGTTTATTGTGTACATGAACCTTTTCTAATGGAAACAGTCTCTTAACAACATAACGATATTAAAAACATAATATCTTGAACATTTATCTTTTAAATTCCGAATTAATGTAACATCGCTTATTTAATTGTTTGTATATTACATTAAAACTACAACTACTTGAACAAAGAAGGAAAAGTCAAGTTCAATAAAAGCAGATTAGTCAGATTAGAAAACGGTTTGAATTTCAATGCAACAATGGCATCTATTGTTGAAAATTTGGCAAAATATATTTTTTTTAAGTAGCAAAATTCAGCTAAAAAATCACACGCCTATTAAATTAGTATAATTGGTTATTAAATCCGAATCATAAAAAAGATAGTTAAAAAATTAATTTCAAAATATTTTTAATTCATTTTTGAGCAATAATATTTTAAAAAGAGGTGTGATTTAAATCTAAAATCCAGCTTACACTTCTATTAATTAAATTCTTCTTATTTTTTTTTTTTTAAATATTACTCCGAGGCGTACATTTCCACATTTTGTAGGTATATGACAGACTGTTTGGTTAATAAATCGTAGATGTATGTATATGTGTGTATGTATGCATACAGCAAACACACACACATATTATTCTTAATTATTAGAAAAGATAGCGGATGTTTTTTTTCCGGAAAAGGGTTTTTGGTTTAAGTTCGGTTACTATATTATAAAGCCATTAATCACAGCTTCTTGTATAACTTATACATGTGTGATTATAAATATTATGCCAATAGTTAATTTTTTTCTCTACTGTATCTCTGTATCTGTGAAGTACTAGTAATCACTGTATCTGTGAAGTACTAGTAATCACTGTATCTGTGAAGTACTAGTAATCACTGTATCTGTGAAGTACTAGTAATCACTGTATCTGTGAAGTACTAGTAATCACTGTATCTGTGAAGTACTAGTAATCACTGTATCTGTGAAGTACTAGTAATCACTGTATCTGTGAAGTACTAGTAATCACTGTATCTGTGAAGTACTAGTAATCACTGTATCTGTGAAGTACTAGTAATCACTGTATCTGTGAAGTACTAGTAATCACTGTATCTGTGAAGTACTAGTAATCACTGTATCTGTGAAGTACTAGTAATCACTGTATCTGTGAAGTAGAAGTATTTGTAGCTAAGTTATTCAAAATTAGAACAACGCTATTAGAGTTTTAAAGGAATGTCCGTTTGTGTGGTACAAAAGGAAAAACGCATTATTATTTTTTTTTTTTCAAATACCACTGTTGATCATATTTGACATCTTCTCTAAAATGTGTATAAAAGTCAAATAAAATACTTAATGCGAAGAAACAATACATTCCGAACTTTGTTTTTCAATATTATTGAGAATCGTTTGATAGTATTTTCATTTATATTCATTTAAAATCTTTAAATTCTTAATAAATTCTAAAATCTTAAAATTCCTTACTACTTTTTAAAATATGAATAGGCTTGCTTTAAATTACAAAAATTTGTAAATTCAGTTTCAATTTTTTTATATCTAAATATATATATATACAAAATTATACATAATTTGAAGATAATCTAATCTTAAAATTATAGCACTTGTATTATGTATTGCTGAAAATGTGAAAAATTGTCTTTCTTTAATTTTGTATCGTGCGTAAATAATGGAACTAAATCATCGAATGCATTTTATATGTGCGGTAAAATCAAGCGCATCTATCTTAAATCGAAAAAGAAAAAAGAAATTTCAAAGTCATCATGTTTTAAAAATGATAACAAGAAAAAGAAATTTTCATTTGCAAATGTATTTCGTACTTTTTTTCTTTCAGAAATATAGAGTAAAATAATTTCTGAAATATTAAAGATGGAACTTTGAAATTTTATATCTAACATGGAAAAAAAATTCTTTCGAAATTTTAAATTTATATATACATTTCATTAGTCTTCACTAATGAAAAAGTAAATAACTTCTGAAAAATTAAAATACAACTTCGTTTTTTTTTTAAAACAATGAACAGGATTGTAAAAGAAATAAAATAATCTAATGCAGTAAGAATCGTTATTTCAATAAATTTATTTATATTTATTATTTGGTAGGTAAAACCATCTGAGCAAATGAAATTTGGTTTGAGTTCTCTCCCCCAAACTTTCTCGTATACTCTAATAAACTTGCCATGCCACAGAACGTATTACATAGCATTGGCGTACAATAGTTACGAAATATTAACAGTTGGCGTAAATTTAGCAGTTCTACTGAATAAGTAGTATCACCCTTGGCGAACAATTTGGCGATGATTCCCTGGCATGCGTTAATAGTATCCAAGAAACGAATTTGCGTTTCAGACACGTTTTTCTCAATCGATTGAAATAAAAAATTGACCCGAAACAGCACTTGCTGTGACAAAAATCCCGTACCGGATTTGATATATTTAAGTCATTACATTTTTGAATTATAGCTTTTACTTGTTTCTGAAAGTACAGACCGGCAATCCGTAGTTGGATTTGGCTTAAAATTTGGCTCTACATTATAGATGTTAAATCTGTGTATCGAATCTTATCTATTTAGCTCTCTTCACTTCCTTGCTTTCGTGTTTACTTATATTCAATTTCCTCTAAAGATATTTTACTCAAAATTTTTATAGAAATTTGCTATTTTGGTGTAAATAAAGTATACCAAATTTCAATAGTCTAGTTCTAAGCATTTTTGAGCTATCTTTGTTGCAGACAGATGGACATTTTTCCAAAAATATATTTCCGAAACTCGGGGAAGTATAAAACGCGGAGATTCCTCAAAATTTCGAGTTCGATTTTTTTGACGATTCTTATACTTTTTCTGAACTACATATAGGAGAAAGTAAAATCTGATAACAATTCTCCAACATGATTGAAAAACCAAAATTTTCAAAATGAAAAATTTACTATCCATGAATTAATTTTAGCTATAAAATAATAGCAATAATATAATAATAGGGACATTAGAATAAAATGTTATTGTTAAGGATTCTACTTCTTCCTCCGTTGGGGTTCTTTTTGATTTGAGGGTAGATGCAGAAATAAACAGCCCTTTAGAAACAAAAGACGACTTTTATCAACACAAGTAATAATCGGTTACAAGTAATAATCAGTAGCAATAGCAACCACAGCACACAAAGCGGCTAGACAGAATTGATGTAGCCTCTCTTTATGGCCTCTTTAAACGTTTGAAAATCTCCACTGTCTCCTCGATTTAACAGCACAACTGGCTACTCCACACACGACACGCTGCTGCTTTCACAATGAATACCTGGACTTTGCATACAGCTCAATTCGGCAATCGCTTGAGCTCCTCGCTAGACTGGTCCAACTAATCTCTCTAGACTCTTTATTCGATTGCTTTCGGCTTCAGACTGCCGGTCTTTTATAGCTCCTGGGGGCGGGCCAAGAAATTTCTGGCCCAATCAGGAATAACTTGATTACAATTGGCTGAATCGCTAAAATTCTCGGAAATTTCCAGTAATATCTATTTTGTCGCCAAATTTATCGCCAAATGGTCGTTAAGTTTGTAGTTAAGCTCTGAGATTACTGGTTCTGCATCCGATCGGCATCCAACGGAGCTGATCGTAAAGCGATATTTCCCAGTGATTAAACCAATCATGCTGGAAAGCAGCATCACAGATTTGTAACAGTATTTTAACAATAATATAACAGTAGAAAGCCTCTTATAATACTGCTATAAATATTATTATGATACCTTTTAAATTAAATTATTTATAAGACATATAAGCTAATATGATACAATTTAAACTTATTTTTGAGATACACTTTTACTTATTTCACAAAGCTTCTGTTGGAGTGAGAATTTATTTAAAAACATTCTGACTTGAATCATCGTTTATATGTTCAAAACTATTACGTTAAATGCTTATTTATTTTATTCTTGAAAGTGTTCAATTGCTGTTGAAGAGTCAGATGAGTTCTCATTTCTCCATTTAATACTTTCTGTGATTGTGTAAGACATGCAATATATGTATCCTGACTTCAGGAAAAGTAATCTAATTGGTGTGAAAATTATAGAAGAGGATGCCACTTCAGGTTTTATCCTTGTCGTCAGAGAAAGGCTCAGAATTCAGAGGCCTCTTTCAAAAATAGCACTACTATTGCTCCCAAAGAGAACATTATATATAACTAAGCTAAATCAAACCAAAATCAGATAAATGTTGTTATTTTACTTTTAATTCTATGTCGCTTCCAACTGACAACTTGGAAATATAATTTAAATGATATGTATACTTCTCCCAGATAATTTTAGGCACTTAGGGACCTTTACTTAGGCCATAAATAGAACCATTGCAAGACAATTAAAATGGTACTAATTTTTATCTATTTCACATCAACGTAACACCAAAAGAGAGGAAGACCTTGCTTTCAACAGTTTAAATTACTTTATTATTGGATCCATTCACATATTGTTATGCATACAATTCACAATTCATTTCAAACTTCGTCACTACTGCCTTCAAATAAGCTTTTCGCCAAAGGTGTCCGGTTAATGATTTTCGAAGCTTCGAATGTGGAAATCTCATAAAAAATTTTATTAATAGTAAAATTTCAGAAAAAATAGTGAATTAAAATTAATCATATTTTAGCAAGGGGAAATGAAAGTCAGTAGACCTTGAATTTTTTTCAAATATTTTCTCCGTACTTGGTATATATGAAAAAAAGAGGTAATACAGATGTTCTTTGCAAATTTTCAAAAAAATACTAACATATTTTTTTAATTGTTTAAATGTTTGGAATAACTGTTATAGAACTATGAATAATATATCTTTGTACAAGCAACAGAAGGATATACATTTTATAACATGGATTCTTTCAACAATATGGTAGTTTAATCGGGTAACTCGTAATAGATTTAATAATATTAGGACAAGAATTAATTATTTAACAATTTAATGACTTTAAATTTGTATATTTTATCCACAGAAATATTTGAAATCTAATAACCAAAAAACGTGAAAATATTTGCAATGTTCCTAAAACCATTCACCAATTTTCATTTTTTCTATCCTGAATCCACCAACAGTATTTATTTAACCATTAAGATACTCTAAATTTATAATCTTTGGCCACGGAAATATTTGAAATCTAACAACTAAAAAATATGAAATTTTGCAATGTTCCTAAAAACAATCACCAATTTCAATTTTTTCCTATCCTGTATCTACCATATTACTAAATGGCTCTTAAAATTAGAATCTTTTCAAAATAATTGTAGTTTTATATCTTCAATTTGAAACATAAAAATAGAAGCAGTTAATTTAAGAGTTGAAAAATTCTCGCAAGAGAAAAATATCATCTGAATCTGATAAACACCATCTGATGTCAGAGTCTTGTCAGTTCCTGAAGCGGTATCTACATAATTCAGTACATCCATCCGAAGTAAAGTAAAACATCTGCTTCCATTTTCCAGATCTTTTTCATTTCAGCTGCTCGCATGTTTTTGATTTTTACTAGCCAAGAAGTTCTGTCATGGAGCATTTTTAATACTTTTCACTGAGCAAAGTCGAATGGATTTCTTCTTTAGCGAAAACTTAGCAATAAAAGTAGACTTCAAAAATATATTCCAAGAAAAAGGTGGATATTTCACTCAATCCAACTGCGTCGTGGAGATATTTTAGATTAATGTCTCTTTCCCTAATTGTATAAATAAGTTATTTGAGGAAAGAAGGTATTTCGAAAAATAAAGTAGATGAATTGCAATCAACTGATACATTTTGATATAAATTAGAGTCAGTAAGTATTACGAAAGTATGAAATGTACTGAGTTAATATGTTTGAAAAATTGTTTGGGCATCGATTTTAATTATTCTACTGTTTTTAATAGATATTGAAAATTAAATTAAGAGTAAAATAATTATATGATTATTATTAAAAAGAATATAATCAAGTAAGGAGGGTATTTTTATTTAAGTATTTACAAGAAATAGAATATTAATACTACGTCTTTGATTCGTAGACTTGCAGATTTCAATCCAGGATCTAGTGATAACTAAACATTTCGGTATGTTGTACTTTTAAGTAGAATCCTATAGGAGGACTACCTGTTACAAAGGTTCTCATGGCAATACATCTGAAAAATTTCTTCAATTCTTTACTGATCATGTTAATTAAAACCCAAAACTACCCTTTGTTCAAAGGTTTATAATATGCATACAATGCTTCGGCCATGTTGTATTTTAAACAGGATAATTAAAATAATTGTTTGTTAATAATTTGTTTGGATTTAAATTGACTTGGGATATATTGTTTAAAATGTAAAAAACTCGAACGCGTTCGTAAAGGGCTCATCTATCTTAAAAGGGGGTTGAAATTTGGGTGGTGGTGACATTTTCATTTCACTATACCTTTCTTAATATTGAAGATAGAAAAACAAATCCAATGAGCAAAATTAGCACCTCATTAAGACGAACAACTTCTGTTCTTAACGTGTTTCAATAACTGCAATATCTTGGAAGACAGGATCTGAAAACTGATTTTCAAACCCTAATTTTGACTTTTTCTAGCATCAATAATTTATGTTACTAGATAGTAACTCAGAAGTAAAGGAAATTTTGCCTTCCAGTTTGCCGAGATGATTTTTTGTATCCCCTGCCATTCTCCAAACATTTCATTATAACCTTGACTATCGATTTTGGAGGAACATTTATAGGCTTTCAGTTTCTTGTCTACTAAAGATATGTTATTTGCGGCGACATTTTAAAATTTCCAATTACGATTCAAATGCCTTCATACTATTATATAGTTGTGGTTTTGAAGGAAAGTATCAAGCTTCAACCACAAGTGTACTGAAAATCTGCCATTTACTATCAGCTTCCTAGATCTTTCATCATAGGTCAAATTTCTTCAAATAACTGTGACGTAGAAATTCCAAAGATAGTTGAGAATTGTTATTAGACCTTTCGTTTTTGTCATTCGTTTATAGATTGTATAAAGGAATATTCCTCGATTGAGCCTTTGAGTAGCTTAAGAATAGAATGTTCGATTTACTTAAATTTTAGAGATGCCAACAGTGTCACTGACAAATTTCTAACGATAGTCAAGAAATTCAAAACAAGCAATTTTTACAATATATTATAAATGTAAAAGTCAACCACTAAAAAGTTTTCATTCCCAGTGAATTAAGTACAAAAAAAAAAGGCCAACAAAACATACAACTCAGGTTCAATGGTATACAAATTCACAACAGAATAATATTCGTAGGTGATACATAAAGTCTTACAATCATCTAAATGTTACTGTATATTTCTATTCAACATGCATATACATATTAACGTATGTAGCACAGAAATCAGACTTATTACTTAATATCGAATGATAGCAGTTAAATGTAAACAAATCCTACTAATGTTTCAGAAAACTTTTTGAACGCTTTAATAGCAGAATGAAATTCAAAAATTCGTTTAGCTAATTATTGAACTTACAAAATTTAATTAGAAAACGGGTCTGCTGAGTCTCATATAAAAATAAAAACAAAAGAACATGGTATAGAATTTTGCCAGTCACTGCCAAATCACGCCAAATAGTAGAAATGTCGCCAAATATTTACTAAATTCTGTTGTTAGGTTATCATAAACTAAGTAGGAGTAAAAGGCAAGAAATAACTAAGATTTTTATGAAGTGACTAGTTTTTATTCGCGACTTCGTACGCGTGGAAATTTTGATGTGCTATGTGTTCAATATCATTAATACTATTACATTCACGACAAACGAGATCATTTTGGAGATTAAAACGATTCAACAGTCCTGTTGTTATAATTGTTTTGTTGATTAGATTAGTCTGGTCAAAACAAAATCAAGTCCGTATCCGTTGAAAATACAGTTGTCGACAATCAGAACACACTGCGCATGCGTAATTTTTCAACGCCAATTGAGGCAACGCAAATGCGTGAATTTTCTGCGCTAGTTGGGGTAACACAATACAGATTAGAAATTTTTAATATATATGATTACTATATTTTCTCTATTCTACGTATGAGAGAAAGTAATAATTTCAGCATTCTTAACTGTTTGTTAAAGGTATGTCGAAGTATCAGTGTAAAACAAAACAGAAAAATATTATGAATTATACCTTCTCCTGAAATGATTTCTAAACCAGTAGATAGTTTTCTAATAAATTCAATAAATCACTTTTAAAAATTGGAACAAAAACTCATTTGCCACAATTCCATTACAAAAACTTTAAAGGCTCGAAATTTAGCTGTTAGCTGCGGGTGTTTATTTAGCATCGAGTTGAAAGCCCTTCAAACAATGGATCCAAACATAGCTTCAATAAGCACAGAATCGGCTTATTAAGATAATTGGAATGCAAGGAGTAATCAACTAATACTTGTTTTGTGATACAGATAAATTACTTATCTAGATTGTTTCAGATACATAGTGCTTGACATTTCCGGTTAGAGATTGTTCACTTAATTCCTGTTGATAGTTTCGAGCTTTTAATTATAAATACTGCATTTAAATATGAGTATTTGACTTTTATAAACATGTGCATTGTTATAAAGATGAATCTAATTAAAGAACGCAAAAATATGACTGTTATAATTAAAAATTAAAGCAAATATGCCGTGTTTCTTGAAATTCATTTAGAATACAGACTTTTTGTTTCTAAAAATCGGTTTTATTTCTGAATACATTTGCAAGAAATAATGAGAAATAAGGTTAGCCATCAATAGAACTTTTTTATAATTAATCTTAAACCATCGTAAGATCTTCTTTTAGAAGTTGCATTAAAACTGTAATTTTGAGTTTTAAAGTAATTTATGTATTTATTTATTTATTTATTTTTTTATAAGAGATAATAGTTTCGGAAAATTTACCTCACCAAAAATTTACTTAAATTTTAATTAACTTTTATTTTAATTAACACTTTAAAAAATTTGATAGCCTTTTTGTTTTGCATAGCAAATTTGAAAATTTCACCAAGATTTTTAGAAAAAGAAATTTTGTAGAAAAAAAGACATACAAAGGCGCATTCATCTATCCATATAGATATTGTTAAGAATCTGTAATGTTGCTTCCCATCACTGTTAGCGCCATCGTAGGGAAGATAACTTTACTGTCAGCTCTATTGGATGTTGATCGGATGCCAGATCAATAACGGCTGAGGATGGTGACAAACTTAATGACCATTTGGTGACTTTAGCTACAAAATGGGTGGTACTAGGCTCTTCGGGAATTTTGGCGATAGGACCAAAAGGAAGCAAATTATGCTTGATTGTTCGAGAACCTTCTCTGCCGAAAACGGTTCAAGGCCGGCTCTCGAAGTCGAATTCAGTCGTATAGTGCGTCAACGATGAATTAATTGGATCAGTCCGACGAAGAGTAAGCGTTCAGTGGATTTCAAGCAATTAGAGGATTGAGAACTGGTACTGTCCACTGAGTTTTGGAGACAAGAATTGAAGCAGCATCGTGTCGGGTGTGGAGTAGCCAGTTGTATAGTAATGAGTCGGCAGTTAGTCACACCTAAAGAGAGGAGAATTGGGGAATAGTAGTCATTTGGAGAGACATTAGTTAATGGCTACAATGATTCCCTCCTCTTGCTGAGTTCTGACTGACCGCTTTGTGTGCTGTTGTGTGTGTGTGTGTGTTTTCTTTTTTTTTTACTGATTACTACACGCGAGCTGGTGTTTGTTGTAAGTGTGCTGTTGTGTACTGCTTGTGTACCTCTTGGCTTTGTTTATCGTCTGTGTATTTGTGTTAATAAACTTCGTTATTTGTTATTGAGATCTGTTGCTGAATGTGTTACACCATAAATCCGTTACAAGCTAACCCGTTCTAGGTTTAACGAAATTTAATTTTGATTTTCATGTTAATAATTAAATAATTCTATAGTGCATTGACTTTATATAGAAAGGATAACGCTCAGGTTTACGGCTACATCAACAGAAAAAAAATTCTTTTCTTTCTGTCCTAATTTAAATAAGTTAATGAATTAAGCAATTTGGGAAGCAGTAAAGAAACAGAAGACCAATTAATATAATCTTGAAAGTGCGTACTGTCTATTTAATAAATAAACTCTTAAAATAAAAATATTCTGAGATTAAATTTAATTCCCATTAAGATGTAAAGCAAAAAATATCCGATATCTCTTACTTTAAATTAAATTCTTATTGAAGCAGAAAGGTTTTTAACCAAAATTGCATGCAAGAAGTCGTTAGTAAGCTTTGAAGCATGTTAAGTTTCTTTGGTATCATTTAAAAGCCGTAAATTACGTCTCATCGGATTGTTTCACAATTTTATTTTCGGAAGAAATGGAATCGTTTGGCTATTAAAATGTTGAGTGGGAAAAGTAATCGTCTGTAAAATGCATTTATTATATTAATGATTCGAACGGCGATAAGGCTTTTATTTCGTGAATATAAAAAAAAAGGATGACTGAAATTTTAAGCTGATGTTTTGCAATGCTGCATCGTTTGAGCAGATGCCATTCTGCTTTTTCATTCCTTCGATTTTATTATTTATTCTAAATGCTCGTAAAATGATAGACTGAGAAATTGTGTTTTATCATTAGCTTTGAGTATATTGTATCGTATTCCTTGAGTTTTTATTGCTTTTTTAATTCAACTATTCCCAGGATCATTTTAATGCATTGTTTTCTTGTTATACTTTTATATTTAAAAACATTATTTGAATTTCTAATTTTGGAATAATATAAATGATTTTTCGATTTCATCCAAGAGTTAGGGTTGTGAAACCTCGAATTTTACTAGCATTTAGAATAAATAATGATATATTTTATATATGGATATAAAAATATGGTGATATGCTATTTTTATATTTAACTTGCCGCCTTTGGCGACCAACCGGTTCGCCAATCTTATTGTTCGTTAAAATTTTAATAATTAAATATTTTATGCAATTCCAACTTTAATAGATTCTTCAGCAAAATATTTTAAAACTTCAAATTTTGATAGTCATATAATTCACGCATAATATTATAAAGACCTTCAGTCATAACGTGATATGTATCTCTCTAATTTTCTGTTACCCCTCGTAGAATTTATGCTTTAAATTAAAGTGTAAATGATTAATTTGCAATTAATATAATAATATTTTTTACTGAAACAAAGCATTTTTTTTAATAATATGATTACTGATAATAGAGTCACTGAGCGTTTAAACTTTATGGGCACTAAAGAATATCTTTCTTAATTTATGTAAGATCTTAAGAATTTGTCAACAAAATTTTCTCAGATTCATCATGAACGGATCGATTCATTAACAATGTTTCATTTTAAATGCATCAAACACTAAGAAAATAAAATGAATCGTTTAAAATAATCGGTCGAAAACAGGTTTAAATAAAATACTTAAAAAACGATGTACTTAAAACTATAAGCATATACAAAAAATATATATAACTAACATAAATACAATTTACTTACAAAAGCATGCAACCAACATAAAAATAATTCAAATCATCCGTTGAAAGTGGTTGTCATGACAACAATCAGAACAATGCGCATGCGTGAATTTTCTTCGCCAGTTAGGTAACGCAAATGCGTGAATTTTTCTACGCCTCTTGGGGTAACGCTATGCAGATTATACATTTTTAATTTCCTTTATTCTGTGTTATTTTAATTCAAAAATACTTCAGAATGAACCTGAAACATGGATTAATTAGCAACATTTAAATTTAAATGCATAAAACATTAAGAAAATAAACAGAATCGTTTAAAATAATCCGCCGAAAAATATTAACCCTAGCCTCATTACTGTTGGGAGAGAAAAGAAACTGAAGCCTTACTCATTTGGCGGTGGGGAAAATGGAAGATTTTTTTTGGCGGAAAAGTTGGCGGTGGGGAAAATGGAAGATTTTTTTTGGCGGAAAAGTTGGCGGTGGGGAAAATGGAAGATTTTTTTTGGCGGAAAAGTTGGCGGTGGGGAAAATGGAAGATTTTTTTGGCGGGAAAGTTAGTTTTTAATTAATAATTAAAATTTCAAAAAAAAGGGACCCTAGGTGCACATTCCCAACCTCTAAGGTATACATGTACCAAATTTGATAGCTGTATGTCAAATGACCTGGCCTGTAGAGAGCCAACACACACACACACACACACATTGAGCTTTATTATAAGTATAGATTAATAAATTAAATTTGGGTGAACCATTCTTAAATTAATTATTGGTCATTTTTATTTTTGAATTAATTATTGGTTAATGGGTTATTTAAAAAAAATTCGATTTCGCAATATGGCGCCATCTCATAGTGAATTGAAGGGAAAAACATGATTAAATAATTAGTGTGTTATTGTATAATATTTATGATAAATTATAAATTAGATAAGAACAATAACTATAGCAATTAAAAATTTCGTCTTTGTATATACTATTAAAAATGTTTTATTTATTGTTTTTTTACTGCCGTCTTATTCTTTTAATAGCAGCCGCAAATGTTCTTTTGTAATCCAAGAAATTTATTACATTAAAATAAATGTTTGCACTAAAACGAAGATATATACATAATTTTCTACGGATAATTTTTTTAATATGGTGGTCTTAGCAGTGGGATAGTTATAAGATTTTATTTTGAAAAATACTTTATGAATGATTGAATAAAATATGAATATTTCATTTTTCGAAACCACCATGCAGTTAATGTATTCAGTCATTTCGAATTTCACATATTAATATAGAAACAAGAAAAACGAGAAATGAGTATTTTTTCTCATTTTTTTTTCAATTTGACCTGCTGTATATTCATATATATGAAAATGCAGCAGGTCAAATTAAAAAAATTATGAGAAAAAATACTCATATATATATTATATATATGAGTTACCATATTATACCCCATAAATATATATATATAATATGGTATCAGATTTTCATTTTCCTAATATGCTAAAATTAGAAATTGTGTGTACATGCATATTTTCGATTTTATTTTATTTTGCATTTTATAAAGTATTAATTAAACGAAAAATGTAATAAAATATTGACTTCTTTGATTTAAATATTTCAAAGTGCTCAAGATGAATAATAATAATAATAATACTAAAACATGAAAATTAATTTAAATAATGATATCTGCACAAAATCAATGAAATGATAAATAAGCAATATTTTTTATATTATTATCATTTATTCTTGCATATAGTATGGTATTATTTATATTTATTTAGTATAGGCTTAAATGATGACTTGAAAAGTTATTTTTAGATCGGCGGCATCACTCAAATATAAATTTCCTTTGATGATGCTTTCATAAATCCGTAGATTTATGATAAATATTTTGTCAAATATTAATCATTGTTTAATAAAACTACGCAAGCCAAAGTTTAATGATTGTAAAAATCATTTTACATTGCTTGAATTTAAGTTTTATCAAATTATAAGAAAGTTACATCTCCTTAAGACTTCTCATTTATTACATTCTTATAGAGAGATTGGGATATCAATTGCGATTTAAATTCAATAAATTTAAAGCAAATAATATTAACATGTTCATATTTTACATCAAAAACACTTTTCTTGATCAAAATGTTACGCTTATACAGGGAGTTTCAAAACTCGTGGTAGTTAGATTATCTGGTATCCTATCATAACTAGATCAAACGGTGAAGGCTTATTTTTAGAAAGAGGTAACTAGATTAACTTTGATGCGATTTTAGAGATGGTTAAATCTTGGATGAATTCGTAAATGAGTTATTCGGCTCAAGAAGGACAGATAATTTCATTTCTCTTCACTCTGAACTCGAGGTGATGATCACATACATTGTGTTTCAAAATTCGTTTCGGGAGATACAGGGTGTTTAAAAATCCTTTGTGATATACAATTGCAGAGTGTTTCAAAAATTCGTTTTGAAGTGCAAATGCAGAGCATTTTAAAATTCATGATAGTTATTTTAGGAATTTAGAAAATACAATCAAACAAGCGCAAATCAACTCGTCCAAAACCTTAGGAAAATTCTGAAAATGCAAGGAATACTAAACACTTCCGAATTTTCTTCTCTAATTTCACAAAAGCTGAAGCCATCATGTTGGAAGTAGAATGGAAAAGAATTTATCTGATAAGAGTCTTTCAAAGAGATGTATACAAAACATGTCGTCGAAGTTACATAATGGGAAGCTCTTTTCAACCAATATCATCTAAGCAATATTAGCTATAGGAAACTTGCAAAAAGTTAATAAATATGAAAATGCGACAATTTGCTTTATCTGAATCAACTTTTTGCATGCGATTATAAGGCCATTAAGGCGAAGATAAGATCTTAACTATTTTTAACGTTTCGATTCCAACTGAGTTTAATAATCTATCTACGAGTTCGACCTAGATTTTTGTGTATTGGTTATACTGCTTCATTGATAGATTTCCTAACATGCTGCATGGTGATTTTTACTTGTTCAATTATATTTTATATAACTATCACTGATTTTAAAATGCCCTGTATTTGCACTTCTAAACGAATTTTGAAACACTCTGTAATTGTTTATCACAATGGAATTTTAAACACCCTACATTTGCTCATCAAAACGAATTGTGAACCTCACTGAATGTGATTATCACCGAGTTTCGAAGCACCCTGAATTTACAAATCACAAGTAATTTTCAAACACTCTGTGTGTGATCATCATCACTAGTATCCAAACACCCTGTGTGTGATCATCATCACTAGTATCTAAACACCCTGTGCTTGATCATCATCACTAGTATCCAAACACCCTATGTGTGATCATCATCACTAGTATCGAATCACCCTGTGTGTGATCATCATCACTAGCATCCATACACCCTGTGTTTGATCATCATCACTAGTATCCAAACACCCTGTGTGTGATCATCATCACTAGAATTCAAACACCCTGTGCGTGATCATCATCACTAGAATTCAAACACCCTGTGCGTGATCATCATCACTAGAATTCAAACACCCTGTGCTTGATCATCATCACTAGAATTCAAACACCCTGTGCTTGATCATCATCACTAGAATTCAAACACCCTGTGCTTGATCATCATCACAAGAATTCACACACCCTGTGCTTGATCATCATCACAAGAATTCAAACGCCCTGTGCTTGATCATCATCACTAGAATTCAAACGCCCTGTGCTTGATCATCATCACAAGAATTCAAACGCCCTGTGCTTGATCATCATCACAAGAATTCAAACGCCCTGTGCTTGATCATCATCACTAGAATTCAAACGCCCTGTGCTTGATCATCATCACTAGAATTCAAACACCCTGTGCTTGATCATCATCACTAGAATTCAAACACCCTGTGTGTGATCATCATCACTAGTATCCAAACACCCTGTGCGTGATCATCATCACTAGAATTCAAACACCCTGTGCGTGATCATCATCACTAGAATTCAAACACCCTGTGTGTGATCATCATCACTAGAATTCAAACACCCTGTGTGTGATCATCATCACTAGAATTCAAACACCCTATGCTTGATCATCATCGCTAGAATTCAAACACCCTGTGCTTGATCATCATCGCTAGAATTCAAACACCCTGTGCTTGATCATCATCACTAGAATTCAAACGCCTTGTGTTTTTTTCCTAGTCATGAGTTTTCAAAATCCCTGTGTTTGAAAACTCGTGACTCATCATTACGAGTTTCCAAACACCTTGTGTCTGAACATCATCATGAGTTCAAAATATCACTTCTTTCATCGTCATTACAAGTTTTCAAATACCCGGTGTTTGATCACCATCACGAGTTTTGAAAATCCGGCATTGAACATTAGTGATAAAATTAAAATATATCAAACCTTTCAAGATAAATATATACTAAATACATTTAAAGCTTAAGTGTGTGAGTTGGCTTAAATGTATCAAATATGTTGAATGTTGAAATGCTCTTAAGGTTTTAACAATAGCGTCTACCATCTTATTAGGCTAATTGGAAGAAATCTTAGTTTTGCATTGTAATTCACCTATACCCAACTAGATACTCAAGACGACACATGCTAAGGCGAATTCCGTAGTTTGAATTTATTCGCAAAATTAATTAGTTATTGGGATTACTAGACTGTATTGCTTTACAAATGGAATTAGTTTATTGTATTTCTTTGATATTCTGTTTTGTCGGTATTTCTGATTTAAACAGCAATAAATGTACTGGTAAAAGTGGATAAATGGGTTCTGAAAGATTAATAAGATTGTTCTGTAAATATTGAAATGTAATTACATATGTGATATTTCGAAGCCAGTTTTATTTAAAGATTTAAATATAAACTTCTGCACGAAATAAAGTTATAAGTAAAACTGAGACATCTTAATCGTTATAGAAATTCATTTAATAAGTAAATTATTTTTTTAAATTAGAAATTTCTGTCTATTGCTCAGAAATAATATTATTAAAACAAGCAACGCGGTGACGCACTGGATTTATTTAATAAATAGATTTTAAAGGAATCGCAAAAAATGGGAAAGGGACAAATTTGATAGAAATATATTCAACTTAATTGATATTAAAATTTTTCTACTAGCCTCATTTGGCAATCAGCTGGTTAACAAAGATTAATGTTCGTTAAAAATTAGATATTTTATGTAATTTGGTCATAAGCGCTTCTCAAGGAAAATATTTTCAAAATTCAAATTTTTATAGATATATAATTTATAGGATTATTCGTCATTATGTTATTTTACCATGCATTACCCTTGTTATTTATCAGCTTCAATCAAATTCATAACAACTGAATACACTTTAACACTGTAACCGAGTTTCTAACCTAAAAAATCATTCAATTTTTTTTCCTTCATGTTAATAGCGTTTTAAAGATAAATTTAAATATTTTTACAGATTCCTCCTAGATTTAAGTAAATATATCGCTTACTCTCCTGAAATCTGTTTTGCCATTAAGGATTTGTGTTAAGAAATGGATATTAATTAAGGTTGTAGAACATAAACCAAAATATGTTTCTGAACATTTAATAATGCCTTTTATCAATAACTTCTGTTTTTCCAGAATTTTTATATTTGTTTATTATCGTTCATGATATTTTTAATATTGGTTCAGAATTGTTAAAATCAATGTTGAAAAATGATTAAAAATTATTTTTAAAAATTGCTTAAATATAGAGAAAAGTATTTATGCAATCAAACCAATGTTATCATTTAAAAGAAATTTCTTAATATTTTAGAAATTATTATTATTTTGCAGTTATATTCCTAGAAATTAATTGCAGTTATATTCCAAGAAATTATCACAGGAAACCCCAAATTTCAGCTTATTTTTTAGGTAGATGACTACACTAAAAAGTCAATATTTTGCTAAAAATCAATTTTTTTTTATTTATGTATTATTTTTAATGTTTGAACAGGTTTATTTGTAATACCATTAGAATTTTATTTTTAAGCCTATTTTTTTGGAAACTTGACTGATTTTTTATTTACATTTACATAGCTTTAATGCTATTTTTTTTAATTCTAATCTTTGGCAGAATTTCTTACAAAAAACCCTCATAAACTAAAACCTATTGCATATCTTTTGTTCAAATTGGGTATAATAATTTCTCAATATGTCTTGCAGTTCCTGAAACAGAGAATAAGTAATCTTTTCATTTAATAATATTTTATAGTTGTTTTAGCGCTTCACATTGTGAAAAAAAAATTAGAAAGTTTTGTTTTATTTATTAGTCGAATATATACATAATGGGTAAAAATGCAGCTTATGCTTTAGTTCAGGAACTACATATGTTTCTTCAGGTATTTGTAATTTTTTAACTAAATCATTTGATAAACCTATAAACTAGAAGATTTTTGCTTTATACCTCTTTTTAGAGAGAAAAAAGTCATTTCATACCACTTTTAAAAATATGACACTTATCAAGTGTATTTTGGTTTCTTATATGATTTTTCAATCTTTTTTATACAAATATTCAAAAATATAACTATTTTCGAAAATGTTTCAAAAAATTCTTCCCGTATGTAGTCACATAACTTAATTAAAAATAATATATAATATAAGAAGTGCATATTACCAGCCTTCAAATTATGCGCCACGTTTGGTAGCTACAGTCCAAACAGAAAGCAAAAACTTGCAGAATGCAAAAACCAACATACACAAACACACATTCATCTTCATTGTAAGTACAAAAAACAATTGAAATTTTTTGAAATTATTCGCGTAAGCTAGCTTGAAGCGGGAGATAAATCAGGAATTTATTTGGAAACTTTATCAGCATGAACTCTGTATCCCTGATATAGCACCAAGCGATTTTCATCTATTCTGTCCACAGAGCCAAATGTCTTAGAGACAAATACTTGCAGATGATAAAGAGAATCAACAAAATTCACCGATGTGGCTGAAAAAGCAACTTAAGAAAATTTAATGCTGAAACATTTATAAACAATAAGATAGATGCATAAATAATGAATAGTTGTAATTGCCTTTATGACTTATTTAATTATCCTCTATCCCATTTCACTCATCTAGATTTTGTATTTTTACTTCATGGGGTCTACATTCAAATGACAAATCTAACATAAAATCCCTGCTCAAGAATATTATCAAAGATTTAATGCATATCTATAATTGCTAAGTTTTTCGTTGATTTGTGTCCTTTTAAAGTAGATAAAAAAGCAAATTGATAAATATTGTTTTGACGAATGCAATAATTTATTAATAAATATTTCTTATGAAGGGAACTAAATATTGATAACAATCACATAAACCTAAGTATAATAATAGAATTTCTATATTTATTAATATGTGAGGCATATTATTCTGAAACGACATTCTAAAAATTTAAAAGGCATTCCATATGCGTTTAGAACTCGTGTTGAATTAATTAAATAGAAAAAGTGGAATGGGATCAGGAAAGAGAATATTTTAGAATGAAGTTGACATGGGTTAAATTAAACTGAAAGTTGGGAAATTCATTAAGTTTAAATTCGATTTTAAAATATCATTACATATATAAATTAAAAATTTAAGTGCTTTATTAAAAATTAGCCATTTTAGTTATTTCAAATTTTTTTTTTCGGTTTTATATGAAACAAATAAATTTAAACTCAATTTGCAACAAAAATTACCATTTTTTGAAAACTAGATGCCAAATTCAACATGTTTATAACTGGCACGAAATGTTTATGAACAGATGTTTGAAAATCCCTTTTGTCAGAGTAAAGTATTTAACTTGTTTAATGCAAAGGAAAACAAATAATTCCTTAAGATAAAATAAAAGAAAAACCACAGAAGAAGACTTGGATACAATGTTGAAACATGCAATGTCTTTCGTTAAAGCCATTTAATGTACCGCTACTTGTCATTTTGCAGAATTACACGATATTTAAGTGGTGTTTCTTCTTAAATGAGTAATCGTCTGTAAAATTTATTTTTTAAACTAAGGAAAGTCTTTTAGTTCAATGATTCGAAATAGGCTTAATGTGATTTTAGCGTGACATCAACAAGGCCAAAATCATTTCAGCAGATGTTAGATTTTGTAGATATTTTATTTTCCCTTACAGTTAAAAGCTTTGAGGGTAATCAAATGTCTTAACTTTCTGTATTTCGCAATATTTTGTTATTTCCTGTTATCTTCATTTTTTTTATTGTTTCGCGTTTTTATTATTTGTACAGTCTTTTATTTTGAAAAGTAATGACTCTTGTTTTGCTGTAACTTTTTTATTACAGTAAAGAATATTTTTATCCAATATGCCACGGTAGGGCAATTTAATATTTTTTTTTCTTATTTTTTAGACAAGTCCAAACCAAAGTAAATTTTATTTATTTTTAAAGATATTTCTTTTGTGTAATAATTTAATTTCAAAATGTGAACTCTTCTTTTACCGGTAATCCAAAATAAAATCATTTTTAATGCCGATAAAAATAAATAAATAATTTATTATGTGAGAAAAATTTTAATCCCAGTAATAAAAATAAATAGCATTTATATAGTCTATGAGAAAGTTTTCTGAAATTCATTATCTGCAACCACAGTTTATTTTTAAAAGAAATATGATCTACTGAGTACAAGGTACTTTTTCCTTCAGAAGATTGTAAAAATTAATTTATTGTATTTATTTCATAGTATTTCTTTATCTTACTTAAAATGGAATATTAAATTTAAAATAACACTGATCGATAATCAGTTTTTTTTTGTTTCAAAATGAAAATGATATTTTTTCATTCTTGGAAAACCTTTGTATTAATACATTGATATTTGATACATATTTTCTTTAAAATAAAACATAACCTGATAAATGAAAAATTAACTGATATGAAAATCTTTTACTTTTAGTCATCTTTGAAAACTGAGAATGATGCGTCCATGAAAAATAATTAATAACAAAATACATGTGGCAACATAGAATAAAGACATAATTGTCCAGAAAGGGATTAAAAGCGTTAATAATTTTCAATTAAACTTAAAGCATTCCAAATGCCCTGAAGCTTTTGCACTCGTGCATAAATTCAAAGATTTCGGAATTCCATGAATCAAAATTGCAGAAAAAGTGCTTAGTGTAACATTAATGGTTGTTGATTATTTCCCTTGACATACTTCAAATATCTGTAATAAGCATTTTTGAATCGTTTGGAAATTTACTTGTTTTATTTGAAGCCCGACAGAAAATAATCGTCTGCAAACTGGATATTTATACTTTATTGACTGAGTTTCTAAATAAAGAAATCTTTCAGCTCATAAATGGAGATTGAATTTAATGATACTTTAACATGACGTTTACCACGATAAAAAGGTGCCAAATAATTAGAAAAATAATCGTGAAAAAATACAAAGTAGGATTTATCAATAGTTGCTTTTATCTTTGCTGTTTTTGTATTTAAGTTGTTTTTTTCTGAAAATAATTAACAATTCGGACTAATTAAACCATTAGTTTTAAGATTACAAAATATTTTTATATGTAATGTAACATATATTCTTATTAAAACAACGTTTATTTTATTAAAAATGAAATCGTACTTTTCCTGGAAGTCTTTAAGGTTACAAAATGCTTGAAATTTCTTATTATTTCATTAAATAATTTTTTTTCCAGATCCAATACCTTGTATTTCATTTCCAATATTTATATCATTACTAGCCGCGTTTGGCGACCAGCCGGTTCGCCAATCTTAATGTTCGTTAAAATTTTAATAATTAAATATTTTATGCAATTCCTACTTTAATAGCTCCTTCATCAAAATATTTTAAAACATCAAATTTTGATAGTCATATAATTCACTCATAATATTATGAAAGCCTTCAGTCATAACATAATATGTATCTCTAATTTTCTGTTAGCTGCCGTAGAATTTATACATTAAATGAAAGTGGAAAGGATTAATCTGCAATTAATATAATATTTTTTACTGAAACAAAGCATTTTTTTGTAATATGATTACTAAAAAAAAGAGTCGCTGAGCGTTTCAACTTTATGGGCACTAAAGAATATATTTCTTAAGTTATGTAATATTTCAAGAATTTGTCAACAATATTTTCTCAGATTCATCATGAACAGATCGATTCATTAACAATGTTTAATTTTAAATGCATCAAACACTAAGAAAACAAAACGAATCGTTTAAAATAATCGGTTGAAAACAGGTTTAAAAAATTACTTAAAAAACATATACAAGCAAATGCATACAAACATATACAAGCAAACATATACAAGCATAAGCATATACATGCAAATGCGTGATAAGCTATAAGCAAATGCGTGAATTTTTCTACGCCAGTTGGGGTAACGCTATGCAGATTAGAAATTTTTAATTTCCTTTATTATGTTTTATTTTAATTCAAAAGTACTTCAGAATGAATCTGAAACCTGGATTAATTAACAATATTTAATTTTAAATGCATCAAACATTAAGAAAATAAACAGAATCGTTTGAAATAATCGGCCGAAAAATGTTAACCCTAGCGTCATTACTGTTGGGAAAAAAAAAAAAAAAAACCCTGAAGCCTTACTCATTTGGCGGTGGGGAAAATGGAAATTATTGAACCATTGAGATAAGTTTCGAGAGCTGTTAATAGATAAAAAAAATATTTAAAATGGAATATTTGTAGAAAATATGCATATTTTTAGAGTTACCAATTTAATACTCCAGCTATACTTAATGCATATAGATAAAATCTGATTGAATAACAGACAATTAAGAGACAACTAAGGTATTTAATGCATACCTCGAAGAAAATAAGAATGGATAACCGACAGATTTCAGCAAATTGAGTAGGGAACTATAAATTTTTATAAATTGCTAATGAAACATTTAATATATGCTATTTTATAAGAAAGATACGGATCGCTTGATTTAATTTGGGTTTTTGAAAGTAAATGTTTCATGCTTTATTTTTTGCTGCCTCACTTTACAGAATTTTTTAGATGATTCTATTTTGATTTTTATACATTCTATTTTAAGCAGGAAATGTTCCATATTACTGATATACGCGCAGACAAATTGCAAAACACTTAATGCTCCTTAATGTCTTTTTCCTACAATCTAAATGTTTTTAGTTGGAGTACAAGGAAATTAGATCTGATTTCTCGCTTAAATGTACTTCAATTCACTTTAAACTCTTATCAGAAGAAATAAATTACCCAAAAATTCCTAAAGCGAAAAGCTGGAAAATGTTAACTTTTGTTATGCAAATTCTGAAATACTGTTATTTCCGAAATCCTGTAGTTTCAAATTTCAAAGCATATTAAATTAACGTAAGCGATTTTCAAATTCCCCAAAGCCTTTATCTTAAAGTAAATATCTCAAAAGCTTTCTGGAATCTTGAAGCGGAAAGGACATTTAAAATTTAAAATTGCATGATAAAAGCTTTAAAAGCTGTACTGAAACAAACCAAAATTTTCAATTGGAGGAATTTAATGTGGTGAAATTGCTTCCCTTTACCATAAATGCGCAACTATTTCGTCCGAAACAGAATTACTTTTCTGTTTTTGTTCGAAAAAAAAATGTAACGGTTTGTGAAGTTTACTTTCAAATGCAAATCTTCAAGCTCATAAATACAAGGTGATGCAATTTTAAAGTGATATTTGCAACAGAAACTATTTAGGAGGATGTTATCGAATTTAAAAATGTTATTATTTTTTTTTTGTCTGATTGAAACTAGAAAGTTGATTGTGCTGTTTTATCCATCCTGTGCATTTCATTGCTATATCTGGTATCATTTTATTTCATTGTTTATTTTTTAAATTCTATCTGGTATTTTCATTCTACTTTGCCAGATTCGTTTGTATTGGAATTAAAGTATTTCACTTAAAACCACATCCGTTATTTTAAAATTTAATACCATTGGAGACTATTTGGATAAATTGTAATACAGAATTCCTGGATATTAAGCATCGAGAACTTAAAGAGAATTAAAATTCCAATTTTAATGTTTGTTAAAACTGTGAAATATTAATTCAGTAGAAATTAAAATTTGTGCAAAAATGCATTACTTTCTTCTAAGCATGCTTTTAAAATAAATCTTAAATAACCATTAAATGCTATTTAAAAGTTAAATCCGATCAATATTTAGAGGAAATTAAAATTTATTGGTGCATTAGCTGTTAATAAATTAAAATCTCTCCGACATAATGCCTCTATAGTCAGTTTTATTGGAAGTAGAGCTGATATAGTTCTGGATATTAAGTCGAATTCACTATCTAAAAAATTTATTTAAAGGTTTAAGTCGATTATTGCTTTTTGGATTGAATTTCTCAGTTTCAAAAATCGTTCCATCATTAGGAGTAAACTGTTCCAACGTGTTTTAGAATCTATTATTAATAAATATTCTGTTTTACTTTTAGTTAGTATATATTTTAGTAATATGTTCATTTTTTATAGGGGAACGTTTAAATATTTTAAAAACTTTTTGAACTTTATAAATTATAGGAAGCAATTCTTGATGGGTTAATATTTCATCCTCATTAGCAATATCTTCTTCAACAATTACATTGTCACTATCTTCATTGTCAATATCACTCACACTCTCTTCAATGCCGGAATCCGAAGTTTCTATATCCCCAGTATTTGAATTCTTCTGTTCTTTATTTTTTTGGTATAATGCATCTATTACTCTTAATTGAATTCCATGAGAATAGCACAATTGCTGATTTGAACCATCAAATTTCCAACTTTTTTCATAATTGTTGCTCCCTCAGTCGTTATGGTTAGAATATTTATCTTTCAAGGATAATCCATGTTTCGCTAATTTAGATTTAAGCAATTAATTAAGCCATTAATTAGCTAATTAATTTTGCTCGTTAGGGAGACATAATGTATAACTATTTTGCTATGTTGGCAATCCCTGAACATATAGTGGAGATAATTTTAAAAATTTATAATAAATACCGAAAAAACAGCATTTAAACTTGTGAATACCGTATTACAAAATTGTACAAATGGCTCAAAATACCGGTATTCGGTATCCCGGTATTGCAATCCCTAACGCTGTCCTTTATCTGGGTACAACAAATGACCAGACGCAATGATTCTACTGGTGAAGAGGATCCCCATCTGGCGGTCCGTAGGCACTTAACTGTGTGTGGGGAAAAAGTAGGTGTTGCATCTGGCCGGAATGTTAATTACCATTTGAGAAAAAGGGGGAAACGTTACAATGGCAAATAAAAAGGGAAATAAAATAGTACAACTAAATTGCCATTTACAATGACAATTAGTATTGACGTATGGTAGTTGCGTTTCTATTGGCGTGTAAAAGGTTTTCATTAAAAAGGTCCATACCCAAGGTTCAGAATTAACGAAATAAAATTATTAGAAATAAAACTGTTTTAAAGTTTGATGGCAACTCCATGCTTACAAATACTTTTTTGATAGAATTACAGACATTAAATTAAGTGTAAGAGATTTATGATTCCGACTATGCTGAAAACATGAATTTGGATGAAAAGTCGCATTATTTTTTCATTTAAAAAATGTGTACATTTCGGTTTCCAGTGCTATCTTTATGTTGTTTCTATGTCAATTATAAGCCAATTTATAGCAAAGTATTGACACGCCGATGATGCTTATTTATAAGCATTTAAAAATGTGAAATGCATTTTTTGAAGAACGAGGTTTTTCATAATTCTACTGCACACGTATCGACATATCTAAAAAAAATAATCAAGATATCTTAATGAAATTTGTAATTAATGGTTGTTATATTATGTAGAATGAAATGAACAATATATTTGGTGTTAAATGCTATAGAAGTGGATTTATAATTCTTTAATGTATATATTTTGAAAAATTACAAAATTTCGTAGATAATTTCATATATTTCAGACAAACATTTTATTTTGGAATATAATTCTTAGATAATAATTAATCACACTTTAAAATATGTTACACATATAATATTACAAAGAAAATGAAAAAATGTAACATTATTTTTTTCTGGAACACTTCTAGTTTTTGCCAATAAATGTTAAAATTTGCATCAAAATATACTTTTTCATCAAACGTTACATATATATTCAAATAATTTTACTTTAATTCGTCGTTTTATCCTTATGATGAAACCTTATGATCCTTATGATCATTTTATCCTTTTAAGAAACATCATATAAACATTAAAATATTTCTATGATGAATATTCTTTATTTCCCTCCAAGCCTAGTCGGATACCTTAATTGATATTAAAAAATCTAATTTCTTTTAGAAATAGCTGGTCGCCAAAAATTGCTAGTAACAAATGAAGAAATATTTTTTAAGTTGTTTAAATACTCAAGAATTAATAACGATCATATTTGATCTTTAAAGAATGCTTCTTCCAAGTTTGACGATTTTCATTTCTTTTATGGCTGGCTTTGACCTTCCGAATTATTTTTATTTTTATTTTCTGGGGCAGAATTGGAACAGCAAAAAAAAAAAAAAAAAAAAAAATCTTTCCTTTTAGATTTGAAGTTAAAAATTAAATAAAAATATTTTAAAACTCCCTCGAAAGGCTTAGTGCAAAAGTTTCTTTCGAGAAAACTGGATTGCTAAAAGTCAGACGATCTTTTTATTTCACGTCAACTTCTGAAGTGGTATTTACATAATTTACAGCCTCCGACCCAAAGTCACACATCTGATTTAGTTTTTCAAACTCTTTCGCTTCAAAACTACTAAATTTTTTTTTAGGTTTTATCTGCCTTGAAGTTTCTTCTAAAGAGTATTTACACGCCTGTCCTTGAAGTTAAAATTTCATATAGATATTTTCTAAAAGTGACTTTAGGGCAAAAATAGATTTATCACTTGCCATTTCATTGGCGAAAGATTGATTTCCTAGCTGCTTTTTTTAGTTATTATATTTGAAGCAATAACTACAATAATGCAATGAATTTGATTTTATTGGGTCCATCCCAGAAGAAATTGTTATAAAGCTTGTGAACTTAGCAAGAACTTCAAGTTTTTGAACTTAAAAGTTTACTAATTTTTTTATATCGTTTGAGATTTTTTTTTCTTTCCTTCTACTTTTTATCATGTGAGAACAAGATGTTGTTTGGTTTGGGGTTTTTCAAGATTCTAAATGCAAAGGCAGAAAGTAAAGGATGGTAGTAAAGTAAAGCATGGGTTATAAGAAGATATCGCACAAAGAAGAAAACGGGAATCAACGCGAAATAGCGAGGTGAGGTATCGAAAGATTATATATAATTTTTCTTATAATTTTTCTTTTTCTTATTTTCATTTCCAATTTTTCAAGCTGGGGAAAAAAGTTTTGGTCCTCGAACGGGGATGAGGAAAAAAACCCTCATTTTCTAAATATCGAAGAATGCTTAATCTAATAAACACGTGATTGTTTAAAACTGGTTTTAATTAATTCTCGCAAAAAAAAAATAGAATTCTGGATTTGCGGAAAAAAAATTAGAACTCGATTGAATTTGAGAGGGTTGAAAACCATCACTTTTATAAATGTTGGTGATTTCTAACTATGAGTCATGTCAGAACACGATGAAGAAAAAAAAAATAATGTTCGCACATAATAACTAAAAACTTGCGCAAGCAGATTTGTTGTTGGTTATTTCTGTGTTCACATTTTCGTTTCATCTGATCATAAGCAATCAGATGAAATAATAACATTTATATTAGTAACAAAAGCTAATATGAATTATCGCTGGGCACTTTTGACAGCTTTAACTAGGTGTTCCATATTTAGCGCACATGAATTTTTTAAAGGAAAAACGTTAACATCGGCACTTTTTCGAAATTTTAATTCATATTGTCTTTTTTATCTCTATCTCATTCGAAAATGTTATTAATAAAAAATACCTTTTCGAATCTAACTTCGGTGTAGTTAATAATCAATTTAAAAAGTATGAAAAAACATTCTTTTTTTAACGATTTCAAATCAATTTCCATAGAATTTAAACAATTTTTTCCTTTATTTTGCCTTATTGTGAGCAAGACTTTACATCTTTGTGATTAAATTCAAATTTTTTTTTCATTCTTCAATCAAATAATGTGGATTCTGATTTTCTTCCGTAGTTGAAAACTGAGGCAAAGAATCTATTTATCCTCTGCGAGATTTGCATAAACAGAAAAAAAAAAATAAGAAAGTGAAGGTAAAGTACCTCGAAAGACAATGTACATTTAAAAAATAAATTAGGAATTACGTTCTTAATAGCAATATGATGTTAGGGGACTTGACTCCATTAAGAAAATTCCTTGCACAATAATTGGAATAGGTATATGGCAAAATACGGCTTCATGTCTTTTATAATCAAGTACTTAAACGCACTTTTTTTGATGGAATCATGAACAGTAATTCAACAATTTTATTTGAATTTGGTTGAGTAGTATTTTATGCACTTTTTCAACCACTCTCAGCCAATTCTCGCAAGAAATTCGGAAAATTTCGATAATAAATAATCCCCCAATTATCTAATCTCTTAGATATAATAAAGAACATTATCTAATTAGATAAAGCCGCAGTGGCCTGGTGGTAAGGTCTCGGCATCGGAACCGGAGAGTTTCAGGTGACCGAATTCCACCGAAGAACCGTTGTGTAAGGGGGTCTGTTGCACGTTAAATCCACCATGCCCAAACGTCCTCCCGCTGGTGTGGTGTGGAGTGGAGAGGTGGGTGCCAGCTCAGGTGTCGTCCTCGTCATCTGACCGCGGTTGAAAATCACGAGATCCGTCCCAAAATAGCTCTAGTGTTGCTTCAAATGGGACGTTAATATAACCAAAACTAACTAGATAAATGGTTCGACACAGTTAGACAGTTTATGCGCTTATACTAATTAGATGTTTATTCTAATTAGACATCAACAACTTTATATGTGATAGCTATAATACTTAATTTTTTTTTTTATGTTTCCCACTATGAAATGCCAAAACACGCACACTGTCAATCATCACATCATTTTATGTATTACGGAGCTTGGCGATTTTGGTGTAATTTGAAAATTGCCAAGTAAACCGGGGAATGCTTATGTTGGCGACATTTTGGCATTTTATGTATAATGGATGTTGGCGATCTTGGAGTAATTGAGGATCACCAAGTAAATCTTGGGCGGTAAAAATAAACAAATACCATAATTTTATTCTGTGTTATATCATAAAAACGTTACGTTTTGTTTTATAATACTAAAATATAAAGAAGATAATAAAGATTTCTTGAAAATTTTCTAAATAATTAATTTTGTTATTATTAAATATCTAGAAGTATTTCCATTACTATCACCTGGTCATGATTTCATTAGGTATTTTTAGACCGAAATTTTAAAATTATCATTATTTTGTTTAATAATAAATTACATATTTCATATTCTAAAATTAATAAATCTTAAATTGAAGCTTACTTTTTAAAATATAATATCTTTTAGTTAATTAAAGTATTTCCATTCCAAGAAACATAATCTTGAATTTCTGCTGATATCATTCTTTAGGACTATTTTTTGTCTTGTTTTCATGTTTTAAAAAAGCGTTGTCTTGCAAAAAATTAATAACATTTCGCCTGATATTTATTTTTTTTAAATATCAATCACTCTTTAAATGCAGAATAATTATAAAAAGCACTCTTTAGATTCAATTTGTTAAGCTATTCAGAAAAAGATATATGCCTGTCTCTTCTAGATTTTGTCGCTCCAAATTTTTTTAATTATCTGCATGCCTTCTGGCAACATATTGTTGTCGTTTGATATAAAATTATGGTCAGACCACTGAAAGAGGGGAAAAAAATCAACTGAAGAGAAAAATAATTTTATGAAATCCTTTTACAGTGGTGAAGATTTTTTTTTTCATTGTCACTGTCTTTATTTATTTTTACCATTAGAATTTTTTAACTGAGTAATAGAAAGTAATTAAATTTTGCATACAGATGTGAATACAAAGTGTGGTTATTTTATTAAAAATGTCGTATATGATTCTTTTTGCATCTGGTTAACAATTGGTCTTCATTCTTAAATAGCTAGCTGCATTTGGAATTTAGTTGGTACGCCTGGATTAAGGAATGCTAAAAATTTCGAATAAATGAATAAAATAAAAATAATAGAATTTTAATTGGTGTTAATTGTTTCCTCAGCAAAATATTTAATTTTGATAGACTTATAACTCATTAATTAAGAAACTTTATACCATTTGGCACATTCTGATATACATACCCCTAATTTTCTTTAATATGTTTATACATACAATTACAGGGCGAGCAACACTGATTAAAAATTAGAATATTTTAATTTTGTTTTTCATTTTTACTTGATTCTAAAGTTAAACTTTAATCGTGAGTACAAAAATATTTTAAACTTTTATGAAAAAATAATATTTTTAAAAAAATTATACTTTTAATATATTCTATACTTATATAAAGGTGTGTGTGTGTGTGTGTGTGTGTGTGTGTGTGTGTGTGTGTGTGTGTGTGTGTGTGTGTGTGTGTGTGTGTTGGCGCTCTTCAGGCCAGACCCTTTGCACTACAGCTACCAAATTTGGTACATATATACCTTAGAGGTCGGGAATGTGCACCTGGGGGCCCTTTTTTGAATTTTTAATTAGAATTCTAATTATTAATTAAAAACCAACTTTTCCGCCAAAAACTCTTTTCATTTTCCCCACCGCCAAATGAGTAAGGGTTCAATTTTTTTTCCAACAGTAATGAGGCTAGGCTTAAGATTTTTCGGCGGATTATTTCAAACGATTCTGTTTATTCTGTTAACGTTTGATGCATTTAAAATTAAACATTGTTAATGAATCCATCTTTCAGATTCATTCTGAAGTACTTTTGAATTAAAATAAAACAGAATAAAGGAAACTAAAAATGTCTAATCTGCATAGCGTTACCGCAACTGGCGTAGAAAAACTCACGCATCTGCGTTACTGTAACTGGCGTTGAAAATTCACGCATGCGCATTGTGCTCTGATTGTTGACAATATTATCAACGGGTGATTCTTGATTTAAGTTATTTTTAGGTTAGTTGCATGATTTTGTAAATAAATTGTATTTATATATTATTATTGTTAGTTATATATTTTTTGTATATGCTTATAGTTTTAAGTACATCATATTTTAAGTAGTTTTTTTTAAACCCGTTTTCGACCGATTATTTTAAACGATTCATTTTATTTTCTTAGTCTTTGATGCATTTAAAATGAAACATTGTTAATGAATCGATCTGTTCATGGTGAATCTGAGAAAATTCTGATGACAAATTCTTGAGATATTACATAAATTAAGAAAGATATTCTTTAGTGTCCATAAAGCTTAAACGCTCAGTGACTCTGTTATCAGTAATCATATTATAAAAAAAAATTGTTTCAGGAAAAAATATTATTATATTAATTTCAGATTAATTTTCCACTTTAATTTAAAGCATAAATTTTACGGGAGCTAACAGAAAATTAGAGAGGTACATATTATGTTGTAACTGAAGACCTTTATAATATTATGAGTGAATTATATGACTATCAAAATTTGAAGTTTTAAAATATTTTGATGAAGAATCTATAAAAGTAGGAATTGAGTAAAATATTTAATTATTAAAATTTAAACGAACATTAAGATTTGCGAACCGGCTGGTCGCCAAGGGCGGCTAGTTATAAATATATTTAATATAATTTATAATATTACTTTTTAATAAAAGAAATTTTTTACGTATTTATTAAAATAATAATTAAAATATTATCATTAACAATGTAATATTTTAAAAATTATTACGATGTTAATGATAACTAATGCAGGGTTGGAGAAATCAAAGAATAGTTGTATAGAATGTATCGATTCAAATCCAATATTGTTTCATATGAGCATTATTTAAATATTTGGAAGACAATATATGAATTAAAATGAAAGCACTTGGTTTTATTTTCAGCATTAATAACAAATTTAGAGCTGCAGATTGATTTTTAGCAAGGAAGTAGATTTAAAATTCTATGAAAAGATCAATTTTGAAAATTTGATTGATATTGTATTTATTTATTTTGTTTACACGAATATGATTCTTAAAAGATCATTTTCTCTATTTATTTTAATTTTTACGTATTCGTAATTCCCTTTTTGATTCATCAGATTTTTTACTACTTCTTAAATTTTGTAATTTAGTCTACAGAATAGGTTGTTTTTTTCTCTCATATTTTTCAGCATGTTTACTCATTTCAAGATAAATCAATCTATTATAAAAGCAACATGCTTTTAACGATTTGCCTTGCATGATGTTATAGGATGTTTTAAATCGCTAATTTTTCCGATTATCAAGAGTATTAGGTTGTTTTAATCAACTCCTATTCAAACAATTTAAAATTGCAGAGATGAGCTAAATAAGTTTGTATAATTCATTTTTATATTTTTATATTACCATTCCCAATGCTAACTTGTAAATATGTAAAACATTTATGTAGCTGCTTAAGTATATTTTGACATGGCTATCTATATGTTATTAACCTAAAAATTTCCATTTTTTTAAGTTTCTGTGCCTTATTTTTCTGCTATTCAATTCAGTTTAATTTTTTAAAGCATTTTATCACGAATTATACTGTATATAGAATAAATTAACCAATTCAGCAATGCGCTGAATTCATTTTTTCTACTATGATAAAAAATAATCACTTTTCGAATGCAGTTATTGCTTTATTAAGGCTAAAAACCATTTTAAAATAATAAATAAATCACAGAGAATAAAACAAGCAAAGAATGAAGCCAAACGAATTTTTAAAATGTTGCCAAAATGCAAAAATTAAAAAAAAATAGTGGCAAATGATAATTTTGTTATGAATTTATCTGAATATTTCTAGATGTTGATCACTTTTTTGGCACGTTTAATCTCTGCTTTCTTGTACTTTTCTTTGTATTAAAAGATAAAACAAAACAAAATGGATTTTTTTAATCACATGGAAATAATATGAAAAAACACTGCATTTTACATTCAACTTCAACTCCAAGCTAGAGTACTTTCCCTTTATATTTAAAAAGTGAACGAACATTGTAAGGAAATACTGTATATTTTAAGCATGATCGTTCTATTAATTACATTATGATACGCTAGCTATAATATGATAGGTTTTCTTACCAAATCATTTCTATCAAAATACGGAAAGTCTACTGTTTGCAATAAAATAAAAGGATGTTTGATGTTTTCATGTGAAATGTAAGAAGATAGATTCGATCAAGAAATCACTCACAATACATTCATAAATATGCAATAAGCTGTAAAATATTTCTATATATTCATAGAATATGAAACAACGATATCCCAAAATAAAACCAAAATATTTTAGATCCACGTTAAGATTCTAGACACAGAATATTTATTATTGATATAGTTATCATTCGAGACAAAATGGATTCTGCACTTTATCTGCATATCCATTGTTGTTTCAATTCAGCGATATGCCTTATATATCAAATTTTAGTCACGTATGCGTCTAGAGATTTCAAACAATCTTTAATATTCTTTTGCACTCGTTGCTTCTTTGAAGTATTTGACAGTCGACCGATTAGAAATGGTGATTTTGTCTAGAGTGGAACATATTTGAAAGAATGTTTCTTCAATTTTCTTTCTCTTTAATGAGAAGTAAATGAAAAAATTAAAAAGTAAATAAATGGATTATATTCCCTTTTATACAAGCTTATTTATAGAAAACTGTGATGCAATATTGAATTTAATTTCATAGAAGATGAATTAGCGCGAAAGATAAACTTTTGAATGTTCAAAAAAATGTTTCAAAATAAGAATTTTTACTTTCTCCTTTCTATTTTCTCATATACGAAGTATTCAAAGTGAAAATATCGCAATTAAAAAATAAAATCGAGCGCCATGTTTTGATGAATCGCCGCATTTTATTCCTCATTGAGAATATATACATATATATATATATATATATATATATATATATATTTAGAATTATAACTGTTTTACCTCATTTTTAGAATTTTGTTTTTTTACCTCATTTTTTGAATAATATCTGTTTTGCCACATTTTTTGAATATCTGTTTTGCCACATTTTTTGAATATCTGTTTTGCCACATTTTTTGAATATCTGTTTTGCCACATTTTTTGAATATCTGTTTTGCCACATTTTTTGAATAATATCTGTTTTGCCACATGTTTTGAATAATATCTGTTTTGCCACATGTTTTGAATAATATCTGTTTTACCTCATTTTTTAAAATAATATCTGTTTTACCTCATTTTTTAAAATAATATCTGTTTTACCTCATTTTTTAAAATAATATCTGTTTTACCGCATTTTTTAAAATATCTGTTTTACCGCATTTTTAGAATTATAATTGTTTTACCGCATTTTCGAAACTATATCTGTTTTCTCATTTTCGGAGTTATATTTATAGTATCATTTTTAGAATTATATTTGTTTTTCCTCATTTTCAGAATTATGTTTCCTCATTTTCACAATTATATACTTTTTTCTGTAAACTCAAAATTGCTCTAAATTTTGAGGGATAAAATTTGGTTAATGGCCTTTGCTTTAAGTTTCTAGATTTGTATCAAATTTTGAGCGATGTCCTTTCAAAGAAAGTCTTCCTATCCATCTGTATGACTACAGGGGAACACGATAAATTAAGAAAGAGGAGTTAAATCGATAATATTTGGTACGTAGGCTAATCATTTAAAATTTAGATCCTAATTTCTATTTGGAAACTAATCTGCCCAATTCTTGATTGTTGGTACATCTATACTTTCGCTTACACCAAAAACCAATAGCCAATTAGCAAGAGATACATTATCCTTCTTCTTGTAAATCCTCACATTAAAAGTTCATGGATCAAGACACAAGTAATCTATGAAGGGAATGAAGCGGTGGACAAACTAGCCAAAACAGCGGCTATTCTTAATAAAGATCGGAATGTAATGAAGCTTTCAAAATGTCATCTGTGGAAAATCCGCCAAACCGAGATGATGACAAAATGGCAAAAGGAATGGGAAGCAGGCGAAACAGGCCAGTCCATATTCAAGATAACCCCAAAAGTTTATCTCCAAGCGCCCAACTGGAACAGAACGGATGTCCTATTCTTTAATGGGCAAAGCCCATTCCGAACATACCTACACAGATTTCATCTGGCCACTAGGCCACCGATTGCTTTCTGACTTTCTCATAGCACACGAGAAAGCCAGAAACAAGGCTCGAGGAAGAATAGTACAGGAGAGTTGCGCAGAGTACCCATTCATGCGGCAGGATTCACTTCATAGTAAATCATATTCATAAATACCAAGACCTCTTCAAGAACACACAATAGCTAAGACCAAAATGCCACTTGTCAAAATCAGCCGAAATTATTCCCTCATAAGTGTAATACCCTACAGAACCAACGAACCACGTTCTCAGGAAGGAAATCAAAACCACAGGACCCAGACGGACGTTACAGATTTCTGATTCTACAGTGTTTGTTTATATGTTTATACATGTCATATAAATGTTTATAATGCAATTTATCAATTTTGGCCTTTTTTTAATAATCTCATTTCTTTGTAAGTTCAACCCATTGTCACTATTTGTTTTTAGGTATTCTTATTTCCTTCATTAAGTTATTACTTCACCAAAATATTAAATATAACTGTCCAAGATTTGTTTCCAATGGGATTCTCTTTGGAGATCCTTGGATGGTCTGTCGTTTCTTTCTTTCTTTCCTCCTCATATTTTTCCTTCGAACTTGTGCTCATCTAACTGGTTTTATAAATCAGTGTTATAACCGCAGGGGGCACAGGATGGCTTTATGTTATGTACTTTCGCTTACATGTAAATACATTGATTGAAAGATTCAATAACATAAATAAATAAAATTTGATATGTGATATATTGAGTAATATAATAATGCTGTGTGAAATTTTGATTTCAATTTGAATAGAATAAAAAACTCTAAAAATACATTTTAGACTTTCTAGTGCTTTTATATTAACTTCTTGACGGCAATTAATCGTTAACGTTTTACTCTAAGAAGCTATTTTGTAATTATCGTTTGTCAATGGCATATAGTTAATACACTACTAATAATTTTATTTTCTATACTACGTAACTCAAAATTCTCATTTGTGGGAATCTAAAACTAAAGTCCTGAGCACAGATAGCATCCATGGGCTTGGCTAAAGTTCAAAATTTTATAAGACTAACGCTCCGGAGATAATACTTTTTAAAGAGTAATGTAGGAGAGAAAGTTTTTTAATGACCACTCGAACTGATTTTCTGAAATAATATATCTGATAGCTAGGTAAAATAGCTTTCTAATGAGATAATAATTGAGATAAAAAGTGAAGTTTAGACTTTAACTTTTACTCAAATATATGATTTTTTCAAACTAACATATCTTTTAGACGATGCAAACTATGTACATAAAGTTATAATTTTAAATATATTACATTAATATGTGTTGTTAATAAAATAAAAAAATAAAAACTTTATTATGAAAAAAATGCTGTAGTACAGCCGATTTAACTATTTACTCAGATATACATATCGCAATCAGTACTACACGTGCAAATTTTTATATTAAACGAAATTTTAAAATAACTGTACAACTTTATTATTGAGTTTTGTAATAGTGAAAAATAATATAAAGAACAGAATTTATTGTAAGTATTTTCCCAGTAGGTGGTCATTTCAAGGTATATAAAAGAAATCTCAGACTGATAACACTAGCCAAATAAACAATATCTGATTTTATTTGGATAAAAAAAAAGAATTTATTAAAAAAAGAACATGAGTTTATTTTAAGCGTCGGCTTATAAAAAATGGCCAGAAAAGCAATAACATTCATATTTTTCCCGATAACATATTTATTATCTTCCATTTTCTTTACTTTTGGGGTTGCAAAAATATTCGCCGCATTGGAAGATCTAATTAACAATCACTCAATTGCAAAATATGCGTTACTGATTAATTTTATAACTGATACAATCATAATTACTCGATTATAGAATTTTTTTACTCATGAAATATATATTTTTTCCTTTATTTCAATGCCACAAAAGTTTTATAAAAAGATATATATCATTTTTTATAGAAAATTTTGAGACTTTTATATGCTAACCCAATTTTTCACATCTGTCTTATAAATATTGTAGGAGACAGATTAAAAATATATCTTATATTAACACTTAAAAAATTTCAACGCATTGATAAATAGTCTGTTAAATAATATTTATAACAGAAAATAGAATTTTATATAAAATAGTACAATAAAGATATTATATCGTCTGCAGCATTATTTTCAATAAAAAAAAAAAAAAAAAAAACAAATTATTGCAGCAAAAAGTTTTTTGTTTCTTAATTTATTGACAACTCGCAAATTGTTCCAAACGATTTTTAAAAATTACTGCAGAAAGTTTATTTTCCCAATAAATTATTTAGCGTTGTTACAAAAATTAATTAAATATTTGCAAATGGAAATTTTGATATTTGCGTACAACTCAAAATAAAAAAATGCAGCCTTTTTTGTCAGTAAATTCCAAAACAATAATTGTTGCATTTATTTTTTTTATTAGTAACTTGAGAATTTATGTTACAACTATTTGTTATATATATCTTATATACCTATTATATTTGGTGAAGAATTAATATATTATTCTGGTAACGTAGCTTACCGCTTTATAATGCCATCCTAGTTATATTTTCTCCATATTCACAATTTTTTTAAAAAAAATGCGCGATTCAAAGTATTCCCATAATGAAACCAGGTCTAATGCTAGCGATTTTGGAAGTCAAATAATGAATCTGGCTTGGAGCTACTTGCAATAGAAATAAATATGAATCATTTTAGAATCTATTGAAACCCCAATCTATTTAGATATGTAAATTAATGTCTTTAATAAAATCCCACATACTTAATTACATGAATTATTTTAAAATAATATTTCTTACGAACCTATGTTTCCTTTGAATATTTCTTTTTGTATATTCTAAGATATTCTAAGTTTGCGATCTTTAAATTAAATGAAAATTCTCCTTTCTTATAAATGAGTATAGATATTTAACTTCAGAAATATCTAAACATGGTTCTGACATGCTTTTAAAAGCAAGCGAACCCTTAACTGATAACGTTTATTAGTTATTATATTTTATTTCAGATTAAATATTCTTGTAACTTGAAACCAGAAACGGGTGCACATATCTAAGTCTTTAAGCCATGCTTAATTTATTCTTTAAATTATATATCAAAATAGTATTAGTATCTTTTCGATGAGTTTATTTACATTTCTAAAATCTAAGGGATACGTTTGCAGAAAATTAGATTGAGGCCAAACATTGTAACGCAACATTTCCTTACAGATTTTACCCTGCAAAATTAAACAATATATATTAAAACCCTGGTTTAGTTGAAAGTATAGCTTAAACTAGGATTTGCATAAAATTATCATTTTCTCTGCTATTATTAAACAGGTGTTAATACATGAAGAATCGCAAATTGCATTGACTCGAGTTGTTTGGGTCCATGTAATTTTCATAAATTAAATTTATATGAGGTCCAAAAGATGGAAGTTCTTGGTAATCTGCATATTATTTGATTTTATTCTCTTTAATATTGAATTATGTATAATATATTCATTTTAAAATATAATTAAATTAAAATCAATAACTCACCTCATTCTATGGTTTTATGCACTAATAAAGTCACTATAAGAAAAAAAAATTATAAATGAAATAAAATATCTACGAAATGAAATGTAGCATGGGAATTCTTTATGCATTAGGTTTCATATATCCACATATTTCCATGAATAAAATAAACTTTTCTTGAAATTATAATTAACTTCGATCGCCGAAAAAAAAAACGCTTTTAAAATGGTAAAACTTTTCAACTTAAATAAATGCGTGCACCTTGTAATTCAATTTTAGATTTAATCAAATTGGAGCATTTGAATTTTCGATATGTTTTATGAAAATTCTTTGTTGCCAAAATATAAGAAATTTCTAACTGCTTAATTGTTTCCAATTTCTTGAATTATCTAATTTACCTACTGAATATATAAGATAGATCTATTTCTATAATGAACCTAATTACTTTCAAAAACCTACCCGAATGTACATAAAGGAACTTCATATAAAACCAAAGTAAATCTCATAAGAATTATTTCAAACTTTATCCTAAATTATTCTTGGAAATATTTATATTATTCAAACGCTTAGATATATGGCACTTTCAATCGTTAATTTTCCTTATCTTCAATTTTCTTTTTAATGCCAGCTATTATCCGTTAGTTTTGCATGTAATATCTTTGAGAGATACGCTGTCACTAAACAACAAACAAATTACCAATCATTGTTCAATTTATCAATTATTTCGTTTGATTAAAACAGTTAAGAAATTATTATTAAAAAAGCAAAACAATAGACTTGAAATGTGTTGTGTATATAATATTTATTTCCTAGATGCAGATGCTCTTTTTCTATCGTTTAACTATAGTAGAGAAGAAATAATTTAATTTGATATAGGCTATATGTATAACAAAAGTGAATAAAGCAGAATTAACTTATAAAAAGTAATAATTCGGTCATAGCAATCAACTTTGATAAGCTACATGTAATAAGGAAAACAAAGTACCATTTTAAATTACACAATGCATATGGAACAATCTGGTTGGTTAACAATGCAATTGCTATTGGTTAACAATGTCATTTGTTAGTTAACAATGCAATTGCTATTGGTTAACAATACCATTTGTTGGTTAACAATGCAATTGCTGTTGATAACAATGCCATTTGTTGGTTAACAATGCGATTTCTGTTGGTTAACAATGCCATTTGTTGGTTAAAAATGCGATTTCTGTTGGTTAACAATGCAATTGTTGTTGATAAGAGTGCGATTGCTGGTGGTTAACAATGCAATTGAAGAATAATCTGAGAACTGGTTAGCAAAATAATTAATTTTATTATTAGCTGATTCTCTAAATTATTCTTAAAAAAGGAGGGCATTGAAGAGGTATGTAGGTACTGAGGGTATAAATCTTATGAACTTCCATATGAAGTTAATGGTATCGAGATTGGTATAAACGGAAGAGAGCTCTGGACTTTTTTCTCTATGGAGGATTGCAATTTAGTAGTTCTTTTGGAATTTCTCTTAAAACTGGAACATGGTTTGTGGCAAGCGAATATAGGTGAATTATTTAGATGCCTATTTGAAATTGAAATTATGAAAATTCGCATAATAGTGGAGGTTAGAGAATATTGTCAATGTTGTTGTTTTTTCCCTGTACAGAATGTACAGAGTTGGTGGTTTTCAAGTTTCTCTTGAAACGTTTGGGATCCTTAACAAAAGCAAGGACCATTGATGACATACCTGCGTGTATGATGGGTTTTGATACATCAACCCATTTGAATAGCTTAATCATTTTACTTACTGATTAACAAAGATGACTATGAGGACTGACACAACTGAAGAAGAAGGAATTTATATAACATGAGAAAGGACATCTGGTTTTCTTCAGAATTATTTTTTACACCTGCGCGCGGTGCAATGGACATTTGCCGATGACTTCTTCTATAAAAGAATTCCAGTTGTGTCTTTTTCAGACGATCATCTCTTTTCGAGCTCTTTCTTGGCTGCCATATCTGAACTAACTCTGGATGCTAGCTATTACCAAAAGAAAGCAGGAGTTAGATTACCACACATACACGCACGCACACACAGGCGCACGCGCGCACAAACTCACACACGCATATATATATGGGATTGTGCACTCTTATATAAACTAAAAGTTTGTATTGATGATGATGATGACGACGATATGATGATCGTTCCGTTTTGGCAATTAATTTAATTTCCAAGATACTAGAAAAGTTCATTAATGATTCAGGGCTGTTTTTAGTTTTTCTTTTTAAATCAATGTATAACAGATTTTATTAATGGATCCTTTCATATGCGATAAAAAAACTGGTGAAATTGGAACAGACTCGTGATTGAAGGACTCTGAAATGTTTTTCCATGGAGAATAAAAATGGTGGGTCTTAACAATACATTTTGTAAGATTATTCATATATTAATAACATTTGTAGTTTATTTATTATTTTTATTCATACAGACTAATTTATTCCAACGTAAAAAACACGTTTTGAAGATACACGAAGCTATTTTGTAACGGACGTTGCGAGGTTGAATCTCAGTTAGATAACGATTCGGCGAAAATACTCATTCCTACAAAATTCAGATTACACCTATGCCAAGGATGGTTGATTCAGATGAATTTGATGAAAACAAGATCGCATATAGATATGTTCTCTTATCGAGTCTCGTGAACTCGTTTATTATGTCACCGAAGTCTGCTTGAGAGCATTTCTTTGACGAACTATGAAAAATTATCTTCAAAAACAGAAATGAAATAAGATATCAAATGATATGCATGCATGTTTTGTATGATTGAGGAAAAGCATGTAATTTTTGAATGTTACTTCCCGTTTTATACTTTATTTACGAATAAAATACATTATTTTCGCTTTAAGCATGCAATCTTTATGCTTCAGATCTTTACTGTCTGAGATCCAAAAACGCATATTTTCTAGGTTTTACTGTCTTGTCTTTGAATACGATAACTCATAAAGTTGCGAGTTATGCGGAGGAAATTTATATGATTTTTACAACAAATTTACACTTTTCTCTCAAATTTTGAAAGACACTCACTCCATCTATTCGAACCCATGTGAACCCGATAATTACTAAACGTAAGAAACTATATAGATAAAATTTGCAACACAAGTTATCATTTAAAATGGGGATGCTTTTGAAATTCTAAACTAAATCTGTCAGAGTTGACAGTGTGAAAGCATCTACTTTCTTATGTATGTAAACGATATAAATCAAAAATGTAATCAATATATGAAACTTCGCATATGATAGAGAGATTAGAGCCATAGTACTATGCCAAATTTTTGTTGTTGTTGTTGCCTATTCCCAAGATCAGCAGGGCTAGATCAGGTCCATGATATTGTGCACCCTAAAAAAGTCCAAAAGCATCAGTGGACTGTTTGTCATATCCCGTCTGGTAAGCCTCAGGCAGGCAAGAATGTGTTCAGAAGCCTGCACCTTAGAGCATATGGTGCAAACATCAAAGCACTTGGAGCCACCAGAATATTTTAATGATCTAAGATGACCACTGAGGAAGCGAGTGAGGGTGGTTTGATCTTGTCGGCTGCAAACAAGAGCCAGAGAGCCACCCGGATGATCACTTCGATACCAGTGGTGCACTGGAGGAACACACCAAGAAATTTTATTCCTGTTTTTAGCGATGGAAAAAAGCTCCGTAAAAGTGAAACGTGCAGAAGTTATCAGAGCCTCTTCGGCACCAGTCTTGGTCATTTTTGTTTCAATTTGTCAGAAACAAAGCGTTAAAAACAGATATTTGGTATTCGGGTACTGCATGCTAGGGATCAATCGCTAAAGATCACTAGCTGGATGCAGTAAAACTGCTAGGTTCATGCCTAAAATTTGTATTTCGCAATTAAGCGCCAATACCTTGAAGGGCAATTGTGGCTTTAATTAAGGTACGAATTTTCATGTAAGGGGAGGGGTAGGTAGATAACATCTTTATTAAAGGGTATGAGAGAAAGTTTTGAAGAGATCATTCTTGCTGATTAGTTATCACTAACACCATTGCCATTATATCAATAGCTTCACAATACTCAAAAAACAATTAATACATACACCAGAATATCTTGAACTGTAATTTTCAATAGTTTCAATGAAAGGAGAATTTATGTATGAACAGCGCCATCTATCGCTAATTCATGTATAATGATATTCATTTTTATCCTTTTTCATTGAAAGGTTGAATACAATTATATTTAATAACTCTTGCACAGTCGGGACATTTTATGTTAATATCATTTTTCTAAAAAAAGTTCAAACATCAGATCAGACTCTTGTAGCATCTTTTATAACAACAATATGTTATATTTTAAACGAGCAACTCTTGTGTACCTGTACATTTATTTCAAGTATCTCAGAAATGGCTCTAACGCTTTGGATGAAAGTTTATATTTGGATAAGGCTTTGATTTTTTTTTATTTATCTACGTGGGTGTCTATCCTGGCGCGATTTTATATTAAAAGCATTTTTTTTTTGTAATTAATAATTAGATTCTTTTTCCTTCTGCTCTCATTCTGACAATGTCATATAGCGCCATCTCGTAGATTTTTGTGTTACTATAAATGAAGGGCATTGAACTCGATTAGAGTGAAAAAATAAGTTTTATAACAGTGAGTTTTGCTATAAAAACATTGGTTTCTGGTATTACTGGGTCAGATACATCAGGCCGGATATTTGGAAGTGTACTGTACTGTAATATAACAAATTGTTTCGAATAACAAGTTAATCTAAGTGTATTCGTGATTTTTTTTTAAATTTGAATGTCCAGTTCATATGTAGGTAAGATTGAAAAATATTCATATATAATTAATATGTGATTCGCATCTAAATATATTCTCCAAAAATCATAATTTAACAAAAAAAAAAAAAAAAAAAAAACTGCCTTGCGTTATTATAGCAGTCAATCTTAAAGACAGCTATTTGAAAATGGATACTTGAGAATTGTGAAATTTCTTCATTTATATGACCTTTTCTAATCCTTATTAATTCTTTAAAACAGTTAAGAAATGCATGCTTTTTTTTTAAAAATTTGTTACATAAATTCCACATTGGAAACAATT